>NC_089823.1:101837411-102462411 GCF_035046505.1 Tiliqua scincoides
GGAGGAGGGGGAGAGGAAATCTACCATTAAAAGGGCCATCACGTTCATATACATATAAGGTACTTTGTAAATACAATGTAGTCTGCTCGATTCACCTTGCTACAGATGGGGTGGGAGAGAGAGAGGGCTGCGATCCGGAAAGAAGCCAAGCACAATAATATCCTATTTATTGCAGTGATGCACACTAAGCTCAAAAGGAAACGATCAAGGGGCTGAGAAGCCATGAATTTCGTCTGATTGTGCCCAGTTCTGATCGGGTTGGGCTACAGCTGATGTGGCTCACGGATGGGGGGGGGGATCACTCCAACAGCACAACAGCAACCCAAAAATCAAGAGGACAAGTAGAAGTTGTTCCTCACGTCGTTTTCGCTTTCAAAAAGATTCACGAAGTTGCTTATAAGTTCATGAAACAGACACAAAGCTGAGAGCCTAAGCTTATGCCTGTCTACTCAGAAGTAAGTCCCATTAGAGTCAATGGAGCTTACTCCCAGGAAAGTGTGGATAGGATTGCAGCCTGAGTCCTTTGTTGTGCTCTGGTCTAAGATCCGAAATGGTTCTTGGGCTGGGTTTTAAGACAGGGCACCAGAAAAAAACAAAACAAACACGGTTCAGCTTAAAAAAATGGCTCGAGGCTGACCAGTTTTACAACTTGACCCTGTGCTGGCCAAGTACAAACGCCGGATACATCCTTCGATTCTTCTTCCCTGTTGGTCCGCTTCCTGAGCAGTTCAGACCCAAGGATTTCAACGGAGTTGCCTTTCCATGTGCCTTTCTTGGGGGCTGTTGTGATTTCCCAGTTCCTGCTGCCAACTTGGTTAAACAACACATACAGAGCATATATTTCACATTATGCTTATACTGAGCTAGTTATGCTGTTATTATATTAATAGGTAGGTACCCATATGTTTTCTGAATGAATTGCTATTTGTGTTTTGTATGTGTTTTGTGAAACGCACTGAGTGTAAATGTTTGTGGGAAAGCAGCGTATAAATCAACATCTCATCGAATGTAACAGAAAAGCTTGCCTGTATATACACCTGCATACCCTTTTCCCGGCCACTGACTCGCTCTGGCCCCCTCTCACAAATGTAAACACGGCCTCCACACTACTCACTTCTGCTACCAATATTAGTACTACGAGGAGCTGCAGAGTTTACAGCTACTACAAGCTTACCACTAGCAGGTCGTATTGAATACTATGCTGCATAGGACTGCTAGAGAATTCCAAACCAGCAGCGATCATTCTTATCATGGTTGCCAATGTCATTACTACCCAATTTGAAATAACGTAAAGAGGGAAAAATCCTGGAAAATTCAAGCGTTGGGGGGGGGGGGGCACCCAAGTCGATGTGGTTTAGGGACAGCTGGAATGGAAGGAAGACTGGGGGAAATGTGCCAGTGGGCAGATGTTTGAATAGGGAAGGAGAAGCCGGGATGATATCAACCCAGGCTGTCTGGCCCCTTCTATCTGCGTTCTATTATTTATAGCGTGTTCTATTATACATTCTCGAGCTCTGTTCCAGTATGCATTATACAGAAGACAGGACCATTATACCTCCACCGGGCTCTAACGTGTGCTTGCGCTCCAGGCACTGACAGCCATGTCGCTGTCTGTGTGGCTGAGCCATTCCTTCCCTTCCCTCTTCAGCGCCAGGCCGAAGGTCCGTCCGGCGTAGTCCTTCTGGGTCCTGGGAAAACGGGGTCAGCTCAAGTTCAAGTTCACAGCCAGCCGGAGGGGAGGGGGAGGGAGGCCTGCGCCCTTCTCCCTGCTTCCCGAGGGCCCCACAGGACACAGCAAGCTGCTTGTATCAGGGGCTCTCACCACTTGATGGAGAGCCCGGCGCTGGAGCAGAGGCTGCGCTGGACCGTCCCGTCGCGACTGGGGCTTTGCCGTCAGCAGCAGCTGAAACCACGCCTGAGGAAGGATGTCCAGGCCTGGTGGGGGGCGGGGGCGGCGGAGAGAGAGCCTCCAGCCTGGCCTTTGCTGGCCTAAGCCGGTGGGAATGGAGGCCTCTTGGGCGCATAGACCAAACAGGACGGAGTGTCTTGCCACCCAGACAAGCTGATCAGCGGAGCCCCTTCCCAAAGCACCGGATCAGGATCTCTCTCTGTCTGCCTCTCGTCTGAACGAACCGACGACGAATCCCTCTCTCTCTCTCTTGCAGGTTCCGCAAAAGCGCAGGGACTACGTCGCAGAAACAGAGGCAGGCAGCCCGAGGCGCTGGGAAGCTCCGAGAACACATTTCTCAGCCTCTCCTCGCCAATTGGACCAGGAAGCCACCTGAACTGGGACGCCGCTGGGGAGAAGGGACCCCGGGGAGCGAAGAATCCCGACAAGGAAACCCAGAGCCCACCTCTCCCCCCAGCTTCAGCCCAGCCCTCTCCGGGTCCTCGGGGCTTCTCTGTCAGTCTTTGTAGCCGCCCTGTTGCAGCCCTTTCTCCGCCAGCTCGATCTCTCCCAGGCATCAGCGGCGTATGCTAATTCTAGGAATAAAATTAAGGGTTCCCCCCCCTTAATATTATTAAAGGAGGAAAATGAGATCTTAACAGCCGTCTGATGACTTCAGGGCTTTCAACATTACGCTGCAGCCGCAGAGAACGAGTGAAGGAGTGTGAAGGAATAAAAAGCACTCCGAAGAGAGGAGAGAGTTGGAGTAGGAAGCTCACTAGATCTTTTTGTCCTCTGCAGCAAAATCTCAGGCACACATAAATTTCCTACAGAGGAGAAAAGGTGTGTGTGTGGGGGGGGGGGGGTGCCATCCTCCGTTGGACCCACTCTTTTAAGGCACTAGCTTGCATCATCTTCCCATAATCAAGGGGAAAACGCAAGAGCCCGGTTGCTGGCGTGCTTACTCGAGAGTAAGTCCCACTGGGCTCCATACGGCTTACTTCCGAGTAGGCGTGTCGCCCCAGGCCCTTCGCTTCCCTGCCCAAGCCAAATACTGCGGTTAACACTCATTCCGAAAAGGGTGGGAGGTTGGATGGAATGCAGAGAAAGCAGCTACTGGGCTGGAGAGGTAAATGGATCTTGTGCGAGGTTTTTGGCTGGCACTGTGACACTTGAAGTGGTCACCAGGAGCACATTTCCAGGAGGGGAGGGGAGGGATACTGGCCTCTTCTTGGTAACCAGGTGGCTGGCGCTGAATGTTGAGCAGGGGCCAGGCTTTCCAAGGTTTTCAGGCTACGCTGCCCAACTCCTAGAAAGCTGCCTTGAAAAACTCTCTCTCTCTCTCTCTCTCTCTCACACACACACACACACACACACACAAGCCAAGAGGATGCAGAAGAACTCAGACCACATTTAAACTAGTAGCTTCACAAAGCTTAAGCATAGGGTTTAAAAAAAAAAACTTCAATATGTTTTTCTCATCCTTACCATCATTTTATATTTCAAATCTTTTCAATACACAATTTTCATTATACTAGATTGGAGGATATTTTAACAAGACCATACTCCAGCAAATACTCCAGACCCTTGTTCTTGGTAATTGTATTTTAGCACATGTTCCCAAAGCAAAGTCAGGGGTGCACACTTAATTTTCCCCTGTAAGACCAAAGTAGAATCCAAATCCTGTAATGTACAGTTTGTCCTAATTCATCACAGAACCCCTGTTTCTCATCTTCAGACTTCATAGGAGTTTAGATTTCTTTGAGAAGCATCTCGACTCTACTCTAAACTTAAAAAAAAAAATTACCCAACTTGCTAAAAATGCTGATTTTTAAAAAACCAATTAAGCTTATTTTATTTTAAAAATATCAATCACTGCAGAAAGCAGGTTTTTTATTTTTCAACAAGATTTGAGCACATGCCTGAAATAAAAAATACTGCGGTTAACACTCATTCCAAAAAGGGTGGGAGGCTGGATGGAATGCAGGCTTAAATACTAATCTAGGTATTAGTGAACCAGAAGGGTATAAAACAGGACAGGGCAGAACATTTTAATTAAATATAGGTGCATCATCCAGTCCTAGTTAAGTGCCATTTAGTTCCATGGATTTTGAGAGGAGAGATGTGCACATATGTTTAACTCTTCCATTGAGATGGAACCTAGTGTTTACCTTGTACTGGCTCCTGGCCTAAGGTAGAAAAGAATATAAAGCTAGGAGTATGTTCCTCCTAGGCCTAGTAGGATTTTTTTTTCCTTTTAATCTTAAAGGTGCATAGGACTGGGCTGCATGAGGACTTTACACATTGATATTGCAACAAAACATTGTGGAGATATTTGCAAAACCCTGTTTAGTTAAAAATAACAAAATTTTTGCATTTGTAGCATTTATACACCCATGTGACTTTCATTTAAAATAAAAAAGAAATTTTCAATTTCATCACTTGTCTGAACGTACTTTTGGGACACACCCTGACCTTTGCCATTCCAAAAAGAAAAATTATCAGTGACTGCAGTTTCAACACATTTTATTATATTTCTGTATGCATTACTCTCAAAAAAACCATATCACAAGAAATGATGAAACCACATAAACCTTCAAATAAAAAAAATTCTGAAACAGTTTATGCTCACAATTGTACATATTTATAGTTAAGAAACATTCTTTATAAATACTGTTTCCTCTGTAGCAAGTTAATACCATAATTTAATTACAAATGGATAAATATGGCAACAGGTATTTACACAAGGAAGGTTGTTTTTTGGGGGGAACCCTAATGGCACTACGCTTATTTCCCCCCCTCCCCACAAACTTCCGAACAGGAACTAACAAATCGAACTTGCAAAAGCACTAAAACATCACATGTAAACCCAGCTAACAGAAAAATACATTCACAAGCGTTGGAAGAGGAGGAGGAATTGATCTGGGGTGTTTTGAAAAACAGTATGGAGACTTTGGCAAATTTTGTTGTTTTGTTTTTTTTTAATCTTTCCAGTCTATAGTTGAATGAAGTTTACAATCAAAGTTGCCTCTTTTGAACACAATATTCAATACCACAATTACAAAAGAAACCATTTGCTTCCACGTTACTTTTTCCCCTTCCCCTTTTAAATGGGTGAATTAAAAAGGCAAGACAGAGAAGAGAGGGGGGGGGACATCACTTTTGGGACAACTCATAAAAAAAAAGAAACCAACCCATAGTTCACAAAGTGGACCATTTTCTATACACCAAGAATCCAAGAAAACTTTGATTACCACCTTGGAGGAAGGCAGGAAGGAGGGAGGGAGGGAGGGATCCTCTATGTACATAGACAGTCCGATGGGATGCAGCTCGCTCGCTCGCTTGCTGGGGAAGACCGGGCCCAAGGACTGGTCCTCGGTGAGTCTGATCTTTTGTTCCCAAGGCGCTGGAGGCAGGAGGGTGGGGTCTCTGGCTGAGTGGCTGTTCGAAGGGCTCTGGAGGCAGCGGCGTCTCTCCACGGGTGAAAACCTCTTCCTGCTTTTAATCCTTTCTCTCTCTCTCTCTCTCTTTCTCTTTCCAAAAGGACCTCCTTCTCCCTCTCCTCTGGTTCATGTTTGGCTGCTTCCACACGTCCCACTCAAAACCACGTCCAAAGAGAGAAAGAGAGAGCAGAGCAGAGCAGAGCAGAGGGCGACGCTTCCCCGTCCAGGATGAGGCAGGAGCAGCCCCGGGGCAACTTCAGACGTACCACTCGTTGAAGTTGGAGGTGAGGCCGGCGTGGCTGGCGCTGCCCCCGCCGCCGCCTCCTCCTCCTCCGCCGCCGCCGCCCCCTCCGCCGCTCCCCACCGAGCCGCCGGTGCCGCCAGCACCGTTGTTGCTGCTCCGGTGCACCACAGACACCGCCGCAGCCGCCGCTGCAGCCGCCGCGGCCGCTGCCGCCGGGGACAGGTTGGTGGCCGCCGTGCTTTGGGTCTCTGCGCTGGGCGACACCAGGCCCGGCGGGGTGGAAGACTCGTAGCCCGAGCTGGCCGCTGGCGAGGACTCCGAGCCCTGCGGGGAAGATTCGTGGACCTGAAAGGCCAGAAGGGAGAGACTGCGGATTAGAAAGGGCGCCCGGATCCCAGGCTCCTTCCCCTTCCCGCAAGACCTTCTGCCGCTCCAGCCTCCGCAGGGCCTCCAGAAGGGGGAGGGAGGGCACACTCGCTTCCTCCTCCCCCAGGCCTGAAACCCCCTGGTGCAGCAACCCAGTGGGACTTCTGGGCAGCGTGACAAACTTCGCACCCCCACTTGAAACAGCTTCACAGGGGAAGAAGAAAGGAAGCCCCAGGTTGCAACCCTCTCCACACTGTCCTGGGAGTAAGCCCCACTGACTGTAATGGGACTTACTTCTGAGTAGACAGGCACCCACCCATTTCAAAGGGACTGGTTTGCTCAGCAAGCTGGTCGTTCCCGGCTCCCAGTCACCCCTCGCAGGTCAGGCCGAGACCCCCTGCTTTTTCCAGCCCCCTCCCCCCTCCGGCTTACCTTCATGTGTTTCCGCAGGGAGCTGGGGTGCGTGTAGGATTTGTCGCACATCTTGCACAGGTAGGGCTTGTCCGAAGTGTGGACGTGCATGTGCTTCTTTCTGTCGCTGCTGTTGGCGAAGCGTCTGTCGCAGCCCTCGAACTCACACTGGAAGGGCTTCTCGCCTGGACGGGGGAAACAAGCCAAGCCGGGGTAAGCTCGTGTAAACTAGTCCCCCGGAGGACTTCTTCTACTCTAGTAATCCGCTTAGCGAAAACACCCTTTCCACAAACCGATATAAAAGAGGGGACTGGGAGGACTTGGAAGGAACATTGCAGGCTTTTTGTGCAACTGGGGTGGGGTGGGGGAAGCTACCGTTTGCCGCATGTCTATTTAAGTGGCACCCAAGTCTGAACTTCCATAGATGCCCAGAGAACTCCCCAGAAAAGGGCTGAAACTGGTGGGGGTTGGACTTACTGAAAAACCAAGGCCAAGAAAACAGAGCCTAACCCAGAATCGCACCTAACACCAAGGGCCAACCAGGGATTTCAGGCTTAGATTTGGTTTCAGGACATCAACACGCAGAAACAACGACGTCCAGACCTTACTGAAAGACTCTTAATTCTCCGTGTTGCAAAAACAGAACACGGGGTAGATCCTGCCTTCTATGACTCCAGTGTCTGTTTCTGGAAGTGTTCTGCCCTGTGGTTTCCACCGGTGCTAGAAAGGAAACTGGAGCTTCCCAATTCTGAGAAAAATCCACAACACCCCCCATTAAAAAGCACCCCCCATAACAAAAGGCTCCAGGTCTGCAAACGTCTCTGTACTTGTCTCCTCTTTCACCCAAAGACGTTGGATACACAAACATGAACTGGCGGGGCTGGAACTGGGGCGGGGGGGGGGGAAGACTCCAACACATGCAAAACCATCCCCTGGAATTTTCCTAGAGATTCTTCACCCTGTCGCCAGATTTCCGAGCAATTTGGAGGTGTGAGAACTCCAACATCACCACCACCCCCGGATTCCCTCCTTCCCCTCCGCTCGACACGGGAGGTGGGAGAGATGCGCAGTTTCACGTGAAATTCCATTAGCACCTCAATGGTTTCTCCAAGACATCCGCTGCAAGACGCAACGCGGGCAGCGCCATGCAAATCCGCGCCTCGCATTCTTAAACCTTGTTGAAGCCCGTCTCGCACCTACGGCCGTTCTTAGCACTTCGGCAGCCACAACCGTCAAGGCCCCACAGAGCTTCGCTCCCTCTCGCCCTCCACCAGTCAATATTGATGCTCGTGAATTGCTCAAATATTTGGCTGTAATTTTCTTTTTTTGGGGGGGGGGGGAGGGGGAGGGAAGAATACAAAGAATACAAATCTGGCCGGGAGAAGCTGAATCCTCTCCGAGCTTGGAAGCGGCGTTTGTCTGGCTCCTCTGCTTCGACTCCCCCCCCCAATTCAGCTTCCATTCTCGCCTGTTCGAATTCATTTAGGGGACTGACAGCCCAATGCTATCCACACTTACCTGGAAGTAAGCCCCATTGACAATAATGGGACTTACATCAGAGTAGACATGCATAGGATTGGGCTGTGAGGCTGCAATCCTATCCACACTTTCCTGGGAGTCAGCCCCATTGACTATAACGGGACTACTTTTGCATAGGATTGAGCTCTGAAGCTCCGATCCTATCCTCACTTATCTGGGAGTAAGCCCATTGACTATTATGGGGTTTACTTCTGAATAGATATGCATAGGATTGAGTTCTGCGCGTGTGTGCATGGCGGGGGGGGGGGAGAATAGAGCTTCTGGAAGTTCGTCAGGCTGAAAGCCTCTCTCTACTGCTTATTCTATAATTTTAATAAACTGGTGCAAAACCACCTTCAGCAGCCCCAAGTAGGACTTTCAAAACACTTTTGGAAATGAGAAAATTTTATGGCCCTGCCTCACCCCATTTAAATTTAATGGAAAGCAGCCCCTAAAAAGCGTGGGGAAACGTGCAGAAGGTGGGGGGGGGGGAGGAAGAAAGCAGATTTTACTAGTCCTTTTACAACCCAGCTCCTCTAAATATGGAACCTAAAATCTAAATCCTCCAAATGCATTTCTCAAAAATCATCTCCGAGGCTTGCCTCAGCAGCTCCTAATTTATCTAGCAACTTTTCGTGAAGCACCGCTAGGCGTGTGTTTCAGCAGCCCCGCAGCAGAGAAAGACATCTAGTTGGAAATTAATCTTAAGGAGCGCAAAGAAGGTCACTTCCGAGTCAGCAGGCTCGGGTTTGCAGATGGAAGGAAATCCCACTGAAATCAACGAGATTCAACGCCCCTTCCCAAGTTTTTAGGACAACACTGTTGGGTTCGTTCCTCTATATTGCACTTTCATTTTTTTAAATGTGGGTTTTATCTTCCTTCCTTGAAGGACGGCATTCCGTTCTCCAAGTCCACTCACTCGAAAATAAGGCTGCAATCCTACGCACACTTTCCTGGGAGTAAGCACTACTGAATGCAGTGGGACTTGCATCTGAGTGGACACGCATATGATTGCACTCCAACAGCCCAATCCTAGGCATACCCACTCAGAAGTAAGTCCCATTGATTCCCAGGAAAGTGCGCATAGGATTGCAGCCCAACTCACTTTGATTTCCACGTAAGCCTTTTTAAGAGCCTGGCCCTGCTTCAGAAAGCTTGAGGGCTGCGCGCTCGTTAATGAGCATTTTTTTTTTTTTTGCAAGCTGTTACTATTAACGCAGTTACAACTTTGCACCCTTGCAAAGAAGAACGCGATGGAGCGAAAGAAAGCACCGTGGAGTCAGATTGCGTTTTTTGGTGTGTGCCAACGGGTGGAGACAGGCAGCAGGTGCTAGGCACGTCTACTGGGAAGTAGAAGTCAGTGGGGCTTACTCCCAGAAAAGCGTCTTCCCGCTTGGTGGCTGTTTTCGAGGGTCTTGCCCGCGCCACCGCAGAGGGACCCTCCCGTGCCCTCCCGCCCAGGCAGGCACTGACCCGTGTGCGTCCTCTTGTGGATCTTGAGGTTCTCGGAGCGCGCGAAGACCTTGCCGCAGCCGGGGAAGGGGCAGGGGAAGGGCTTCTCGCCGGTGTGCACGCGGATGTGGTTGACCAGCTTGTACTTGGCCTTGAAGGGCTTGCCCTCGCGCGGGCACTCCTCCCAGAAGCAGACGTGGTTGCTCTGCTCGGGGCCGCCGACGTGCTCGACGGAGACGTGGGTGACCAGCTCGTGCATGGTGCTGAAAGTCTTGTTGCAGCTCTTCTTGGGGCTGCCCAGCTGCTCCGGGTCGACCCACTTGCAGATGAGCTCCTGCTTGATGCACTGCTGGCGCATGTAGCGGAAGAAGGCGCCCGGGTGGTGGTGGTGGTGGTGGTGCGCGTGCGGGTGCGCGTGGTGCGGGTGGTGCGCGTGGTGCGCCGCGGCCATGTTCATGCCCATGTTCATGTTCATGGGGCCGTACTGGCCGTGCAGCTGCGCCGCCGCGTAGGGGTCCGTGCGGGGGCTGCTCACCTGGCGGTACTGCTCCGAGCGCCCGAACACCTCCCCCGGCAGGCCCAGCCGCATCTGCCCGTTGAGCACGTTGGGCGAGCCGGGCGCGCCGTGCTGGTCCGCGATGCCCGGGAAGAGCAGGTGGCCCTGCGGCTCCGCGTGCGGGTGGTGCAGGCCGCCCCCCGCCGCCGCCGCCGCGGCCCCGAAGAGCCCGTGCTGCCCGCCGCCGGCCGCCGCCGCCTCCCCGAAGCCCCGGCTGCGGAACAAGAAGTCCCGGGGCGAGTTGAAGGGCGCGCCCGAGTAGGAGCCCACGTGGGCGGCGTGCGGGTAGGCGGGCGCCTGCGAGCTGAAGGCCGAGCCCTGCCCGGGGGAGAGCTCGTGGGCCGCCGCCGCCGCCGCCGCCGCGTTGAGTTTGAAGGCGCCCAGGTGGGCCGCCGCCGCCGCCGCCGCCGCCGAGTCCACGAAGCTGTTCTGCAGGCTCAGCTCGCGCTCCTGCATCTCCGCCGCCGACGGGGGCGCCGGCCGCGCGAACGAGCCCACTCCCAGCGCCGGGAACTGCGGCCCCGCGTCCAGCAGCATCCCTCCGGCGCAGGGGCCCGCCCGGTCTCGGAGGGGACGGAGAGGGACTCTCACTCACTCACTCACTCACTCGCACCGCACCCCGCGGAAGCTGTCAGCGCGCCGCCACACCGCAGCCTCCTCCTCCCCACGGCCGCCTGCTATATACGGCCCCGGACCCGCAGACACACCTTCCCTCCGCACACACACAACGCGCTGCTCCCCACAGCCCTCGGAAACAAACCTCCGCGCCCCACCCCCTCCTCCTCCCCCCCAGCCCCTCCCTGCCCCTATTCCTGTGTCTCGCCGCCGGCCCTCCCCGCCATGCGGGGTGCCCTCCCGGAGCCCCAACTTGCGGCCGAGAGAGGGAGAAACGCGGCGCCTCTTTCGCGCTCCAGCCCCTCGCCCTCTCTTTAAGCCGGAGGAGGAGGGGGGAGGGAGGGAGGAAGAGGAGGGAGCTGCGGATTAAGCGGGGAGGCAGCCCAGAACAATGACCGGGGCGGGCGGGGGGCGCGCAGCGTCCGTCTCGCAGGCCGGGCGCGGGTCCCAGTCAGGCGCGGCCGGGCATCCTCGCAGCGCCCGCCATGGAGATGCTCCAGCCCCGCGGGGGGCGCGCGGAGACGCGGTCCTTCCTCCTCCTCCGGGGCGGCGCGTCCTCCCTGGGCGCTGGCTGGCTGGCTGGCTGGCTGGCTGGCTCTCCTGCTCTGCTCGCCTCGCCTCTCCGCTCCTGCTCGGCCGCTTGTTGCAGTGGGCGCCGCGGCCGGGCTGCTTTTTATCCCCCCTCCCCACCCCCTTCTCCTCCCAGCCTCTCCCGCTACCGCCTAGGCTGGACTGGCAGCTCCTCTCCCACCGCCCCCTTTAACAGCAGCCAGGCCGTTCTCCAGGCGCCCTCTCATTGGTCGCTCCGGCCCCATCAATCCAAGCCTTCCCCCCCAGACGGGCTAATAGCCACTCGCGCGTCCCCTGGTCCTACCCGCCTCCCTCCTCCTTCCCCTCCTCCTCCTCCCTCCCCTCCGCTCCCATCCCGGGCAGCAGGAGCAGCGGCTCCCCAGCCCCGCCGGCACCCCACACCCTCCTCCCTGCCCAGGCCAGAGTGGGGGGCAGCCTTCCGACCCCGGGTCAGAGAGCGGGCCAGGGGGAGCTGGGGAGGCAGGTGGAACAGGGACGCCCGGCAAGATCCATTTGGTCTCTCGGATGAGCCTCTCGCTGGGGAAGCGAATGAACGAACCCGGAGGCTTCCTTCTCCTCCAACCTTTGGGAGTGGAAGGGAAAGGGAGACAGACCACGCTCCATGGGAAAAAAAAGAAAAAGAGGAAAGAGTAGGTTTGACGGGTGGGTGTCAAAGGAGAGTGAAATCAAAGCAAATAAACAGCTGCTGATGTGGGGGTGGGAGGGGAGAGAGCGAGAGAGTCTAAGCCAAGGTGTTATCCAGGGCTCCTCAAATCAATAGGAGCTTCTCCCCCTCCCCCAACGATCCCAATGGGATATGGATTGCTCTGGGAGGCTTGACACGGGTGCAAATGGAGATGTCTCCGGTTGATGGAAAAGAAAAGAGTTGACTGGTGGGTGGCTGTCAGGAGGGTGCAGGAAGCTAGCTAGCTGCATAATGGGGAGATTGCGACTGCCACGTTTTGTTGCTGTGTGTGTGTGTGTGTGTGTGTGTGTGTGAGAGAGAGAGAGAGAGAGAGAGAGAGAGAGAGAGAGAGAGAGAGAGAATATTCACAAATCCTTCTGCACTGAAATTTGCAAGCCCAAGTCTGACAGTAGTGGGAAATTGAAAATACTGAACACCAACAATGAAGATCTAATTCCCTGAATGAGTTTGTTTTGCAGTGACTAAAAATACAGGGCTGCAGCCCTATGCGCAGGAATGAGGAATAAGAACAAAGGTTTATACCTAGTCAGTAAAAAAAAAATTATATGGCCTTTCTATCTCTCATTTAGGAATACAAATAAACATGGGGGTGCCACTGGCTTTTTGGTTTTGATTTTGACAAGAGGACCACATGCTCCTGAAAACAAAACGCTGTCCTCCCACCTATTCCTGTTGTTATGTCTTCTTGAACCCAACCCAGGCCTATTTCTAAACCGATTTTGCATCTGGTAGGAACAAGCAGGAAGAGAATTAATGCATTGGAAGACAGAGCACACATGCACTCACTACACATATGTATACCTATATATCTCCATACATAGATATAAAGTTAAATAATTATCAATAATTTTCTACCTTGACTCGTTTTAATTACACTTTCCTTCCCTCACTAATGTTTAGAATTATGAGGATGCTGTGAATGCTGTGAATTCATAAGATGCCAATATGAAACAATGGGGAAATCTATCTATCTATCTATCTATCTATCTATCTATCTATCTATCTATCTATCTATCTATCTATCTATCTATCTATCTATCTATCTATCTATCTATCTATCTATCTATTCTCCCCTCTCTCCCCCCATAAAGCTGTAAACATCTAACCTACATCTGTCCTGCTTTTCTCATGAAATTCTGCACCAGGCAGCTACCTTGTCTTGGCTTCAACCTCCCCTCATTCCTCCTTCCCCCAACCACTGTCTGTCCCCCTGTCCTCCTTGTCAGCAGCCCTTTACCATAGCTCTCCACCCCCCCTTGCCAGTTTGCAGGGTCTGGTGGCACCCCACCTGTGACCAGGCTAGGCTGCGTTGCAGAGGGAACCACCGATTCATCTCGGCCTGGCTTACTCTCCCTTTCCCCAATGAAGGGCTTGAGGGATGCCCACAGTCGCAGTGTTCCACACAGCAACCCCACGTTCTCACCTACACTCAGAACTCCATTGATCATAAGCAGAACACGGTAACGCACCAGGTCACGTCAGACCGTGATCTCAGGCACATCTGTTTAGAAGGAAATCTCATCGGTTTCCGTAGACTTCGTTTCACGGACCTATGACAAATATCGTAGCCTTATTTGCTCCACTTTTTCCCCAGAAGACACTCATATTTCAGTTCTAGCCATAAAACAATTTTAAATACAGTGGCACGTTGAACGCAACTGCTTCTTTCTTTCTTTCTTTCTTTCTTTCTTTCTTTCTTTCTTTCTTTCTTTCTTTCCACCCACTTCCTCAGATTCCCCCTCCTGCTGCCTAAGGGCCTCTCCGGTTTCAGGACACTTTTTGGGGAAGGGGAATAAATTCGCTCATTCCGGCGGGAGACCCCGCAGGCTGGACTCTTCGCTTTTCTTTCAAACTTGCAGTTTCTCCACTCCCTGCAGGAAACAGAGGAGCTGATCCAAGTTCAAAGCCAGATCGCCGTCCTCCCCCCGCCCCAGAAGTGCTTTATTTCTCTGCAAACCGCAAAACTCCTCTTTATCTCCCCCCCCCCATGTCACGGGGGTGAAAAGGAAAAGGAAGGGAAGGGGTGGGGGAGAAGAGCCAAGAAAGAAACCTGCCGTCTTTTTCATGGGCCATTGGCCGGAGTGCAGCCTTTAAAGCTCATTCTTGCCCAGGGAAGAAAGCGGCCAGCAGTCGAAATCGCCTGGAAAAGTGGGTTAGGAAGGCCAAGGAGACGCGGAATCGGGTTCTTCCTCAGCCTCAACAGGTTTCTCCAGGGGCCCAGACTGCAGCCTGCCTGAGCTATGTGACCTCCACCAGCACGAGCAGCAACGGCTCTTGGGGAACTGCCCTGATTGTGTAAGTTTTGTTCTTTCCACGCTGGGCCGCCCTTTTCTCCTCCAGGCCGCGAGAGAAGGAAGGAGAGTTGCGCTTACTGTCTTGATTCTTTACTAGGACGACCTGCCCCTTCCAAGGTCTACCATCCCCTCGTATGACAGCTGGGGGCGTGGGGTGGAGAATCCCACCAGATCTGTTTATCTCTGGGGCTGTGGTTTTTTTCTGCCTGGGTCTGGTAGGGCTCAGGACGCAGAGGGAGCGTGCGGAAGATCAGACATCTGTAGCCAGGCGTTCCTTTGATCCGAGGATGGGTTCAGGTCTTAGAGAGGAGATTGTCGTGCAGTTGTACAAGTTGCTAAAGGGAAATGACAAAACCCGCCATTCTTACTTGGGAGCAACTCCTACTGATTCCAGAAGCATCCCAATAATGCATTTAGGATTACGCCTTCCGTGTAGAAGTGGAATTTACTCGCAAGTAAGTAAATCGTTCACTTCCTGCTAGAGGATGGCGACTTTAATTGGAAATACGTTCCTGTCGAGCCAAAAGGATTTCCTCCCAAATAAGGGGCCACAATCCAACCCAAGTGCAACCCCATGCATACAGTTTGGGAGGAAATTCCCAAGTGATGGTGATAAGATTTCTCAAGTAAACCTATATAGGATCGGACTGTTCATCTCGCTGATTTCAAGCGAAGTACTTTTTCTATGGAGAGCAAGCCTCCAAAGGGACAGAGCGTTACTGGATCCATTCCCAGGAAGTTTAGGGTCGGGGTGCCAGATTGCGATCCTATACAGCGTCTTGGGGCAAGTCAGACGGAGATCCACCAGGCTCGTTTCCAAGCAAATATGTTTCTTCAGAACTAAAGCAAGGGGGAGGGATGTGTGTGGAGGGAAGAGAAAGCAGGGATCTGGTGGCTGATTTCCACCACTGATTTCTGGTGGGTGCTGCCTGAAGGGCCTGCCGAATTAAGTGAAAGTCCAGAGAGAGGAGCCCATAGCGCGATCCTCTTAAGCCTGAAAAGGTCGTTCTTGGCTTGCCCACGAACCGCCGCCTGTACCACAGACCCTCCCAAACGACAGGGACTCATCAACAGGATATTAAGTTGCAGGTCCCCTTTGATATGGCCGAGCTCAGCACTTTTAGGCCGTTCGACCTCTGACCTTTGAAGACTGCATGTGCTGGGCCGGAGGGGAGAGTGGGGGTGAGGATAAGGGACGAGCTCCCTCCGTGGCTCTCGGGAACAACAGCCAAAAAATGGCTTTGTGCACGTGTGTGATTGGCAGAAGCCAAATATATAGAGCGGAGGGGAAGTCATGAAAGTATCGGCCAAAGCTGTAACTTTTAAAAGCCTGTTTTCAAAACAAGAGCTGCAGCAGCCCCACTCCCATCGCCTGGGGGGGGCACGGGGTAGAAGCAGCACTGCCCCTGCCCCACTCGCACCTACAACTCATGCTCTTTCATCACCATTGATGGTTGCTGCGGCCCACGGCCTTGGGGTGACAGATTACGGTGGATTGGGGGGGGGGGGCTATCTGGAGAATCTACCAGGAAAAATGTCACCAGGGTGGAGAGTGTCACCAGGAAAAAAAACCGGCAGTTTCACCAATGTGCCGGTCTGGTTCAGATCCGCAGCAGGCGCGGTGCAGCAGCATGGATGTGCTTTTGCAGCTGTGCCATCAGGGCCACGATCCAGGCTAAGCCAGGAGTGGGTTTTGGGGGCAGAGAAATCTCTGAAATCTCCTGCCTCTGAAAGCCACAGAAGTGGAAATGCTTCGACTGGATCGAGCCCAGGCGCTGCTCCGGTGCTGGAGCGAAACATGAACAAAACCCAAAGGAAGCCACTAGATCCTGCCAGCCAGCCTCTTGTTCAGGTTGACTCCGGCGAAATCCGAACGCGCCCGGGCCCGGAAAGCAGCCCAAGTTGTGAGTAAGCCGAGCAGCTTCCTGTCCTTGCAGTTGGCGAGGCGATACACTTTCTGCTGTCATTCATAAATAAGGGGGCCATATGGGAGCCATATTGCTTAGACAAGGCCAGCCGTCAAAGTGTCACCCTTTGATTTATCGGAACAGCTTCTTCCAATCCGGGTCCGTTGAAATAGAGGGAACCAGAAGGATGCGCTGCGTAGGTTGAGAGAGACGAGAGACCCACGCGGGCTGAAGGGCCTCGCCATCTCTGCCTTTCCTACAAGGAGGTTGCAAACGGTGGTGGCCAGGAAAGCGTGAGGAACCCGGTCGCTTCGGAATGTAGAGGCCACGATCCGAAAGAAGTAAGGTAACTGGGGCTACAATCCTAGCCACACTTTCTTGGGAGTAAGCCCCATTGAACACAATAGGAATTACTTCTGAGTAGACATGCACAGGATTGTGCCCTAATTCGTCAATGGTCTTCCTGTGTCCCATGGAGCAAGACAGCTTTTTTCCCCAACTGTCTGAGGCTGCTTTTCCCCCCCAGCTGTCTGAGGCTGCAATCCTATCTGTCCTTAACTTGGGAGTAAGATTCATTAACTATAACAGGACTTACTTCTGAGTAGACACGCATAGGCTTGGGTTCTGAGGTTGCAGGCCTAAGCATGCTCCCCTTTCAGTGTGGCCCATTGAATACAATGAAACACCTCTCCGTAGAAACGTGCCAAGGATCCCCTTACTATAGCTCTGTGATCAACCACACCAGCTTGGCAGTACACCTACTTTTTCCCACATTTCTGGAATGTCAATACTTGGGGAACCACTGCGCTGCTGTTTGGCTCCTGGCCTTGGAAGAAGCCCTTTCACGAGCCTCCATATTTACAGTGCAAAGCCTGTGCACATCTACTCAGAAGTAAGTCCCTCTGCGTTCAGGGGGGCTTACTCCTAGGTAAGCGTGGCTAGGATTGCAGCCTCAACGGATATTGCAATCAACCTCAGGTTTTCTGCCCAGGCCAAGCCACTGTGTGGTTTGCCAGCAGGCAAGGGGTGGATTTGTTAAAGAACAGACCATCCCTATAAAGTGTATAGGAATATCAAGCGGTGGATGTTTTTATGGCCTATGGAATGCTGCTGACCAATTCTATAAGGGCTGTCACATGTTTATACTCTTGCCAGGCTCTCCCAAGCCCCCGTGGTAAGATTGGCTTCTGCAGGAGGCCCAAAAACGACGTTGGTTGGAGTTTCCCGTTTTACGCAGCGTGTAAAAGAAATGCAGGCGGTTTCACTGGATCGCGGCCTGTTTGCGCGCAGGGAATCTCTCCACCATGCGAACAACGGATTTTTCATCTATTCCGCCTAAAGGTCATTTCAGTACCCAATGATTTAAGCACCATCTGATGGCATTTAACGTGGAAACCGCAGTCCAACCCCAAATACCTGATACCTAAGGGAGCTCCGTCTGCACTCCACATAGACCCTTGTAGAGCTTTTTCGAGGGGATGATGGTTTGATGGAGGCCATCTCTCGCAGAGGCCAGGCAAGTCCCCAAGACCTTCTTGGTCAGACAGGGCAGAAATGTACAAAAATTAGGGGCATCGCTGCGAGCGCGCCTGGGTGCATTGTCTGCAAGCAAACCTCTTTCTATAGAGGAAAGGACACGGAGGCAAAATCTGCCTTGGAAGCACAATAAGCTCAGGCTCCTTTTAAACGCTTGTCTTTCGCCAGGTATTTTTGTTGCTCTAGGAGTTGGGGATTGCGGGGGAATAGCTGGGATTCCTGTGCCAGCCCACTTCCCTCTGCAACACCTCTTGCGCTTGGCAAACTGGTCGCCACGGTTTCATCTGGAGAATATGGGTCTTATTCTAGAAAGGGCTTCGTACTTTTCCTCACCCGCTGATACATCCACCTAGATATCCGAGCCCTACCAACTCACCCCCACTCATCGTGGGTAGAATCCAAACGGGAGTGCGTTGAAGCCGCCCCATCCCCCTTCCCATGTTGCAAGAATCC
Source organism: Tiliqua scincoides (assembly GCF_035046505.1). NCBI lineage: Eukaryota > Metazoa > Chordata > Lepidosauria > Squamata > Scincidae > Tiliqua > Tiliqua scincoides. Next base: position 101,855,371 of record NC_089823.1, read on the forward strand.
AGCATAAGAAGCCACGCACATTTAACCCATTCCTTGCCCGTTCTCAGGCTGCCGTGTCCTCCCCCCCCCCCCCCGCTACTATCTATCGCACTAATCTGGGCCTGTCGCCCAGGGCCAACCTTGCAGTCCCCAAGCTCGCTTGACAGGAGTTCATGTTAAGTGGCAGTGATGGGAATGGGTTCGGAACCTTAGAATCTGATGGAAGCAGGCTTGAGACTGGAGCAGTCAGTCCACCTGAGCAGGCCAGAAAGAGACGCTGTCACTCAGCTTGCTCTCTGATCTCCTTAGTGAAAAGAAACTTGTGGCTTCTCCCTGCAGAAGGCTTCTGCTTGGGCCAGGAATGAAGGACAGTGGCTTGGACGGCTGACAATCAAAGTGCCTTCTCTGGACACGTGCCTTACAAGCAAACACATTTACTTGGGAAGAAGTTGTCACGAACTTAGGCTGCAATCTTACGCATGCATTCCTGGAAGTCAGCCCCACTGAATTCAATGGGATTTACTTCTGAGTAGACACGCATAGGATCGAGCTGTTACTTCCTTGGGAGGAGGACGCTCTCATGCACAGAAGTCTCCCTAGCAGATTTCATGGTATGCTATGAATACCTCTTGCTTAGGACTGCAGCCTTGTAGCCTGACGCCACTCACATTCAAGCCTAAGTTCAGTCCAACTGTTTCAATAGGACTGACTCCAAAAAATTGGGTATTATAGATTTCTTTCCAAGAGGCTCATTTGTGCTTGTTTGTTTGTTTGTGTGAGAAGAATTTTATGCTTGCTCCGCTTGCAGGTCCTTTTCTTCTCTTTTCTTTCTGCTTAAATAAAGATCTTGAGAAAAGCTGTTAATTGCTTTCTCGTTTTAATTGTTCTCCAGAAGGCATTTCCCTCTCTTCTGGAATATCGTCCCCTCCCCCTAAATATCAATAACATGTGTGCGCTAAAGACAACTACTTGCAAATGGGCTCCGTCGTCATTAGCATATATTTGCATAATGCCGCCGTCAAACAAATGCCTTAAGCAGCAAGCAAACAAAAACACGAACTCTGGAGAGCTGATTTACTAAACGTGCCTGAACTGAATTTTTTTTTTTTAAGGGGGGAAGAAGAGAGCAAGAAGGGGCGGGAGGAGAAGGAGAAGAGATTCCAGGCGTAATGCGTTGACTGGCTCCAAGGGGGCTTTGTATTTGTTCACTTACTTGGAATAACAGGTACAGTATTTTGGAGTTGTGGCTCATATTCCAACCAATGAAGTCTCTCGCGACCATCTTCCCTAAGATTCAGAGGCTACAGTGGTGGACAGCGGCCAAAGGTGCACTTTTGTCAAGGTACAACTTATGAGGCCAAAGAGAAGCGGGCAACCAAAGAGAAGCGCGCAACCAAGTCCGGTTGATTTCAATGGAAGAGCCGGTTCTTGTGCTTCAATTGGTTTGGATCGTGGCTTGTGTTTGCAGCCTGCTCCGTTTCACAGTACAGCTGAAGAAGAGCCCTGCCTCCTCACTACCACCATATATGCCTGGCATGTATAGTAGGGAGAAATGAAGGATTTAAATTAATCAAACCTGTAAACCCATTTCAGCCACCTCATCTGCCTCCTACGTGGTCCATATTTAGTACCCGGTAAGCCCTTCGTATAGGTTACTATTTAAAGCCTTTCTTCGTCACCTAGTCCGCCCCGCCATCTATCTACAATTTACAATACCCATAAACAAGGGAATTGATCAGGAGGATATATTTGGATTAAGACGTCCTAAATCGATGACAGACTCATATCAGGCTGTGTTTAACAACAGTTGTATACGGAGACCAGGACAAGGTACTACAAAACTCTAATACTATTATTCAGGTTTACCAGATGCATTCCCCACCCCCACCCCACTAAACCATTACATTCCTGGAATTCACGGTGACTTAAGTTGATTTTTTCTTTTAAAAAATTAATCCTGATTTGAAATCAAAATCAAGTCTATTCAGAAGTAAATCTCATCGAGTTCAATAGGGATTGCTCGCGGGTAAGTGTGTACAGGACTGCAACCCTACAGGAGCCTTCTGTGGATGGGAGGAAACCTTCAAACTGGGGTTTGAAAAGAGTTGGGGTCCTGGAGAGGGGTGGTGCAAAATGGAACTTCAGCTGCTGCCTTTTGGTGGTGGTGAGTGAGTGTGAGTTTGTGTGAAGGTGAGTTTGTGCGTGTGTGTACAAGGCAAGGTTAGATTTGGGTGAAATAAGAACCTGAGCCAGGAATGTTATCAGTTTGATAGGAATATTTCATTACAGAAGTCTATCAACGCTGTCTCAATTTCTCGCCTACCAAAGGCTCCTGGCGATTTCCACCTGGTTCCCAAGTACAAACGTTTCTCGTCCTTCCGACCTGTTGTCCCTCTTGCTTCTAAGAGGGGGGGGGGAGAGAGAGAGAGAGCTGGTTCTCTGAGTCTGTTTCAAATTAGGCGCAGAACTACTGGAGCGAGACTTTTGCCAGAAATCCAGCCTTTCTCGTTTAGCGCGGCGTGTTGAACCAAATGCAAGCGCCGCCCCGAGAGCTTTTCAGGGCTCTTTGAGGCACTGCTGCTTTGCGCTATGGAAATCCAGCCGCTTCCTTCTTATGCTCCAGGACTTGCCTCTGCTGGAGTCTAGTAAGTTGCTTCTCTTCTGCATGTCGCTCGCAAAAGAAAGGAACACTCCTTAACAAGGAGTGCTCATTACTTCAAAGCTTCCTCCGCTAGATACACCCAGAGCCCAATCCTAAGCATGTCTACTCAGAAGTAAGTCCCATTGTAGTTAATGGGGCTTCCTCCCGGGCAAGTGTGGATAGGATTGCATCCTCACTCAGCGATAAGTCCCGCTCGTTTCAATGGGACTTGTTTAGAACGGATATGCATCTCAGAGCAAAAACGTTCAGAAACTGGGCGGCCATCTCTCCCCTGCTTGAGTGCCACCAGGTTATACAGGGAAGTGTCCTATAGGCAGAGCACCATCCTGTAGGACTCTCCCGTTGTTCCTCTCGCTTGCTGTACACCTGTTCCACAAATCGCTTAGAAGAAGCAGTCCCGGGACCTTGACAGATCTCTCGGGTTTCCCCACTCGTAAAAGCACACCTCCTGTACACAGGGCTGAAAATTCAGAAAAGGGGGGAGGGGAGGCTTTCCCAAGTCGTGATTTCACCTCCCGAGAGATCATTCCATCAGTTACGTTTTTAAAAGGAAGACGAACCGGCTGATCTATTATTAGGTTTCACTGACCTGAAGGAGAACTAAAGAGGCGGAGATCTGACATCTCCAGTCATTCGAGGTGAAAAAAGCTTCAAAACTAATTCGCCTTGCCCCAGTTTATGCCACTACTTAGGAAAGAATCGTTGCAGTCCTGGAACGAAGTATTCTAAGGTTGCATCTGTTACAACTTTCACTACTGCAATCGAACCCGGAATTTGATATCTATGGCAATATTTTCAACAGCACCTTTTCTTTTGCAGTCCATTTGAGTGACAAGATAACTTGTTAGTCGCGTGTGTTACACCAAAATCCTTCCTTCCTTCTTCCTTCCAGTCAGTATTTGGGCTCTAAACACATGTCCTTGGAAGCAGGCTAGAATTACACCCGATCCCAACCCCCTTTACTCAGAATTTATTTCCGTGGGATTTCCAAGTGTTTAGGATTGGAGCTTCAGGCTGCAATCCTATCCACACTTACCTGAGTGTAAGCCTCATTGACTATAATGGGACTTACTTCTGAGTAGACATGCATAGGATTGGGCTCTCAGTGTTTTTAGTATTCTCGCCTTGCAACGCAAATAAACGCATGTTTATTTAGAAGCAAGATAACTTGCCCTGGGCACAGTCCAGGGAATACTTATTTGCTTGGAGATCGGTGGTGCTGTTCTCCAGACAGTGTGTTTCTCGCGGGAAGGTAAATTATATCGCTGTTAATGGTCATGGATGATTACAACAATGACAACTCTTCACGCGAGGAGTTGAACAATTTCGTGGGAGTAAGCTCCCTTCACTATAATGGGACTTCCTTCTGAAGCCTATCCACATTTTCCTGGAAGTAAGGTCCATTGGGCACAGTGGGACTTATTTCTGAGAAGACATACACCAAGTTCCGATGCAGTCAGTGAGACTTGCTTCCAAGTATTTTAGGATGTGTGGGCGCAAGAGAATCTGATGCTGGAGTTATGCTGTCCTTAGAGACCCACAGCCCAACCCACACTGTCCCGCACTGTCCTGGGAGTAAACCCAATTGACTCTAATGGGACTTACTTTTGAATAGGCATGCATAGGATTCGGCTGCCACTACCTTAAAGCAACCAGAGGGAGCTCTTGAGAGAAAGTTCCACTGAACACAATAGGATTTACTTCTGAGTAGACATGCCTAGGATTGTGGCCCCTGCAAATTCCCCTCCCTACAGGTGACTGGGAAGCCCCAACTGGTTTGTGGGGAGTGTGTGCCAGGGTGGAAGCGCCCTGCCCGGCTCCAAAGAAGCGTGCCATCCATGGTGCTCCCCTGGCAGGCCTGGCACCCCTGGGCGGCAGCTGGGCTGGGCAGCAACTTTCCTCCTTTCTTTTTCTGAGTGCAACTTTTGGCGGGGGAGGGGAGGGCGCGCGCGGAGGAGGGGGAGGGGAGGGAGGGAGCGAGCCCAGGCAGGCAGGCAGGCAGGAGCGCGAGGGCGGTTCCCCGCTGGGCGCCCGGCCTGAATGGGAGCCAATCGCGCGGCCGCGGCCCCTGCCAATCATCGGCGTCCCTCCAATCCCACCCGCGCACGGTCCCGGACCGGGGTTCCCAGCCGCGCGGCTCAAATGTGCCGAGCTCTGCCAATCGCTGGAGGCCAGACGGAGAGGATGGAGGCGGCAGCGGCGTCGGGGCGCGCGGCAGACAAAAGAAGTTAAAGAGCCGCCGCTCCGGCGCTCCATGTTGGGCAAGGCGGCCGTGCTGGGGACGGCGGCCGGCAGGGGCAGGAAGGCCGCAGCCCCCGCGGGGCCGGCCCGGGTCCGGGCCCCGGCCCGGTTGGATGGGCAGCGCCCGGGCATGGAGCCCGCGCTGAGCTGCAAGAGGAGCCCCGGCCTGCGCCTGGCCGACCTGGCCGCCCTGCACGGGGGCAGCGGCGCCGGGGGCTTCCCCCTCGCCCACCCCGGGGACCCGGGCGCTGCGGACCCGGCGGCGGCCGCCCCTTTCGGGCCCGAGCACGTGGCGCTGAAGCTCAGCCCGGCCGGCCCGGAGGCGCCCTTCGCCTCCGCCTCCTCCCAGCCCGGCGGCGGGGTCGGCGGCCCCTTCGCCGGGGCGTCCGGGAGGGAGCCCGCGCTCCGGCGGGGCGAGCAGCAGCTGCAGCAGCACCCGGCGGCCGCCAGCTCGCCCATGTTCATCTCCTCAGCGGGCACCTACGGCCTCGGGGGAGAGCCGCACGCCGCCGCCTTCCCTGGGCTGCACGACCCCCCCGCCGGCCCCCCCGGGGCCCCCCACCCGCTCAACGGGCAGATGCGGCTCGGGCTGGCCGTGGCCGCAGCCGCCGCCGCAGCCGCCGAGTTCTACGGGCGCGTGGAGCCCTTCCGCCCGTCCTCCGCCGAGCCCCCCTACGGCTACCCCGGGGTCAGCCTGGTGGCGGCCCTCCAGCAGCAGCAGCAGCAGCCGCCGGCCCAGGCTCTCCCCGCGCCGCAGCACCACGCGGCCGCCGCCGCCCTCCTGCGCTACATGCGGCAGCCCATCAAGCAGGAGCTGATCTGCAAGTGGATCGAGGCCGCGGCGGGCGGGGCGGCGCCGCCCTGCTCCAAGACCTACAGCACCATGCACGAGCTGGTCAGTCACGTCACCGTGGAGCACGTCGGGGGGCCCGAGCAGAGCAGCCACGTGTGCCTCTGGCAGGACTGCCCGCGCCTGGGCAAGCCCTTCAAGGCCAAGTACAAGCTCATCAACCACATCCGCGTGCACACCGGCGAGAAGCCCTTCCCCTGCCCCTTCCCCGGCTGCGGCAAGGTCTTCGCGCGCTCCGAGAACCTCAAGATCCACAAGCGCACTCATACAGGTGGGTGCGGAGCGAGGGGAGGAGAAGCGCTGCCCGCCCTCCCTCCTCCGCCGGCTGCGTCTGGCTCCTCTCCCCCCCTTCCTTCCTCTCCTACGTACAGCCGGCCATGTGACTGTGATCATGAATAAGTGATTGCAGCCTTCGCGCCCCGCCGCGGCGAGCGAGAGTCTCCCCGGGCACCGCTAGATCTGGGGGCGCGTGTCTGGGTTTGGTGCACGCGCGCTCTTCACCGCCGCAGAATTCCTCGGCAAGGGGTGAAGTGGAGGAACCCAATCCTAGGCATGTCTACCCAGAAGTAAGTCCCATTATGTTCAATGGGGCTTACTTACTCCTAAGAAGGTGTAGATAGGATTATGGCCTATGTCTAGAAGCGAAGCAGGGCCCCAGCACAGCGAGGAGACCAGAGAAGACCCTCTAGGGCGGTGGTTCTTACAGCCCAATCCTGTGCATGTCTACTCAGAAGTAAGTCCCATTATGTTCAATGGGGCTTACTTACTCCTAAGAAGGTGTAGCCAATGTCTAGAAGCGAAGCAAGGCCCCAGCAAGGCGAGGAGACCAGAGAAGGCCCTCTAGGACAAAGGTTCCCAAACTTTTTTTGACTGGTGGCTGCCTTGACTTACTGGGCCTTTGTCCATGGCTCCCAACAGGGTTACAATCTTATATTTGTGGTGGGTTTTTTGCGAGGATTCCGAGGCCCCCCTGGCTGGTTTCCACTGCTCCCCAGGGAGCTAACAGTTTGGGAACCCCTGCTCTACGGCCATCGTGGCCCACGTCTCTCCTCTGGGGAATATTCCCCTTTCCACCCCTTTCTTGTGATTTGCTTGACTAGTTTGCTCTTTGCATGCGTAGTGGAAGTGCTGGCCTGGCAGATACCAGGAGGGGGGTGGAAGGAAAGGAAGCTTGTTGAGAGCTGGGGGGCGGGTTCTGATCTCAAAATAGGGTCGCCAATATTTACTCTTGTGCCTTCTCTTGTATCTAAAGCGCTGGGGGAAGTGGGGAGGTGTCGCTTTTTTGGCACTGGAGGCGCGGTGGCGAAGGCAGTTGTTGGCTGGAAGGCGTGTTTGGAAGGCAGGGGCATCTTTGCTGCGTTCCAAGACAAGCGGGAGCGACCGGGTGCGCCTTTGTGCGCGGAGGAGGAGAGTCCCCACCAGCCCGGGCGCTGCAATGGAGCTCGCTTTATGGCGCTGTATCTTTTACAGCGCGGCTCTGATTTGCAAGCGGCCTTTTGGCTTGGCTTAAAAGGCGGTGGGGATTTATAGCGGCGCGGAGACAGATACGATCCACCGGAGGCTATTTATGGGGAAGGGGGGCGGCGGGCGAGGGGGGCTCGCCTAATTGTTTTCCTGATTTATTGTGTGTTGTTTGTTGCCAGAGAGGGAGGCGGACAAGGTGCGACGCGCTGTTCAGGCGCCAAAGCAAATGGCCCCTGGCAGAAAGAGCGATCGATTCCGAGACGGGGACTCTGTCGAGCCAGACCCATCTGCGAGTGCACTCAGCCCCCCTCGCCGTGCAGCTCTCTCGGCACCCTGTGGAGCTGGGGGGGCAGAGTTGGCCCCGCAGGCGGAGAGTAGGTAGCGGGGGTCGCCTTGGGTTGCGTTTTCACCCGGGCAGTGTGCTGGGCTCCTTCGCAAAGCTCTTGCCGGAGGGGAAAGCGCCTGGTTGAGTGGGTTGGTTGGCCTCCGCTGTCCCAGGCAATCTCCCCGGATAGGATGGTCGACCTGACCCAACCGGGAGGGCGGGAACCTCAGGACCCGACTCAATCTTCCACCCCCTCCCCAAATCGGAGAACTCCAATTTGGGGGTCTGTCTCACCCTTGCTGCTGCCCCCCATTGTGGCTTGGTTGGCTCAAGTAGCAGCGGTTCCCCCAAGACCCCTGTAGCCACCACCACTGGGAAGAGAAGAGGGTTGGACTCCTGTAGTTGAGAGAGGCAGTGGATCTTGTCTCCACAGCCCCCACACTGCCCAAGAACTGAGAGGGGGCTGAAGGAGGTCGGGTCATAGCGTCCCGATGCAAACCGCAGCTGGAGACCTGGAGAGAGGGACCTGACTGGCCCACATAGGGAGAGAGTTCTGCGAACTTCTGGCAGCGCTGCGCAGAAGTTGAGCGGAGCCACAGGTCCACGCGCTCCTTGGGCGCACTCATGAGCGTTTGCCCTGCAAAGGCCTGGCAAGCAGAGACTTCCACGGCCTGTTCCTGGCAGAGAACAGTCAGGCAAGTCGCAGTTGGGTTCCTGTCTTACTTACTTCGATAAACCTGTCTGTGTTCCTGTTGTGTTCTTGTCTGTCCAGAACACGCGATTGATTGCAGGGGCTGGCTCACGCTCTTTTGCAGACACTGCTTTCCTCGCATGCTTTTAAAAACTCGTCAAGTCCAGGACGAGTGCGAGGCGAATCTTTAAAACGAGAGGACGCTGGAGGTTTCAGTGGCCTGCACCCACCGTGACCCTCTCCACCCGAGACCCAGGCAGAGGAATCGCTGTGGTTACTGCTCCACGGGCCGGGGGGGAAAAAGGGGCCTCTGTGGCCTCTCCTTTGAGATCTCAGGTTCCATCTGCCTGCAGCTGAGCAGGAAGAAGAGGAGGGGGAAAGAGGCTCTCCCTGGACACGTCGTGCTCCTGCATAAGAACGGAGTCCATTCCAGGAGATGTTCTGGGTCTCGTTTTTCAGACCTTCTGTCCTTCCAACCAACATCCCCCCGAGCACCACGCTGGGACTGGCTGAGGGCCATCACAGGGCCTGGATTTTAGGGATCAGCCAGGGCGCTTCATGAGCAAAGCAAGTCCTCCTATATTTTTCCCCTTCTGGAGGATTCATCCGGCTCAGACCAGAAAAGCGAATGAGGCGCCCTGAGCCCTTCTCTTCAAGGTCTGCCACAGGAGAGCTGGAGGCTGATCCCTTGATCGATCCCGCAGGCTGTTGCCTCAGGGGCTTTCAGTGGCGCACGTGGCGCACCAAGAAGGGGCCACTCCTGGTCCCTTCGAAGGAGCGGAGGAGGAGAATCTCCGCAGGGCAAGAGGGCGAGGGAGCTGGATATTCCGCGGCGGGAAAATCGGTCTCCGAGGACGCTCTGTGTCCTTGCACAGCTCCGGAGTGATTGGAGAGAAGGTCCAAGGGTGTTCAGACTCTGTCGTGAGCCTTTCCTCAGAGACGAGGCCCAGATCAACACCCCTAGGACAGCGTGAGCATCTCTTTGGGGGGGGGGGGAATCCTTGGTCCTTGAAGCGGAGGTCGAAAGTCACAGGCCCCCCCCCCCTTCCAGAGACCAAAATGTGGGGACTGGGTAGGGAGCAGCAGTGATCATTGCTGAAAGCGAACAGATCGGGTCAAGGACTTCCCAGTAGAGTTCTAGATTTAGATCGACATGTGCAAAGACTGAGATTTCTCTTAAGGCAGCAATCCTGTGCAAACGTTCCTGGCAGTAAGGCCCATTGGGCACAATGGGACTTGAGTCTGAGTAGACATGCGTGGGATCGGGCTCCAAATAAATAGCAGTGAGCCCACCCTTCTACTACTGCTCGCTTTCGGCTGAAGTGTCAGGGTTGAGTCACTTGCGCCCCGAGTTTCTAAATAAATAAATAAATAAAGAAGCACCCGTCCACTAAATGGAGGCAGCACTGTGTGTGCATCCAAAACATTTTAGGGAGAGCAGCACGCGTTTTGTTCCATGGTCACTAGCTGACATGTTCTGCTTGAAAGAGAGTCGCTCTGCTTGAACTAAAGCCTGATTTTGGAATGGGACACATTCCACGTTCCGTCGTAGGCAAAATGTTTGTCTAGGAAGAACCAAAGGGAAACTGAGGCCACAAACTCAGCTTCCCCCCACCTCTTTCTCAAACGACGCGATTTTAAACGGAGTCAATGAATTTGCTGTTTTCAAGAGGGCAGCAGATGCACTTGTCAGCATAGTGGAATGTACTGAGTAAGGGCCCAATCCTGTCCAACTTTCCAGTGCTGGTGCAGCCTCAGTGCAGCCCAGAAGTCAGGGAACGAACACTTCCTTACCATGAAGAGACCTTCGTGACTGTCCACCCCCTCCCCCCATGTAGCACACACCCCTTTGTGACTGCTACATCAGTACTAGAAAGTCGGGCAGGATTTGGCCCTCCCTTGCATGTGGTTGGCCTGGCTCTTTGCTCTTCTAGGCACACGTTCCTCTCCAGTGATTTGGATTGAAAGTTGCACTCCTTCTGTTTTAACATGCTTAAGCTCGAGGCTTGCATGGCGGAGGTGGGTTAGGTTGTTGTGGAACACTCAATGTGTCTCAAATAGGTGTGGGATCGTTACACACTGCTGGGGAAATCAGATCTAAAATATTCTAACACAATGTTGAAAATGTACCTCTTTCTTTGCACACATGGTGTATAGGCTAGCCCCCCCCCCCAATTTAATTTTTAAAAAATACCTTTTTCATTAGAAATAAACCATCCCCTCGCTCCCTACTGCCATCCATATATATATATAATTTTTTTTCTGTCTAAAGAGAGGCCAGAGTAACAAACCTTAGTATTGCAATGTGCCCTGAGCTAGTGAGGCTTAAAGGCGGTAGAGTAGAGGGAAAGGCCCTGGGGCTGCTTTCACACCCCACACTTCCCCGTTAAGCTGTGAGTTAAACCTCTTTAAACAGACTCGCCATAGATTTCGAGCCTCAGCTAGCCTCAGGTAAAGGGATCGCTCGCTGCTCGTCTTTATTTGCGCGTGTTGCTCTTGGAACGGGCAGTCTCCCTGATAATGGGCAGGCAGTAAAGCAGAAGATGACAGAGACAGCCACAGAGCCCTCCTAGAGAGTGGTCTGCTGAGGTTGTAAAAGGGGGAAGGGCTAAAAAAAAAAAAAAAGCCATGTGTTTAAACAGGTGTTACTTTTCTATTTTGAAAAGGGAAGAATCTTCTTGCAAACCACCGGGAAGGGATTATGCCAATATGGGTTTGTTTGGAACAAAAGCCATCTCCATGGATTGAAGTGTAAGCCTCCCCCTCCCCCACCCTAATCCATCACTGAAAATTTTCATTTGCAAGAGAAATCGGGGCATGCAATAAGGAGAGACATTCCTATTGTCCTGAAAGTGTTTATCTGCAAGTCGTCCTGCTGACCCAGATGACTTTTTACAAAATAGTCTTTACCTGTGTGGGCTGCCTTAGAGGGGAAATTAAATCTAGGCTGTAATCCTAACCGCACTTTCCTGAGAGTAAGCCCCATTGAACAAAATAGGACTTACTTCTGAGTAGACCTGGTTAGGTTTGTGCCCCTAGTCACTTTCGCCATGTATTTCTTTAAACTGTGAGCCTGAAAAGTAGGAGAAGGCCTGATGTGGGGTCAAATTGATCTTCTGGTGCTTCCCTTTACCAGAGATAGCCAATCCCTTCTAGTCTCTCTCTCTATCTCTCTCTCTCTCTCTCGCTCTCTCTCTCCCACCCACCCACCCCCTCCATTTCTGTGTTTCTCTTGACATGTAAATGCCAAACAGAGGTTTGGGATTCCTTCCTTTCCTTTCAAAAGGAGCTCCATTATGGATGTTTTTCTCTTTCAGGAGAAAAGCCTTTTAAATGTGAATTTGATGGCTGCGACCGGAAGTTTGCCAACAGTAGCGACAGAAAGAAACACTCGCACGTCCACACCAGTGACAAGCCCTATTTCTGCAAAGTCAGAGGCTGTGACAAGTCCTACACGCACCCAAGCTCCCTTCGAAAGCACATGAAGATCCACTGCAAATCTCCACCACCCTCTCCTACCCCAGGATCTCATGGCTACCAGTCCACAGGGACATCATTTGGTGCCCCGCTGTCCCCACTTCAGGACTCGGGCAGGGGCCGCCCTGCTAACCTTTCTCCTCAGGTCACCAACCTCAATGAATGGTATGTGTGCCAGGCCAGCGGGGCACCCAACCATCTCCATACGCCATCTAGCAATGCCACATCTTCTGAGGAGGAAGAGGAGGAGGAGGAGGAAGAAGAAGAAGAAGAAGAGTCCTATAGGAACTCTGAGTCAAGAACTATTCATTAGAAATGGGAGGGAGAACTTTATAGATGGCACTTATGCCATCTTGGTTAACTTGAGCTATTTATTCGGTATATAAAACCCTATGGTGTTTGTTCGTGTAACTAATTTAATTAAGACATTGGACTTTCCTGTTTTTAATTAAAAAGAAGAATTTTTTTTAAACCTACTAAGCTGAACTGTAACAATGATCCAGCTTGCATCTGTGCAAATCAAAGGAAGATGCCAGGGGAGTTGTGATGTGAAATACATGTACTGCCAGTCTGACAGCTCCCATGCAATAGTTTTCTCAAAATAAAGCTGAGAAGGAAGGTAGTTTATGAATGTAACTTGGAAGCTGATAGGCTTTCTCTGTGCTAGGAGTGGGCTTTTTCAGCTCGCCTCCCAATTTTTGGAAAGGTACATTCTTCTAGGTCTCTGTCCCACAACCACCCTGTTCAAAACTGCCAACTGATTTCTTTGTATCCATGCTGTATATGTATAGGGGTATATAGATGCAGTTCACTGCCTTGGAACTCACTGTCTCTCAAAGAGCTCTCTCTCTTAAATGAATGATTAAAAATAGCTCTTGAGTTGTAGTTTGCATCCTACTGAAATCAATAGCAAAATACTGTTACACAGATCAATGTGTAACAGCTCTAAGCTAAATAGGCTGACACCGAAGTTCGGCCCATTGTTTTAAATGGAGCTCGGTTCCAAATACATATATTTGGGGGTCACAATGCTAGTTGTGTAAGGTAACAAAAACATGAGTATTTTTGTTGAAGTTTCAACTCTGGCAGACTGACTCTCAACATACTTACTTAGAAGTAAGATACATCAATTAGAATGGGGCTTACCTTGAAGTAAGTATAGCGAGGATTGCAGCCTTACAGTCCAATTCTATCCCTCATTTCGCCATAGCATGCAGCATGCAAATGAAGGCTGCCCTGAATGTTATGGGGGGGGCGGTGTAACCAGAAGGCAAACTGGAGGAAGTAAACACTTTTTTAAACTTACCGGTACCTCTGTGTTAGCCTTCTGGCTGCCTATAGATTTCCTCAGACCCATGCCAGCTGTGGAACTGGCATATCTGGGGAGGGCAAGGGGGCATTGTTGGGAGTTATGGAGATAGGATCTGGTATGTGTGATCCCCTGCTTCCCTGTCATGCTCCCAACTCCTCCCTTGAAATGCTCTGAAACTCCTCCTCTCTGTCCAAGGTCGACCCCTGCTGCCAAGTTACCAACACTGATGGAGTGACCAGCTGAGTCTGGTGTGTGTGGAGCTGCTGGCTATTGCATACAAGGTGGCATGATATTTCCGCAGTCACTGGACCTTCTGCATAAGCAGATTGCAAGATCTGCTGACACGGAAGGCCCATAGGATTGGGCTGTTAATGTATCTAGCCTTGAAGTGGAGGGAACAAAAAGAGCTGTGATGTGACAACACTAATGCTCTGGGTTTTTTTAAGCACTGAAAGCTTTCTGATAGGAAAAAAAATTGTCCCGTTGATTTCACTGAAGCTTACTTTTGATTAAGTATATAATCCTATCCATGTTTACTTAGAAGTAATTCCCATTGTGCTTCATTGGGCTTACTCCCTAGTAAGTTCATTTAGAATTGCAACCCAACAGTTTAGTCCTATGCCTGTTTACTCAGAAGTAAATTCCATTGTATTTCTTGGAACTTGCTACCTGGTAAATGTGCATGGGATTAAAATTTAAGTGTCTTAGAGCCCAATCCTATCCAATTTGTCAGGGCCAGTGCAGTGGTGTCAGTGGGATGTGAGCTGCATCCTTTGGTGGGGAGGCAGTCACAGAGGCCTCCTCAATGTAAGGGAACATTTGTTTCCTTATCACTGGGCTGCATTGTGGCTGCACCAGTGCTGGAAAGTTGATAGGATTGGGCCCTCAGTATTGGCAACCTTCAGTCTCGAAGGACTATGGTATTGCGCTCTGAAAGGGCCCTCAGTAGGACTGTGGTATAGTTTCAGTTTCATTCTTTAAAAGAGATTGTCTTTTTATGCTGTGTAGTAGATGCCATCTAGATGGCAGAGATTAGCACAGCCCCTAGAGTCTAAAAGGACTAGATTTAATGCCAGAACCTTTACCTTTACCTTTCTAGTAGAGGCCATAAGTCTAAGGCTGCAGTCTTATTCACACTTCCTGGGAGTAAGCCCTAATAATTGAACACAAGGGGACTTACTTCTGAGTAAATATGCATAGGATTGCACTATAAACTTATTTATAGGCCAGTCACACTGATCACGCTAAATGGGTTTTATGAGTAACTATATTTGGGGATAGAGTCTGGCCTGTAGTGTTTGGTCAAAAGTGCTGTGAACCTCACAGTTGTTATCATGAAATCGTCTCCCCAATGAAAGAGTTTTGATGCTGGAGGGATACAAACCTTCTGGAAGATTATTATTTTTTATTGATCCAGCTTTGCATCTGTATATGTGTACAAAAGTTTTATAAATGACATTTTTTCCCCAGCATCTGAAATCCTGTTTTGTATGCAATGTCTTAATGACCAAAGGCATGGAGGTTTGCAATGAAAGCAAGTTGTCACAAATGTTGAATTGTAGAGGGGGGAAAATGGTGAGCAGATTACCTTTGGCCTAGCTGCCAATCTTTTTAAGAGATAGGTCATAGAACATTAACAATTTCTGATGTGGCTGGTACGACATATTTCACATGCAAAATGCTGGTTCATCATAAACATCCTGAAGATAATCTAAAGAGCACTAATTTATCCTCAGAGACCACTGAGTAAGTAACTGGTCGCCTACCACTCCTAGGGCTTGTAGAAATGTATGGGGATTTTTTTTTTGTATGTGTCTCTGTGTTGTGATATCCAGTCTTGTCATTGTTGTATATGGAAGTGATTTATTTTGTACTGTTGAATTAATTTATTTTTTTTATTTTTAGGCATCCTTTTAATTTTCTTTTTTTCTTTAATTGGAAGAGTACAGAACACACCAAAGAAGAATATTATTAATTTTGGTGATAGGTTGTCTATGATTCTGTGGTTGTTTGGGAGGGGAAAAGTCATTATATTTTCAAGTTACTTGAATGAACAATGTAATGTGAAAACAGGTCCTTCCTGCATGTCTCCTGTGCAGTGTGTTGGTGATTCAATATAGTTTATAGAAATATTTGTTTCTTAGTACAATGCATGGTGCTGTCCTTCTGGAAGCCTTTAAACGTCCTGATCATATTGTCATATGAACAGAAAAAAAGGATTCTCCCTTAAATATCTATATCTATAAAAATATAAATGACAACTTGAATACAAACCATTTTTTAAAGGCATTTACTTGATTTGTGTTCCTTTCTTCTTCAGAACCCATTCAAATAATAAGAAAAATTACAGTGATCTAAAGACATGGACTTTTAAAGGATAATTTATGTTTTGGTGATCTTAGAAAATTTCTTGCTGATTTTTAAAGAACTATTTAATTTATTCATTTTATTTCTCCCCTTTCCCCACAAAATAGATTGCACTATCCATTACTACAACAGTCAGGTTTTCTTTAATGTGAATCTAACACCCCATTTGCATTGATGGGGAAGTGGGTTTCAATGGACTTGCTTCCAAGTACATGTCACTATCCTTTGGAGGTGCCAGGAGTAGTCTGTTCATCTGCTGTGCCAGAGCCTAAAGGTGACATATTTTTCCCCCATGACTTTTACAACAAACAATACCTCCTTCATATCTGTAAACCTGGTCAAATTAAAGCAAGAATGGTTACAGTAAAATAAAAATATTCTTCTTATACATTATTTGTGTTTTATTGTCAGGTGAGAAATTGAGAGTACACATAGTTAGGCATCTCATCAGTTAGGCAAGTGTTTAATAATTTTTCCCTTCTTTGAAAGAAACATGTTGGCAACCAATTCATTAAGTGTAGAATTATTATTCTTACTAAGAATAGCTATGTATCACTTATATACTCAACTAGAGTAATTCACAAAACCATGAGAGCCGGAACAATGTAATGGTTGGGGAGTTGAACTTAGACTTGGAAGATCCAGCTTCAACTCCCTTCTCAGCCATGAAGCTTCCTGGGTGGCCTTGGACCAGTCACTATCACTCAGTCTCACCTACCTCACAGAGTTGTTGTGAGGACAAAAGGAGGGGAGCAACTGTGTTCCTCACCCTGAGTTCCTTGGAGCAAGGCTGGTGTGAAAATAAATAAAGCTGTTTACCTAATAAAATCAAGCAATGATTCCCTGACCCCAAAGGGCCCACAAAAAAATTCAGAAGACACCAGAAACAATGGTCAGAAAAGATGCTAGTCTGGGGGGGGGGGGGGAGAAATTGCTCCTCCCCTGCCAAATATAAGAGGATACCACTTCCTCTAACTTTTTGGATGTGCCCAGAAATTGACATGGGTGTTTACTACAAATATAACTCTTACTCAAATAACATCTAGAGGTGATTGGTCTACTAATCTAATAATATGGAAAAACGTAAGGTCAGGCAGCCACTTCATCAAGAAATAATAGTATTTAATGTGCAAAGCTATTTAATATGTGAGAATATTTATGCCATTATAGGAAAGCTTTAGATGAGGCCTCTGCAATTGAGGACACAATCCTAACCAGGTCTGCTCAGAAGTAAGTCCTGTTTTGTTCAATGGAGCTTACTCTCAGGAAAGTGTGGTTAGGATTGCAGCCTTATAGAGATACAACTGTTGTGTATATATACCACAGGATTATGAAGACTTTTTTCCAACAGTATTTCTGATATTCATGCTCTTTCTCCGTCTATTAGAAACAGAGATCACAACATTTTGAGGAGTAGGTCTGTATCTGCCTTGAACCCTGCAAAATGATACAAGAGAGAAGCCAGAAGCACGGACAAAACTTTTTTAAGGAGTAGACATTTGGCCAATCTCACAGAAGTACCTTACATTTTCAGAACCTCTTCCAGTTGCCTTTTAAACAAAGAATGGCTGAAAAGCTACGAGATGAAGGTTGAACACCACATTCCACTTACAGCGCTGTAAAATTAATAACAGAATTAATGATATTTGTGGAAGCAAGGCAGTGGTAAATGAAGGGGGAGAATCATGTTTTGGGAGCTGCAAGGAGCTGTAGATTTTGTGGAGAAGAATTCCTGAAGCTCACACACCCCTTCCCCTAAATGTGATTTAGCTGTGCCTCGTTTTTCTCTGTGTAGTTCTGCAGATATTTTGTTCCCCTTCTTAGAAGGGTCTGAAATGTCAGCACGATTGCGCCCCCTGAAAAGGTTATTGATGTTTTTGGCCCCTGCCTTCTCAAACAGGGCTAAAGTGGAACAGGTTGCAAAGAGTTGTCTCCAGTAACCAGGGCCATTTAAACCGGGAGAGAAAAAAAAACCCCTTCGGTGAGAGCTCCAGCCAAGGGCGAGGGGAGAGAGAAGGGCTTCTCGCAGTCTAATGGAGTTTCAGCTGAAAAGGAGGGCGACACAAAGCCCCCCCCCCAGACATGAATCATTCATGGGAAATATATCAGAGATAAAAGATAGCTGACAATGAGGAGCCTAAAACAAGTTTTGCCCTCCTTGTTTTCTCCTGCGCAGCCCCGGCTCGCTCTCGCAGGGTTCTCGGCCCCGTCTATAGAGCTGAAATTGACCACTGCCTGTCCTGCGCCACTTCAAAGCAATTTGGGCCGGAGCGGAAGGCTGGGCGCTTGGACGGTCTTCATGGTGTGTTAAGATTTCTATGGCAATTGGCAAGCAGGACTTTTCCCATCTGAACAGGGCTCAAAGGAAAGCCACTTATTGACACCGAGTTGGCCATCTTCAAAGACTTCATCTGCTAGGCGGGGAGGGGGGAGGGGGAGAAAGTGCCCTCGCACAAACCCGGCTTTAAATCAGCCGTGATCCACTTTTGTCTTAACTACCGGTGGGGGCGGGGGGGGGGAGCACCGTCCCTGCGACCTTCCAGCACGGTGATGATCGCCAGCATCTGATTCAGTACTTTTGCAAACTTTTTTTTTCAAGCGGTGGCGACCTCGGCGGGAGGAGTCTGCAGTGGGAGGGAGGGCGCCTCCCGCACACGGTGGCCCCAACGCCTGTATTTACTTAAGCTCCATTGACTGTAATGCCACTTACTTCCAAGTAACGCCCCACATGAAGCTCTTGACTGGAAACTGACAGCCCAAGCCTATGCATGTCTACTTAGTAGCAAGTCCCATTATGATCAATGGGGCTTACTCCCAGGTAAGCATAGGGCTGCAATCCTACCCACACTTAACTGGGAGTAAGCCCCATTGACTATAATGTGCCCTCACATATATGCTCCAGCCTGCCTTGGGTAGCTCTAGTAGTCCGGATGCCACATGCCACTAAGTCTTGGACTTAGGGTGCGTTTATCACTTCAGTGTGCAGATGGAACTGTCGTAATTTCTCACAGACCTTACTGTTCTTTAGTGTGGTCGGTTCACAATTTCCTAAAGTCAGCAACCATATTTAACTTGCAGGTTGTTTAACCCTTGATGCACATAGCCTAAGCTGCCTTTGTTAGTTTCACGACCCACCAAAAATGTGGGTCATGGACCATGAACCCACAGATTGGGAACCGCTGGGTTACAGAATCCACTGGTGATGTGCAAGTGTGCCCAGCACAGTTGTGCCCCCACAGGTGGAAAATTTCTATCGTGCACAGGGTGACCAGATGTGACAAGTGCAAAAGAGGACAAGGCACCCCAAAATGTAGGACATCCAAGAAAAATGTAGAACATAAATATAAACTAGAAACATTCCTATATTGGTTCACATGGTTAATTTAAACAATATATTCATTAACTTTAAATTTAAAACTGTATTACATAGAATGTATTAATTACAAGAAGGCTGTGTGCTGCCCATTCACAGGGAAAAGGAGGACGTTTAAGTTATTTTCCAGGACACAAGGTTAAAAAAGAGGGCATGTCCTGGAAAAAGAGGATGTCTGGTCACCCTGATCATGCATCATCTGAAGCACAGTCCTTTCCACTTGAGTCAGTTCACACATTTGGCTGCCATTAATAGATGTAATCAGGTGCATTTGTGAGCCAACCTGCACCTTAGCTTTTACTTGTTCATGCCCAAGAGACTTTACAAACAGAGACACTAGCAGACAGGGCAGGTTTACATATACATTTACATACTTTGTTGATTCAACACTTAACTTTCAGTTGAATGCATGCGATGACTCCATTGACAAGAATTGTGGTTAGGAGTGATGAAATAGCTCCCTAGAGCTATTTTGATGATATTTGATGATCTACATGGAAGGCTCTTGATGTTGAAGCACTTGAAGAAGTGGGGTCTACTTGCATACACACATACAGTATATAACTTAGGAAAGACAAGGATTTTACATTTTTGCACAAGAGTGTTTGTGAAGATTTTGAACCCATGTACAGGGGAGAAAATTTGCTCACACTTAATTTCAAGAGCAAAGGCTCAAAACAGCCTGTAGGCATTTAGGCAAATGTTCAGTACAATATTTAACTTATAGGGGATTCACACATCTGTTCATAGGAGTGGAGCTTGAGTGATCCAGTGAGAGATGGATTGTTGCTGTTGTTGCATATGCACTATCTACACAGTGACCACCATGGTTGGTGATGTTTTGATTGTTTTCTGTTTTTTTTATAAACAAAACAATCAAAATCAGAGAAAAGGTGTGACCTGGCTGTTAATTCAATGGAAATGAGATCACTGCAGTCTTTCTGAGATCACTGCAGAATAGAGGGAGGCATACAGAGTCTTCAGCAGAAACAAAGATAAGATTTAGAAGGTTGAAGCCAACTAGAGAAAAAATAGACTTTTTTTTTCCTCAGAGCATAGTGCTTGTGTTTTAAGCATGTGGAAATATGCTGTATTGACTATTTGGATTCCCAAACTGTGGATCCATGGCCCACTAGTGGGTCGTGACCCAATTTTTGGTGCTTCGCAAAACTGACAGGGCAGATTAGGCTCTGTGCAACAAAGGTTAAACAACCTGCTACTTGGGGGAGGGGAGCACTGCTGCCCAATCACCATTATAGCCACAGAAGTTTGAGCAGCTCCTAAAGTGAAACATTCTTTTAAAGATAGGTCCCGATGCTGAAACTTTTGGGAACCACTGGGTCACACAATAAATTACTATGTATATTATAGGAACACACGGGGCTGGTTCACACGTGAATGCCTGTGACTTAAGTTCTCCACACTTCATTCCTGTACAGGTGATGACTGGCAGCTGAAGGTGTGAACTGATTGGACACAAGCCTGGTCTTTGAGAAGAGTGGAATGTTCTGCCCCTCGTGTTGGATATAAGGGTGGCTCATTCACCCAGGCAACAAATCATCTCTTGATGGCGAAGTGGTGTGTGTGTGTGTTCATCTCTATGTCTATACATATAATAGACTTGGATGTAAGTATATGTGTATATAGTTGTGTGGACTTTTGCATTCTATGTACACACACACACACACACACACACACACACACACCCCTAGGGACAGACACGTAATTCAGTAATAAGTGGATTCGTCTAGCAGAGGGACAAAGATAAATATGCTTGTGTGGTTGATTGATCGATCGTTTGACTGACTGCTTTCAGGCACACAGCGTTGCCCTATAGATGAGTCCAAGCCTGTCCTGCCTTCTTCCTTCCCGCACTACAGCCCCTCTTTCTTGTGGTCCAGATGCCCACGTCTTGCCCTCTGTCGCCTCCCCCTCCCACTACTTCTCGTCGTCGTTCCTGCGCATCAGGGGTATCCAGGTCCCTCCTGGAACCACCAGTTCTCTTGATCCTTCCGCCCCCCCTTTCTGCAGGCTCCCCAGTGCTGCCCCCTCCCTGGGGCGCCTTTTCATGACCCTGGCAGTCCCAAGGCAGCACCTTCGGCGTGGGCAGCAGGGTTGGGACGAGGCACGATTGGCAACACCCCATAAAGATACAGTTGTGGTCATCCGGAGCTTCGTGGCCTGTTAGCTCCGTCAGTGGGCGCTGCCTGGTCACAAGCCTGGGAGGGCAGCAGAGGGATCCTTTCCTGGCCCATCCTAAACGTGCCCCTTTTGGAAAGCAGACCTATCCTGGTGAAACAGGAGAAGAACTTCAGAGGGGTCTCCCATTTCCCCCCACCTCCCCCCCATGTGCAAAAAAAACATGCTGGTTAATCAATAAAGGGGGGACATCACCCCCCTCCAGCCTATTCTTTCTGCCCCCCCTTCCCACCTAAGTACTTTGAGTGGCGAGCGATTGTGCCTTGTTTATTTAATGCCAGGCCTGCGTGAATGGCGCAAAATAAACACGATGAGAAATCACCAAACAGACGATTCCACCCTGTGAGTGGAGAAAGGCGAGAGCGGGGGGGTGGGGAGGCCGGACTTCATGAAAGTGCCAGGCGGGGGCGAGGCCGGCCGCGCTGGAGGAGAAAAAGCCTTTGAAGTGGCCCTTATTATGGCCCGCATACTTGGGGGTTGCCCTAACGACGCCGCTGAAAGGAAAGCGCTCGCCTTTGTCCCCGATTTGTTCTCCTTTGCTGGGCTGCCCGCAGAAATCGCTGACATGGGGGCTGCCTCCGAAGCGCGGCCTGCAAAGCAGCGACTTCCAGCTCAGACTCGCAGGCGCCGCTCTCCTGAGGTGGGGGGGGGAGAAAAGGAGAAGAAGAAAGGGAGCCGGAGAGGAAAGTGGGGAGGGGGAGAGGAGCACCCCCAACTGCAGCTCCTCCAGCTGCTTCTCTCTTTGGGGGGACGGGAGGGGCAGCAGGGCGCCTTCCCCCCACCCAGTGGATGGCCACCAACCCATCTCCATCTCCATTCCTGATCAGTTCCGACTCCCCAGATCAGACCAGGCTGCGCACCCAGCTCCTCACCTAACAGAAAGCAAGGCTGGAGTTGGCCAAAGGTTCGTCCATGTACATGAGGGTCCCCCTTGTCCAGGTCCCCTTGTTCACTGGAAGGCTCCGAAAGAAGAGGTCTTCTCTCGGCTGTTTGGACGAACTGGTAATGCTGGTAATGTTACCAGCATTCATACAGCAATGTATTGAAATTGATCATCATCATCACTGTTGTTGTTAGTAGTAGTAGTAATAAAGTAGTGATATTTCCTGAGGTACTTTTGCAGTTGTCTGATGTCTGTAGGGCATACCATGTGTTTTCTGCTTCACCTTGCCAGCTGACACTTTCTATGGGCACAAACTTCACTGGTAGCTCTCTCACTCCCCCAGTCACCTCTAAGTTCTTATTGCTTCCAAAACTGCACCAACATGGAGCCGTGTACACACGTACACATTCGACCTGCCACTTCCAAATATATAAATTAACCTTTTCACATTGCTGCAGCAATTCTCAGTCTACTTACCCTCAGGAAACACTCTCGATTTTAACAGGAGCAAAATGAGTTATGAATTAGTTCACAAACACGCTCTTTTGTTGCGTACTCAAGCTCCATAGACATAATTAAGTCAATTTCCCCTCTAATTCCTTCACAGAACCTCCATATAAACCCAAGTTGTATCCAAATAAACCCATGCTCTGTCTCTTGATGTTGACTAGACCCAATGAGTACATAGGCCCTGTGAAGCCTCCTCAGATTCTCAATTCCTACTTGAACATACACAACTCTCTCTCTCTCTCTCTCTCTCTCTCTCTCTCTCTCTCTCTCTCTGATCCCCAGACTGGTTCTCAGATGTATGTTCAACCCTTGATGGCTGCAACATCAAGTGATCGCCTCCAAGACAACAATTTTCAGTGAAAGCAGTTCACACATTCAGTCACAAGTGATGGTGTTGAGAAATCAAGAGTTCCTCTCTCTCTCTCTCTCTCTCTCTCTCTCTCTCTCTCCCTGTGTGTGTGTGTATGTGTGTGTTGTGCACACACACTCCCTCCCTTGGTAGAACTTCCCAACCACAGTTCTGAGGGACTCCAGGGACGCCCTCCCTCCCACCCACCTCTGCCGATCCCCACAGTGGCTTGTTCTCTGGCGAGCCTCTTGTTTGCTTTGGAGGCAGCGCCTTGACAGCGCCAGAGCCCCGCAAGAGTTATAAGCCCCTCTCCCCCTCCCGGGTTCTGCCCGCCTCTACACACAGCCAAGACAAGGAATCTCCGGGGCTGCGATGGCCTGAAAAGGTCCCTTCTCTGGTTGTGGGCACCGTGGAGAAAGGCTGGGCTCGCGGAGAAAGGAGCACCAGTTGGGCTTCCGCGCAGCGCCAGGGCTGCGGGAGAGGCCCCCAGCCCACCTCTCTCCCTCGCCCCCACTTTCTCGAGAGGCTGTTAATTAAGGCTGCTCCGCCTTTGTCTCCGCTCAACGGTGCTCCAGAAAGCAGCAGCAGCAGCAGCCCCGCTCTCCACAGTCCCGGGCTGGGGAGGGGGCCGAGAAAGTGTCACTTCTCCCTGGAACGCCACCGGGAGACTCGGCTCTGGACTTACAGGCAGCGCCAATATAGCGATCAAGCCCCATTTCCTCGCGGCATACGCAGCAGAAGGGCAGGGGGGAGGTGTCGGGGGGGGGTAGGCGGGGGGGAGGGGGATCCCAGGAGGAGGGTCCTTGAATGAGGGCGCGACGAGCCTGGCAAGGACAAAGCTCTGTTTGCACATTTTCAAGGGCCTTGTGTTGTGCAAACAAGAGGCACGCGGGCTGCGCTTAACGTCAAATTAATAAGCCCCCTTCCTTGCACACTCGCCCACCTCCCCAAATTCTCCCTTCCACACAGTCCTCACAGCCAGAGATGCAGCACACGGTTGGGGGTCGCTTGCAGGACCCCTGTCCGGGGAATGTGGTCCGCAGAAACTGCAATTATTATTATTATTATTATTATTATTATTATTATTATTATTATTATTGCACGTCTTAGTTTTCCTGCTTCTCTTCACTTTCATGTCACTTTCCCAGAAGGGGAACGACAACACTGAAGAGAAGGAAAGAAGCTTAAACAAAGGTATAACACTTTTTAGAACGTCAAAAGCCCTTCAAAGACATTATCTTCTCGTAATGTTTACATCAACCCGGCAGGGTAGGCCAGTAGGGCCAGCAGATCTGTTCCAGTGGCTTCCTGCTTCCTTAGGTGTATTCTGAAGTGCATCATTGTAACCATGAATGGAGCTTGGGTTGTCTGCGAAATCCCTTGAAAGCATCTCCCCCACAACTAGCAGTGGACTCTGAATGTGAGACTGGTCCGAAGGAGAGATAAATGGGATCCTCTGTTATGAGTTACAAAGAAAAGTTCAGTGTAGGCTCCTAACAAATTCAGGACAGCAAACGCACAAAGGTACATTAGAGCGAGGAGCCCACACACTGAAATTCAAGTTAATCTGAATTTTTTAATGTTTATAAACAAAACAAAAACAACAACAACACCCTATCTTAAAACCATAGGAGATTGTTCATGTGTGCAGACGAAGGCATTGCAGGGTAATCATATACATTTGAAAGACACACTTCAAGACCTGATTCCTATCCAGTCAAATCTACTAAGCTCTCTCTCTCTCTCTCTCTCTCTCTCTCTCTCTCTCTCTCTCTCTGGATTTACTTCTAAAAAACGAACCAGCCCTGAATCCTTCTCTTCTTATTACATCAGAATCCTGAGCTCGGATGGGTCCCAATCTCTTCAAGAACCTCCCACTGGGGGCCTAGTCCTGAACACACTTTCTTGGGAAATGGCCCCCCCATTGACCTCAATTAGTGGAACTTATTTCCAGTAAATGTGCATACTTTCATGCTGCATGGTTGCAATTCTATGCACACTGACACGAGAGTAAACCCCATGGAAGCCAGTGGGATTTATTTCCCAGTAAATTTGCCAAGGATGATGTGGTTCGTGGATTGCACCTGGGGACATCTCAATTGAAATACGCCAAACCCAGGAGTTGAAGGGGTGCACGTAAGAAGGTGGGGTACGTTTGTTGAAGGGCACCCGGGTCCTCTTCCCACCTGACCGTGTCCTCAGAAGTGGCACTGAATTCTGTGGAATTGTCTCCCGGTGGAAAATGTGTTTCGTTGTCACCAAGACACAATTACTTCCGAGTAAAACCCATTTCTTTCTTTCTGAGCACGTATATTTCCAGATCGAGCTTATAGAGGTTTCCTCTGAAGGAAGTCCCACTTGGGGAGAGGAAGTTTACTCACAGGTAAGCGTGCATGGGATTGCAGCCTTCATAACAACTGCACCTCAGAAGGAACAGAATCCCACCGCACAGAGGTCACAAACCCACCGAAGTCCCCTTGATTTCCCCAAGAGGAAGAGGAATTCACGTGCTGAATTCTTCTCTTGAAACCAAAGGGACTGAGAAGCGCTTCTGAACTGCGACCGGATCGTGCCCAGCCAGGAGGGATCCCGGGGGCCCTTGTAAAAGTGTCCGAAGGAGCGAACGAGAGAGGAGGCGGGTCAGCAGAGGGCAAAGGGCAGGGTTTGATCACTTCTCGGGGTAAGTACCGGGGGATGAAAGGCACATGTCAATCAGCGCGCTCCGTGAGCTAAACAAATACAAACACAGGACGGTCAATCTCGAGGACTTGCCTTTCTTCCTCTCGGACTCTCCTTTCCACCCCCACCAAGGAGAGAGATATTGATTGTCAAGAGAAAGGGCACTGCAGGGTCCTTCTGCCTCTCCCAGGCCCTCGGCTTCGCTGGACAGAAGGGTGTGTTTGGGGGGGGGGTGAGGACCTCTGCGTGGATGGGGAGGAGGGAAGAGGGCAGCCCTCCCTGGCCTCGCTACATCGAGTGAGAAAGGAGAAAAGAAGACTCTCAGTCTGCAGCTCAAACACTTCAAGGGCGACGGTTTCCCTTCCCCAGAACTCTGGCCACAACCAGAAAGCGAATTGCGCTCCTGTCCAGACAGCGCCCTCCGGGGAGGAGGCAGGAGAAACTGGCCTCTTTTGTCACTGGCTGCACAAACTTTTGTGTGCAGGGAAGTAGCCAGCGGAGCCGTGAGTCTCTCTCTCTCTCCTCCTCCTCCTCCACAGCATCCCAGGCCCCTTTGAAGTGTGTCCCGGCGAAGAGGGGTTCCTAACCCCCCCCCCCAGACCATTTTCCAGGCATCCTGCCAAAGTCTCAGGCCAGCAGCCTCCTTACCTGCTGCTGCTGTAGAAAGTTGGGGGAGGTGGCGGGACGGGGGGAAGGCAGAGCCGGCAGCCTCTTGGCCAGACTTAGAAGGGCTTTCAGGAGGGCTCTCGAGAGCAGACCCGGGAGCAGCACTCGTGGGAATGCAGCGGGGCTGTGGGGTGAGTGAGTGGGGTCGTGCCGGCCTAGGAGGGGAGGGAGCTGGGCGGGCGAGGGCGATACCTCGGGCTGGGAGGAGTGCTACTGTTCTGTTTCTTGAGCCCCGAGTGGTAGTTGCGAGGCTCAGTCCTGCCTCACCTGTCTGGAAAGGCTTCATCTCAGAGGTACCCGGGACGCAGGGAAATGGGTCTGCCACTGTACTCTGCACATGAACAGAGGCACCCACGCTCTCAGAGTTTCTGTACGTGTTCCAGGGCTGAGCGTCGTAGGGGTGGCAACAGGTTGAGGCTGAGCCTTGCTAAGGGGTTGGTTTCTTGGGGGGGGGGGAGAACTCCGAGGTCTCTCTCACCCCTGCGTTTCCCCAAGGAGCTTCAGTAAGCTATTACCGCGCGAGCCGTCAACCCTTACTTGGAAGTAATTCTCCCCGAGGAATGTCAGAAGGGAAGAGGGTCAAGTGAACCCCCGACCCCAGCGGGATTGGCGATGGTCTCTAAGCCCCTCACAATGATAAATCTTCACGTCTTAATCGAGCGTTTGAAGGGGTTAAGCAGGGGCTGGGGAGGAATACAAACGAGGGAAAGGCCAGAGAGCTTTTCACACTGTCGCAGCAGCGACCCCCCTTTCCATCCACACGAACACGCTGCACACGTGTCTTTGTCCCCACTCCCCCGCCAGTCGTTGGACCCACATAAAGCTGGCTGTAGGCATATGAAAGGGGGAAAAAAGGAAAGAAAGACTGTTTACTTCTCGCTTTATTAATTCCACTCAGTTATATACTGAGACATCTTTTCTGTCCACTTCTTGGGAATCCCTGGGGGAACCACACGCAACGTTCCTTTCAGTCCATGACTCATGAATTTTAGAGTAATCTCACTAAAATAAATGGTGCTGCTCCTAAAGAAGTGGGGCGCCCCTTTCAACGTCCTCCACGCGAGTTTGGGTGCTTTGGTCTTTGTACCTTCACTCGACTATTCAGAATCAGAATACAGTATATTCTTGCGTCATCATCATTTGTATGGCGTTTAAGGGTAGAGAAAGCGCTCTACACCTCTTTACCGACGGACGGCTCCCTGCCCAGGAAAAAAGACAAGTGGAAAGGAAATCAAACAAACACATGAATTTTTTAAAAATCAAATCAGTACAGGTTCTACTGAAGTTCAATTTCAACTTTTAGAAGATCACGATGAGTAAATCCTAGACTCTCTTACAAGTCAGTCCCATTAGAAGCTGTGGACTCGTTCCCAAGTCGATTTGCGCTGTTTTTTATCGAAGGAAGGCGGAGGAGGGGAAAAGAGAAAAGAAGAGTATGTGTGTGTGTGTGTGGGGGGGGGGGGAGAACTAGATAGAACCGGAGAGAGCAGAGAATGGGCTCCTGCAACCCAGAACAAATCATATTAGACGTCGAGGAGGAAGAATTCGCACCCAGACCCCAAACAGACTTTCAGGGTTGGAAATGGCGCGGCAGTTTCCAGTGGGAGATCGTATTAAATGCCCCTCAGCAGCAGCTCACACTCGCGCGCGCGCGCACCGAGAGAGAGAGAGAGAGAGAGAGAGAGAGAGAGAGAGAGCGCAGCCAATTGCAGAGCTCGTGTCAGACTGCTTGTGTGGCACTAGCAGTGACGAGGGCTGTGGGTAACAGAGAGGCTGCCCTTCTGAGTACACTGACTTGGCAGTCAGTCCCATGGAAAGCAATGGAAATCTGCGCTGCAGAGTCACTGAGTTCTTGTCCGTGCCTCCTTTTCGCACGAGAGACAACCGATCCCTTATTGTCAGAGAGAATGGGACTACTAGGCAGCACGTGCCTCCCTTTCCTTACCCTTGTCCGTGCCTCCAAAATACACACATTCTCCCTCACTCTCTCCCTCTCTCCCCTTCCCCACTGTAATCCACAGAGTGTATTAGGAACAAGGACAAAACTCAGGGAGAGGGAGAGAGTTTTTCCCCTGTTATCATAAGAACATATAAGAACATAAGAACAGCCCCACTGGATCAGGCCCATCTAGTCCAGCATCCGGTATCTCACAGCGGTCCACCAAATGCCCCAGGGAGCAACCCAGATAACAAGAGACCCGCATCCTGGTGCCCTCCCTTGCTATGCATGGGACATAGCCCATTTCTAAAATCAGGAGGTTGCACATACACATCATGGTTTGTAACCCGTAATGGATTTTTCCTCCAGAAACTTGTCCAATCCCCTTTTAAAGGCATCCAGGCCAGATGCCGTAACCACATCCTGCGGCAAGGAGTTCCACAGACCAACCACACGCTGAGTAAAGAAATATTTTCTTTTGTCTGTCCTAACCCTCCCAACACTCAATTTTAGTGGATGTCCTCTGGTTCTGGTGTTATGTGAGAGTGTAAAGAAAATCTCTCTGTCCACTTTTCTCCCACCCCACTCTCAGGAGTTACTCCGGAAGGGAGTGCCCCTAGAAATCACCAGAGGCTTTCTTCTTAGTGTATGTGTGCAGGATAGAGGGGAGATTGCGAGAATGTCAATTGTTGTTGTGGACACAATTTTCCATTACTACTACTACTACTACTACTACTACTACTACTACTACTAGTAGTAGTAGTAGTAGTAGTTTTCAACAAGAATGTAGTAGTTTTCAACAAGAAGAACCCCCCAAAATTTAGGGGTTGTAAGCTGGAGAAGTCCAGACAGGAGGAGGGTGGGAAGGGGAAGCCAGATTTTTGGCACCAGGGGGTTTGCTGCTCCTTTGGAGCTTCGGGTGTGAACACCTGCCTTGTCAAGACTGATGCGAGTGTATAAGAGGGAAGAAAAGAAACGCGAGTCAGCCCCACTCTCAGGTTTCCAAGGACAGCAGGATAGTTTTGTGCCCATGGATTGGGGGGGGGGGTGTTTGTTGCCTGCGTGGTTCGCGCTGGTCCTCTGTCCTTGTAGACTGAGCACCGGCTCGCTGTGTATGTGCCTTTCAGTTCCGCTGTTCGTGTGAATTCGATCGCCTGCATCTGTGTCGTGTACAGAATTCCTTCCCTGCCCCCAGCACAACTCTTAACCGGAGGCATTCCAAAAGCCCTCTTCTGACCCGGCCCTGCAGAGTCTGTGGGACTTTGGCGAGGGTGAAGGAAGGAAGGAACGGGGGATCGGAGCCTGGGGGGGGGGGGAGTTGGTTTTCTACTCCTACCTTACTTAACTAGCCAAAAGAAAAGAGGAACGGATCGATAGCCCCCGTTGCAGCAAGACCTGTGTATCTGAGGGCGGTCCAGGTGACCAAATGAACAGTGCAGGTGCGATAAACACGTCACGGTTCAGTTTAACGCGAAAGAGCCTGGGCCAAAAATAGATGCAGTCAAATCTGTTTTTGGTCCAACCTCAGAACTCGGTGCAGGGCAGAGTTCCCCTTTGGAACGCCGGTCGTCAGAAGTGTGCCCGATAAGCCGGGGATGGTGGTGTGGTGGGGAAGATGGTTGGCTCTTCTTCACCTGCAAGACGCCTGCCTGCCTGCCTGCCTGCCTCTTTCTGTCTGGCCACACGCGGCCAGCCCGCGCCACGCTCCGGCCAGAAGACCAGTTCTCACCTTCCTGCTGAACGCAGCGCGTGGAACCCAGCCAGCCCGCTGGGCGCTGTGGCGCTGCCTTGGCACACCCTGGAGTCAGCCCTGCCGGCCCGTTTCAAGGAGGGTCTGCGGGTCTTCATCCCATTACTCCCGTGTAGAACTGGGCTGCGGAGCGAAGGGAGGGCTTGTCTCTCCGTCTGGGAGATCAGAGGGAGACCATCACCCGCCGCACATGCAGGAACCCTTAATTGGATGTCAAGATATGGGGAGCAACCTGGGAAGAGTTAGGAACACTCACTGGAACCGAGGTGTCCACTTTCCAGCTCCATTGATTCCGGTGATCGGATTTGGAGCCACAAATTCGGATTCTAGTAGTCCGGATTCCAATCGAACTACTGTGCAAAGCGGATCTCCTGCTCCATTAAGAAGCCATCAATGCGCACGGCGCTTTTCTGTAAGAGAAAAGCCAGGTCCCTGCCTAGAGGCGCTTACAATCTAAACCGAATTCAAGGGTGATAGGAATTGACTAGAAGGGATAGTAGAGAAATTGACGCGGCTGTGCAAGCCTATGATGCCCGTCTACTCAGAAGGAGGTCCCACTGTGCCCAGTGGAACTTACTCCCAGGAAGGTGTGTATATTAAAATAGCAGCCTTAGTCGCAGCAGGGGAAGGGGCTAAAGGTTTCACCAGGAAGGGGCTTCTCTAGGGAGACGTGTGATGGAGGACAGAGGGGGGCACCCTGCAAGTGTCTGCGAGGGCACAAAGGGCAGCAGGGGACGAGGGAGGTGGAGCTGCCTGAAAGATCAGAGGATTTTCTGGGAACTGAGAGCCGTGGAGCCTCTGTACTGGCGGGGGGGGGAGCCCACCTCAAGGCCTTCGTGTTAAACATGAGTTGGGGGGGGATCCGCCCTTAGTGGCCCCATAACCCGCTTTCAACTAAGGGGTCACACAGCCAGACGCCCCACTGCAGCTGGACTCAGGGCAGGGCTCTCAAGGCTGCTTTTGTGGCAGTGGCCATCGCTGTTTGTGGGAAAGCACCCCCTTGGGTGCTGCCACTAGGGGCGGAGCGGGGGGGGCCTGTGGAAGTGGGGTCTGTAAAGGGGACGCGTTTGGAAGCAGATCGGACCTCACACACACAGCCTCTCTCGTGCGCACACATTGGCGCACCATTTCAACCCCAGCTGCATTCACAAGTGTCAGATTCCTGCCGTGGGACAAAGAGTCTTGTGCCACCGAAAGAACTGTAACCCAAGTTCATGCAGGCTGACTCAGAAGTAAGCTCATTGTGATCAGTAGGGGCTTTCCTTCCGGATAAGTGTGCACAGGATAGGGAAGCAGAGTTGTTCTGAGTCCCCTTCATCAGAAGTGTTGAGGAGAGCCCCTGATTGATGTCCCCTCCCCTGGTCTAGAATTAGCATAATTTGAGAAGGGCGCAATCGAAAGGCTTCTTTCCGGATAGTGAAAATGGGTGAGACCCTCTTCCAAAGAAGCGCCGCCTAACCCATAAATGTTCCCCGTTGTTAACGATATTATTATTAAAAATGCGTGTCGTTGGTTGCATGGTACTCAGGGGGCCAGGATCGCCTTTTACCAGTAAGGGGCCCGACGATCTTTTGAAAAACAAATTCAAATCTAATTATGCTTAAACTTTTTAAAAAAGAACAGTGTTTCTCAAACTGTGGGTCTGGACCACTAGGTGGGTCGCGAACCAATTTCAGGTGGGACTCCATTCATTTCAATATTTTGATATATTAGACTTGATGCTACCGTGGTATGTGACTCCATGTACTTGGGAATCTGTACTTTTACCAGGCTACTCTGTATATGCTTTCAACAATGATAGTAAATGGAACTTACTCCTGGGTAAGTGTGGGTAGGATAGCAGCCGAAGGTTGTTAAAAAATTTTCCTGCCGGATGTTGTCACTTCCGGTCATGACATCACTTCCAGTGGGTCCTGACAGATTCTCATTCTAAAAAGTGGGTCCCGGTGCTAAAAGTTTGAAAACCTACATTTTTCAGGCGTTTCTAAAAAGATCCTCCCCCAAACACTGCCGGCGCCATATAAATGCCCCACTCCAAACCTAGGAGTAGATGGGAACGTTCCCACAACCCATTTCTAGGGAATTACCACGGCTGGGTTCAAGGTGTGAGTCGCACCACAGTTTCTGTTGCGTGCCAATCAAGGCAGACGTTTCGCGTGTCGAGTGTCAGGCTGCCACCCGGCTTAAAAAGGGAATTTGCAGCTTAGCAACCACAGCATCGGAGATCGGGACCCCGCCGTGTCGGAGCAGCCAAAGAAAACGAATCCTCTCCCATCCCGTGCAAACGGAGGCTCACCTGTTGTACTCAGGCGAGGAAATATTAATTAAGCACATTTCATTCGCGTGTTTGCCACACTTCTTGCAAAAAGCAGCGCTGTTTTATTCAACACGCAGAGATCAGGTTTCTCTTTCCAGACACCTGACACGGTTTTGCTTTCAATCTGGTTCAAACTGGAATGAACGCCCATTGTCCTTGAAATCAGCTTCCAAAGGGGGGGAACCTATCATTATTGGGGGGGGGGGAAGAGCCTGCATAAAAAGCCACGCATGTCACTAATCTCCTATACAATTTACCATGGAGTTTACAAAATCGTTGAAAATTAATTGAAGGAAAAAATCCAGAATCTGTTATAAGGGATACCAGGGGGGGAAAAGCCCACACAGTTCATTTTTACCCGTTCATTTTTTAAAATAACAATGAGATAGTTCAGGCGCTGCTACTAGAGGTTTAATTCGTGGTATTTTTCTTTCCCCCAATTAATTTCCATCCCCAGAGAAAGAAACCAAAACGAAGCGAGACCAGCCAGGCAGACTCCGGTTTTGCTCACGTCACGTGTCCCAATATACAAATAGCCCGAACCAGATAAAAGTCAACCCCCCCCCTTTTCCTAAGGATAATTTCGGGAAGGGGAGGAGAGAGGAGGGAGGAGGCATCGCCCGCAAATCTCCTCCAAAAGAGCAGACTGCAACTTCTTCAAATCCAACCGAGAATGAAAAGGACCATAAGAACATAAGGTGAATGACGTCATTGGTTCTGGTGTCCGCAAACCATCAAACAGAACCAGGGCAAGTCCTTCCTCGTCAGTCTGGCTGTCTGGCGCTCCACGTTCTGTTCCGTTCTCACGTGAGAGTAGCGCCCGGCTTGGGCTCCTCGCCAAAGGACTGAAGGTGAAGAACAACCTGCGTGTACTCGTGTGAAAGGGAAGACACGGCGTTTCCAATATTCTTCAGGGAATAAAATTGAACTAAAGAAAGAAAGAAAGAAAGAAAGAAAGAAAGAAAGAAAGAAAGAAAGAAAGAAAGAAAGAAAGAAAGATATTAGCCCCCTTCCAACTTAAATGAAATTAAGGCTGCAATTCTATCCACACTTTCCTGGGAGAAAGTAAGCCCCAATGGGGCTTACTTCTGAGTAGACATGCACAGGATTGGGCTCTTAATGTCATTGAAACCGGGAGAGTTTGATGTCAAAGTCAGAGCTTTTCAGAGTTGGGGGGATGGAAGTATAGTCGAGGAGTGGGGAGACCGTGGGACCGTTTTGCTTCAGTGGGAGGCCGTGCAAGCGCTTCCTCTTGCGCAGCCTGGCCCTGGGGGGGGGGTGCCCCTTAGATCTGTAGTGGGGGTGCCTTCGCTTTTAGGGCCCCGACAGCACTTTCCCCTTTCTTTTCCAGCTTCCTGGCGCAAAGCTGCGAGGCTAGATGCCCTGCCGCCCCACGGCTGCTACTGCAGCTTCCTCCTCGCCTAGCCGGAGAGGAGGCTGGGCAACCAGTTGCATTCAGCCTGCCCGGCCGGTCCTCCTGCAGGCACTGACCTGCCAGGCGATCGTCAGTCTATCCCGATCAGTTTCATGCGCAAAGAGGATCCCTTCTTCCTTGGCAATCTCTTCTCACCTCCCCGTTGCTGCTGGAGACCTACTTTTGGGGGCTGGGGTGGCGGGTGGGACCACGGAGGCGACTGCAGACCGAGCTCATACAAAACCACAGAGTCCCCATGGGAGGGGGGACGACTTCGACGCCCTTCCCATGGTTGCTTGAGCCACCGGTCCTAAGCCTATTCCTGTCGTAGAGTGAGGTCGTCGTTGTTTATGGCAGATGATATAAAGGGTAAGCCTCGGAAGAATGAAGCATCTTGAAGATCCACTGGTGGAAATGGGAGAGACTGAAACACTCTCCCACTTCTTCATCCTCCCATTGAAATCGGTAATACTGAAGCCTGCTTCACTTGGTTTGTGACATAAACCAAAAGGGAGACCTGTGAAATAGAGCCAGCGGTATTTACTCCTGAGTAAAGATGTAGGGAGGCTTCTAACTCTCCAGCTCTCTTTACAAGTGCAGCTAGATACATGGACAGTTTTATAGGCTCCATCCCAAAGATTAAAACCTTTGACTTTCATCTCATGGCACACTGGGAAGGCACTAAAATGTTCAGGGCATACTATCCATTTTTGCACCATTGACAAGGCACACCATACTGCCTTGGTGGGGGGTTCACATTCCCCAATGGCCCTACTAACAAATAACCCTCTCTCAAATTCCTGTGGCACACCTGAAGACCATTCATAGCACACCAATGTGCCGTGGCACAGTGGTTGAAAATGGCTGATTTAAACCAAAGATTACAACCTTTGGATTTCTCTTCTTTTAAAGAACTGGTTTAAAGATGGGTTTGTCAAAGCAACTTGACTTCCAAACCAGCACTTTCATCTGCTTGTGTCTTTTTTTTCTAAAATGTAAATTCAAAGCCTGGATGTGCTTTGACAGCAAACATTCCCCCCCCCTTTGTAAATTGTAGAAAGACTTTGCAAAACGCCGGAACAGGCAGGCTACATGTGCACCCGAGGCACTATTATGATATCACTTTTGTGTAAACACATTGCTCAAATTCTAAAGGCCGCATTAATAGGCTCATTGACCCTTTACTAACAAATTGTTTTTTAACTAGAAAGGGGAGAAATTACAAGGACTTGTTTCCTGCTCCTTCACAGTAAGCTTATTTATTTCAGTATGTATATATCGCCTTTCTCCTAAACTCAAGATGGCATGCATTCGCAGGCTGAACATAAACCCTATTTTTCAATGAGATTTTTATGAGTATTATTCCATGAGAGAACTTTATAGTACCCTCCATTTCTGCAGGTGTTTCCCTTCATTGGGCAGTCATCCTGGCTGCCAGCTTCTCGCACTTTCCACCCTCTCACAGGCAGCTGCACCACTCTTCAGACCGGTGTCCCAAGAATGTGATCTGTTCTCACCGCCTGATTCTTCCTCAGTAGCTCTCAGTCTTGGTCTCCCATTATCCAAGGCAGCTGATCCTGCTCAGCTTTTTCAGGAACAGAGACAGCTCAAGCTCGGATCACACCTCTTACCACATCCAAGTTTGTTGCCTTGATTCTTAATGAATTCAAGTTCTGATTTCTGCAATTGGAATGTGAAATTTCTACATTGTGTGCATTATATACACTTTGTTTACACACTAACACAAAACACATTTCTGATCAATGAGACTTATGATAAAGGTGAGGAAAAAACACTGTCCCCAAGATGCTTCCAATCTTGTGTAAATTTACTGTAAAGCAACAGATTTTTCCTTAGATACTAATAGATTTTAAATTTCTGAAGTTCCATAAAGAGCGATTATCTTTATTTCCAAGCAATTTTCCTGTCTTACAGACAGGCCATTGCCTTGCCCACATCTGTCTAGCTATCTAGTTTATCCTCTCTAATCATTTGTAGCTAAGCTTATAAACTTTATTAACTACTTTATATAGATAAAGGCTGTTTAACTCCGATATATAATTGACATGTCCAGAAACGGGTTGTTCATCTTTTTTCTTTCTCCCAGTTTCTGAATCAACACTTAGCACTTCTATCATGCTTAGGAATATTCAAAGCAGGAGAATGAGCAGCGGTGGTTTCATAGGGCACTTATGGTAACTATGGCCTCAATCATATGCATGTTTACTCAGAAACAAGGCTCTCTATGTTCAATTAGCTTCTTTCCAATAAAGTATGCATTGGATTGTCGCCTAAGGCAGCAGGTGCATAATTTTCTGGACATTAGCACCATTGAATGTAGTGCTGCTTACTTATTGTGAGTAAACATACATAGGATTACATTGTAAGAGGCAGAATATTGAGAGCATGTCTCACAGTAATCCATACAATGACCCTGCAAGGTAGGCCTGCGTTAATAAGCTCATATTAATGGGTACAGAGGGCAGAGGTTAAAAATAGTGACTTGCCTTGGTTGCCGTGGTCATAACTAAACTAAGATTTGAACTGGATGCTTTGTGGTCGATTGCAGGTTGAGATACCCTGGGGAAGTTTTAAAATAAAGTTCCCCCCACACTTTGTAGAATATCCCTGAGATCTTTCAGCTTGTAGCAGAGATTCCTTTACTTCTGAATTCTCATCCTTCAAGTTTGGAGAGAGGAGAAACTAGAAAATTGTTCTCTGAGCCTGCCCAACTGAACAGACAGCACACTCTGAAACATACTTTACAGCAGCTGCTTAACATTTCGCTGCCTTGTTATTAAATGTGAAAGGAATGGAAATGGCCAAGGAAAAATGGATTAAAAGTCATCTTTTCTCTCCTTCATAAGACAGCACCTCATTAAGGAATATTGGAATCCCACAAAAATGCAGACTTGCCACATTCATATAAAAGTTCTTTTTTTTACAAATCATGAACAAAAACAATAATGAGAGACAGAGAAAGAGAGAGAGAAAGAGAGAGGACCTGGCAAAGTTTCCTCTTGAAAGCCTCTAAGACTTTAAAAACAAAAAAGCAGAGCTCTTAGAAACAAAACATCCCTGTTGACTTCCCTGGAGGGTTATTGCTGATTTCATGGGAACATAAACTGTTCACAAGTGTGTGAAGCCAAGCCAAGCCAACCTAGAAGCACAAGTGCGTGAGGCCTCTATGGAAGCCAAGCCAGCCTAGAAGCACAGAGAAGCTTCCTGATACACCACAAATGCAAGTCTCGTGTTCAGGGTGGCTGGAAAAGAACCTTGCACCTTGCTTTCCTTTCTTCATTCAACAATAAACCTCCTCCCCTCTCCCTCTTGGGAGTATATGGGCAGGGGGCACAAGGCCTAGAGCTCATTGGGATAGCTTAGGCTCTTTTCCTTAATTTTTACCTTTTGTTTAAAGAAAAAAAAAAAAGAGCTGTTACCAAAAAGGGCTGTTTTGTATAGGGGAATAATTACAGGAATAATTACACTGCCCTTATTGGAAACTTCAGGACCATAGGCTGGATAACAAGACGGCTGGATAACAGGACGGATAACAAGAAATTCCCTTTTAGCTTAAGGAGGAGACGGAGAGAAAGAAAACTTTTAATCAAAGATTAGATTTTTATTACAAAACACACAGGTAAACATAATGCACATGGAAAAATAATGTGTCTTGGTCCTAGTACTTGCATCTAGTGTACCTAGCTTTGTGGTGGTTGCATGTGAAAAGTATTTGGTGCATCCGAGGAAATTAGAAAAGGATAGGTTGTAGGGAAGGATTTTAGGGGATCCCTGATCTGCCAATCCCAGTTGCTAACTAAAGATGGGGAGAGAAGGGGCGGAAAAGGGGGGAGAGAGAAGGGAAAGAGTGCCAGACTCAATATAGTTACCTGTCTTGTGGAGCAGCTGGATGGGGGGGGAGAGTCCTGTGTGCAGGACCCTCTGCCTTGGAGCAAGCATGTGCCAGCCCTCTCTCTTAAAAGGGTTTTTGCTGACCTGGAACTGGCCCGGATGTACTTGCTTA
The DNA here is from genome assembly GCF_035046505.1 of Tiliqua scincoides. Lineage (NCBI taxonomy): Eukaryota > Metazoa > Chordata > Lepidosauria > Squamata > Scincidae > Tiliqua > Tiliqua scincoides. The sequence goes on from NC_089823.1 coordinate 101,892,842, forward strand.
CTACACACAGTGGGGTACTTGGAGTATGTAAAACAATGAATGATCAGGAAGTCAGTTATCAGCAATGGCTGGCTTCCTGAGGGGGAGGGAAACTTACAACATGCAGTAAACCAGGAAGGCCGTTCAAATCTGCATACAGTCCTTAAGCAGTGATTGAGTTAAACAGTACAAAGAATAGAGACATTTAAACAATGATTAGCTATGCCAGACTCCTTGACCCTAGGGAGGAGAATGTTGTCACCATGAGCTTGTGACTTTACCTGAATTTGGCCTGTGTGAGAAGTTTAAATGTGTTTGCATAAACAGTGATTGGATTAGGAGACACTTTTGCATACAGTTCTTAAAACAATAGGAGACACTTAAACAATGATTTACTCTTCCAGACTTGTTCCTGGAGAGATGGATGTTGTAACAATGAGCTTGTGGCTTGACCAGAGTTTTCTGGAAATTTGGCCTGCGTGAGAGGTTTTTGGCCTGCATGATATTTTAGTCCATAATAACATAACCAGATATAAAATCACAACTAAAAAGGCAAAAGGGGATTTTCACATAACAGAGCCTCTAGCTCTTTTCTTTGCGAAGTTATGAGACCTGCAGAAAATACATTCTGTCTAGTTTACTCAGGAAGAAGTCAACTTGCTTCCGGCTGCCTTGAATCTGCCTAATGAATGACAAGGCAGTGGGATGGTTTCAAAGAAAATGAAAGCTGAGGCCAGTCTCAGACTGGTGCCTGGCAGAGAACTGATTAGTAAACTGCATACCATTGGGCACAGTGCTGCTTTTGTAATGTAGTTCAATTTAACTGCATTTTACCAAAACTTCTTTAATAAGTTAAATAATTTCTGGGTAAAAACATTTAACTCTGGAGCATCATTTTAGCTTTCAATAGGACAATCGAGGAGATCTGGTGGGAATCTGGGGAGAATATCAGCAAGGTTTAAAGGCCCAGGCTTGGGACTAACCATAATGAAATTGAAAAAAATAAAATTAAAATAAAAAAATCACACCATGTTTTAAAGCCATTTATTGTAATTACTATTTATATATAATTAGAGCACTCCTTCTACATTTCAAGATAAGTTCTTTCAAGTTGCCTTTACCATTCTGGAAGTAACAAATAAAGCCGATACACCAACACTTGCACTCTTCAGCTATATATGATTATATGTAAACTAGCGTGATATCCTTGCTTCGCTGCTAGAACACAAGGAGAAGCAGAGCAATGCCTCCTGTGAGGGAAGCTAGACTGTGCCACACAACCCTCGGGTCAGTGTCCCTCTTCAACTCTTCTCTCACTAAAACACAGGGATAAGCAGAACAAGCACTGGTGATCATACAAGTTCTCAGGAGAAAGGTGTGTCAAAATCTTAGGATATCAGAATTTCGCATTGAGTCAGAAATACACCTCATTGTACTGTTCACACTAAAATGACTGTTTCCCCCCCTGTTATTTTACTGTTACTATTTCTTGCCATTCCAACTTAAAAAGAGTTAAGTTAAAAGGACCGGCCTGTCCTCAGTTGCCATGTAGGCCACAGGCCTCTCTCAGGCAGTAGCACAGGGGAAAAAGCCAGTCAGGCCTAAGTAATAGGAATGGTTCACTCCCAAATTTAGATTTGCTCTTTTAGGGGGTCGATTAGGTCAAAATCCTGAATTTTCATTTTTAAGCATTTGTATGGGTAACCTTTGTAAAGAAAAACCAAGTCGATATCTCATCAGGCCTAAGAGATATTGAGGAATCTGTGAAAACACATTTCACCCCTTTGCACCCCCTTAGGGGTCGAATTTCTAAAATTTAAAAATAACCTTGTTAAATAGTCAAAGAAATATTTTTCAAAGTGGTGTGTTTTTATATTTAGCAGTGGAAAAGCCAGTGACATCACTACAGGGGTGGAGGGTGGCTGGTGTGGGCTGCGCTCAGTGGGAGGAGTGACACCACCTGCCCAAGCCTCCATTTGGCCCGTTACAGCCCACCGCCTTGTGCACTCATCAACAATCATGTTTTCACCACTTCTGGTTTCCTTCTGGAAACCAGAAGCTTCCATTCCTTATGGAAACCAGAAGTCACATATTTTTTGCCTTTTTTGACCATTCTGAAGCCTGCAGAGGCCATAGATGGACACATGTGGTCTCTGCGGGCTTCAAGAAGCCCTCCAAAGGTGACTGAAGTTTTAAAGGGGCCTGAAAATGTGGATTTAGGTGTCTGTGGGGGGTCTGAGAATGAACACCTTGCAGATACCAAGGCCCCACATTTTCTTCATATATATTATGTGTGCTTATATGCGTATGTGTTTCTGTGTGAACATAACTGTTTATCTGACACAATCGTTATCTTTAGTTTAAAACATTAGATGCAAAGAACTTACAAGCAGGCATGTTTAGGTGCTCTTGAGGAAAAGTGGCATGGAATCTGAAAAATGGGGGGAGGGGGCTTCCATCCTCCAAAATCGTGCTCTGATTGGGCTACTGTTATTTAATTTAATTGCAGCTTCACAGTCAGAAATGTTGTGCTGATGGTGAGCCAAAGGCTATAAAGGTCTGTGCAGTGCACTCATGCTTCCCATTACCACTACATCTCTCTCTCTCTCTCTCTCTCTCTCTCTCTCACACACACACACACACACACACACACACACTCTCTCTCTCATTCCATCAGTAAGACACTGAGAATTTTGGGCTGCTACTATGCAATTCCATTTTCCCTATAAGGGCTCCAGAGGGGGCGTTTGAAACTCTGAAAATTGTATATTGATAGAAATCAAAAGGAAGCTTGTTCTGTCCGCCATAATTTAATTTTTGCCCACACTGCATCACTTCTGAATTCAAAATACAATAAAAAGTAGAAGAGTCTTCTAAAATGGAACATGCTATTAAACATTATCTTTCATTTTAGTCAACAAATGCAAGGACCACCCTAAAGCTTTTTTTTCCAAGACACATAATGAGTCATAGTGGGTGCCAAAAAGTCCTCAGTTCAAATCTTGCCTCAGTCACCAGCTCATTGGGGTTGCTTACAGACAGAACATTATTTGAGAGGAGAGGCTGAACAGGATGCACACTCTGGGGAAATTAACAATTTTCTTTCCAAGATTGAGCTCAGAGAGAACCAGTTCTAAAAATTTGCAGCAGAAGCTGGCTGTGCACAGTGCTGAGTGGCTAGCACTTGCGACATCATGAATTCCTTGCCCCACAGTGTTTCTGCCACTTAAAAAGATGATTTTATTAAAAAAAAAAGACAACAAATGAACTTTTAATTGCATAAATGTAGACGTAATGCAAACTACTAAAAAAATGCAGACTAAGGCAGAAAGTCCACCTGAAGTATGGTGGAGAGACAAGACTGCAGAATGAGCTGACATTCATTTATAACACTGGTATGCAAGTCTGTCAACTGTGCTGTGAAGCTGGGGGAAGCCAGGCTCATTCTGTGGGAGAGAAAAACTCAATGATTCCATTTTTATGGTACATTTGTATGCAGCATAGGTGGTCTTAGGTGAGCCATTGCTTTTATAGCCTCAGCCCTGTCTCATCTGCCATATGGGTCCTGGGTTAGTCTTACTTTGTAAAGGAGCCTGCCTCAAGCTCAGATTCTGGAAATGGCATTAAAATGGCAACAAATTGTCATTCATTATTTTTACCATGATCAGGGGTACCATCTGGATTTTTTTTTGTCTCATGCATAAAAATATCTTTGCTCACCTGGTATGGAAAAAATAATAATACTGGCCCAACTATCCAGGGCTGTTGCCAAGATTTCTAAGTGAATACACATGAAAGCCTTGGGTGCTTAAAACATATGAGCTAAATGCAAATCAGGTTGCTGATGTGTGAGTGTTTGGGTATCCATGTCTCTAGTTTGAGTGTCCCATCAACATTGCCTAGAATGTGCAATTGATTCCTTTGGGCTTTTCAATCTTGTCCTACTACATGAGCAACAGTCAGATCTGATGGTTTGTCTATTTCATTTATATCCCACCCTTCCTCCAAGTAGATCAGGGCAGCACACCAGATTCTTCCCATCATTATTTTATCCTCTCAATTACCCTGTGAGGTAGGTTTGGTTAAGAGCTAGTGATTGGTCTAATGTCACCTAATGAGTTTCATGGCTGAGTGGGGACTTGAACTTGAGTTTCCCCAATCCTGATCCAAAATCCAACTACTACACCATGCTGGCTTTTTATCAGTCCAAGAGAAACTCAAAGGAACTTAAAGCCTCAGAATCACTTGTGACACTTTCAAAGTCCTGTACTCAAGATGGGTTAGGTATTCACTTTGTAAGTAGGTCCTAGTGTGCTTGTGAACTTTAGGAAGCATTCAGTGCATTGTCTAACATAGGGCCTACTACTACTAGTAGTAGTGATAATAGTGCTAGTAGTGGTAAGTCAGCATTTTTCTGTACTTCTGACATCATGGTAGAAACAAAGAGATGAATCCCATAAAGCTTTACATCCAGCCCCTTGACTGTCTCTGATTTGAAATCTTCCAACTTTGCAACAGCAGATGGGTCAAATGTGATCCAAATATCCTCAGGTATGAAATGAATTAAAGATATGGAAGCCTGGCAACAGTCCTGCAAGATACATGAAAGAGCATGAATTCCAACTATTTTGTCAGCTCTCATCAATATTATCCCCGTGGTTGCGCCTGAGAGATTTTTTCTCCCTGAAAGGCCCAGAAGAAAGCCAGCAAGCCTTGCAGGGAAAGTCTCTTTAAAAGCAGACGCACTCAGCAGCCCTCCATGGGCCGGGCCTGGAGAGTTGGCTTTATTTTGCTGCTGTTCAGCAAAGCAACTCACCCTACTTCAGGGCATCTCTCTTTTCCTCCCTGGTCCTCACACGCAATGACTTAATTGCTGAAAGAGAAGTAAATGTTTTTACAGTGGATGCTTCTTTGATCTGGCTAGAAATGGGGAAAATATTTTTAAAGGTTTTAAAATTTTTTGTAAAGCAGGCTTCAAATGACGCAGGAAAACTTGGAGCAAAGACATGAAAAATTGAAGCAGAGCCTCAAAAATGAAAAAAGGTTAACCAAGGTGGGAAGTGGGGGAGGCATAAAAGAAACTAGTTCTTTCTGGTGCAGTGGTCATCTCACACACACACACACACAGAGAAGAGAGAGCGAGCGCCCATTTGGCTGTGCAGTGCTGAGTTCCACAGAGAAAAAACTCTGCCCGTAATAGGAACTGTAAGGAGACAGGGCATGATAGCAGAGCCTTGCCTCCATTCCCAAGTCCAGACAGACAAATTACCGCCTCCAGACCTAGGGGTATTCTTACCAGGGCTGTTTGCTAGGAAACTGGCCTTTGAGATCCAGAGGCCCAAGGTCTGTTCCTCATTGCTTTGAAGTCTTGCTTGGCTGAGAGTTGCGGCTTTGTGGCAAAGCTTTTCCCCCTCATTAGTATGAAGGGCTGGTAATTTCCTGAGGCCTGGGGCTGAGAACAGGATTGGAGAATGGGCAAGGGCCTAATAATTCATTAATAATAATAACTCATTATCTTAATCCTCTACTGTATATGCCATTGACAGATCGCCATTAACTAATTGTGTAAAGAGGGACTGAGGAGACCACCTGGTTCAGAGTAAGAGTGGCTGGAGGGGTAGAGGAAGGGAAGAGAAGTGGCTAGCCATAAAACTCATAAAAACTCTGATAACATACTCAGCACAACGGATCCTCCTGTGAATGGATCAGAATTTGTAATGGCAAAGATTTAGGCCCAGCACTGCATTCAATGTATTTCGGATATGAGGACATGGATGTGAAACTTTTGATACTATTTATGGGGTCTCCCAATATTTTTGTATGTGTCTCTTACATTGTTTTGCACAACCAGTTTCCTGCTAATATGTTCTGAACTCTTTCATCTCAGGGTTGCAGTCCAATATGGTTGGCTCAAGTTAGGGGTTCCCAGACTATAGACTAGGGGCACCTCAGTCCACCAACACATTTTTAACAGCCTGCGGAACCCAGTGGCATTATAATTATGGGCAACCCCCTTTCTTGCCTCACCTCATCCATCCCACCTCATCCTATCCACCACATTGAGTTTTCTTCCTCCTGTTTTGGATGAAAGCATCACTTTCTCTGAGAGCCCAGCAGAGAGAGAGAGAGAGAGAGAGAGAGAGAGAGAGAGAGAGAGAGAGAGAGCCACACAAATATTTTTTCTCCTATTTTGAAAATTCTTTGTATTCTTAATATTGTACACATTGTGTACATTGGGGCAAGAAATCAAAATTTCACATATATGCTGATCAGCTCTCCCTCTGAGGTATGCGACTTCACACAGCTTGGAGCTTGGTTAACCCAGCAGCCAGAGATGACCTGATGTACACATCTGGAGTATTGTGTACAGTGCTGGTTGCCATATCTCTATATAATGGAACTGGAAAAGATGTGGAAGAGACTGACCGAAATGATTAGTGAGCTGGGGAACCTCCCTTATAAGAAAAAGCTATAGTCTATCTAGAAAGTAGGCGCCTGAGGGGTCTATGATTGAGGCATATAAAATTATGCATGGGATTGATAGAGTGGATAGAGGAAAGTTCTATTCCCTCTCACACAATACCAGAACCAGGGGACAGCCTCTAAAATTGACTGGCAGGAGAGTCAGAATAGACAAAATATTCATTTCCCCAGCATCTAATTGATCTGTGGAATTCCTTGCTACAGGATGTTGTGAAATCACCTGGCCTACATGCCTTATAAGCCATTTCTACCCAACATTGCATATATGAAACAGGGACCAAATGTGTACACCTGTGGGTTGGGCAAAAATAAATTAAAGGGGACTAGACAGATTTATGGAGGAAAAGTTCATCAGAGGTTAAAAGTCATGATGACTGTATTCAGGTTTTAGAGGTAGCCTATCTCTGAATGCCAGGTGAAAGAGAGTTGCAACAGGATACAGGTATTGTGTTATCTTGAGTGCACCTTGAGGTAGTGGGCCAATGCTAGATACAGGAGGCTGGACTATATGAGTCTTGGGCCTAATTCATCAAGTCTCTCCCTATGTTCTTATAAATCTTATTTTCTGGAATTGACCCACTTTGACCCACCATACAAGCAAGACTAAATGATATGACCTTGGTAGCTGAATGATTGGGACAGGTATGTGAAAGTTATTCAGTCAGGAATGAACACAGAGAGAGAGAGAGAGTGCGCGCGAGCGCGAGCGCAATTGGTTCTTGATTGCCTTATAGAAGGGAGAGAGATTAGGCAGACAAGGGCTGCAATCTTAACCACACTTTCCTGAGAGTAAGCCCCACTGAACAAAATAGGACTTACTTCTGAGTAGACCTGGTTAGGCTTGTGCCCAAGGTAAGCTTAACAGTGAGTTGGAGCTAGGATACTTGTCTTCAAATTCCTCTGTTACCACACTGCTCAATCCTAGCTCCACTTTTGGTACCAATGCATTCATGCTGTTGGATCACATGCTGCATCCAATGGTGGTGGGGGGCAATTGGATAGCCAGCAGGATACCCCCTAGTATTGGTCACTTAGGGATTCCCTTTGACCTTTTGCTGGCATATGTTTGAGAACAGAAAAATAGTGGGGCAACTTAGGAAAGGGCAGATAGGATCTGGTGCACATGCAATTGCTCAATGCTCAAAACAACATGCTTTTAAATTTCAAATATTAACATTTCCATGCTCTTAAATGCTAGATATTGCCCAGAAGTTCCACTTCTAAAATATCTTGAGCCCTTTTTCCTGATCAGGAAGACAGAAAAGCTGATGATTTTCCAGTGGCATCTGCTACATTCTCTGGTTTAGTTTTTGCTCAAATTTCAAGTTGGCAAAATATGCTGAATTTTGGTTGTATTCAGTACATTGGGGGGGGGGGTGTCTAGTCTTGCTTGTGTGTAAAAACCTTACAGCCTAATCCTAAGTGCTGATGCAGCCACAATTCATCCTCAAAGCAATGGAACATTTGTTCTCTTATTTTGAGGAGGCCTCTGTGACTATGTCTCTACCACAGGATGCAGTGCATGCCCCATTGGCTTGGCTGCATCAGTGCTGGAAAGTTAAATTAGGATTGGGTCTTATGACTATTCTGTATCTCAGTGGGATTTACTTCTGAATAAGTATACTTAGGATTGCAGTTTTAGATCTATTCTGCATTTGGTGTACAAAGTATTAAAGATGCTGTATGGCAATAACAAAACTATAAAGGATATGGAAATGCTAGTGATGAAATTATAGGAAGCAAATAATGTATTTTTCTAAATTAAATTTTGTATACTGTTTACTAGGGAATATGAGTGGGATTTATTTCTGGAGAAACATGCTTAGAATTGTTCTGCATGTTCCACTTGTATTGTCAGGAAACAAAATGGAATCTATAGACTGCTGGGTCTTTGAAATGGATTTGAAATGACTGGAGTATAATTGCTAACCAGGGTACATGGTCTAGTCATCATTGGATCCCTGTAGGCCCAATCCCATCCAACTTTCCAGTGTCAATGCAGCCAAACGGTAAAGGAACACATGCTCCCTTACCTTGAGGAGGCCTCTTTGACAGCCCTCCCCCCACTGTAGGATGCAGCACAAACCCCATTGCCACAACTGCATTGGTGCAGGAAAGTTGGATAGGATTGGGCCCTGTAACAGGACATACTTGGATGTGTATGATCAGGGGGAACAGTTAATATAGGAAGGAAGAATGGAAGGAATTGAAGGAAGATGCCACTAGTACCGCTACGAGGTCTCAGCAGGTTCACCAATCAATCTGGTAGTATTACTAGATGCTGAAGCTGATGTGGATTTGCACACTCCTGCAATATCATCCACTGTCCTGGTGACAGAGTCACTGCTTGGAAGCAGAAGTCATTCCATGCATGAAGATGTTTGTAAAGGTTCAGTTTGTACAATCAACTTCTGGGGTGAAACATTTTTTTTTGGGGGGGGGGGATTGTACCACTTCAGGCTGTGGCTATGGGGGTTGTATTATGCACCCTCCTCCTCTAAAATAAACATCATTGCCATTGCAAATTAGTATATGTTTTCACCTACCTTTGTAGCCACTCAAAATGATTACAAAGTGTTTTTCTAATTTACAGATTAGAGTCCAAACTTGGTTATAGTTCCATTTTGCATTTAACGTGCCTGACATCCTGAACACGTGCTTTATAGTTGTGATGCCAGTCATGCCTGCGTCCTGCCAAATGTAGTACAGAGCCTGTCCATTTGTGAAGGGGTTGGTTTGTCCTGCAGAAACTACTTCCTGCAAGGACCACTTGCTGGAGGAGAGTGGCTCCCTGAGCATGCAAAAGATGACCATTCTTTCTGTGTTGGAACATCGGCAGATGAATTTGCTCATTGGGTAAAATCTGATTGCTCTTCAGATGTTATATAACACACACACACTCTGCCTACAGCATATTACCTTCCTTTCTTTGTTTAAATGATAAGAGAGCAATTGCGGCCTTTTCCTTAAGTACAGGCTAACAAATATTTGCAGGAAATACAGAATTGTATCCTTGAAATGTTACTCTTGTGGCCAGCTGTCAAGGTTCTTGTCCAAAGCTGACTGCTGCTTTTACACTTTGTATTGGCATCAAAGTTGGGCAACAGTGTAGCACTGCAGAATGCCGTGTGTAGCCATCTTTTGTTTTCTTTAATGATTTCCAACAACAACAACACTCTTTTCAAGAAAAGTGGAAAAACCACCTGTCCTCTTGGCCATGAGCTCTCCCAGTGCTTTGAGAGCTGACTGCTGTTTGCCTGGCAGTCTGGCTTTGGATTCTGCCCATTAGCCCTGAAATGTCTTTCTGCTGGCAGAAAACGCAGACATTTGGACGTTCCTGAGCAGATGAAGCTGCTGAACTATAAAGCATTAAACATGCCAGCAGTGGCTCCTTGAGGCCTCTGACATGTGCTAACCTGGTAAAGATTGGAGCCAGTATAAAAGACAAAGCCATAAAGTGAACCCCAGAGAAGCCATTTCAGGTGCTTTTAGGGATCATCCAACTGGCTTTGCATGAAGAAGACCTGGGAAGAGCCCTAAACAGCCTTTGAAAGTGTGTTTTCATTTTCTTTGGAGAAGCTTTCAAAAATCTGTTGAAGAACTGCCAGGGAGCTGACAGGAGAGAAAGTACAGGAGCTTGAAGTTCAAAACACCACAAAGGAACGTGAATCACAGGAGAAAGTGGGGCATATAATTCAACCTGCTTACCTTATCCATATGTTCCATGATAGCATTCAATTATCATGTAACAATTATCAAGCAACAATTATACCCCACAGAGACTATGTACAGTTATTGTAGATGAATGGGCCATCAAGACAATATTGCCTGGAAGACCATATAGTCTATCATTTGTGGATCCTATAAGAGTTTCCTCTTCAGCCACAATGGAATCAACTTTATTGTGTGTATCAGGTAAGAAACAGAAATAAGAGAGACAGTAGGGTGTAGTGGGTCATGTTCCTTATGGCTTACTGATGAGTATTTGTGTTTATGGTGATGAAAAAGGATTGGTGGAGAAGTTGTGGCATGCAGCATGCAAGAAGGAGGGGCAGGTACAGTAGATGGTCCTATGGAGATGCAGTGATGTACAGACAGTGGACTGCACTATAAGAGCTACTGCAGCTGTCTGTGCTTCACAAATTGTGGTGCAGTCATTTCGCTCTGGGCTACTTGCCAGGCTAAGTACATGTGAACCTCACTGTTTGGTGTGCGACGAATACAGTGTTGTAATGGCTTTTTCAGGACTAGTGGAGCTAAACATGTTCTTAGGCTGGTGCCTAAAGGGGCCATCAGTAGACCTTCTCTTTCACTCCCATGCCAGTACTACTTGGGCCTTTTGCCATGTGAAAGCACTGGGGGCCCTGCAGGTTTTACAGTCAGGTCTTATTGCCAGCACATCACCGCCACCAGTTACAGCCAAACAAGGGACCTCAGAGTAACAGCCCAATCTTAACTACCCCCCCCCAGAGCCAATGCAGTGATGCCATGGGGTGCACACTGAATCAAGTGGTGGTAGGTAGTCATGGAAGCCTCTCCAAGGTAAGGGAACCCCTCTGCTTAGAGTCAAATTAGATGTAACCCTAAATAGCCTTTCATTTTTTTAAAATTAGAGCTAGGGTTGAGGAGAAAAGCTGGACTGAAACTACATGGGGGGGCCATAGGAGAGCTTTACTATATTGTCCCTACAGTGGTTCCAACCATGAACATGACCAAGTGACTTTCAAGTTTTCATTGAAAGTTAAAAATAGTGTACAAGGTTAAAAAGAGTACACAAAGTTCCACAACTGGGATTGGAACTTCAGTGAAAGCAGAGTTGATATCTAAGATAGCTCGACAGATAGATTTAGAGTGCTAAAGCTACAGTGTCAGCCTGCTTTTATCCATTTCACACTATTTACTTTAAACCATTTCCGCCTAATGTTGCATATACACAACAGGGATCAAATGTGTACACCTGTGGGCTGGGCAAAAATGGGTTTTAATACAACCCAAATCCAGAAGGTTGACTTACATTTAGAGTCATGTCTAGTTTGATCCTTACATGTGTGTGCACACATATCCCTTTTAAATTTATAATGTGAAGCAAGGGCTGATATGGCAATCAAGACCACAGCTTAGGACAGGAGAACAGGAGAACATCTGGGCCCCCTTGAAGGCTGATCACTTTCAAAAGCTTTGGAGAGCATTTCATTTCCCATGAATTGTGGGGCAACCTGCTAGCATTTGTTGTAGCTCTGCCTTCCCTCCTCCGCTGCAAACATTATTAGGGAAAAATGCATCCTCACCTCTCTTGTCTGATCTCAGAGCCCCCGTAGCTTCCAACTTGTCAATCCAACTTGCGAACTGGCCTCGAAGCATAAGCAGTTGTTCAAAAGAAATACTTTTCCTTTTCAGTATTTGGCTCTGGCTGTATGTGTGGGAAGTCACATATTCTGCATCTGGTAACAATTTTTTTAAAACCAGATGTTGGAAAGGCAGCTTCACAATGATACTCTGCCAAGAATAGTAGCAGAGGAAATGTGCTGTGTGGGCTTTAAGCTTCATTTGTATTATAAATGCAACACAGTTGGAGGATGTGGATACAAAGTGCTCTGGCAGGTCTTCCACTAAGATGTCCAGGGTAGGCAGTATTCTTTATGGTTTTCAGAGGAAAAAGAAAGCACAGTGGAAGGAAGGAAGGCATGAGCAGCTGAGGCGCAACACACACAGAGAGAGAGAGAGAGGGAGAGGGAGAGGGAGAGAGAGAGGAAGGCAATAGTGGAAAGAGAAACCCTTGCAGAAGAACATGAGACCCACAACTGTTGCTTTCCCAGCATAGGTCCAAAGTGGCATATAATGAATGCAACTGGGATGTTGTTCTACTCAGCAGAAAGTGTGTGTGCCGAGGGCCCCACTGTGACATCGTGGTGTGGGCCTGTGGTGACCCTGTGTAGATTTTTTGCTCATATAGACCAACAGGTACGGTATACTCAAGGTTGAGCACACATGTGAACCTGCATATCTTCTAATATAATGGCACTTCTCTTCATGCCCCTGGAAAGTAATCCTTTTCTGTGGTGGCACCCCAGAAAAACTCTTTTGAGTTTTAAGCCCCTGCTCAACAGTTTTCCTTGGTATTATATGTTTATGAACTGATCTAGTATACTTACAAGTGAGTTGGTTTATTGTGGTGGCTAGCCGCATGAACCTACACATGTTTGCTCAAAAGTATGTCCCATTGTATTCAGTGGACTTACTTTCAGGCGAGTGTGTATAGAATTGCAGTCCAAAGGATTGAACTGCGAGTCAAGAAACCCAAGTTTGAGTCTGCACTCTGCCATCAACTCATTAGGTGGTCTAAGTCAAGCTATTTCCTCACAGCCCCAGCTGCAAAATGAGAATAATCATACTTACAGAGTTGTGGTAAGGATACAATCCAGATAATATACATGAAGTACTTGGCACAATAAAAGCGTGCTATACCAGTGTTTCCTAACCAGTGGTATTCATACCACTGGTGTAATTGAGGTGTCCCTGCACTGGCCCAGCCAACTTCAGAGGAGACACAAATGTGTTTTACAGCACGTTTGCCAATCTCCCAGGATGGCACAAGGGGCTTGCGCTGGCTGAGAGCTCCTTTTGGATTGTTCTCTAAGAGAACCAGGAAGGGGGATTGAGGCCTAGACATGGGATAGAATATTGGCAGTGCCACTGCCATCGATACTGCCCTCTTCCAGGCCATGATCTGCAGCCCATTCTGCCCCATCTCTTCCCCATTCCTCCCCCTCCCTGCTCCATTTTGTCCCTCCTCTCCTCCCTACTACCTCCCTCCCCCAGGTAATTTACCAGTGCTGGAGGAAGTAGAAAATCTGCTGGTTGTCTGCTGCCACTTGCTGTTTGAGGAGAGGTGGCTAACTGCTTTGAACAGCATCTCATATTGTGCAACAGCTATCTAGAACCTCATGGTGCCAGAACACTAGTTCCAGCAGTGCAAGTCCCACATAGGACTGGGCTGACAATGCTATAAATCTCTGAAAACCAAAACATCTCTGAACTCTCTTTATGGTTAGATTTTTGTTTCAAGCATTAACATTTTTAGGAAACTGCAAAGAGGAAGATGTATAAGGTGGAATTAAATACTGGAAATGTTTACTCCATCTATGGAATGTCCAGGTCGTATCTCCAATTACTCCAATGCTGCAATCATCTTTCCCCTGCTTCCAGTTATTTTCAGATGGTTTTTTTAAATGCATGGATCTATCTTGAAAGAGTTCTCATGCCAGTGCTTGAATTACAGGGGGCCCTTGCTCCTTTACCTTTTTTTGATGCCCCCAGTTACTGTTTGTAGAAAGCTACAGGGGGATCTTTGACTAACATGTGGTGAGTCAGGGACTGGAGCTTTTGGATTTCATTAAGGCCTCCCATTCCTCCCATAATTTGACCACTGATCTCATTTCATCTTATCTCATTTATTGCTGGTATATTACTCTTCCTTCCCAAGGGAAGGTCAAAGCAGCTAACAAACAGAAATACAAGTTATCAAAGCAATACATCAAAAACATCTTTACAAAACAAATCTATATCAATTCATGACATAACCACTGACAGAATTTAAGCATCAATTTATTAGAACAACTCAATTTGCTGGTATTAACAATGATGTGATGATAACATTAAATAGCAAATTTGATTAATCACAGAATACACAACTAATTGCAAACAGATAAAAAAATCTACAGCAAAAGAGCAATAAGATAAAATGAAAATGAAAGAAAGTGTCAAATGTACCACATGCCATCAATCTCAATCCATCAACAGGGTTTTCAAAAAATTGCTTATCCAGATTGCTTTCTCTCTCCTTTTTCACCTGTGCAAACTTAGCCAGCTTCCCAGGAATTCATTGCAGTAGTAACTGGAATTTTCTTAGCTATGTTAACTGCCTTGAGGTTTAAATAGACTATAATTTTGATATATTTCTGCCTTTGAGAAAATTGGTGCTTAGCAATGGGCAAATTTTTTTCTACCCCTGCTGAATAAATTGGAACTTGAGTTTGCAACCTGTTCTCTGAGGATTTTTGAGAGCACACTTGACCCCTTTTCTGTATACAGGCACAGGAACATTCCCATCAGGGTACACACTGTGTGTGCAGCCATCCATTATGCACCCAATCTATTTCCTGTACATTGAAATATCAATGAATACCTCAAATGGAAACCAAAGAATATATTAAAATGTCACCAGAGAGCTGCTAGAACACAAAATGAAAGCTCACAAAGGCAAATAGAAAGTTAACAAGCACACTATTTTGCATCGTGGTCCACAGTTACATTGATATCTACATTGGCCTTGATATATTTGCACAAATATTACAACACAACATACATGCGCAGTATAAAGAATATTCACAGTGACTGAATATGGATCACACAGCTCTACAGCTTTGTAATGGATTTTCTAAATTGGCAAGGCAAACATGGTAGCAGATCGGATACATAATTCTACTGATAATAAGCTGTGCTTAAATTTAAATCAAAAGATCAAAACCACTGTGCAACTTAGGGCCCAATCTTATCCAGTAGTAGTGGCTCCCAGTGGCTACTGCTGGATCTCGTGCTGGATCCGAGTAGGCTGGAGGTCTCATCAGGGGAAGGGAAGATTCACCCCCTTACCCTGAGTAAAGCCCAAGCTTGTGCAATGGGCTTCCAGAGTCTGTACCAGTTATTTTGCTGGCGCAGTCTTGAGATGACCCATGTTGGGCTTCTGAGCCCACCATAGGAGATAGGATTCAGCAGAGGAGGTCCTCTCCTGTGCCTGTCCATCCTCCACCCTCTCTCCACTCTGCAATGCCTCACCACACCCTCCCACCACCTCACCCATACCCCGCACTGCTCTGCACTTACCTGAGCTCTGGCGGTGGCCAGGTCTCCCACTGAAGTGTTGATGGGGTGGCACAGGCCTCCCTGCTGGCTCTGCTTGCTCTCCGGGTGGTGCAAACATGCCTTATGGCACGTTTGTGAAACCCAGCACCAGCACTGGTGCTGTCATGTTCAGGCAGTGTTGGATTAGGGTTAGCTGTTAGGTGTGAAAAATGTCCAATTCTTCCTATTTTTAAACATTTTTTCTTTATGTTTGGACATTTGCAGCTCCCAAAGTGACTCCCTATATGCCAGATGCAGGAGCCATTAATCTAAGATGCTCATCTGAGGTTCTTTGTTTGAAATGCCCTCCTCAAAAAGCCACATGTGCAGAATGTGGCTTACTCTGTCTATGTCTGGGACTAGCAAGTTGCTCCTAGCCAATTCGCCTGCTGAGATTGGCATGTGCCCACTGATTGAGTACCAAGCCCACCTATCTAGGGAAAGGGTGGGATGAAGTGGCCAGGTGGTGACCCTGCATCCAGTTATTGATCTTCACTTTCTTAAGGAAAAGCACAAAGATCCTTGTTTTGCTCCTTCAGAGGAAGCATACTTATGTGGCCATGACCTCATTCACCTTCTGGGGATAGGGCAGTCTGATGGACTCTTCAAGATGACTCTGGAGTAAGTATCAGAAAGGGAACAGTAAGATTTCCCTGTGTTAGGAAATTGTTTAGTTTTGAAGTTTGCTTGTGATTGTCTGCTTGTGGATTTTTGCTAAGATCCAACCTGGACCCTGCCAATGTCCAAATTATTTTCCAAGCCTGCTTGTTCTATTCTTTCCTTTTTGCAATTAACCTGTCTTGCCTTCTTTACATCCCTTCTGCTTATATTCTTATTTCTTGCCTGCCTAGATCATGAGTGAGACTATCCTGTTTCTAGATTGCTCAAGCATGTACTTTGGTTTTGAACAGAACAGCAACTTTCTCTGCTTTCCTGGAAGGGGAGATCTTGCTCAGGTGACCCCCCACCTCTGCCTGGTTTCTCCACCCTGGAACGGCAGAAATTGATATCTACCAGTTCTGTCCCCTTCCCCCCCCCCTTCACTAGCTGACCTAGTGAAGAAGAAAGCAGGGAGGAGTGCACTAACAATAATCACAAGGTCCTACTACACCCTTTAGTTAGCCTCTGGCTTCTTGGCACTGGGCCATTCAATTTACAGTCCAACAAATATGCAAATGGTGCAGTAAATCCAGAGGTATTTCCTGAAGGTACTGCTTTTGTTGCAGGATTCTGCATTTCCCCAGCACTCAAGCCACAATATAAAGAAATGAGATTTTTATCCCAGTGGATGTGTCTGTTGCAATGTGAGGTGGAGCCATAACTCTGTTGTAGAGTACATGCTTTGTGTGCATAAAATGCCAGGTTCTAGATTTGAATCTATCCATGGATGATTCTAGATAGGTCTACCCATCCTGTTCAACACATATGTTCAGATTAAAATTTTCACTGAACCCCACCATTAGGAACCAAATAATCTTTTGGCTCACTGTGTTAGGTCTCAGTAGGAACATATCTTAGAAAATAGTACATATGTTGACACTTTACAGAGAGCATCTGGATTACAAGGGGGAAAGGCATCTTTAAACTCAAAATGAGTTTTTTTTAAAGCTAATGTGTTGGCTGTGAGTTAATTGCCAAAGCTTTTACTGAAAAGGTTTCTTTATGACCTTGTGGTTTTTGCTGGAAGTGACAGAAGTCTGTAAACACCAGGAGCTCCAGAATCCTGGGAAATCTGACACACTCTCTCTCTCTCTCTCTCTCTCTCCTGCCTGGATACAAAACAAAAATAAGGATTTTTAGGGTCATCTATATTTCAGCACAGAATATTTCCAACACCACTAAGCAGAACCTCTTTCTAGAACTGGTTCTGTATTTTTAATCCCTTAAATGCCCATTGCTGACTCAAGACGTCTTGGTGGAGAATCCCAATTCCACTTCCTTCCTACTAATTAAAATGGGGAACAGTAGTGATTAAAAATTTGCAGGGCAAAGGTAAGGCAGGGCTGGCCTTAGGAGCTGTGGGGCCCAATCTGAGACAATTTTTTTTGCAGGGGTTGGGGGTGGGTGGGTGTTAAATCCCTGCTGCACAACACCCCACTCACATTGACAAGCAGTGGGCCTGGGGCCAATGGCTTAGCAAAGCACCTGGAAGTAGGTTGGCAGTGATGTCACCAACAACTACTTCTGGATTTCAAGTCACTGGACACAGGGGTGGGAAGGAGGGCCACTGTGAAGCTCTGCTTACCATGCTGGCCTCACAATACCCCTGCATGGAGCTGGAGCTGAAGTGCCAGCTGTGGCACTGTTCTTTGGACCTGTTCATTGCCCTAATACAGGATCTCCCCATCACAGGGTCCAATTAGCCTAATGCCAGCTCTGTAGGGACTAAAATTTCAAATTTCACAGACACTAAAGATAATCAAAATTAATCTTTAAAACAGTGTTAAAAAGAAGTAATAGACCTGAATATGGCAGTTACAGCCGTGATTTTCAACCACTGTTCCAAGACATGTTGGTGTGCCATGAACGGTCTGCAGGTGTGCCATGAGAGTTTGGCAGAGGGTCATTTATAGTAGGGCCAATGGGGGATGCGGGTCCCCCAGTTGTCAGAGTTGTGTGCCTTGTCAGTTTGTAAAAAAAAATATTGATGGTGTGCCTTGACAATTTTCACACAATTGACACACTTGACTTTTTCAGTGTGTCATTGAATGGACAAAGGTTGCAATTTACTTACCTGTGAATAAGTCCTACTGAACTCAGTGGAGCTGCCTTCTGAGTACATATGCATTGGATTGCTCTGCTAGAAATGGTAATGCAAGAGCTTGTGGTTCTCCAAAGTGGTTAGAATACAAAAGTGTAGACGTGCTTTGAGACGGGTCATCTGAATGATCCTACCAAGTGGTGAGGAACATCTTACCAAACTTATGCCCTTCATCAGTAGCCCAGGGAGGGAAGAAAATGGTAAGTGTCGGCAGGACACTTCAGGTGACTGGTTAGGAAATGGTTTAGTATATACAGTGAGCTACCAGTTGGTAAATGACCCCCTGTAGTTGTTACGTGAAAATCTCCTTTTCCCTTCCAAGTTGTGATTGTGTATGTATTATGGACTAAAAACTCATGCAGGTCAAACCTCAGAATACAGGGCACCCTTCCCCCCAGTCCAAGGCCCTGGCAGAAGTCTCTCTCTGATTGCCCTCCTGCGGGAGTGGTCCTACACGGGACTCTTCCTCCAACTGCCCCCCCCGACAGGTAAATATATTTTGCGTCTAAACTCCCTCCCTTCTTCCCTAACTATTCCTCCCTTCTCCCCCATCTTTAGTCAGCAACTGGGTTTAGCAGATTAAGGAACCCCTAAATACTTCCCTACACCCTATCCGTTTCTGATTCCTTTTCGGATGCACCCAAATACATAGCACCTGCAGCCACCACTAGCTAGGTACACTAGACACAAGTACTAGAAATCTATACTTATCAATTCTCCATGTGTATTATGTTTACCTTTGTGTGTTTTTACAATAAAAATATAATCCTTTGGTTGAAAGTTACCTTTCTCCCAGCCTCCTCATTAAGCTAGGCAAGGGATCTCTTTGCTTTACGCTGTCTTGTTATCCAGCCTATGGTCCCAAAAGTTTCCAAAAGGTTAATATACTAATTCCCCTAAACAAAACAGCCTTTTTGGTAACATAGTCACCCATTGTTGGCAGCACACTTGGTCATATCTTTCTACCCCAAACCTCCTCACAGATGACTGCACAGGTCAGAGCAATCTGTTCTGACTTTTGAATTCCCATGCAGGAGTGCTGTGGAGCAGCCTAATCACTCGGCCATCACACCTTGTGAGTAGCTAAAAATAAAAGATCATTATTAATTATTATTAACGGTATTTATATACCGCTTTTCAACTAGAAGTTCACAAAGCGGTTTACAGATAAAAATCAAATAACTAAATGGCTCCCAACAAGGGCTCACAATCTAAAAAGATGCAAATGAATACCAGCAGACAGCCACTAGAACAGACAGTGCTGGGGTGAGGTGGGCCAGTTACTCTCCCCCTGCTAAAAAAAAGGAGCACCCACTTGAAAAAGTGCCTCTTACCCAATTAGCAGGGGTTAAAAGATACTTATCAAAGCACACATTCTTACATTTCTTGCATTCTCGACATACCCATTGGCAGTAGGGCTCCAAAGAGTGAAGCAACCATGATGTTTTACAGCCAAGCCCTGGTTTCTAAAAGGCAGTAGGGGATGAATTGATAGCCTCCACTATTGATCTCCCCTTCGGTTAAGGGTGTGCCAGAGATGTAACTTTTCAACAAAACAGTGGTCACCAGCAGGAACTTCAGCAATGCAGATTTTGATCAAAAATGTAATTCCAAATACAATTCACAGTTTGTCCAGGGTGAAAAGGGCCACTCACCACCATTCTCTATTCTGAACAAAATGAGTTTGATAAGCACCTTTCACATCATGCCATGTTCTGAAGCACTTCCCAAATTCACAGGCTAAGTGCCTGTGGACAAAAGAAGAGTCTGACCTAAAAGAAAAATCAGTTAAAATAGTCACCAAAATAAACCTGCAAGTATGGGCTTATGTAGCATGACTTAGTTTAATATTGATTTGAGATTTAGACTGACTAAACCTTTGATATTTAAGTATATTTCAGTTGTATTTATTTTTCTAGCTAGATAGAGGTGGCTAGAAAAATAATTTTTAACTGTTAAGAAAACCTATTCATTGTATTACAGATAAACTTAAAGAATTCATGTCATTGCAAGTACCATTTGTGGGATTATTGCCGAGTCATTCATAGCTCAGCAGATCAGAAGGTGGTCACTAATTCCACAGTTCTTGCTAGTATCTGTGACTCCAGAGCCATTGCCTTGAAAATGGGGGTGAGTCACTAATAGTGTAGTACAGTAGTTTGGTTCCAGAATCAATTCCCTCTAGTGTCAGTGAATGGTCTTGTAATGCAGTGATTTCCAAGTGGTGAATCAAAGCCATGAAAAGATTGCAGCAGGCTTCTGTGCTGGCCTTCATGTAGACTTTTTCACTAGCAGAAAGGATTGTGTGTGTGAGTACATGAGCTTGTGCACACGTGGCCATGCTTATGGGGGAGGTACATTCTGCAGTCCTTATCCCTGATTCACGTTTTTCCATCTTGAAGCATTGTCTCACAAACATGCATACAGACAAATGCATTATGCATTCACATAAACAGTGCCACACTTTGTTCCTTCTCACCTCTTAAAACCTTTCCAGTACAAAATGTACTCTTTTTCCCCTAGTGCCCAGACTATTGATATTTTTTTAAAACATGTTTTAATTAGTGTGATAAGACATTAAATACCATGCAATGGACACACACTTGTGGCCTTTCTCCAAGGACTTCAAGGCAAGTTGTGGACATAGATAGGAATAGCCCATGATCTGCTAACAGTTCTGTGAGACAGGTTACTGAAAGTGGGTGACTTGTCCAGGTTTGGAGTTTTATTTTTGGTTTTTGTTTGTTTTCTGTTACAATTATGGCTTCTGAAAAGCAGCTGGGTCCATAAGTGTTACTTGATCAGGTTGCAAAAGTCTGAACTAATGACAGAATATGGTTGCAATCCTCCACTTGAAAATAACAAAAAAAGGGGTTGGCATGTTAGACTAGGAAAAAAAAAGTGAATGACAGGTAAAAAGTTAAAAGCAGGTAACTCAAGCATATAGAATGAAGGAGCAAGCTAAAAAAAAATGGTTTCCACAAATACAGCTATGAGCTCCCAAGCGAGTTCTGCATATACAGCACATAGTAACAGAAAAACTTTCCGACTTCTAATCACAAATAGGAGGGGAAAAGATTCAAATCCCTCAACCAGGGTGAGTGCCTGGTGTTTTGGGGCCTAGGGCACACCATGGTTGGGGGTCATTAGTGCATGTACATGCTACTGGTGCATTCACCCTAACTTTCCCACCTTTGACCATTTTTCCTCCATTGATGGCACGCTATTCAAATAAACAGTAATGAACACTGAGAACTAGAGTAGTGTTTAGCATGGAACTTGGGTTCAGATCTCTGCTCAGCCATGAAGTAAACTTGGTGACCTTGGGCCAGTCACTATTTCTCTGCCTGACCTACCTCACAGGGATGGTACAAGGATAAAACAGAGGCAGAAGCATGTGCAGCACTTGGTGCTCCTTGGAGAAAAGAACAGAATGTAAATGGGAGTAACAATAACACAAGTGATTACTTCTAACTTAATGTGACCATCTCCCCTCCGACACACACACACAGGGATACTTAGCTGTAAAGAGAAAAAGGATGGGTTGTTCCTACTTGGTGCATGCTGACTGACTGAATGAAAATTCTGCTCTGTGTTACTGAACAAGAGCATAAAGCCAGAGAGCAATAGTTATTCCAGGTTAATTACCCAGGGGTGAGGTAGAGTGATTGCACTCTTGTAGATATGTCCTTTCATGTTAGAAAAATGGGCACTTGGCCTCTGGCCTGGAGACTGTCTACCAACCTGCCTCAGTGCCCACTTCTCCACTCTAGGGGGGTTGTTGCCAGAGAGAGATGTTATTGTTGTACTGTAACGAGTCTGATTAACATGCTTCCAACACTTTCCTTCAGTTTTCTGGGCTCCTAGCAACAGCAAACAAAAGCGGCAGGATTGTTCTTGGGCTCTGCAGGGACACAGGGCAGCCTTTGATCTGCCACCATTATACTTCAAGACAGATACACACAGATAGACAGCTTCTGCTGGCACTTATTCTATACAGCCGGGCAATACATCAGTATCTGTTTTCTGGAAAGATACCTGGAAAGCACAGTATAGTAGTGCCTTGGCAAGGAGAGGGAGATGCACAGATTCCTCATCCATGAACTGGTAAACTCCAGGGAGAAGACCCTCATCTCCTCCATCTATCTAGCTATGTAAATAGCAAAAATAAAAAATAAAAAAATTGTATGTACAGTTCATATGATTTTTGTAACCCCCACCCTCTTCCTGTAGCCAGATGGGTTTATCAATACACTCAACCATGCCTTGGCCCGCCTTTAAACAAAAATTAAGCAATAGATAACAATTGCTTACACTGATTATGTTTTACCACTGAGCAACTGCAGAATTAAGAAACAGGACTTCCTTCTCTAAAGCAGTTGACAAGGTTCTCCCAGAGGCCCAAACCCTGGCTGTTCTTAAGTACAGCCACCATGTTCCTTGAGTGCATTTCAAAAGCTAAGTTTAAGGTGGTTTTTTGAAAAATTTTTTAGCTTGGTGCTTCTCCTGTACCAGTACTAAATCTTATTGTAGCACTGATCATACCCATGTGCTTTGGCACTGATTCTATCATAGAAGCTGGGATCAGACTTGTCCTCCTTAGGCTTCAACAGAACGATGGATTCAGAAAGTATCCCCTGCTTGGAGGGGGGGCATGAAGCAACAGATGCCCAAACAGGACAGGTTTTCTAACTTTGCAGAGGTTCCAACTATCTTATTAAAGAAAAGTTTGAGGAACATTGGCATTTATTTAGTCTGGGGTCTCCAAACCCCAGCCCAGGGGCCAGATGCAGCACACGGCAAGCCTCTATCCGGCCTGCGGCCAGCCTTTTGTCCCCTGAAAGCTCCTGGCCCACTTTGCCGAACATGACTAGAACTGTGCTCTGGTTGCATCTGGAGGGTGTTCTAAGGGACAGAGAGGTTGAATGAATGAGCCCATTCATTTATTCACACATCTAAGTTCCATCTCTAATTTATTTATATAAATTTTATATTTAAATTTTTTTTGGCCCTCCAAACCATGCCAGACATTTGATGCGGCCCTGTGGCCAAAAAGTCTGAAGACCCCTGATTTAGTCCATTGGCGTGAGAAAATGTTCTTCAAATATGTGCTTTATTTCAACTGATCACAGTATACTACTTTATTAATGTTACAAGTATAAATATTCATATGAAAATCAGACTATATCTTACTATTATTCAAGGATGTGATCCAGCCAGAGTTAAGCACACTTAGGGCCCAATCCTATATGGCCTGACCACTGGTACTGAGCTCCAGAGCCGGTGCTGGGTGTTGCAAATGTGCAGTAAAGCACATTTGCAGCACCTGAAGTGTAAGGAGCTCTGGTGCTGGGCCAGCACCAGTCAGAGCTGTGCCTCAGTGCCAGGAAAAGGACTCCATATAGCTGCCAGCAATAAGTGACACCTTCGGGCAGCACTGAGGTTTTTCAGGGCAGGGGGAAGGCAGAGGAAGGGTGGAACGGGGCAGGGGAGGGGAAGATCAGGCCCTCCCAGGAGGCAGAAGGCTCTGCCGCCATATCCTAACCCCCCTCCTGGTCCAGGCAGCCCAACAATTGCTTCCTCAGGTCTGCATCTGCTTAAAGTGCTTAGCTTTGGCTGGATGAATCTCTAAGGGAGCAATCTAACCAACTTTCCAGCACTGAGTTAAGAACTATGCAACTTCAAGGTAAGGGAACAAACATTGCCTTACCTTGAGGAGTCCTTCATGATTGCCCCCCAACTACAGGATACAGCACATGCCCCACTGGCACAACTATGCCAGTGCTATAAAATTGGTTAGGATTGTGCCCTAAATACTTAATAAATGCCAAATAGTGTAACAGCAAAAGATCAAAGCAATAAAAATAAGCATAACTGTTTAATGCGTTTGCCTGAAAATAAAATGAAGTAAGGATTTACATTTAAGTTTAACACAACAATATCAAGCACAGTCGTGCCAAAGTGAAAGAGTTTGAGGTTTCATAGATTTTAGTAGGTAAGATAAGCTCGTGCTAATTTTTCTCCCACTAAATTTATAAGGGACTTCAAAGTGATTAACTTTGGCCAGATTGCCCAGCCAAACTGCAGGTCATATTTGATTGCTATTAATTACAATTATATGTTTTCTAGTGATGTCTTTAGCACTACAGTACTTTCTTTTTTTGAATCAGAACATCATGAGCCCATTGAGGTTTTTTGTGTGCTGCGGTTAACCCTGGCTTTAATTTCCTAACAGAACAGTCCTCATGTTAGAGAAATGGGACCGTAGGTTATTTCAGTCTCATTTTGATCAAACCTGCCGGACGAGTCAAAAAAGAAGACCATCCAGTCTGCTCTACAGTGTGCAAAAGCTGTGGAGAGCTGCTTTTTAATTGCTGAAAGAAAGAGGTGTGTGTGAAGATAGATCATCATCATTATCCCTGATTGAACCTCTTCCTTTGACAGCTAGTTCTAGATCAGTTCATGCCTTCTGTATGTTTATTTCCTCTGAAAACCTGATACTACATTTTACTGGGTTTTTTTTGTGCAACCATGTAATAGCCCACTCCTATGCTTCCATAGCACCCAGAGCTACAGTAGCACCAAAATGGCAAACACTGTGTCCTATGGGGCAGGGAAGCAATGCCAGGTCTCCTCAGGGAAAGGAAACCAACATTCCCTTACCCCATGTAACACTCAGGTGGCCCCAATGGGTCTCCTCAGATCTGCCAGCCACCATCTCTACCCCCTCCCAGGCCTGTTCCTCCCCTTCCACCCAGTTCTGCCCCCTTCCCACCCTCCCCCCACCCCATAAAGTCTTGCTGCTGGCTGGTGTCCATACTCACCTCTGGGAGTTCTCAGTCCATCTTTGTTCAGCGTTGGCGGCGGATAGTTATCACGGCTGCAAAAGTACCTTATGGCACTTTTGCAACAGCCTGGGTCAGTGGTGCTGGTGGAGTGCCGGTACCACGGTCCATAGGATTGGGTCCACTGCTGGATCACTCACTGATTTCTACTGGCCACCTAAGGCCTGCTGAGAGGGGTATAGTCAAAGGAGTGGAGTTCCAGAATGACTTCTACAGCAGGATGGCGACATCATCAACGGGTGCACTCAGATGCTTCCTTTTTAGTTTTTTCTAAGGCCCTTACAAACCTCAGGCTCAGCAAGAGATTAATTTCCTGAGGGGCATTTGTTCATATTTAGGTCGCCTGTCTTTTCCAAGGGCTGCCTAAGAGATTGTATGGAGTTCATGTTACAATAAGGTTATAGTCCTAGGCAAATTACCCTGGTAAACCCTACTGGACACAGTGATACTTCAGGATAAACATGCATGGTAGCATTGAAATATGCCCTTTTATGTATTTGGCATGTTTTAAAATCCAAATTTTCCACTTTTATACCTTTATTTCAAAACAATTGCAGCTGGCTCTAAGAGTTTGGGATGAAATTGGTAGATCTAGAAGTAGTACAAAAAAGTACAAAAAGCAGAAAAAAGTGGCAGGAGGCAAAAACGCTCTAATGAAGTGATTTAAGGTTGCTTTGTCGGCCATAGTCTAGTGGGACATGTCATGATGAGCTCTGACACTTCAAAATGTTCCACTGCTGTAGACCACTGCTGCTGGTTTGCTGGGAATTCTTGCAAAGAATGCCTGATTAGCATGAACAGAATCAGGAAGCTTTTCTTACCTTCTTAAGCCAAAGTGCATTCTCAAGAGCATTTCATTCAGATTAGTAATATGGTAAGCTGTTAAGAGATGCTGAGGAAGTACTCTTGCTTAGTGCATTTAAGACACATTAGTGGAAATGAGGATTCTAGATAAAAAAAAGGGGGGAAAGCAAACCATTCAGGACTGGTCAGCATGCTCCTTCTGTAGAATAACAATGGCTATTACTTAAGCCACAATCCAAAGAGCTGCTTAGGCTGCAGTCCTAGACACACTTTCCTGGGAGTAAGCCCCTTTGGGCACAATGGGACTTACTTCTGAGCAAACATGCATAGGCTTGTTAACATATTGCTTTCCTATTCATTCCAAGAAGCTTCTCCCTCCCCTTCAAACTGTCATATTGCAGTCTTTTTGAAAAAAATACACCCAAACAAATGCTGCTGAGATTTGATTTTAATTCATTGTAAACCATCTGGACACAGCTCCCCACGCCTGTGGTTGTGCAGCACCCAGTGCGTTGCACAATAAACCTGGCACCATACACGTCTGAAATCCCAGTTTGATCTTGGGTAACTCTGGTTTATACATTGCAGTCTACAATGCAGTGCATCAACCAAATCTTGGATGCAAACGGATACAGGGCGTGACCGCAAGGGATGTTCACAATGAACGCTGCTCTATTTTAAATGGGTCTACGAAGCCACTGTGCAAATCCACACGAATTTTCTGCTTTGCAGTCAAGGCCGCGAGGCAGGCTCCAAGGCGAGCTGATGTCTGGTGTGAAACCCTCAACCCGAGAACTAAGTGGTTGTAAGTCCTAGACGTGGAGATCACCGAGGTGATGTAGGCAAGGGATCCTAAGTTTAGGTTTCATTCCTCCCGCTTAACTCCCCCATCCACAATGCGGAAAGAAGATCCCAGCTCGCCACTAGCGTCCTGCAGCGTCTCTCGGGAGACCATTGCCTGAAGGGTGGCCCACCCGGCTCGATCTCTTTGTACTCCCCGTCTGATCCGTGCTTCTTTCGCGAAAGGGGAAGAAGCCTCTCAAGGGCAGCCAGCCAGCCGGCCTCAAGGCAGGTGGGAAGCCAGTGCTCACCCACTTGGGCTGCAATCCGAATTGACACACTTTCCTAGCAGTAAGCCCAATCCTAGGCATGTCTACTCAGGAGTAAGTCCTATTATAGTTTAATGGGGCTTACTCCCCGTAAGTGTGGATAGGATTGCAGCCTGACTGAGCTGTTCCTGGGTTAGCTTCGCCGTTCTCCGCCCGCAAAGGCACTGCAGTAGGCGCCACTCGAACGAGTGAATCCCTTTTCCCTTCCGTTGATGTGAACAAGAGTTGACAAGGGTTTAACTCCCGCTGGGGAGGAGAAGGGCTCCTCCTTCCTCTGCTGAATCGGGCCCATTTCTTCCCCTATGGTAGAGGACGCCAGAGAACCAAGCAAGGTTTTCCAGGGCAAGAAGAAAAGCCCTTGGACGGCACCCTCCCTGCCCCAGTCCATTTTCCAGTAAAGTCCAGTTTGGGAGGGGGGGGGGCGTGTACGCTTCATTGAAATAAGGGGGGGGGTCTGGCGATCAGGAGGAGAGGAGATCGCATTTAATCGCTCCTGGAGCGGAACGACAGAGATGGGAAGTGAAGAAAGTTGCACTTGCTTCTGTTTAGAGATGCGCAAACGCAACACGCACCAGTCTCACAGATGACACAAACACGGGGTTCAGCATGGACGGAAGAGACCCTTTGAGAATGACCCCCCCCCAGCCCACCCATCTCTTTGCCACTGCAGAAAGCTGGTCGGTCTTTCAGGTGGGGCTCCATCCCTGGTCGCACTTCTGGATGGATTGGAAGGAAACCCTCTTCGCTCCTTTCAAATGCTTAAGGCTGCAATCCGATCCACAACTGCTTGGGAGTAAGGCCCAGTGACTCGAATGGGACTTACTTCTGAGAAGAGATGGACAGAACTGGGCTCTTAGTCCAAGGGGAGGGGGGCGTCTTCTCAGTACAGATCCAGAGCAATCGGAATGGGGTTCTATCGCTCACGACTATTTCAACAGATACTGTAGATTTATATTGTTTGGTGGTCCGTTTCGTTCTTCCGTCGGTGCGGGAGAAGAATCTCATCTTTGGCTCGGACTCGCCTCCCCAGTTGTGGCAGAAGTGGTTTGGGCAGCTCCTGAGCGGGTCTTTCATTAATATGCACATCTAGACCCCCCCCCCCCCAATCCTGCTGCTTAATCCCCTAATCTCTTTTGTTTCAGCAATGGGATTCCTCGCACGCAGGCCACTGAAGACGGATTTGCTCTCTCAGATGCGCTTCAAACTTCCGCAGAGCAAACTCAGGAAATGCTCTCCGCGTTTTCATCTCTCTCTCTCTCTCTCTCACACACACACACACACACACACACTTGAGAGAGGGACACCAAGAGGCTGCAGAAAGAAAAGGAGAGCCGCAAAATAGCAGAACTATAGCTGAGGCCAGGATCCTGCCCCCTCCCCAAACCAGCACTCAGGGAGCGAGGCCAAAGTCCTACTGGTTTCACAGGCTGGAGGAGGCAGGCCGATTGCTCTGGATTTGTAATGGAGAAGACGCCCCCCTCCCCTTGGACTAAGAGCCCAATTCTGTCCATCTCTTCTCAGAAGTAAGTCCCATTCGAGTCACTGGGCCTTACTCCCAAGCAGTTGTGGATCGGATTGCAGCCTTAAGCATTTGAAAGGAGCGAAGAGGGTTTCCTTCCAATCCATCCAGAAATGCGACCAGGGATGGAGCCCCACCTGAAAGGCCCTCCCGCTCTTCGTCTTTCCCCCGCCGCACTGATGTGCTTCTCACTCATCCCGCGGGTCATTCTTCCCAAAGGCCAGCAGGGACACCCTGGGGTTCCTCTGCCTGCTTCTCCCAGGGCCTGCTTTTGGGGGGGGGGGGAGGCCGAGTGGAGGAGCGAGTGCCTCTGATAACCCCTGGCTGAAGAGCCAGCCTCTTCCCTCCCTCCCTCCGTCCGAGCATGCCGGCTCATTTACCCCCCTCCCCGCTCGGGCAATTAAACGGGGGTTTCCGCGCTTGTCATTAAGTCCCCCATAAAACCTCGAAGACGACGTCCTGCTCGGAAAACCCCCCGCCGGGCCGGGGATGGAGAGAACCCGCATCTCCAGGGGCCCATAGAGAGTTCCGAAGAAAAACATGCCCACAGCCAGGAATTCATTCTCCTCCTGCAGCCCCCGGAGGAAGGAAGCACAAGCCTCTGCTTGTCTACTCAGAAGTAAGTCCCATTGTCTTCAATGGGGCTTACACTCAGGAACGTGTTCATAGGATTGCAGCCTTAAAGCCCAATCCTGTGCATGTCTACTCAGAAGTAAGTCCCATTATAGTCAATGGGGCTTACTCCCAGGAAAGTGTGGATAGGATTGTAGCCTTACCGCAGAGCCTGCCTTGCGCTCCCGTCGCCCGCCCCCATAGCCCCACCACGTTCACTCCTTGGAAGGGAGTCTCTTGGAGTGCCTTCGAGCGGAGGGTCAAACAGCGCAATCCTATTCTGAAGAGGCCTTGACTGCGCTCCTTTGAATATTAGATAAATCATTTCAATAAACCAGTGATTCTCAAATTTTTAGCACCAGGACCCACTTTTTAGAATGAGAATCTGTCAGGACCCACCAGAAGTGGTCATGACCAGAAGTGACATCACCAAGCAGGAAACATTTTGACAATCCTAGACAATCCTACCCACACTTACCCAGGAGTAAGTTCCATTTACTGCCATTGTTTAAAGTATTTACATAATAGCCTGTTCAAAGTACAGATCTGTCAGATTTCCCCAAATCCAGTCACATACCATGGCAGCAGCAAGTCGAATACATTAAAAATTAAACACACATTGAAATGAATGGGGACCCACCTGAAATAGGCTCACGACCCACCTAAGTGGGTCCCAACCCACAGTTTGAGGAACACTGCTAGGCTTTGTCCCAGATCATGTCCCAGGCAGCGACCTCAATGGCTCAGGACTCACGGTGTGTGTGTGTGTGTGTGTGTGTGAGAGAGAGAGAGAGAGAGAGAGAGAGAGAGAGTCAGCCTGTCCGGACTGCCACCTGATACTAAAGAGAAACCTCTGCTCGAATGGCAAACGAGTCAAGTCTCGCGTTCCCCTGGACATGCTCGGTTTCTTTGGAGAGCGATTTCATTTTAAGGTGGTGCAGTCCAGGCACAGGTTGGCCACCTGATGGAAACGTGGGTTGCATGGATGGCCCACAGGCCCTGGGTACAGAACTTCAGAAAGACCTTCAATAGAGCTCCCCATAAGCTTCATAAGAGGACATGAAGTGAGTTGCTGGTTTCTTAGACTGCAGTCCTATGCACACTTTCCTGGGAGTAAGCCCCACTGAATCCAACTGGACTTTCTTTTGAGTAGACATGCAAGGGTTGGCCTGCGAATCATTGTGAAGCAGGGATACAAGTTTTGAGGTTGTTTAATAGCCATTTCTGCCCAAGGTTGCATATACTCAACAGGAATCAAACGGGGGCTGGGCAGAGATGGGCTTAAAGTCAGGGAAGGCGCCACCATTCACCAACTTTCCTCTTCTTCATCGATAAAGCAGTTTCTAGAATCAGGCTGAGACCTTCAGGCTAACCTCCATCGTGGCTCTGGGTTCTAATCTCAACCTGCCTGCACTGGGAAACGCGAGGTTGCTAGAGATATGACCATCCACCCCTCACCATGCTGTTTAGCCTGCGTTTCACACGTGGAAGCCATCAGCTGCGGGTCGACCCCACGCATGTTTACTCAAGAACGAAATCCCATGACCATCGCAGCCCTGGAGTGATCATAAACACGCACGTGTGAACTTGCATTCAGTTAAACCCACGCGCGGGAGTGGAGCTGTCATCTCCAAGTAAACGTGTAGCTAACTTGTGGGGGAGGCGCTTGGGATCCGTTTCAGACATTTCCCCGCAGCACCCCGTGTTGTGCCACCACCCGTCCAACAGGGAATCGCAGCTCTCCCGACAACGTACCTGGACCTGTTTTCAAAGACTTGCTTTTCACATCGCTTCAGCCATTTTGGGGGGGGGGTACGCCTTAAAACGTGATGTGAGGAGGGGTCCCAAGATTTGACTCAGGTTTGCGTGGGGATGTGCCAAAGACCCCCCCCCCCCAACTTGGAGCAATACTTGCACGTCCTCAGCCCCTCTCGCTCGTTGCCAGTCCTTCTTAGACAGGGGCCTCCCTCTGAGAGTGCCAGCGGGAGACTCCGAGGGCAAAGCGGCGACCTCCCCACGTGCAGGTGAGCGCAGAGGGAAGGCAAGAACAGCCACGGTGGGAAGGCGGCGCTGGTTAGGGCTGCAATGCTATGCATGCTTTCCTGGGAGTCAGTCCCATCCAACTCAATGAGTAGACACGCCTAGGACTGGGCTGTAGGAGGAAAAGGTGGCAGGTGCAAGGAAGAAGGGCAGCAGCCCAAACAAGCCTCCAGGACTGTCGAGCCAGACAAAACACAGAGAGCCCACTCCTATGCATGTCTACTAAGAAGCAAGTCCCGTTAGAGTCAATGGGATTTGCTCCCAGGAAAGGGTGGACAGGATTGGGCTGAGACACATCCACCCCCTTCACTGCTTTCCCATGAACTCTCTCGCTCTCTTCCTGTATCTGGGGTCCCCTCAATCCTCAGCTTCCCTCCTGTCCTAGCCAGTGTCAGGGCATGTCTGCACGTGGGTTGTGCTGCGTCTCCTTCTCTGTCTTCTTAGGCTGCAATCCTACTCACACTTACTTGGGAGTAAGCCCCATTGACAAGGTGACCAGATCCAAAGGAGGACAGAGTGCCCCTACCTTTAATCGTTGTACAGAAGAGGGAATTTGGGCAGGTGCAACTTTTTAGACCCTTCCGTGTTGAGCAGCACCTGGCCGAAGTCCCCCTTTCCAGAGGCACTGTGGCTTCCACTGTGTCTGGTCACCCTGCAAGAGCTTCTTGGTGGCTGCCCAGGAGAGTGTAGCTCAGGCTCAGAGCCCAGCCCGCCTCGTCCGCTGACCTGGGAGCAAAGCACACTCGCCCCCAAGAGGGGCGCGACCCTCCCCAGCCCCCCCCCGCGCGTGTTTTCTATTTACCGTCTAAGCAAACAGAGCCGCTTTCCCGGGGCGCCCGCCTCAGATCGCCTTGTAGGTCATCAAAAGGTTGGGCCCGCGTCGCCACTCCGCCTTCCGCAGGCACACTCGTGGCGGGGCCCGCACAAAAGGCGATGATTTAATGAGCGAGAGAAACAAACCGGCTGATTGTTGGCGCTCGCAACTTCCTCGGGAGTCCCCCGGCAGCCACAAGCTGATCTCTGCGCCATCAATGCGCCAGGAGAGGCGGCCTCAATAGAGGACAAAGGCGGCTTGTTCTGTTTATTTACCCTCCCTACGAGCTGGGTTAACCTCTCCCAAACAGCCCCGCTAAGCCCGTTAGCCGCACAGCCCAGATGACCGGCTGCAGAAGCGCCACTGTCATGCAAACGAGCCCTGGGGCGCCTCGCCCTCTCCTCCTCCAGGCACCAGCCTCCCTCACCCCCGGGTGAGCACCATGTGGCAAGTCAAGAGTCATGGCAGGGAAATCGCCTTTTAATCACCTTTGCCCAGAAAGAGAGACCCCAGGCTATGCACCAGGCTTTTGGAGAGGCCTCCCACTTCAAGACCATATCCCCATGGGAAGGGGACAAAGGCATCTCCGGACAGGGCCCCTGAGAGGAATTTAAATCAGGGGGTACAAAGTTTCTTTTGGGTCCCTTTGCGAAGTGGGAGGGGTGAAAGAGCAGGGCAGGGTGGTGATGGTGGAGCAGAATAGGGGTGAAGCAGGGTGAGGGGAGAGTAGAAACAGATGGAGAAGTCTTTGAAGCCCAGGTCTACCTACCCATGTGGCATCAGTAGTGTCCCCAGCAACAAAATGGTTAGCATCCTGTACAGGCAACAAGTCTGAGTAGATAGAAAAATGTCGGATCCCAGGAAATTTCTAGGCCCCCTCCTTAGGCTCCTGGGCCCCCCTTTTGACCCTGGGCCAAGGAGGCCACCGGGCACCAATCCACTTAGCCCACAGTCAAGGAAGCCTGTGGCAAGTCCAAGGGTGAAAGCCTGTGAGTGTGGAAGGGAAGGCCCTGAAACAGAGAGGTATATTAAGGGTCAGTGCCATTGAAAGTTAGGGTTGCCAATTCAGACCACAGTGACGCATGGAGATCTTTTTCCTCCCTCCCCAGTATGACACTAGAAATTCCTGGAAGCCCAGTCAAAATCTTCAGGTTTGCTTTCAGCGGGCACCTGGAGGTTGATGCCATTTTGCAGACTCCTGCAAACTCCTGAAGGGTTGCCAACCCTGTCCAAAGTTTGTTCACTCATTGATAATTTCCAATGCGCTCGTTCAGTAGGGTCTATAAGTGTGTTTAGGAGGTTCCAGAGGTGGCCTTTATTCCTTTGTACTTATAACTAAGAGAGTGATAAAAGCCACTGGTTGAGAAAAAAAATTGGACTAATGGTCTATCAGTGGAGATTGGCCATGACAAGTCAAATGGCACCTCCATTACCAATAATTTCTCACATCATTTCCTTGGTCAGAGAAGAATGATTGCTGCAGTGTAGTGGAAGGTCTCTAGGTCTGAGCAAGCTCAGCAGTTCATATTGGAAAAAGGCAAGGCCATAGTCCAATGGCAGATCCTCTTGGTCTTTCACACTGCCACCCCAGATTCAGTGCATCTACAGTTAAAAGGATTTCAGGTAGCCAGGCTCAGAAGGACCTCCTAATGAGATTGTGGAGAGCCACTGCCAGCCAGATGAGACAGGAGGCTAAATGGATGGACCAACAGCTTGATAGCATAAGGTAGCTTCATGTAGTCATATGTAATGTTTGTAAGGATTTCTACCACACTTCCCATGCATATGGTTTCTACATATGGTCACAGGGCCAGTTTGGAAGATACTTACCCCATTCAAACTCAGCCCCACCTGTTAAATGATGTGCAAACACACAATCTGGGCCCTATGCTCATCTCCTTGTGTTCCTGAGAAATCTCCCTGAACACTTGGGGGGGGGGATTTAGTACATCCAAACCACTTCCTTATGTGTGCTTCTAAACTTGCATTTAATTCATTTCTGCTCAGCTCACAGATGTACACATTTGGTCCCTGTTGCATATATGCAACGTTGGGCAGAGATGGTTTAATGTAGTCTTGGCAGCACATGTGGGGTGGTTTGGATGAATGGGTCCCCCAAGTGATTAGGGAGATTTATAGGGATAGTGGGGGAAGGAGGGAGAGAGGCTGGGAGATGCTCATGCATGTTATGTATCAGATGGGACTGGTCAGACAGGATAAGTATTGTCCAAACTGGTTCCTGCTACTTAGGATTAATCATTATTGAGCAATAACCACCCACTGTTCTCTAATCATTGTTGCTGATGTACAATTCAGAACCCCCTCCCCACTTTACCAATAAACTTTCACTAAAAGACTAGAAAACCACCTTCTGAAGGGAGGCGTTATAGTGGAGCACTGCAGAAGGTTATAGTTTCAATTCCTAACATCTCCATGTAGGACAGAGCCAGTGTTGATAATACTGAGCTAGATAGTTCTGTGGCCTGACTCAGTAAAAGGCACAGTAACAGACCTGCCCCTTGATGCACCCTGGGGAAAAGATCTGCGATGCCATCCCCGCATCATGCCACCCCACCCCCACTTATCTAGTGCAACAGAGCCTTGCGCAACACCAAAGACAACTCAGAAAGCCCTCTGAGTCTTCCCCAGAGTTTTAAATAGTATTTCTGGCAAGTACTGCTTAAGATCACATCGGAAGCCTCAGAAGTAGTGGTGTAGCTAATGAACGTGTAGCCCGGTGCAGAGCCCAAAAAGATGTCCCAGAAGTGATGTCACAACCAGAAGTGACATCACACCTTGGCTTTTTAAAAAGTGCAAATTGGGGGGAAACCTGCCTCCTCCCCCCAGAAGTTCACCACCCACTTGATCTGCGACCTCTCCCCACCCAGTGGTATAGAGAGATGCTCTTTACACTCTCACATAACACCAGAATCAGGGGGCATCCACTAAAATTGAGTGTTGGGAGGGTTAGGACAGACAAAAGAAAATATTTCTTTACTCAGCATGTGGTTGGTCTATGGAACTCCTTGCCGCAGGATGTGGTGACGGCATCTGGCCTGCATGCCTTTAAAAGGGAATTGGACACGTTTCTGGAGAAAAAATCCATTATGGGTTACAAGCCATGACGTGTATGTGCAACCTCCTGATTTTAGAAATGGGCTATGTCAGATGCAAGGGAGGGCACCAGGGTGCAGGTCTCTTGTTATCTGGTGTGCTCCCTGGGCCATTTGGTGGGCCACTGTGAGATGCAGGAAGCTGGACTAGATGGGCCTATGGCCTGATCCAGTGGGGCTGTTCTTATGTTCTTAAGGCTACCTGGGATCAAAGAAGATTTTGTAGCCCCCCCATGACAAAATAAGTAAATAAATAAAAAGTGTGCCCCTTATTGGTTAGAGACACTGTGCTGGGGTGAAGAGGGATGGTTATTCTCCCCCTGCAAAATATGGGGAACACCACTTGAAAAAATGCCTCTTTACCAGTTAGCAGGAGTAGCTGTGTTATGATACATGGAAAAGAGAGCTGACTCACCTTATTGATTCCCTGCTGTATCAAAACAACATCTCATTGGCTCTCAGATATTGCAGTGGGGTTTGTTTCATTGCATTCTGCATTAAATTACCTTTCCAATGATATATAACATGATGGTATTATTTGTACATATCAAATTTTTTCACAATTTTGGCCACTAGTGTCAAGCTCAGCTTGTTGCCCCCTGAAGCTTGTTGCCCAGTGCAACTGCTACCCCCTGCACCACCTTAGCTATGCCACTGCTCAGAAGGCTTCCCATGCAATCTGCAGCACTGCACGGATGTGGGGCTTGGGGCATTTGTCCCCCCTGTCCCTCCCTCTAGGCCTTCCACTGATAAGGCAGCCTCCTAATTCAAAATAACAGAACCATTTCCCCCTATAGCTTGGAGACACTAAAATTAGGCTGCATTCAGATACAACATTCTGAATAGGCTGAAAAATCAAGCTTTTAGAAAGCACAGTGCAGATATGAAAGGCCCAGGTGCTGGATGTCTTGTGATAAAACTAATTCTACTGCTATTTTCCTTTGTAGTGACTGTAACAGAAATGCAGAAAAGTGGAAGTTTTCAGAATGATTGAAACTTTCAATGAATAGGGAGTGATGCTAAACTATACTATTGTTGTGAATTGCACAAAGATGTGTGTCCATGTGTCTTCAGAATGTTTAGAAAGTATGCTGCTTAGCATCATGCAAACCCTTTTAGTTACCTTGCTCAGCACCTCCAGAAAAGTAATACTGGAGATGGCTCTAAATCCTCCCTGATTATGAGTACAAAAGGTCCAGTGCAGACTTCTTAAGGGGTAACTAATCCATATTAAGTGGCTTTGAGTTGGCACTCTAAGTGCATGAATAGTGAATCTAATCCATGAGCAACTGTCATTACAAGTACTAAGGAGTGGTGGTTGTTTTGGATTAATTAATCTAGGGCAAAAGGCAATGACTTTCAGAGTTCAGCAAGTTAAAAGTTGGGAATGGTTGCCAAGTCTAGACACTAATGGGGCTTCTTTAACATTTCAAAGTTGCATAGCAGAGAGAATTTCTTCTGTGGGGCCTTTCTCACAGGAGAAGACTCATCAGTGGAAATTCCCCCACTGCAACTCTTAAAGGTATAGTCACCCTCTTGGGCTGGGAAGGGACTCAGCTCAGAATTAGTATCCTTGAAGAATCTTGCTCTCTACAGTCAGGTATTTATTCTAGAAAAGTATTCATTTTCCATTAGGATAACAAAGAATTAGTCACAAAGAATAACAGAAACGTTGTGCCCTTTAAAGCTATGCAGAAGATAGAATTTTAGCAGTGCCAACTTTCTAGTTTTGTAAGACAAGTTGAACCTAACTAGAGTTTGTTATACAATATAAAAGGTACAGACATCCTGTCCTCTTCTGCACATAATCACTCTACTTCCCATGGAAAGTTTGTACAGTGCAAAATGAAATTAAAAGCATTTTGTGTTTGCATTTCATTAGTTGTTTTGAATAGACCTATTTCCCAAATAAGCAATGATGTCTTATGCAAAGTCAGAATTAATGTTTGTGATGCAGCACATTCTGCGTTGTGATACTGTTGCTTTGCAGTGGACAGGAAAGAGTGGGACAGGCTGGCCTGCCATATCTTACCACCATGGTCCATGATAAGGAAGAAAATATTTGGCAGGTTGTTGGGTATGTAAATAGAGTTCTGTTGCAGTGTGAACTGTTGCATTTTTCGACCTCCACGAATTATACAATCCTACTTTAAGTAGTTCCTGAAGCCCTCCTGGGGGAAGGTTCATTTAGCAGATCATTTTTTCTTGATGGCTGTGGCAAGCGTAATAATGTTCTGGGCCTGCTTCAGTAATGGCATGTCTATCATGCTGCCACGGAAAGTGAAGGCGCCCTGCAAAACAGAGAATATCAACTTCTTGAACAAGACCTTGGGAAAGGAAAATTGCAGGCTTGGGTTGGTTTTAATACTTTGCTGCAAGACAAGGATCATTACATCCCACATGAATCAAACAGAGTCTTCTTGTACTGGCTTTAGAAAGAGCCAAGAGGCACAATCAAAGGCCAAACTAAAAAAGCCCCCAAAGATGCGTGTTATGTAGAAGAAAGGCAAAAAAACAAAACACCCTGCATAGGAAAAAAAGAAACCTTATATATTTAATTCTTAGTCTGAAACCAAACGGAGCCAAAAATGACCCGCAAGCTGAGAGGTATTAGCTGGGGAGGGGGGATAGAGGGGAAAGACACAGACAATTTGGTCTGTCCCCAGCTTGAAAAGGAGGAAGCAACCAGTGTTGCCCTGGGCCCATTGCCATCTAGAGAAGAAACTCTTCCTTCAGACTCCCCAGGACAAAGTGAGCTGAGATGGGTGAATGGGAACCACAGCTTGCAATTATAGGAGATGATTTCTAGCTCATGCTAGCACCAAGGTACAGTAGCAATTCTTTTCCCTCTGAGACAAAACACCTGTACTTACTGCTGGTCAAAGTGCTATTTAATAATATAATACTACTGCTATCCACCGAGAACATTTTTGTCAGTAGTCAAACTCCAAACTAGCTAGGGTAGTGATTTTCAATCTTTTTCATCACATGGCATGCTGACAAGGTGCTAAAATTGTCAAGGCACACCATCATTTTTTTGACAATTGATAAGGCACACCCATTGACAGCAAGGGCTTGCACCCTCAGATGCCCTACTAATAAATTACCCTCTCCGAAACTCTCATGGCTCACCTGCGGACCATTTACATCACACCAGTGTGCCACGGCACAGTGTTGAAAAAGGTTGAGCTAGAGTCATGGGTGAGCAGTATTGTGATGAAGACCATTAAAAATCTGGCTGGGGGATCAACAAGGCTAAAAGGGCTTTGCTCAGTTCCAGAAGCAATGCCACTGCTGCTAATTTATGGCCTGCCAAACTAGCTTGTGAGTTATCTGTTGCACTGAAATGACACATATTATTTACCCAATAATGACAGGAAAACATTTGGAACATGTATACTGTTTAAGCACAGTGTGAAACTCCAAAGCTGGTATACGGTGGATTTGCCTGATAAGGTGACTGTTTTGCTATTATTTTATAGTTGTGATGCTTATATGCTTTAGGTCTTGCACATGGTAGAATCCAATTTCATAATTGTGAGCCTACATGAGTCACATGTGAAATGATCAAAAGAGCTATAATGGAAACATGCAAGATCCCTTGCGGAGATAGGGTGTTATGTGGTGTCAACAGTGGCCCCTTGTTCTCACAGGTCTGGGAATCATGGGGTTAAAAACTTGACTTTTAGCAGTGGGTGTGCTGCACAGTTGCAGCCATGAGAGGCAACAAAGTCTTCAAGGATAAAAGCAGCACCTGGAGAAGGGAAAATGGGTGGGTGTAGAAGGAAGGAAGGAGCAAGCAAGTGAGGGAGGGGAGGGTTACAAGGAATCAAACACTTCTGGCTGTTGGAAACACCCTCGAGATATTTGTACAACATATAAAGTATTGTACAACATATAAAATTATACAACATATATTGTACACTGTTGATTTAGGGAAAATTTAAGAAAATATTTTCATTCAAAAATTATGGGAAAACCCATATCACGGATGCTGTGGCAAAAAACTAAAAAAAAAAATAAACAGTTGGAAATATAAAAAAATTGTTGTCTTATGAAAGAACACCGAAACTGTTCCTAGAAGGCAGCAATAGGCGGCCTTTTTTTGGTGAATAGGTGGCCACCACCAGATGTATTATGGATTTCCAAATGGCATAGAAAAGCCGAATAGATACAACGCAGAGAGATAACAGTCTAGTTCAAGGGTGTCAAACTCATTTCATACAGACGACCAGAGTTAGCATTTATGGTACCTGCAGAGGGCCGGAAGTGACATCATTAAGCAGATGACGGTCAGAAATAATCACTTTGTTCCCACTTAGAAATTCATTAGCTGCAAATGTAGAAGATAAAATGTGCAAATTTTGTTCACATTTTCAAGATATGAGAGAGGCCAATTAATACGCTGGGAAAGCCTAATCATAACAGGGGCCTGATAAATGGCTTCCGGGGCAACATTTTATCTTCTGTAGGCCTTATGTTTGACACCCCTGGTCTAGTTCATAAACCATAAAGATGGCCATACAATAAGTGAAACTCAGTTTCCTGCAAAATGTTTTAAGTTTATCTTTCTCTACATAATCTTCTATTTACTATTATTTTAAAAAGACATACTTCCATTTTTATTCTCTTCCCTCCCTTGACTTGCTAAAAGTTGATGATAAATTATAGGCAGAAAAATATGCAGTCTATGACACTGGAGAAAAATCAAAACGTTTTGTATGAAAAGATGCTTTCAGAAAACAGATCAATTTCTATTAGACTGTATTTATGATTATAGTGTAACTTTTTTCTGATTTGTTATTCAGAGTATGGCAGCAAGAGAGAATTGGTTAACCGCTGTCAGAATCTAAGCCAGACTTTAACTTCCCCTCAGTTCACTTTATCCTCTTCGTTGAAACATGCAACATGTGGACTTGAAGGAATAAAAAGGCACCCAGTTCAAGGGGGAATCTGACAAAATTCAGACATCTCCAGACAAAAGTCTGTGTGGTGTAGCTACATCATACATCCAGTCCTCCTAAGTGGTCTCTTCACTGTTACTAAAGCAGGGTGGGAAGGAATAACCACATAGTAAGGTAACCAACTTACAGACCAGAGACTTTCCAGTTTCCTGTCTTTAGGGATCTCTTTCCACATTTACTTGTTGTGGATTATTCTGGGGAATTTTCTTGTGGATCACTCAATAAACAGTGCTGGGTCATAGCTCTGCAAGTGGGTCACAGTCTCTAAAAGCTAATGCCACAATATATTGGTGAATATTTAAGTTGCTAAAGGGCCTTTTGCTGGCCCTTGTTGTTTTTGCCACAGCAGACTTAACATCACAACTTTCTGGTTGTTGCTTTTCTTTCTGTCTTACTAGTTTTAAATTATTTAGCTTGGTTTCTAAATTCGAGTCTACAGATCAATGTCGAGACCACAGAATATAGTTTAATAACTTGAGCAGCAGTTCTTTCTTCCAGTGCCAATAAAAAAAACACATAAACCAGCATTATGTTGGCCCTCCTTATTGTCTTACCAGTTTTGATAGTAGTTTTTAAAATGCAATGCTTTAAAGTGCAATATTCATATTAATAATTTTTCTAGAACCACAATAGACTTTACTTGATTTTCTGTAATGTTTATTCATAGCTGAATAAATACATATTGGTCAAAATGCTGCCTATTAATGTCACCTTTTCAGTTACCATCTATCTTTATGCTTGCTTAAAGATTAACTTCAGCAAAACTGTAGTTAATTTTCTTTCCACTTCCACCTCAAGTGGTGACAGACAGGTGTTCACATTACTCATGTTCTCTCCCCCCTTTAAGCACTGATATAAGATCCTATGATCGCCTTCCTTATATACATATAGGAGAAACGTGCAACTTAAAACAAAAACCAGTGTTGACAAAGTAACTTCTAAGCTAAGCAATGACATTTCAAAGATTTGGAAGTTCACAGTCTCTTCCTGCTAGACAAGAACCTCTCCCTAACCCTACCTACCCATTTCTTTTCCATCCTATCTTATCTTTCATATTTTTATATTGCCCTACCTCGAAGAAGCTCAGGGTGGTATACATAGTTCCTTCCCTTCATTTGTCCTTACAACAACTTAGGAAACTTTATGGCTGATTGGGGATTTGAACCTGGAACTTCCAGATCTGATGGCTCAACACTATTGAAGGATTATGCCAGTGAAATGTTAATTCCACCAGCATAACCTCCTTTATGGCCGCCACAAACATGACTAGGCCAGTGCGCATGGGCTATCTGCCATCACAAGTGGTGGGCTCCACTTGCTGATGGACACTGGATGCCCGCTGGAGGAGGTGAGCTGGCACAGGGAGTTGGAGGAGGCAGGGGGTTGAATGGGGTGGGTGGAACAGAGGAGGGGAGGGCAGAATAGGAAGGTGAAGGGGTGAGTAGGAGGGCTGATCAGGCCCAGGAGGGGACAGGATTGGCAGTTGTGCATGCCAAATCCCGATCCCTTTCCCAGGCCTGATCCGCTTGTACAGATCAGTGTGGACTTGGGCCAGCAATTGAGCTGGTGTAGTTCTGAGTTACCCCATAATGGCTGTTGAAGCAAGGAGACCTCCAGCAGCCAAAACTCCACCAAGGAATGCAGCAGAAGCCGTGCTGGCACTGCTGCATCATCACACAGGGGTAGGTAGGATTGGGCTGCCCATCAAACTCCAGAACCATATGTTTGAAATTGTTATTGGCATGTTTGTGTGAAGATTTTATAAAACTGTAAAACAAAAACAGCTCTTTCTTACTGTTGAAATAAACATAATCCAATTCCCCCTACCCCCATGATCAGAGGCATAGCTAAGGCTTGGAAAAGTCACTTCTGGTTTTCAGAGCAAACTGGAAGTGACTTTCTCAGGGTTCTGCAGGCCATTCTGAGGCCTGCAGAGGCCAGTAGAGTGGGTTGTTGGCCCAGTGCGACCCAGAAGAGCCTTCCCACCCTCCAAGTGGGAAGCCATTCAACTTCAGGAATGGCTCTGATTTGGAGGCAAACCAGAGCAAGGTGGGTTGGAGGGCCCAGGTAGCGACCCACCGCCTTGAGTTCAGGATCCACCAGAGGGTTGTGACCCACAGTTTGAGAAACCCTATATGAGAGTCAAACTGGTTTTAGAGATGGAGAGATTTGAAACAATGGGTTAATGGCAGACAACCACATGACTGCCTCAAGTACATGTGGGGCTCCTTCTGGGCTCATGGCTGACTGAGATTGTATGAAGACTGGGTAGGTGATGAGTATGACACAAATATCTGTATTAATATTCTCCATGAGGATCTCTTTCATATCTCAGCACAAAAGACCATATATAAAAGAGTAGCTTTTCATTAAGGGCACAATCCTAACCAACTTTCCAGCACTGACATAGCTGTGCCAATGCGGCATGCACTGCATCCTGCAGGGGGGAGGCAGTCAAGGAGGCCTCCTCAAGGTAAGGGCATGTTTGTTACCTTACCTTGGGGCTGCATCGTGCCTAAGTCAGTGCTGGAAAATTGGTTAGGATTGTGACCTAAATCTTTCTGAAGAGCTGCCAGCAAATGCCATGCACAGAATCTGACTCAAGGAATTAAACAGATGGAATAAACAGATTAATAGAATAAACAGATGGGGGGGGGGCACAAACAAAAAGTTCTATATGAATAATAGAGGAATGATCTTTAAATAGGGGTAGGAAATTAGTAGCTTTGAGAACATAACATAAGAACATAAGAACAGCCCCACTGGATCAGGCCATAGGCCCATCTGGTCCAGCTTCCTGTATCTCACAGCAGCCCACCAAATGCCCCAGGGAGCACACCAGATAACAAGAGACCTCATCCTGGTGCCCTCCCTTGCATCTGGCCTTCTGACATAGCCCATTTCTAAATGGGTTCATTCTAGCCCCCAGTGCCTTTCCATTTGACTCCCACCATAGTACCCTGTGCTTAGGGACAGCCTCCCCATTCAGTTTATGTACATGAAACAAAGAAACCTGCAAAGGGCTGTATAACTTTCTCTTTCTCAGTGCAAACAGTAACAGAGAGTCTGTCAAGAGTTGTCCTCTTGTGCACACTGGCTTCTCACTCTTGTGTGTGAGCTGGGGCACAGGCTGGTGGGAGTAAATAGCTATGGTGGATGAATGGCTCTACCCAAGCTTCGCTTACTATTGACGCTGGGGAGGAGGAATTCTTTGCCCCCTTGGAGGAGTGGATTCAGTAGTTTTTGCACTTCAGCCCCTGCTCAAATATGGCCCTATTAAAAAATGTTCCCAAAGTTTATAAGCCACAAAAAAATGCTTATTCACAGACAATTTAAACAAACTGTTAGGATTTTCCACCAACAATCAGCTGTAAAGTTGCTTGTAGCTCTATAGACTAACAAATTCATTTCAGCATAAGCTTTCATGGACTAAAGTCCAGTTCATCAGCCTGTCAGTATCTTGTGGTCCAAGTAGTAAAAATCAATCCAATCTAGGAATGTAACTGGCTTTATGCAATAAAGGGTGCAATCCTAATCAACTTTCCAGCATTGAGGTAAGGGCAATGCAGCTCTGAGGTAAGGGAACAAACATTCCCTTACCTTGAGGAGACCTCAGTGACTGCCACCCAATTGCAGGATGCAGCACATGCCCCATTGGCACGGCTATGTCAGTACTGGAAAGTTGATTAGGATTTGGGCCAAAGTCACACACCTTTGACAAAGAAGTAAAGCCTACTGAAATCAATAGAACTTACTGATGAGTAAACAATTTTCAGCTGGATAGGTAAATGGACCTTTAAGTCACAGAAGTTTATTATCATAATACCACCTCATAGAAAACTGTCACCAGTGTTCAAACTACAGTACTGGCTGATAATATGGGCTTGGATCTGAAGAACCATAAGTGACAGGAGAAACCATATTAGTGTTGTTCTCTAAACTCTTGTGGATCATAAAAAGAGTTTGTGCACAGCAGCTTGTCCAAATAGAAGAGCTCCTCTGGATTTGGGATCACTTTTCTTGTTTAGTACGCTTCGGCTGGGTCAGCAATAGTCCTTCCATGAACAGAAGAGGTTTTTCAGTAACAGAAAGTCACCTTTGAATCTAAGTCATCATGCTAATTCCAGAAAATATGACTGGACTTACAAAATATTATCTTCCAGAGGAGTAGCTGTGTTTGTCTGTAGCAGCAAAAATGACACAAAGAATTGTGTGATACCTTAAAGACTAAAATATTTATTGCAGAATAAGCTTTCACAGACTATCGTCCCCTTGCTAAGTAAAATATTAAGCAAGCCAGGGCAAAAAAAGGAAATAATATTAGGGTAGTGATGGAAAAAAAATAAATCCATATATACATAAACTATGTTTTCTCCACCTTCAGCATCACATATATACATAAACTATGTTTTCTCCACCTTCAGCATCATCTGAACTATAAAACTTAATGTGACCAAAATATGGCAATTTTCAGCTGACAAGGTTTTAGCAGGAACAATTGATTCTACCAAACTCCATGCCAAACACAGTGAGATGAAAATGGAGGATTGCTGGAACTTAAATTAGCTGAAATGATATTGAAGCTGTATTGCTTTCCTTTGAGGGCTCTCAGTATGCCCTGAAGAAGGCCATCTGGCTAGAACATTAGTTCTTTTGTTACACCCTGCTTTGGAGAAAGAAAGAAGGCAGCTGAGCATCATTATACCTGGGAACACTGGAAAACAACCCAGATATTTAAGGTCTCTAGA
Source organism: Tiliqua scincoides (assembly GCF_035046505.1). Classification (NCBI taxonomy): domain Eukaryota; kingdom Metazoa; phylum Chordata; class Lepidosauria; order Squamata; family Scincidae; genus Tiliqua; species Tiliqua scincoides. Next base: position 101,937,534 of record NC_089823.1, read on the forward strand.
AGGTATGCTTTTGTGAGTTTTTGCTGCAAGCCAAATCCATAGCCTATCATGCTCAATAGCTTAGCCTGCTTCTAGGAAACAAGTGTGAAATACAAATATTTATTTTTGTCCACACTTCCAAAAGATCAAGGATTAGGAGGTGGAAGGAAGGGAAACAGTATTAGTAATAGTGTGTTTTACAGGTCTGGTCGATATTTGGATGCAAAACCTTAAAAGTACCTTACAACTGCCCTGAGACAAAATCTAAGCCACTAGGCTAAGCTCTCTACAAAGCATGGCCTCAAACGCAGTCTAGCTTGCATTATCGTTTCACATAGCTGGAGCTTTTCATTGTGAAAAGTATTATGTCTGTTAATAATACTTAACATTAGTACAGTACTTCCTGGGTGTGCAAAGCATTTTACCTGTATCATCTTGATGAGATCCTTACAACAACTCTGTAAGGTAAGTATTGCTGCCCCCATACTACAGATGGGAAGGCTGATGTTGAGAGGGACTTGTGTGAGGCCATCTAATTAGTTCATGGCAGTGGTGAAATTCAGACTGGGGAAGTCCTGATTCACAGTGGCTTCTCCATGAACATACAATAAGTTCTTGAACTCTTAGATGGGTAGCCAGGTCATTAACACACATAACAGAAATATACTTTTGCTTACTAGCAGGATCCAAAACCATTGAAAGCCATCTACATTGAACCAATGAGTGCAAGTGAGAGCATTCTGACTAATAGCCCAATCCTATGCCTGAGCAGCACAGCTCTTGGGCATGCTGCCCAGGCAACAGCCATTGCGAAAACCATAAGGCGCTTTGTGGCAACTAGGAAATGAATGGCGCCAATGAAGAGGCCCGTGCTGGTGGGACAACTGGTGGCACTCACCAAAGGTAAGTTCCCCACCAAGCAGTGGGGAAGCATTCCAGGGTGGGGGAAAGGCAGTAAGGAGGCAAAATTGGATGAGGAGAGGGTTCAGACCCGGGAGGGAGTGGGGATGGCAGTAAGAATGGTTGTCTTAACCCAAAGAGTCCTCTGACCCTGCAAGATAGAGGAGTGGCTGTTTTGGCACTACTGTACTGTGGCACCAGCAGCCCAGATAAGATTGGGCTGCCCGTCATTGTTAGTGACATGCAAAAATTACTGTCTATCCTGGTTTATTCAGTCTCACCTCAACCCCACAGTTTCTTCCCCTTTCCCTTGAGATCCTGAAGCCTAGTGTTTTCTCTCCATATTTATTCCACCTTAACTGGTGGTGTGTTGTGGTGTTCTGCCATGCCAGATTAAGTTTGAAGAACGGATGTGGCTGTATAAAGCTCACTGGATGACATTAGGCCAGCCACTATTTATTTACTATATTTATATTCTGCCTTTCTCCCCGAAGGGACCCAAGGCGGCTATCTCTCAGCCTAAACTATCTCACTGGGGTGTTGGAAAGATAAAAAGAGCGAGGAAGACCCATATGTATCACTCTGTGGTCCTGGAGAAAAGAGTAGATAATAAATATGTATATATCCCTTTCTCTAAAGAGTAAGACATAGTTAAGTTTGGGATCTCACTATTTTAATGGATCATCTCAAATGTTTGTCACACAGGTAGCTTCTTCTGCATGCAAGCAGTCATGGCTCTTCATCAGACATGAAACCTAAAATCATGTAGGGAAATGTAAGATTGTGGAGCCAGTGGGGTTGCTAGGAGGGTGCGGAGGGGGTGCGGGTCGCACCGGGTGATGCACCCTGCGGGGTGGCGCGCCCTGGGGGGTGATGTGCTAAAACCGCATCTTTATGAGCTACCCATCATGCCATACACCACTGGATGCAGAATGTCCAGCAGAGTGCATTGCAAAAAACAGAATTGAAATAGCTCATTTCGTTCAAAAGTTATGGCCAAAAAACCAGAAAGAAAAAATGAATGGAAAGTAGAAAGTGAAAGTGAGCCGTATTGTGCGTTTTCTCGTGTGTAGGCAAACCTGCCTTAGTCCGTCAGAAAGGGCAGGCTGAGAGGAATCCAACCACACCAGAATGGTCCCAATCCAATGAATGTAGCCCCAAAGAAACCCGAGAAGGAGGTCCCTATTTAGCCCTATGGAAAGTAAGCAAAACCCACGTGGCTGTGTTTACTTGCAAGTAGGCACACTTGCCTTAGTCTGTCAGAAAGGGCAGGCTGAGAGGACTCCAACAACATCAGAATGATCCTGAACCAATGAGTGCAGCTCCAAAAAAACACCCGAGAAGGAGGTTCCCCCTCCCAGCTGTGAGTGTGTTAAGCTCTATGGGAAGTGAAAGGAAGCCATGTGGCCATGTTTACTTGTGAGTAGGTGACCTTGCTTTGCTCCATCCAAGAGGACAGACTGAGAGGACTCCAACGTCAGAATGGTCCTGATCCGATGAATGCAGCCCCAAAAACACCTGAGGAGGAGGTCCTGCCCCCCCAACTGCGAATGTATGGAGCCCTATAGGAAGCAAAGCAGCCTCACATAGCGTTTACTTGCGAGTAGGCAGACGTGCCTTGGCTAGTGGTCAGGCCAGGCAAAGAATATGAGGACACCAGAATGGTCCTGATCCGATGGGACTGGAGTGCAACAAAAGCCCCAGAAATTTCCCTCACAGCCCAATCCTACCCACACTTTCCTGGGAGTAAGCCCCATTGACTCTAATGGGACTTACTTCTGAGTAGACAGGCATAGGATTGGGCTCTCAGACTTGTAAAGCCAGGTGGGTCTTTGTATTGATGTGCTTGAAATAGAAGGACTTTAAACTGGGCACTGGGGAAGGCTGAAGATCTCACTGATTCTTTTTGGGGGGGTTATTGCAGGCAGAGTACAGAGAAAACTCACTTGGTGGAACAGGACTGGCTCCCCCTTATTTATTTATTGTATTTTAATTTAACTATTTATAATTATTTATTTTAATTTGCTTGATGATGTCACTTCTGGCCATGACATCACTTCCAATGGGTCCTGGACAGCTTGTCATTCTAAAAAGTGGGTCCCAGTGCTAAAAGTATGAGAACTACTGCAATAAGGTGTTAGTAAGTTGACACAGGTGTGTGTGTGTGTGTGTGTGTGTGTGTGTGTGTGTGTGTGTGACTCCACAAGTTTTCAAAATCACTAAAATCAGAATTTGGAGGAATAATACCATCATGTTATATATCAATCAATGCGTAATTTCATGCAGAATGCAATGAAACAAGCCACATTGAAATATCTATGTTCTATGAAAAGGTACTGCCAAAAAAACCAGTGGGGGCGGGGCAATGGTACATTACCATGTCCACCATCTGGGGTGTTGCCCCACCCACTGCATGGGGTGACGTGCAAGCCACCTGCACTGGGTGACGCAAATCCTAGTGACGCCACTGTGTGGAGCTGAAGAAAGTGTAGAAATCACTGAAACTAGATGCAGGTAGATTCTTCTGCATGCAAACAGCCATGGCTCCATCAGACATGAAACCTAAAATTATGTAGGGAAATGTAAGATTGTGGGAGCTGAAGGAAGTGTAGAAATCACTGCAATCAATATTTGGGCATAGTCTAGTTCACACAATGGTGGAGAAAAGGATTGCAGCTGTCCACATGCAGGGAAGCTGTCTCTGTGTAATCAATGCCTAAAAAAGAGATGGTTAGGAGCTAGAGAGACACACAGAACTGTATACAGATGGTAGACCACCTTCAACTTTCTGAAGGAATAACAGAGTTGTCTTTGCCCACATGCTCATTTTCTGAGTTCCACTATATGCTTTGAGCAAACTGATTTTGCTGTATGCAACTGGTGCCTACTCTCAAGAACAAATCTCTAGGTACAATACCACCTTTCCATAGCCTATAGTACACTGTCTTGCAATTTGCAAGATAGCCAATTCAAAATCTCTCAAAAGAGCAGAAATATTCCCCCCTCCCCATACATTCATCCCCATTCACACTTTTGCTGGGCAAATTGAAAATTTCTGAACAGATGAAGCAGAAAATAAGAGAAAGAGAGAGACTAAAAGCAATGACAGAGATTACTTGAATATGTATATCACGTGTACAGATGGGGAAACAAGTCTTATTAGAAATGTACATCTTTTGGCTACCTGAACTGGTTGCAATTTTGGGCTAGGATTTAAAGAATTTCAGAACTTAGTTCCATGCTTCTAAGCACCTTTAGACCTCTGTTTCTTCATGAGTGAAGGTATATGCAACATTTTTAGAGTAGTGAGATTACTTAGGAAGTGCCCTCACCACATTATCTTCTAATGTATTATTCTTCTCCAAGGTTGAACTTTGAAAAAAATACTGGTTCTGCAAATTTTAAGTAGATGTCAGCCATGTATGGTGCTGATTAGCCATGAAGACCAGCCATAACACACAAAAAACTCCATCCCAATCCCCGAAGCAGTTTTCCCTTAAACAAAAAAGTTTATTTTTCAATTAATAAGGCAGTTGATGAATGGATAAATACTTGAGGGTTAGTAGGGTGCTGTTTTAGAAAGTCTGCCCATGTGTAGTATGTGACAGATGATCCAGCATTTGACTTGCATGCCTGTCACTTCAGCTGCAAAGCCAGGAGAGTGCCAGGTCTGCAACACTGTTTTAAGAGTTTTCTGGAAGCTTAGTTTCACGTTACATCTATGACCAAGCTAACAGCATCCACCGTGTGCCACATGCAAACCTCTTTTGAGACTGAGGGCACAATCCTAACCTGACGTTAGGCCAGCCCAAGTCCCTTGGTTGTGGAAGGAAGTCCCTTGGGCCGGCCTGGGAGGGTCGCAAACATGCTGTAAAGCACGTTTGCGCCTCTGTGGGAGGAAGCAAGGACAGCACTCCCAGAAGAAGTTAGCTGGCCTGTGGAGGCCAACAGGCAGGGGGATGGGCAGGCGGGGAGCGGGAGGCGGGGCTGGGATCTGGCAGTTATGCCAGATCCCAATCCCTGTCCCCGGGGAGAACGGAGCAGCTTGAAGCCACTCTGCTCTCCTTGGACTTAGGAGACCCATAGGTGCCAGCAGCCCTTACCCAGGGGTAAGGGGAAAAGTTTCCCCTTGCCTCTGGCTTAGCCACTTCTGGCCACAATCCTGCGCTGGATATAGCACAAGCCTCCTGGCTTGCCTGTTCCAGGGCAAATTAGGATTGTGCCCTGAGTAGAGTTCAAATTCAATTTGTGAGATGGTATGGGGAACTTTAACAAAAAGTTCCAGTTTGGTCGAATTTTGTGTGCCTCCTAATCCAGGGTCAGGACTGTGTGTGTAGAAACTTATGAGAAACACTCCAGTCACAACCAATTTGCTGTTGGTTGTGGAAGGAAAATTGAAGGAATGAAATCCAGTCCTGCCCCTGCTTCCTCTCTTGAATGGCTACTTGGCAATCTGATTTTCTAAAAGGGTTTTGTGTGCACATCACCAAACCTGGATTGTGACGAAAGAACCAGGCATGCAGTGCCCATTTGCACATGTGGTTTCTCACCCAGCTGGATCAAGGCACAACATCCAATTCAGTACATGTAAGCTCTGCTAGGTGATGCCAAAAAGTAGCTCTTTGGATCCGAGCCTAGGAGAGCAAGATATTCTTGTGATACTCCAGAAGCTTTAAATACAGCAACACCAAATCCTGTAATTTCTAGAAGAGTGTTTGATTAAGATTCCTCTGGTTGATCATTCAGATTCTTCCTATGAGCGTTTATATAATATGAAATTGCTTTGGAAATTAATGTAAAATAGTGGCACATGCTGTATGCCAACAATTTGTTATTTTTCCAACAAATTGTACAAAAAGAAATAAAAGCAATCTTCATATTCAGCTACAGAAGTACAAATACAACCTTTGACTGAAACTCTAATTTAAAAACATTTTTGTATTATTGAATGCAAGCCGTTTGCTAACTATTAAAATGCAGTACAAACCATTTATCCCTTTGCATCCCCTCTTTCTTTCTCTTGGATTTCAAATAAAACGCAACTAAGGCAGCTGGTCAAAGACTGGTTGAAACCAACTTAATTTATTTTATCCACTGCGCTTTCTAGCTCCAAATGCCCAAGAACTCTCAAATGGAACACTTCTTAAAATTTATGATTTAATTATGCAATTTAATGAAGTACTTCATTTAATTTTTAATGGCTCCAATTTACTGTTCAAGTAAACAGTTGGGCAACCTCTGAACCTTTGAAGATACCACAGAAAAATTCCACCAAGAGCTGCTTTTGCATTAGTTTGTCTATCATGATCACTGAGATTATAGATTATTACTTTGTGTACTTGCACAAAGAGTAAGGTGTGCTTAGGCTTATTACTTTCAATGAGCATAAGTGTGCCTATGTGCTGAGACTATTAACTATTAGTTTATTAACTAATTATTTATTAGTTAATTTATTAACTATGTATTAATAGACTAATAATAATAGTTATTAGTTAACTATTTGTTATTCACTATTAATATTTTGCTTGTAGTTTACAATAGGTTTTAAGATGCATATTGTCACAGTTTTGTAGGAACTAAAAATATATTCAGAATTCTAATCTCATATTAGTGTTTTTTCCTATCACTGCTTTTCTGTTAATAAGCTCTCAAAGCAGCTTACATAAAATAAAACTAAACATTCAAAAGTGCAAGGAAAAATTATGAAACGATAATTAAAACAATCAAAAGCAGCACTAAACATGTAGTTGAAAGGCAGAAGGATATCCAAAAACAGCTGATGTTCAAGCACTAAAAGTCTACACAAACAAATAACCAGGTGTTCACTACATGCCTCAAAACACACAATAAAGGAACATGGAAAGAGAGCATTCCAGGTCTTGCTGCCATTTCGAAGAAGGCCTTGACCTTTATAACTGCTGCTCTGACTTCACATGGTCACATGGCAGAAAGCAGTACCTCTGATGCTAATTTTAAAGCATGGACAGGTTCATTTTAGAGAAGGAAGTTTTTAATGTTATGTTGTTATTGCTAATGCAGATATTTCTAAAAGGAAATACTTTTAGACATTTACATCAACTTGGAGCATGCCCAAATTTACACATGAATCAGGATTCCTCAAAGGGAGCAGTGAGACAAGTGTTGGACTTAACTCACAAGTTCAAATCTCTGCCCAGCCATGATGCACACTGGATGGTCTTGGACAAGTCATTATCTCATGCAGCCTACACAGCTATATGTGCTTACTCTTACTATTAAGTTCAGTGGGTGCAAAGCCACAACAAAACTGTTGTGAGGATCAATCTGAAATATACACTATGCTGAGCTCCTCAGAAGAAAGAGAGATTGCTAAACTGTTAATTCTGTATCAGAGTGATCGTTTACAGAAAATACCTTAGGTACGCAAGTTTCTTTAGTTTCTGAGATAGTTTAGACCCAGTCATGTGGTCTAAATTTATTGCATAATTTTGTGATTTTAAGAACATGAACTTTATATTCTGCTCAAACCAGCCTTTTATCCAAAGGAAATTTTAACCCAGTTCTAGATACTCACCATATTAATTTTTTTAAATTATGTGTGATGGTTCAAGTGAGCTTTTGTCGGTGTACACAAGGACTAGGAAACTAAAAGAATATACAGTAATTGCTGTCATGTACACAAGTGCTTTTTCCAGGACAAAGATTCATATGAAGCAGCTTTCTGTGTGTGTAAAAGCTATGTGCTCATGTCCTATCAGAAAAGTTATCTTTTCTGAGGTTATCTTTATCTGAGGTTATGAATACAGGGCAAGTCAAAGTATGGTTAGCAAGCCTTAATTATGCCTGATTACAATCCACACTTTTTTGCCACACTAACCTGAAGAGAAAGCAAAGTGTGAGGCTGGCCCAAAGTGTGAAGTATGCCACTAGCACCTAATTAATTGCAGAGGAAGGGAAACTCATTTCTGCACACACCATTGCAACCTTTTATTTTTCTTTCTTTCCATGTCTAGTCAATTCATCCTTAAGGCTCAGAGGGAGTTACAATTATTCACCATACTCATCATGTTCATAAATCTCAAGTGCAGTAGATCACTGTTATTTCCATTTTACAGATGGGGAACTAAGACAAAGAGATACCATCTTGTCTGATGCCACTCAGTGAATCTGTGGCTGAGTTGTGATTTGAATCCAAATCTGCCCAATATACAATCACCACTTCATACCCAAGGACTATAAACTGCAGTAATAGAAAAAAAAATCAATGTTCTGAGTGAAGGAAAGCTGAATTCTACAACCTGTATATATCATGGACATTAAGAAGGTTTTCTTGTGGAATTTTGGTCTTTTGAATAATCTACTCTGCAGTGTTTACTAACTAACATAGTTTATTTTGTCTCTGTTAATTCTGTAAATGAAGGAACTGTGTGCAGCACTGAAATCTTGCTCCTTGATCATGCAAACTTATTATGCCACCCTTTTGGTTTCCAGGAATCATCAGGATTCATTAATCACACTCTTTTAAACAAACTATCAAAACCACAAGGGCTAGAAGTGTTTTTAAAGAAAGTTAAGATGGCCAGGAAGCTGAGTCCATGTCCAACAATGTGCAATGAACACACAGACTGCCTATACCTTTGAATATATGGCTGTGATCTATATTGCTGTGGAATCAAATACTTTATCCTCAACACTGTGATATGTTTATCTGCATTTGACCAGTAAATAAAACTTGGGTTTTATTTTGTTTTCCTGAAAATATACTTGTAGAAGTAAACAAAATTAAATACCCAATGCTCTTATTTCTAAAAGCTTTCTGTCACCAAACTACTTTCTAACATTTATTTTAAACCTGATTAGGGGCTTCTTTTGCTTTCACCAAAATAATGGCCTTGATCCAACTTTAGTCATGCATAAATAAGGTGCTAGCATGTGATTAATTGTGCTTGAACACATATGGGGGTTGCCCATCAAATATGGAATACATATTCCATACAAAGCAACACACTGCAGATAGACTGAATTCTCATTTGGGTGTGCACTTGACTTATGCCCCTGGATCCCAATCCACCAACTGATGTGCAAGTATAAATCTGCTCAAACACTTAAGTCTTCTTAGCTGGATTGGGCAAAAAATACTTATTGGGTAACACTACAATATACAACAGAGCATTTCCAACAATACTGAAAATGAGTGACAGTTCATTCAAGTGTATAACTTAGAATTACAGTTAAAGGGGAGTGTGAGAGGGAGGCCAGAAATAAAGTGTATTAAAAATGAAAATAGAATAGTACATACATAATTTTAAATTGCTTTAATTGAAATTGTTCTTATTTCTTGTGTACTGCTTTCAGTAGACTGAAGAACAGTGAAAAGATTTTTATAAATGCAAAAAATGGTTAATCTCTGAATATACTGATTACTTATAGCTTAATATAACACAATGTTGATTTGAAACTATTATTTATAAAACCAAATATTTAAGGCTAGGGTTTTCATTAATTCCAAAGCAAACGGGAGAAAAAAAGAGATGATATAAAAAGTGAAACAGATGACATTTTCTTTACTGAACTTTGCAAATATGGGGTAGAAGGTACTGTGTGAATTGAGATGTTTAATAAATTAAATAAAAACTAAATCAAGCATAAACTTAAATGGTACACTGGTAAACAAAAGGAACTGTGAGGATTACTAGCCATTTTAAGTTGAATTACAACTGCATTTTTTTCATTACAATAAAAGCATTTTATGATTGAGTTTTGTACAATATGGTACAACATCAATGTTGCTACCTGATCTTAATGTCAAGTAATGTATATAAGATATACTGTATGTATATAAGATAGTGTATATTACTGAAACGTCCACTTACGACTCAATTTCTTGCTGATGTTGATTGTTGCTTATCACTAAGCCAAAGTGTTTTTATTCTCTTAGAAATAGCAGTGTAGCTTGGGTTCCCTCAATGACACAGTTCTGTGCCTTCAAAACTGTGATAAATTGTGTGAACTGATTGCTGTATGTAAATGTAAACTATTGTTGGCTAAGGGCATCGAACTTCGTTCAGCAAGAACTTCCAATTAACAACAAACTGTGATCCCAGAGGCTCAAAACCAGCAATTTATCTGTGAGCAAACTAGTCACTCTAATCCTTTGCATTTAGTTTTTTTCCAGGCTTTCAGTTTTGATTAATAACGCAAAATACCACGGAAAGCTTAACAGTGTCAACCCCAGAGTTTTATTTTGGCTTTGCTGAAACAAAATCTTTAAAATGGGGAGAAATGAGGTGGAGAGAGGGGCATCTGTGGCAATTCGGTGACTGTACATTAGTCCTTCTAAAAGTAATACAGAGTCATATTGAAAAAAAGAGAGAACATTTTGAAGTCTAGGGGTCATAAATCAAGATGAAAATTTTAATGTGTTCGGACATGTGATACAAATCTCTTGTCATCAGTGGTACCTTGTTTTTTAAAAAATTAAGCTGTCAGACTTGACTAGCCTATTTTTAAGTGTCAGAGTTTTGAATATAGCAATGCAAGCTCTGAGAAGAGATTTTCAGAAAACATTGATAAAACAGCATCCTATTTTCACCTCACTGGGTGAGACCAGGACTTTGCCAAAGTCAATGGCAAAGCTCTCACTCACTTTGTTTGATGAGGTCAAAATTTAATCCTATCATGAATGCCAGTGTCATATTTATAAATACTAGGAGTTAAGAGCAGGTCACAAAGAACCTATATATTTCTATGCATCGTATTCGGAGGCAGCAGGCAAAATAGCTAACAAAGAAATGCAACTGGAATTGTGAAAAGGTTCTCTGAACTATCTGCTCACCAGTCCAACTGCAAATCTTTTATTCCAGTTTGTTTCACAATCATTCCCAAAGTGGTTGCAACATCCAAAAAGAAAAGAAAAAGCACAGCTTGGAGAACTTGTAGCTAAAACTCTTTGAAACAACTCAGACAAACCAATACAATTTCTGGATATTCCCGATATGAAGTTGCTAATATTGTTGCTTAACTATAGGTCAGAAAGCATTTGACATTTGAAATGTGTATGCAAAATGCAATGCAAAACTGGTGACTTTAAATATTTTGTTTAGTTCATTGCATTGACTTTCTGTGTACTCTTCATAACTCCATAGAAAATATTAGCTGCCATATGCACATCCCATTGCCAAAGTACACACACAGATGGGTATGAGAGAGATCCTAGCTAACAGGTGTGTGAAGAAATGCAAAACTGATAGCATATTTGTTTATTTTTATATAAAATATATTTAAATTCTATAATATTTTAATGTAGTGCATACTAAGCATGTATAAATAAAAGGGATCCAAACAAAAGCAGTGCAGATTGTTAGTTACAATAAACCTTAATCCAGTGTCCAAATTGATTATGTGAAAAACTATGGATTAAAAGAAGAGTAGCCTTCTTATTGTAACCAATTTATCCTGTAAAGGAGGAATCCAGGAAATCTCATGCTAAAATATAGATTCAGTGCAAATTTTTAGTATTTCTGCAATGAAGTCACAATGTGTGAGTGGGTCATCTGTTAGGCACTGGCAGGCAATAAACACATGAAACATATTTTCACATATCAGTCAAGTGCCAGTGGAATTTGTGGGGGACAGCAAGAAAAAAGTGTGTGCGTGTGTGCGTGCGTGTGTGTGTGTGTGTGTGTGTGTGAGCTTTGCTAAGAAATTTTGGCAATTAGATAGTGTGCAAATTGCATTGAAAGAATCACACTCTCTCTGCTGCACTTCTGGACAAAACTTAACTGACCTGATAACCATTTCAGATTTGGCTCCTACTAAAAGAAGCACATTTAATTGCAACTTTTCCCCCCAAAAGTGGCAAACTATATTATAGCAAATAACCTTTAAGATAATTAGCTGACAAAGCTGCAGCTAGCATAAAATTTTCCTTCAGGCGACCCCTAATTTAAGTGTTACTGGCACAAAGTGAAGACAGATTGTGCTGTACCACCACAATGTTTACATAGCAGAAACCCACAGAGCAGGAAACATGAGACTCAATGATGCACTAAATTAGGAACAATCTATTCGAGTGCTAATTTGCTTTCTTTTCTATCCAAAAAAACTACAGTCCAAAAATAAGTTCAAATACACATAATTCCCAATTTACAAGAGCAGAAGCTCCATCCTGTAAAGAGCCACATATTTTGGGTGACTTTTCCTCATGAGCTGTTCGCAAGATTAGAATCCCAAAGCCAATAATTGGTATCTGCTCTTTGACAAAAAGAAGACCAAAAAATAGTGCATAATATTACAGAATTTCTTCCTTGAAGTGATAGAGAGGTAAAGGACTTGTAACTTTTCTTCCATTTTCTCTTTATCACATTCCTTATTAATAGTATTCATTGAATTAATTGGATACCTAGGTAAACTTCTTACAGTTATTTGAAAGATAGGACACAAAAATACATATGACTGATGTTGCCACTTTAAGCAAATGCACCAAACTTTTACATAAAAATATGTTTTTCAGACAACCTAAGAGTTTCTATAATTTGCGTATATACTACTATATATGCTATATATTACAGTATATTCTATATAAAAGTTAAAGTACTCCTTTATGATGTCAACACAGATCCCACATTATGAGATTTTCATCCAGTTCAAGCACTACTCTATTTTGCATCTAGTATGAAGAAAGGCTTACCTTGCCGAGGTGCTGATGCTCTTCGAAAGCAGAAATCAGTTCTTGCGCCCACTTTATTTTCTCAGGGCTTGGCGAGAACTGTTCTTGGACAACAGCAACCTGATTAGGGTGAATCACCTGCTTACCTACAAAGAAGAAGAATAACCCCATAGTCTAGCATTAGCAAACAGATATTCCCTCAAAATTTCCAGTCACGAGGCTCCTGAAGATTGCATTGACTGTCATGTTTGATAGCTACTTTTTAAAAACTTCTGTCATTTTTAAAGCACACAGTAAGTAGCCCAAGCTCTCCCAGATTTAATGAGAAAAAAGAAATGGACACAAACCTATGTAAAAACTGAACTTTAGTTTTCAAAGATATGGAACAATTTTTGTTTCAGTTCTTAATAACTAGATAAATACAATAAGTACAAACAATAAGTTTGTACTTATCTTTACAAACCAGATAAGTACAACTAATAGAACCAGTCTATCAAAGGAATGCCTTGTCTCATGAAAACATAAACTATGAAAACAAGAGTTAGTACTGAAGAACAAAGCCTTTCTCTGGGGTCAGCTTTTTTTCTATTCTGAAATAATTGAGATTTCAGTCTCCCTCATGTACTCAGCAACTACACTTTAGTCACATTCTGCACTATGTGATTAATACAGAGTGCCAGGATAGTGTGGTCATTTGGGAGTTGAATTTAAGGCACAATCATATAGATGTCTACCCAGAACTAAGTCCAATTGTGTTCAAAAGGGCTTACTCCCAGGATTTCAGCCACAGACCTGGAAGAACTAGATTCAAATCCCTGCTCAGCCATGAAGCTTCCTAGGTGACCTTGGTCTAGTCACTATTTTTCAGCCTCACCTACCTGACAGGGTGGTTGTGAGGACAAAAGGAGGGAAGGAACAATGTACACCACTCTGAGCACCTTGGAGGAAGGACAATATAAAAATGTGAAAAATGAAAAATTCAAAAATCAAAGAGAATTCTTTCAAAATCATGAACCCTACAAATTTTGGGCATAAGTTCTCCTTCATCCCACTGAAATGAATGGGAAGCATGAAAAAGGGCTACATTCAATGAAATGTGTGCAGATGAATTTTTACTCCGTTTTAAGATGGAGCTCTTTCAACACGATCTTCATTCCACCTCTATTCTCCTGCCCACTAAGGCTAAAAATATTTAAACAAAAATCTTAAGGGAAATTAAAGTTTGTTTGAATTTTCTTCTGCAACTAGAATGTTAATATTTCTTATCTGTTGTGCTCTGTTTGACGTTTGACTATCTTTATACTGTGGATAAAAATGTAAAGAGTTGCTCTGTAATATTGTACTTCTGCAAGGGAAACTAAACAAGAAAAATTAATAAAAATATTTGAAACTTTCTAAAATCAGTCTTCACCTTGTCACATTTTTAAGAAAACCTTAAGAATTTTTCTAAAAACACAACATGCTTACAACAAATAACATCTAATATGTGTATGTGTCATTAGAAAAATATAGAATTCTTTAGCTGTTGGAAGCAGTATCTTTAGAACATTTCTATTATTCTTACTAAAGTCATGGCATAGTAATGAATAATAGTCTGTTTATAGTAATTTTTTAAATATCTGTGTAAGAAAAAAATCATACAATAATTAAAAAAAAAATACTCTTCCTAAGAAATCAGCAACAAAATCAGAGCCCCAGTTATGGAAATGCTTTATTTTCCTCTTGCATGTGAGGAGTATCTTTATTTTCTGTTGGGGTATATTAAAACGGACTTTAGCATTCCTTTGAAAGATGGAGAAGTAAGATTAGAAAAAGAGTACAGTGAATGTTTCACATGAAAATAAAATGAAATGGCAGTCAGTATTTTACACACATTCTCATTTCTGAATACAAAATCATTTCCCATAATGTTAACATATTTCCCATAATATTTCCAATAATATTGCATTTGTTAACATGATTAACGTAATTATGCCAACATTATGTTAACAAATATGTTAACATAATTAAGCTGTTGTGTTATGAACAACTACCTTACTTTACATTATGACAGTCTTGTTTTGGAAATGAGTTCATTTAAAATTGGTTAAAATACAGACAAATAATTTGCAATAAATAAGATATCAATTCATTTATGTAAAACATTTATGTAAAACATTGAGCTTTCCATAGCTCAATTGGCTCACATAGAAAAACATAACAACATAAAATCACATACTTCAAATGAAAAGAAATAATGAAAAGTTAATAATTAAAAAATAATGAAAAAGATAGCCCCTAATTATCACAATCTGTTGTACATTGAAATTTGTTATTTTTGTTCTAAATTGTTCCATGACTTGTTTACTGATAATAAAAGTGAGGCTGATTTTACACACACAATACCCTTTTCTTTCTAGTAGTGTTAGAGCCCAATCCTATCCATCTTTTCAATGCTGGTGGAGCCATAATGCAGTCCTGAGGTAAGGGAACAAATGTTGCCATACCTTGAGGAGCCATCTGTGACAGCCTCCCCACCACAGGATGTAGTGCATGCCCCATTGGCACGGCTACACCGGCACTGGAAAACTGGATAGGATTGGGTCCTCAGTTGTTTAGAAAATTATACCTCAAGATGCTTCACCATATTTTATTTTTATTTACTTTATTACTTTTAATAATTTCAGTTAAGATTTACTGTCATAAGTTTCATATGGAAAAAATTATTTTAAATCCTTCAGAGCCTCTAAAAAGGAATTAAATTCACAAAATTAATGTAATATTCTGTGGGTTTTACTATCAGAATCTTCATTGCTTTAAATTAACAGATATTTCACAGGGGAATTATGTCACTAAAAGTGAACCAACTTATCATTTTCACTTTATTTTATGTACTAGCATCACTTGTAATAATTACTTCTAATAATAACTAATAATTGTATATGTAATCCCAGCGTATATGTAATTCATTGTGAAAGTATACATGAGGAAGTATATATTTGGAAATAAAGTGTTATATTGTGAGTCCCCAAATAACATACAGCCCAATCCTAAATTAATTCTACTACTCTGAGATAAGTGTGGATAGGATCACAACTTTAATTATTTTTTTAAAAGCAGACACTTAGCTGCAGTGAAAATCTGGGGGAGGTTTAAAAAATGACACATGCTATAAGTGCTTCAACCTTTTGAAACTGTGACATTAGCAAAAATATAAAAATGTACCATTTGATTTTTTGCCTTCTGTTACACATTATTGTACCCAAACAACTATATAATGGACTTCAATGCCATAGAGAAACAAGGGAAATATTTTAAACCAAAATGTTGTTATTGACAAGTTATGGAGAGAGTACAGAATTGGAAGGCATTAAAATTTATGACCATGAAATCCTTTTTGCAGTACCGCTTGATATATCATGCTTTAAATCAATACCCGTCAAGTCTTTTCTGTAACTCTATGATGGTGTCATTTTTGTCTTCTACAAAAGACTGTAAAAAGAGATAAAAACCTATAGTGTTTCATATTTATATCTAGCTTCTCAGCATGTTTCAGTGGAGCAGCTATCATGATGGGAATCAGTTGTTAAAGTGTCATTCCAGGATTTGCTGTTTTTAGGCATATAAACATTACTAAAGCTGATGGACATTTATGTAGACAATGTCCTGATGGGTTGTGGAGTATGGCCACAAAACAGATCCTTGGAAAAGAAAATAACTATGCTCTCAAAATGATGACTGAAAACATCTAAGATATATACACTCAAAGATTTAAATACAAGGGGACATTTAAAGACCCAATGCCAGGAGTCAGCTGATATACTTTAGTGGACATACTACTTTTGTTCCAAAATTAAAGAGGGCCTTACTCTTTACTAAGTAGCAGCCCAATCTTGAGCTCTCTGCAGCACCCAGGCTCGGCGACTCCTGCGCCTCCTGAGCTACCGCAGGAGGCACCTCGGGAAAAGGGGACGTTCATTCCCTTCTCCTGAGTAAGGTAAGCAGCCCTGCCATGAGGTTACTCTCTTTAGCACCGACCGAAAGGTCAGCGCTAAAGTAAAGGGGCTCGTGTAGGGCGCACAGCCCTGCACGAGCACCCTGGAGCCTGCGGAGCACATCTCCACGGATCCGCCTCTCTCCCTCCCCGACACGCCTGTCGCCCGCCCCCTGGCACGCCTCCCTCCGCCCCCATCCATGCCCCTGCCGGCCTCCCCCCTCCCGGGAATGCATCCTCCCTGCCCCTGTCCACGCCCCCGCCTCCCATTCCACAGCCTGGTGGTCTGGGAGACTGCCGAGCCGCAGAACCTGGGTGACCGCCGCACACTAGCCCAGCACTGGCCGGCGCTGGGTTAGCACCGGCAGGAGCCCTGCAGTGAGCCCTGCAAACGTGCCTTACTACACGTTTGCAACTGTTCTCAGTGGCATGGAGCTGTGCCGCTGACCACAGGATTGGACTCTAAGAGCCCAATCCTGGGCTCGGCATGCTGGCTCACCACCAGTGCGCACTGTCACAAACATGCCGTAAGGAACATTTGCGGACCCTAGTGGTCCAGTGGTAGCCAAACGAGCGCCAGTGGTAGCCCAATGCTGGCCAGCGCCAGGATACAACCTGGCAGCTGCCTGACCTGCACCGCTCAGTGGTCACGTGGACTGCTAAGCAGCGAAGAGGTAAGCAGGGACATGGTGGGAGGCAGGGAGGAGGCGTTCCGGGGAGGGGGGAGGCAAGCAGAGGGCAGGCGGAGGGCGGGGAGGAGGTGTGTTGGGGAGGCGGGGAGAGGGTGGGGGGAGATTTGCCAGGGGGAGGGACAGGGGAGGGAGGGAGGTGGAACTGGTGGAGCTTTGCTGCACTGGATCCAAAGCCTACGTGTAGGGCTCGCTGCCTTACGTGGAGGCTCCTGATTCACTGCCCATCTTTGGGTTGGCATTGAATCGAGTAGCCCCATTTGCAGGACTAGTGCACTTACCCGGGAGAAGGGGATGAAAGTCCCCTTCTCCTGAGGTGCTGCTGGCAGCTGCCTTGGGTGCACAGGATGCAGCGGCAGCCATTTTCGGCACCGCTAGAGCCGCACGCCCCAGGCAGCTCAGGATTGGGCTGTAAGTAAGTAAAGGCTATGTTCACCTTAGTGATGGCCATAGTGCAGTGACTCCCAATGTATTTTCACTTGCGTACCCCTTGGCAGCCCATTTCCATAAATTGTACCCTCATATCAGCAAAATGTATGAAATTAATATAGCTGCTGTTATTTCAAATTTATATGTTCAATTACTGATCAATATCTGATAATATACAAACTGATGACTAGAAATTAGCAGTTGCTGGGGCTTTTGCAGTCAGCTAGTTCCTTCCTGCCTTGCCAACCCTGCAAGGCATTCTAATACAGACCTGCCACTTTCTGCCATTATTTAATTCTTTTTAATGTACCCCAAAAGGTACTGGCAAGTACCCCTGGGGATACATGTGCCTGAGGTTTGGAACCACTGCCATAGTGGATAGATATTATGACCCAGAGAGCTGTAGTAATTAGCGTATTTGATTGAATCATTTAAGTGATCATTCATAGGAATTTACAGCCCAATTCTATCCTCCTTGGTGCTGCTGGTTACAGTGGCACCATAATGGATACCGCTGTATCCAGTGGGGTCAGGGAGTCTGCCAGAGATCTCCTTGGGGGAAGAGGATTTTCATCTCCTAAGGCCCAAGGCCCCACAATGAGGCTACTTGAGTCTGCGCCAGCTATTTTGTTGCCAGCTTTGTAGCCCAACGCAGGACAAAGAATCGAGTGGAGAAGCCTCCACTGGTCCCATCCCCACTCTACCCTCCCCCTGCCTAGAAAAGCTGCCCCATCACCTGGTAATGCTACTTACCCCTGACTGCTCTTCACCCATACTCTTCCTGCCAGTACTGAGGCCCAGAACTGACTGGCACTGGCCCAGCGCTGGCACTCCCTCCTCCCTGGGTGCAGCAAATGTGCTTTACGGCAAGTTTGCGACACCCAGTGCCATCAGTACGCTTGTACTGTTGGTGCTCAAGCCCTTAGGATTGGGCTCCTAAGGCCCAATCCTGAACTATCTCAGCACCAGTACTGAACTCTAGTGCTGGCACTGGCTGTCTCAAACATGGTTGTAAGGCATGTCTGCGGTACCTGGGGAAGAGGGGCTGTCGAGACTGAGCCTCAGCAGCCCGTGGAGGGCAGGTGGGTGCTCCAGCAGCACTGGCTGACAATAAGTAGTTTTGAGGTAGGGAGTGGGTTGAAAGTGGAGGGGGAGGATGGGGCAGGTGGAGAAACTGGGACGGGTGTGTCACCAATGTATGGCCCAAGGTGGAGTCTCTCTAGTCTGCACCGGCAAAATAGCCAGCACAGACCTGAGAAGACCCATTGTGGAGCTTGGGGCTTCCCCCAAGGAGACCTTCAGCACCGCGGCTAGGTGCAGCTAGTAAACTTGTAAATTTGATGAAACGTACAGGACAAGCTTTGTTTTTACATCACCTGTATTTGTTGCCACCACAGGTATGACTAAATCAGGGGTGAATATATTATAAATGGAACTTATATGAATATATTATATAAATGGAACTTATATAAATGAATATATTATAGATGGAATTTATATGAATGAATAAAGGTCACACAATAGCTTAAGGCCTATAAAAGGCCTCGAACAAATCAAAGCTGGCCTTTCCTTCGCTGTCACTTCTGCTTCACAGATGTGAAACAGCAAGCAATGGAGGGAGTCCTCAGCCTGCAGCTCATGCAAGAGGTTCTACAGTCACCCTCATGCCGAGTGCAGTTGCGTCAGGCCAGCATGGGCTTCAGCAAGTCTCTGGAGGACCAGAGGTTCATTGGAGACCGGGGGGCTCCCCACAGGCAGGATTGGGGGTCCCTGAGGGCCACAAATGGCCCCCAGGACAGGGTTTGGGCACCCCTGAAATAAACATATAAAAGTTGATGAAAGTTTTGCACATGCCCTGGTGACCCTCATGAAAAATACCGATAACAGTTTAAGGTACAATTCACTAATCCATCATGCCATTAAATCCACTCTTGCATAAGTGCCACTGAAATGAATGGGGCCTGAGCAAACGAAAGCAATAAAACTTGTTTGATTGTTTCCCAAATTTCCTGATTTAGGACCAGTAATGTTTGCTTATTTAAATTTAAATTTTGCTTTATTGGCAGAAAACTCAATGGCTGCTACATGAACTTTGCTTTAAATTGTTACATGTGTGGGCTATTATCATGTAGTAAAGTCACTTTTATGCAGTGACTCACCATACAGAGGGTGTTAATTTTGCCATATCACAGCAGATACTGGTAAAGAATTGCATGTTGAAGTGTATCTAATCGCATAGGAATATCTTATCACATGACAATAGCTGCCATGTGGAACATTGCTTACTACACCCCAGCAACTTGAATTGAAAGTATTCACAGTGCAAGACTATGAATGCTTACTCAGAATTAACACCTACTCTGATACAAGTCATACTTCACCAGAACTCGTGTTCCGGTGGCATAAGGTCCTTTATGGCTGTTGCAAAAGTGACATGACATAGGCTGCCACCACAAGTGACAAGTAGTGGTAGCTCTTCACCTGCGGATTCTCCATGTCCTCTGGTCTCAGTAAGTCAGTGCAGAGGATAGTGGGGAGAGGTCAGAATGGGTGAGCAAGGGCTAGAAGGGGGTGGTTAAAGTGTCTGTTGCTCTGCCAATATGTTATCCCCTTCCAGTCCTCGATCCGCCTTTCTGGGTCCACCTGGACTTGCACTAGCGAAATTGCTGGCAAAGGTCCAAATAGATCCATTCTGGCCCCAAAGTCTTGTCCCTGGGTAATGTTCCCTTACCCAGAAGAGAACTTCAGGACTGCCCTTCCCCACAGGATGCATTGCATGCTCTGTTTGCACAGCTGCATTGGTGGAGGAGGGAAAGGATAGGACTGGGGTCCAAGTCCCACTGTGTTCAATGGTGCTTTCTCATAGGTGTGTGCATGGGACTGCAGCATCATAAATATAAATCATTTTAATTCAGTTAAATGAAAATGCTCAAGAAATAAAACGATAATCTTCCTGCCTTTGTATTGGACCATTCACAAGTTCATCAGATTACTTACTCCTTAACACAATTAAGTCAAGGTAATTAAAGAGCAGGGTGAAAGAGTGGGTATTACTCATTTCTTTCAAATAAGGTTTAATGGGTTGAATGGTAATTCTAATCTACTTCAGTGATTATGAGTACACTTCAGGTTAATTATTCCAGAATTTTAAAAAATGTTTTAATATATGATTATGAAATTCGCAAAATAAATGGAGGATCATGGAAAATTGAACCCTTTAGCACATTTTTATCTGTCCTGATTGTGTGATCACAAGGGAAATTAAAATTAGCTATGAGTAACTAACACCTCCTCCAATTAATTTGGTTCTTGTGATTCTGTGGTAAATACAGACAACTGTTTACTTGGTGGTGGTATCTTTTAACATTCTGTATGTAACCACTTGGTGAGATGGTTCTCTCTGTATTATCTTCCCACTATTGAATTATCATTTTATAAATGGTTGTCAGAAACTGTGGTGTGGTTGCTAGTGATTCTGATACCATAATAAGGAAGTGCTAAAGTCTATTATTAATCTGGAAAATATGAGCCTCGTCTTGTGAACATCTTCTTCATCAAGAGTTCTGTTTCTCTGTGTGTGTGATCAAGTTTTTATTGTTTTTCAAAGAAAAACAATTCAGGATTTAGAGATAGGTCCATGTGTGTTCACAAAACATTTCTGAATGCACACAGGAAGATAATGGTTGATTTTTTTCCTGGTGAAATCCCTGAACATCTTTGCATAAGATGGTGCAGGGCAGCTGTCTTCTATGGGAAAATAGGAACTAAAAAACCCTATTCACCTGCAGATTACTAGTATTTTGGATACCAATCACTGTGTTCAACAGAAGTATATTTGGGCAAGGGAACTAACTAATTAGAACACAAAGTTTTTTTGTGTGTATTCAGAAAAAGACAAAGAGTAGATCTTTTACTATAAAGGGCCTCACAGAATTCTTAAGTTGTTTAGAATAGACAACCATGAGAGACTTATTACTTTTTGTAATGGTTGTTAGATAAAATAATGCTTTAGATGGTGCTTCAAGGTGCACTTCTCCAGTAGTCAATAGGTCTGGCATGTAGTTGATTTTAGACATATCTCTTTTTATTTTAAATATGCTTCTTGCTAGATTAAGAGCTTCAAAGCGTGTTTTCTCAGTAATAAACGTGCAAATCCATCGTTGAATGAGATATCACTGAAATGCTGGTACCGTTCTTTAAAGAACACTGTGCTCGGTGGGCATGAACCAAGTAGTTGATTTTTTTTTAATCACAAAGCTGCAATCTTTGTTATGTACCACAGCTCATAGGGGCGCCCGCATGATCTAGTGCACCAATCATGGGCTAACGGTTGGTGTTACATTACAGGGATTGGTTGCAAGAAGCCTGCTGGTTGTTCTGTCTTGCCAGTACCCATAGGTGTCATCAGGTGAACAGGCAATTACTGGGAAACAATCCAGAATATGGGAAAGCAACTCAAAGAAAAGACTGACAAGAAAATAACTATCATAGCCTAATTAGCATATTGGGTTTTTCTCCCTTCAGCACCTCAAAATAAAAAAAGCAATCAGGATTTTGTCCATTTATTCAAATGAGTACGTATAAATGAAATGCAAAAGGGGAAAAGTTCTAAAAAAAAAACAATTTGTGACAGACTCTTTGAAACATATGAGTTCCAAAATGCAACAGCTGTAATTTTGTGCATAAATGTCTGCCCATGGGCCCTTTGAATGGGGAACTGAGCTCTGTGCAGGTTTTTGGCCAACACTGTGTCTCCTCTGAATTGAAGGAACAGGAGGCTCCACATACTGCTGCCATAGTTTATACTGTACTTTCACTAATAATAAAATAGTAACACACTTGGGTGTGACTTGTTGAAAGGCTTTTAAGGGCCTAATTTTGCACTTGGAATTTTCCCACCTGCAGTTTTACAGGGAAAAGTAATTGTGAAATATTTTATAGCATTTAGACTTTTCTGCTACTCCACCAGTGAGCTTAAGCAGGTGAGTCAGTGCTATAAAGTACTTCGGTTTTATGATTAAGGAGAAGAGCTAATATAGTTGAAACATTATCTAAATGCCATACCAGTGAAGCCCATTAAGGCACCTTCTCTTGACTGCTTGCGGAGCCCCTCTTCATCTTGAAAGTCAATATACACAAGGTCTATAGCCTGCAAGCCAAAAGCTTTGGCCGTGACGATTATTTTTTGCCTCGCATAAAGAATGTCATGGGTTTCTTTACTACTTGTTGAACCTGAAAGGGAAGAACAAGGGCAAATACTTTCAAAACTTTGACGATGCATTGAAAATGTTTTTAACAGGAACTTTATTTGATATTAAATTGGTTTAACTTTTGCAAATGAATGACTTGTTTATTTATTTAAAAGATTTGAGTCCTGATTCACCCCCCCCCCCCACTCAAGGTGACTAACAACAATTTTTGAAATACTGTAACCAAGCATAAAAATAGAGTAATAAAGATAATTAATTTTTAAAAAGGAGGAAAAACAAGCACATAATAGGTTCTCAGATATCTGTGCTACAATTGTAAGAATCTTTTGTTGTTTTGGACAAAATATCAGAGCTGCTTCCATAAAGCCTCTTCTTTCCCTCTCTGTTTCTGAAATGTAAAGTGGAGCATTTTTGTCAAACCATAGGCCCTGAGGACATTCTTAAGTAAGGAGCTATAAGGAGGACTAGCCTGCAATGAGCTATGGGGAGCATGGCTCTATTTATGTATTTGCCTTAATCTTTGACTTTACTTGGAAGTCCACTAATTTTAATAATACTTTCTACAAATTAAGAATTTTAGCTTACGTTCTTGGAAGGAAAATTTCGGAAATAAAATAGATAACTTCTGAG
Source organism: Tiliqua scincoides (assembly GCF_035046505.1). Lineage (NCBI taxonomy): Eukaryota > Metazoa > Chordata > Lepidosauria > Squamata > Scincidae > Tiliqua > Tiliqua scincoides. Next base: position 101,960,991 of record NC_089823.1, read on the forward strand.
ACTTTCAAAAAGAATTTGCAAAACTTGTTTCTTTTGATAGCTTTTAAGGCATTTATACTACACATTTATACTAGTGTGAAAAGATATTGATCTTTTTCAATCATCATTTTACCTGGGTTGTTATCTTATAAGGAGTAAAAATTAAGATTTGGTTATTATTACTTTAGAATATTGTTTCATTTGCAATTATTGCCACTGAACTGAGTGAGCTGAATAGAGATGAACCAGATCAAAATAAACGTATATTTGCCACCAGTAAATAAATACATAAAAAGGATTTTTACATTCTTTTTGGCTCTTAGGGAACTGGTATCAGTATCTCAAGACAGGGAGGTAAGGAGAAGAGACTGTATTCTTAGAAGAGGTCTCAACATTAAAATAAAATTAAGTATGCAAGTAATTGTAAATCTCTTAAAATATTGATAGTAAGCTTCTCTGAACACTAAAACTAAAATGATTGCACTCAAAATATTACACTGAAGAATAAGTTTTGGTATACATAATATGAGGGTTGAAATAATTTTGTTTTCAGCAGCTGTTATATTGTGTTTACCTAGCGACAAAAACAAAAAAACAAAAAAAGCAGAATATGTGCTTTAGTAAAAAATATACTAGATTTTAGGTTTCAAGCAACAATAACTCTACTACACATCAGCAAGAGGTGTGGGAGACAGCACAGAAAAACAAAGTCTTGTTAATACAGTCAAGACCAGTGGATACACTAGTAGTGGGTTCCATGTTTAAAATAATGGCCACAATCCTGCACAAAGTTAGACATGCCTAAACCCATGGACTTCAGTGGGCTTATGGGTGACTAAACACCCTTTAGGACCATGGCAAAACATGTTCATATATTTTAAAAAATAATAAAAGAAACACCTATGCTGGCACGGAAATCTTCGCCTCCGAAGACTACTGCATCCAAATGAAGCCCAACTTGGGGTCCTGTTCTCAGTGTTTCTTCACAAATGGCCTTTAAATGGAACACAAATGTTAGAGCAAGCAGTAGGCTATCCTAAATCATTTTTATTACCAAAAGGATGCTAATATTTGAGCTAAATTATTCCACAGTAAAGAGGAGTTGTCAGGATTCCCCTGAATAATAACCTGCCAAAAGAAGAAACAAAATTCCACGTGTACACAACGCCCGTATTTTGGCTAAAAAACCCAGTGTAGGATTTTTTTTGTCTTTGTGACTAAGTACTTAGAACTATTATAACAGTCAGGCAGAGTACTGTCTTTTAAAAACACATTATATTTAACTTCAGAATACTTTTCCCTCAGGAATATTAAACACCTACATAGACCAACAGCATATTGAAGCTCCTTTGGTTGAATGCACTGTAGATGGTGGATACAGTCCTTGAAACACTTGGTGGGCAGCAGGTTGTATTAAAATCAATGTAGGGTGGGCCTTTAGCAAGGCATTTCCCAAATGTATGTTACATATTCTCAAATAAAACTAATATAATTAAAGGAGGTGTGAAGAGCAACAAGTAGTACTGAGCAAAGCTGTAAAAGCAAATTTTACCTTGGGGTTTATGAAGTGCATCTGCCTCCACATTGTAGCAAGCTGTGTATGTTACACTACTGATTTTTTTCTTTAATGTAACATGTAGGGTAAATTTGAAATACTACACATATGGTTAGGAAATTATGGCTATGCTGCTTATAAACTACAGTCCTCCTGCTTACTCTCAGAGAGCTGTAGTTCAGTGTCTTTTATTTATTACAACTAATATTGCCAATATGCCTACTTATTATGATGTGGTTTATTGTGGCTTATACAAATCTTCTTGCCTGAGGATATGGGATATGGATTGAGATTTTGCACTGCTAACTTTACTCATTCTTCTTCCTTCGTTGTAACGTGCGGTGGGGGAGGGGGAGAGCTAGGAACAAAGAAAATTAAACTAATAAGTAAACTCTCTGCTAAACATGAATGTGTATAATTAGCCAACCTTTACATTTAAATTGAAAAATAACTTTGAAACATGCTGGAAAATTTGATGTACATCGACAGGGTAGCTACGAGACTCCCAGCAGTTCCTTCCAATAATACAAAACTTTTTCCCGAAATCTTGGCATAGCTGGTGTATGCACTCCAGTTTCAATTTCATCATTGTTAATATCTTGCCTCCACAGAACCATACGGGCTGGATGCCAAGAGTGGGAGCCTATTTGCATGCATTTGATCAACATCAAGTCACATTATAAAGATGTGGGGGGGGGGGAGAGGTAGAAATAACATTTTCATAGGGCAGATGAGGAATTCTGGCACCCTGATGCCATTCTGTTCACATATTTGGTTGCAGGAGATTCCCTGTATGTTTCTTATTGTTGTCACTACAGGATACAAGGTTTATTTTTTTAAAAAAAATACTGTAAATATATATTATTATTGATCCTAAGAGTGAACTGTAAAAGTTCAGAGAGCTTTCAAGATGTTAGACTCTTGAATTTATACATTTTTTTCTTTCAAAAAAGAAAAGTCTATGGGAAAGAAGAAATGATTCACAATAGCTGTTTGAATATTTTTTTAAAAAACCCATTATATCTATTTGGAGCTCTCCACATTTTCTCAAGGTACATATGACTTTTATTGGTTTTGAATAAAATACAACAAAAGTGCCAAAGGAACAAGAAATAATACAGTAGAGAATGATTATGTATGATGGTCTGCTTTACATTTTGGCTAATGTATGCTTTTATAAGCTATATGAAATACACCTCACACTTTATGGCATGAAATCCAACCCTTTCAGTTGTTAAAGTTTTACTTTTTTAACATCTAATAATGCAGGGCTTCATGTGGAAATGTCAACTCAACCATACTAATGTTTCTTACCTTAAAATTGAGCAAGCCCATTGCAGTTTCCACAAAAGGGATGAAATGCATAGGTTCTACAAGTGTTCCGTCTTTTAAGTGGCACGCAAATTTTTCTGTAAACTAAAAGCAGAGCATTGTAAAAGGGGAAAAATATTATCAGGCTATTATTAAAAAAAAATGCCTATAATCTGGCTATCTAAACTTTGCACTGAAGTGAAATGCAAACAGAGAAAACAAAGCTCAGAACACTAAAAAAAAAAAAAGCCCCTCCAAGCTTTGAAAAAGGACTGTTCTCTTAGGCCTGTCATTTAGAATGCCAGCATTACTGTATATTTTGAAGTGTAAAGGTTTAGTTGCAAAAATATTTGCCTAACACCTATCACCCTGACTTAGTTAAATGCAAATCAGCAGGCTCTTTAAAACAAAGAAGTATTGATATACCTGACATTCTGTTTTGTTTCATGTCTGACACTGACACGGCTGTGAATGTTCCCCAGCCTTCCAAAGTGGCACCCACATTATTCATTACGGCACCGTTACTCTTTGTTCCGGAGGTCTTTTCTTCATAATTTTTAGCTTACCTAGGAAGGGCCTTAAAAAGGAAGTTTAATTCTTTGAAGACCAAAGCTTTCCAATTTTTTCCATAAGACCAGTTCACAGCTAGCTCTGAGCTGCCGGTGGGGTAGCCCAAATTCCAAAATCTATCATCTGGAAACATACAAAAGCTCTTGCACAGATTTTTTTCTCACTCTCTTTCAAAAGGAAGGGAGGGGGAAAAAAGCACCTCTGTATATTGTAAATCTATTATGTCTGTCTAGATCTAGTAATGTGTTAGGAGATAAACATATCACAGGTATGGTAAGAAAATTTTAGTCAATAAAGCCAGAAAAAACTCATGCACCAATTTTATATTTAAGGAATATTTAACCATTAATGGATATCAAAGGAAAAGGGAATTTTAATCATCTCTCCATTCAGTCTCAGTTGGGTAAATCATATCTAAGAGATTTGCATAAATATAAACCATCAAAGACTTTTCATCTTCAAAGGGGGTTTCAAGACCCTATAAGCTTTGTACTGTAATCATCGCAGGTCACAACCCTGCAGGAATAAGGCTGCTATGGCAACATAAAAAACTAATGCTTAAGGCTTAGCATAATATTCTGACTAATAGAAAGGAAACTCATTTTAAAAGCTGGCAGCCTATTTACCAGAAGCTGGATTAGAGGTGTTATTTCCCCTTTTAGCCCTCCCTAACTTCACCCCTCCCCAAAAGAAAGAAAAATCTAATCACAGAAATCTTTAAAAAGCTTCCAACCAATTTGCAGTAAGTTTTTATTAGGCCATAATAAACCATGCCTTTCTGCAAGGAAATATTTTGTGCACCCTCACACGTGTGTGTGTGTGTGTGTGTGTGTGTGTGAGAGAGAGAGAGAGAGAGAGAGAGAGAGAGAGAGAGAGAGAGAGAGTCTGTATCATCATCATAATCAGCACCAACATCATCATCACCACCATTACCAATATGACCTGTCAAACCTTTCCACAGGATAGCAGACACAGAATATGAGTGCCTAGTCTTCCAACTGTACAGTGTAGTCTATAGTGTAGATCAATGGGAGGGGAGAGGGGGGAGGGAACAACCCATTGCTACTCATGTCTACTCTGAAGTAAGCATCACCGTCAAGTGGGGCTTACTGTCAAGTAAGTAAATGCATGCAATTTACTTACTTGACTTAATCCAGGTCCTAACACAAAGTGTATAATAATAAAATAATTCCAGCATGTCATTTCTAGTCTTGATAATTTAAAACAAAGCAGGTATACATGGATTAATACCTGAAATGACATTTTAAATGGCAACTTTTTACATGCCAAGCCATCTTAAAACATAACTGATCTTTTGTTTATAAATTTAAAGGCTATTTTAATTTATTTCACTTTAGACCTAAAGGGGGGAGCTTTTCATCATATTGTTTCCCCCTTCCTCTTTATTTGATTTTGTTTAATTTGGTGTTATTAGCACCAAATGCAAAAGGCAACTAGTGAAGAAGTTTCAATTAATTTTTTCAAAAGGAGACGATTAAATGTTTCCGGCCTGGTAAAGTGTTCATTTCAGTGAGAGGGGGTGGAAAAAAAGGAGGGGGGGGGAAACAAAGATTGGGGAGGGGATGAAGTAGCAGGCCTTAGCAATTCTTTCAATTCCAGTGCACACCCGATAGTGTGTTGGGAAGAATGCCCACTGTTCAGGATTTGTGGGAGAATTGTCCCATGACAAAGGAGTGAGAGTTACGCTTGTTATAGTCCAATAAGCCATGCCAGTCAAACAAGTACCCATACTAGGGACAAAAGGAAAGCAGGAGATTCTCACACAAAAGAAAACAAGTAAGCCCATCTTTTAGTTGTGCATCAGTCTCCAGGTTTTATGCTTCACATAAATAAAAATGAAAGGAAAAAATAAACAGCAAAAAGCTTTCTACGACACTAACCATCTTAAAACAAAACCAATAGCATCACTGAATTTGGTGCGTCCTCTTGGTGGAAAAGACTTAAGAGAAATAGGCGCAGAGAGGGGTTGGGAAGCCAATGACGATTTACTTTTGGAAAGAAAAACATTAGAAAAAAATCAGAGATGAGAAAAGTGGGCTGTGTTCCTCTTATGTGTGGTGAAGAAGAAAAAAGAACCTGAAGATCTCATATCGAGGTAAGATGTATTCAGTAATACAGAAGACTTTGCTGGAATAGAAATATGAATATTCATAACTACCAGATTCCAAAAGACTAGTTGTGTTAGTGTGTTGTAGCAAAATCAACAGCAACAATAAAAATGTCCTGCAGATCTTGCCTTCCAAAGCTCATGCCACAATACATTTGTTAGCTTTGAAGGTGCACCAGGACTTTGGCTTAATCTTACACAACCAGTAAGTTAGCTATAGTACTGCATGTTTATCAACTCCAGCAAAATGTATTACATGTTAGTGGAAGAGAACATCATCTTCTTAGGGGCAAGGAAAACTGTGGGCCAATTATGCAGACACTTGCAAAAATAATAATTCAATTATTTATCAATTAGTAATATTCCCTTCAACATAGATAGTTAGGTTGAGATGTGGGCATGAGAAGCTAACATATTATCCAGCTTTCCTCTTCATCTTTTCAGAACTAATATGGATTCTCTCTGTACACCCAAGAGTTTCCAAACTATGAAACAGCATAATGAAGCATTATGACCTTAGTGGTATTTTTCAGAAATAATGGTATCACTAAATAAAATGTATCCCTCCTTAATAATTAAGACAATTAAAGCATAATTAGGCCTATTTCAAAGTTTTCTTAAGTAGGCTGACATGCTAACCATTTACATTTCAAGATTTTTATTGGCTAAAAAGTCAGTCATGAAACACAAACACACCTGTCAGCAATTAAAAAGGAAGAAATAGAGAACTGGACAGGAAATAATATCTGTGCTAATTAAAAACACTAGTTAAAAGCTTCCTGTTTGTTCTTCTAGATGCCCTAAGGAGTGACCTTTACCTCTTCTCTCCACCATAATTTTTTCATATGTTGCTAAAATGTTTCCTCCATCTATAAATAGTTTCCAATAATTGCCATTACATATACCCTATGCATTAACTTGACAGGACAGTTGCACTGTAATGGAATTGTGCATGTGAGAGAAAAAGAGAGAGAAAGAAATTTAACCATTTTTACTGACATCTCAGCTTTGTAAAGTAGTGTATAAGAGAGTAATTTTAAGTAAAATAGAAGATGCTTTGTTTATGTTCAGTTTGTAATTCTAGTCTATACCTGGAATGGTAGATCTCTGAAATACAGTCTTGAGGTTAAATTCTAACTGTTTCATGATGTAATTCTGTTCACTAGTCCTAATGGTTCTTTTGAAATCAAATTAAGGGCCCAATCTTATCCAACGTTCCAGTGCTGATGCAGCTCTGCCAATGGGGCATGCACTGCATCCTGTGATAAGGGGAGGGTATTCAGGGAGGCCTGCTCAAGGTAAGAAAACATTTGTTCCTTTATCTCAGGGCTGCACTGTAGCTGCACTGGCGCTGTAAGGTTGGATAGGATTGGGCCCTAAGGCCTTCATCTGGGGTAGTGGCATATATCCATTTACTCACCCATCTTACTTCTTCTACAGTTTCAACTTTTGGTAGCATCAGGCTTGTAGGAAGGACACTGGACTTTAAAATGACCTTTATATCTTCTTCAGCAAGACCACTGGACACTGAATTGATCCTAACACACTTCTCAGTATGACCAAACCCAAATTTTTCAAGTGCTTTAACAGTTTTCATTCTTGCTTCTGCCTAAAGTTTGAAAAACATAAGCAAAAATATAATTCCGCATTCTACTATAAACTTTATAATAATTTTTTAAAGAAACTTAGGGCATAAGCCTAACCAGGTCTCCTCAGAAGTAAGTTCTATTTTGTTCAATGGGGCTTACTTTCAGGAAAGTGTGGTTAGGATTGCAGCCCCAGTAAGGTAGTTATTCATAAACATCCACTATTAAAAATAAAAATATTTAAGCTTAACCAGTCACCATGATATAATTGTAATGGGCTTACATTTCTTCAATATTCTACTTCTAAGTTATGAGAAGCATGGCATGGATCCATTAACCATATTGCAGTGAAATATATTCAAAAGAGTAAAAGATAATACTTCATTAACAGAGTTAATGAAGAAAAGTTGAAAGATTTTCAAAATTACAACAATATACGAGTGATAGCAAATTTATTGTTGATATTTATTTTATATTTTGATTCCTATTCTGATCTATGCATGGGCTTAGAAATGTGTTTCTTTCTTTATTTCTGTTCACCTGTAATATAAATAGATGTATAAAGAGGGGGGGGGGAAAACTCCTGAGGGAAAAAAAAACCCACTAGGTAATTATAATAATTCTCAGAACATGGCACAATTAAAACACTCAAAATACTTTTTTCATAGTGTGACACACATCATATGAAAACACTGAAATAAAGTGGATGCATCTGAACAATATTTTCCTTCTGAATAGTTTTGCTGAGATAAAACTCTTTCATTAGTCGAAAGACAGACAGAAAGCCAGCCAGCCCTTGGACTCCACTTCCTGCCAATTTCAGTTTCAAAACACAAATTCCTTCAACTTGGCAACAGCCCCTAACAAATTCTCATTGTCAAAAAGAACACTTATCAAGAGCAATTTCATTTGTGAAAAGTTTTTATAGTACTAATAAAACTTTAAAGCTTTTGAGTGATGAATGTTTAAGGGAAGGGGGGCAGGGAATAGCACTGTTAACAATATACAGCCATTTGACCAAACATAGTTATCAAGGAAACAGGCAAACTCAAGGGGAAAAATAATCAAAGTTAGCATCCAGAGCAAAACCAAATCAGTGAGACAACACAGAACATTATATTTAAACCAGACGGATACAAATCTGGCCTTGTGCATAGAAGCAGAAGACGTTGCAAAATGTGGTCTGAGTTAAACAGTGTGAGGAAACAGTGGCTTACAGCTGTCAAGGCTGATCAGGATAGGTCTCCAAGATAGGTTAAGGCAGCTGTATGATGAACTGATTTATCAGATCAATAATTAGGATAAGTTTAGACAGAAGAAAGTGATGGCTTTTCACCAACTAGTGTGAAAGAGGCAGTAAGTTAATGACATTCAAAACAATCATAAGCTTTGAACTTCTGTTCATGTATCCCCAAATGCTTGCCTCAGTATGTACCTATCAGATGGACAGAAAAGACAAAGGGCCCAATCCTATCCAACTTTCCAGCACTGATGCAGCTGTGACAAGGAGACATGTGGTGGAAGGGGCAGTCACAAAGGCCTCCTCAAGGTAAGGATCATTTGTTCTGCACTGAGGTTGCATTGGTGCTAGAAAGTTGCATAGGAATGGGCCCTTGGTGCTTGCACATTGAATTAGGCATGTGGTTTTTGACAGTTACAGTGTGGCTGGGAGATGGTGTCCTTTGAAATCTGCAACTTGGATTCCCTCTAAAAAACCAAACCAAACCCCAACCACTGTAATGTGACACAAATAACCCTCAGGGCGCAATCTTATCCAACTTGCTAGTGCCGACGCAGCTGTGCCAATGGAACATGCGCTGCATCCTGTGGTGGAGGCACAGTCACAGAAGCCTCCTCAATGTAAGGAAATATCAGGGTTGCATTGTGGCTGCATTGGTGCTGAATAGGATAGGATTCGGCCCTCAGCCTGATTCTCAAATAATAGCCGCAATACACACTTCTGAAGCAAAGTATGCATTAAAACAAGGAATTCTGTGGAATCTTAAAGACTAAGGGCACAATCCTATCCTGCGCTGGAACAGGCAAGCCAGGAGGCTTGCGCTGTATCCAGCACAGGATAGTGGCCATAAGCAGCTCAGCAATTTCCCCTTACCTCCGGGTAAGGGCTACTGGCCCCTATTGCTCTCCTCTTGAGGTGGCGCAAGTCCAAGGAGAGCGGAACGACTTCAAGCCACTCTGTTCTCCCTGGGAATGGGGGTTGGGATCCGGCATAACTGCTGGATTCCAGCCCCGCCTCCCGCGGATTCCACCCAGCCGCCCTCAGGGCCACCCACCGCCCGCCCTCCTCCCACCTAGGAACCCCTCCTCCCACCTACCTTTTCTGCTTGCATCGGACCAGCTTTATGGTACGTTTGCAACCCTACTGGCCCAGTGTAAGGGACTTGCGCTAGCCCAAATACGGGTCTGGATCACACCCTAAGTAAACTTAGGATACAACTACTCATAACTGCTTCAAGCGTACATCTTTTGGTTCTGAGAAACAAAGATGATTTGTCCATTATGAAGCACTGAGTCCCAAAATAATAGCATAGGGCAGATTTTTAAAATTCTTTGTGCGTTTCCCTCCATAAGTTGAAGGGATATACTAAAATCTCCTTCAATTTAAAAAGCAGATGATGCATTTCTGAGTCCAAAACACTCAAGCTTAATTTTTGCAAAATTTGTGCCCTCAGACATATTCAGACCACTTCCTGAATAGAAGTAAGCAGACCCAAAGGGTGCATACATATTTGTGTGAAAGTGTGTCACATGACTGCATAATCTTCCATTCCCTGAACACAGATAATCAAAATATCAAGAAAATATTCAATGTATCCTAGCTTTTCCCCTGATACATTAGTTTTCATGGCTATTGACCAAGAAATTTTAGACTGCCATCCTAGACATATTTTTCTAGGTTTAAGCTTCATTGAATACAAAAGGTCTTACTTCTGCATAGACATGCATAGGAAGTCAATTGCATGAGTTTTTGTCAATGAATTAACTGGTTAAATCTCATTTGTATACAAGTAAAATAAGTCACTGACACTGGTGTTCGAGGAGGGGGCAAAACGCTAAGTTTTTCAGGTGCCTAAACCTGAAAGGTCTCTGCTTTGCTTTCACAGCTGTGACTGGCTCTGAAGGTGAGGGGGAGGGGTAGCTTTACACTGGTGTTCAGGAGCCTGAAAAACTTAGCATTTTGCCCCCCTCCAAGAATGCCAGTGTCAGTGTACAGTGTAGATAATGGACACACTTACCACAGGTGGCATCAGCTTAAAAGAGACATTCTGTGTACTATTGCGGTTGAGCTATTATACTGGTACTAATGTCTGATCCAACAAAAAATTCTTTTTAGAGTCTATTGGACTCCTAAACGTTTGTTTAATAAGGGATTTAGCAAAGAATCAAATTTCTGGCAATGTGGTGAGAATTATGCATCATTTCAACACATGTTTTGGTCTTGTGTTATTATACAAGGTTTTCGGATAGAGGTCATTAATAATATTAATAAGGTTTTGGAGAACCTTATTCTTATATCTTTTTTTAAAGATATGTATATTCTTTTGAATTATATTCCAACCTTATGGAAACTTTCTGAAGGAGAACAAAGATGGACTCTCTGTGCCCTGACTATTGCAAAAAGACTGATACTTAATCTTGGAAGGACAAATGCCCACCCACTATCACCCAATGGAGGGAAGATCTCCTGGTGTTGATAAATTTTTTGATATTTGGAAACCTTTTTTAGATATTCTTGTATAGATTTTTTTAATTCTGTCACTTTTCTTATTCTTCTCACTCTTTTTTCTTTCCTGATAGACATTATTAAGCGCTAAAATTGTATTTTTCGTATTAAGTTATCTATGAATTAAAAAAAATACTGGTACTAATGTCCCAATCAGATTCACAAGCTCTACCCATATTGTCAGGAATTTCTCATCTACTCTTCTTTTACAGTAGGTCACTTTTTCTTTAGCTTGCTAGTAACCTTATTTTCTCTCCCTCTTCCTCTTCTTCCTTGTCAGGCTTTCTATTGTTGGTACTAATTCCTTTTAAGTACTATTGAACTGTATTAAGTTGGATAAGAAGAGGCATAGAGAGGGAGGGAAAGAAGGGCAGAGCATCTGATCAGGGAGGAATGGAAGGTGGTGAGGGCAAGGGTTAATAGGGCATTGTGGAAACACAGGGCAACTTATTTTAATCCTTTTCAAACTCTGTCTGAAGCCCTATAACTGTTTGAAACTTTACAACTGCTATAAAGATAAAAATAATTTAAAATTAAACCAATAAAAAAGGAGCAACAGCAGCATTCTTCCTTTTCTCCCATAAAGAAGGCCTCTATAGAAGGGAATGCCTTCCACACTTTTTATAAGTATTTGTATTAAAATAATGAAAACATTTTTTAAAAAGTATGATTAATCAGAGGCAACTCCTAAGTCAATAAAAAGTTTTTAGTTGATCCATTGAGCAATTTAATCAGCAAAACATTGCAGCCCTGCCTATCTTCTATGCAGAGATAACTGTTTTTGTATGAAGAAACAGGCAAGAAATCACATGCACCTGCATATAGTCAGATGTAATATTGCCCAGGCATAGGTTTATCACCTCAGCAAGAACTAGGCCTCAGGCCATTACTGTTAGCAATTTTCATAAACCAAATATGTCCATCCTCCGCTACATAGCTCAAAATAGCCAACCAACAACCATGTTATGCTTCCACACCATATTTCAATAGAAAAATGTGTTACTGTGAGAGATAATACACTCTTGCCATCTGTTGGGTGGAGAACAGAACCACTACTTTTTAGCTCTGTCCATTAAAAAAGAAAAGAAAAAAAAGATTCCATAGCAACAGCAGTGACAAAAAAAAAAGAAAAGAAATCACACTGTCACTTCTCAAATTCAACTCTTTCTTGTCATTTGCAATAAAGGATTCGATTTTTAATAACACAGTCATACAGGTCAGAAGTCTGAATGTCTAGTCATACGTACACAGTATGCAAGATCTAGATCTCACATTTTCTGCTGTGTGTGTGTTTTAAATCACAGATTGGTCTATTACCAATGGAACACTACGAAGTAAACTGGAGCAAATCCCTGACAGAATGACTTGAAGACACATTCTTACACTGACACACCTTAAAGTTCTTTAAATCCCAATTAGAAAATGGAACAGGAGTAGATAGTCTTCTCTTTTTTAAAACAAAAAACAATGTGCTCCTTAACTGCTGCTTTGTCAGAATGTCACACAGAGCAGGTCAGACTTCACAGTTTGGTAGGGAGCTTCTATCACCATATAGAATATTATCTCTTTCAAATGAAGCAGGTGCATCTGGGATGTGCAGAGTGTGGACAGCAATGTCCCTCACAGCAAAAAATGTACAGGGGGGCCTCATACACATGGTTTCACTTAACTGTGGTGCCCCTGTGCTCCCTCCAGAGTCGAAGGGAGCTGGGCTCCCCTTGCCTCCAGAGGGTCTTCTGAGGCCTGCAGAGGCCACATGCAATTGGCTGCATGTGGGATGTGCAAGGTCCCTCACAACAAAAAATGTACAGGGGGGCCTCGTACACACGGTTTCACTTAACTGTGGTGCCCCTGCGCTCCCTCCAGAGTCGAAAGGAGCTGGGCTCCTCTTGCCTCCAGAGGGTCTTCTGAGGCAAGACTGCTGCTGTGCAATTGGGTGCTGTGGGCCTCAGAATGGCCTAAAAGGCCAAAAAAAGGCACTTCCGGTTTTACAATAAACATGTGATAAACATTTGTAACATTTGGGGAAATGTTACAGACCTGTACTTTTAACAAGCTACTATGTACTTACTTTTAATAATGATAGTAAATGGGACTCACTCCTGGATAAGTGTGGGTAGGTTTGCAGTCTAGGATTGTTAAAAAATTTCCTGTTGCACAATGTCATTTCTGGTCATGACATCACTTCCGGTGGGTCCTGACAGATTCTCATTCTAAAAAGTGGGTCCTGGTGCTAAATGTGTGAGAACCACTGTTTTAAAGCATTAAAAACATCACTTCCTGTTTTACTATAAAACCAGAAGTTGCATTTTTTTTTTTGCCTTTTCGGCCATTCTGAGGCCTGCAGTGGCTGCAGGCAGTCATGCACAGCTTCTGTGGGCCTCAGAAAGCCTCCAGAGGGTGGGGGTCCCTGAGTATCTGCAGTTTCAGTTAACCATGGGGAGTTCTGCAATGGAACCCCCACAGATACTGGGGCACACCTGAACTGGAAAAGACAGTGGAGGAAAAACTCTTGGTCCTTGTTGGGAAACTAATGCAAAAGATGTTTCTGAACTTATCTATACCTCAACTCAAAGAACATTTGTATACATGGAGAGGTGTCTGTTGCACATGTATTGCTCCCCTCCACAAGGTCATCCTAATTCAGTGTAGTTCTGAAGACAACTGAAGTGTGCAGACACTGCAACTGGGAAAATTTACACTAGTTTTACTTGTAAACTGAATGCCCACCAAGTTCTGGATTAAGCTGATATTAATGTAAGTAACGCTATAATCCTAACCACACTGACTAGGAAAAAAGTTCTACAAAATAAATTTGTTTAGAATCAGGATGCCAGCAATGAACACCTGGAGAACTCTTAGAGAAGCACTGAATGCTCTTCAAGTTTCCTGATGTCACATGACCTAAAAAACCTACCTTGGACCAGTCATTCTTAGCCTAACCTTTCTCACAGGATGAAAACAGGTCCAGGCAATCTGAAGGAAAACAGAGATTCAAATGTAGATAATAAAGACATTGTAGTCTCCTCTAATTTTTGCATTTGGCCAGTACATATCATTCCAGTTGCCTTATAAGGCATTCCTATGCATGTTTACTCAGAAGTAGGTCCAGCTGATTTCAACAGGACCTACTTGCAGAGAAGTATACATGACTGCAGTCTTCTTTACTCACTTCTGATTTAGTTTTTATATTTATATCTCTGTATTTCTTCCATGATGGAACTTGAAGCATGGAGTTCCCAAAGCATTGCCCAGACACAATCTTCCTTAAAACTGGCAAGGTTGCTGCATCATGTGCTTTCACACCATAGTCGGAGGCCCTAGATTCTAGGGTCATATTATTAAAACTGAGACTCAGTGCTAGGCAATGAGTATTTTAAAATTTGCCTCTATTTATACAAATGAGAAATTATTTTCCCCTGCCATGGTTAATGCCAGCAGCTCTCTCTACAATAAGTCTCTATTAGCATTATATGTTTCAGATTTCAATTAAATTAGGCTGCAATCCTATTCACACTTTCCTGAGAGTGAGCCCCATTGTCTATAATGGGACTTACTTCTGAGTAGATAGGTATAGGATTGAGCTCTTATGTCTATGCTTTTTCAATATATCACCGGAATGTTTTCTTATGTAGTGTGTGCTTTAAACAAATAAATAAATAATGTTGCAGGGCATTTGTTCTATGTCCAACACAGGACTATTACAAGAGTAAGAGTAATGTTAGAGTGAAAATTGTATGTTGTCTAAAATTGTATGTTGTCTAGCTTTGATAAATATCAGAGTGGTTCATTCAACAGGTCAGATTGTTGCACTTTAAACTAACTGATGTAAGCCTACAAAAATCAGCATATTTAGACCTCATATTGATTGGGCACTAGATGACCATGCTCATAGACAGAAAAAACAAGATGGAAGTACAGTTAGAGAGACAAATGTGGCACAACAGTCACTGATAATTTGTGCTAAGGGACATTTAGCTATGTAAAGGGATGCTTTGCTATGTCCATAATTGTATTAATGCTTTCATTTTAATAACTAACTCCGAGTTTATGAGAAGCACGGGAGCCCTGCGATTTCTGTTACCAAATAGGAGAAAGATAAGCGATTTTGTTCACATAGGCACTGCTGAGAAATTGAGCATCACCACAGCGAATAGATACTGAAATTAAAAAAGAGAATATGCATGCAGTTGGTTCAACTGGCATCCATTAAAGCTAATAACAAATCATCTTCACAAGTTGCTAGCTCTGAATTATCAAATCTGCAAAGAAAACAACATCCGTCCACTTTTACACTCCAGTGGAAGAGGTGGTCTCTCGCAGCGGGGCTGCAGAGACTCGCCATCTGGAGAATAAATCGAGTGTGAAGTACAGTATAGCTTGGGACCAAGCTCCGTGGCAGCAGCTCAGCAGTTAGTTCATTACTTCCAAACTTCTGGGGATTAGAGTGGTCTCAATTGTACTGTCGAACAGGATAAGGCAGACAGAAGACGATATTGGGGGAAGGAAGTGACAACTATGACGGAGCCCCTTAGGCTTATTTATAAAACTACCAAGTATAAACACCCCCAAATGACTTAACAGCATTACTACCAAGACAAAAATAACTGCAAGAGGGCCCTTCTTAAACAAAATCACTGTGAACCATTATGTCACTGGAGAGAAAGCTTCACTGTGAAATGAGAAGAGGTACTAGAACTGGAAAAGGGAAATAAACATTAAGAAAATAATTAAAAAACATTAAGAAAGAAATGATTTGATAATTTTGTCTCTATTAAGCAACCTTTTTCAGAACCTGGAACAAAACAAAATGAGTTGCAGTTGGTACTTCTAGTTATACTAGCCTGACACACACAATTTTCCAGAGACAAAACTGTCTCTGTAAACATATCCTGGTTAAATGTCTTTATTTATAGCCACTTTTCTTTCTTGTTAATAGTTTTTGTGACTATACATGGTCCATAGTGCCAAAAGTCCTTCTAGTTTCTAATGCTGAAAAGAGAAAATGAGATGCTTGTGTGATACAGAAACAGTGCACGGTTGTAAATCCATGGAAAAACTTGATCTGCATCATGCAGATTTTGCAGTGACGAATGTGATGAGGATCACAAAGAATTTCACACATTAAAAGTGCTAAAAGTAATAAAGTCATGTAAACGAGAGTCTAATTGAATTGGGGTGGTAGTAAGCTCAAATTATTGTACAAAGCACCATCCCAAGACTGGTTAATTATAGTACCTTTCAATTCATGAAATGTTAAAAATCTGATCTAGTACAGTGTCAAGCAGATTGCTGCTTCTGCATGATAGTTAAGGGTAACTCCATACATTTCACATGGCAGTAGAAAATTAATTACTGTAGTCGCAGCCAGAGTTAGCTGTTTTGTGACAGTACTGACATGATAAAACATGCAATTATGATTTAATGTTAGTCCCCTGTAGTGGTTTGTTTTTGCCGCTGACACTGCTGATGCTTTTGTCTCTTGTCTACACTGAGTGCCACCATATTCTGGATTTCAGTTTCCTTTGTCAACGTCAGCCTACATATTTCCTAAGGAGGGTCATTACTCTGGCAAGATTAGTTTGTGCCAAGGGGGAAGACGCACATAAACTTCTTTTACAGGCTGACATCACTTCCCCAAAATGCCAGTGTCTAAATGGTCAGGTCATTTTGCTTCAGATTTCCAGCTGAGAAAACGTCCGTAATAGATAATTGCCATCATTGTCAAAGCAGCTAAGAAACTAAACAAATGAATGCAGAACAATTCATCAATTTCTTCTGAAAAATTGTAGGAAAGCATTGTTTGTGTTGGCTTATTTTTTCATATTCTACACACATTCAAAAGAGGAAATATGCAAAAATGAACTAAGAGATCCTGCCCTCTTAAAGGAAAAGGGAAAGGATATTTTAAAGAATGAGATCCTCATTTCTGCTTTTGTTTGTTTCTTCATTTTTATATTTTTTTAAAGTATGATTGTGAGCCCTTTGTTCAGCACCACATCAATAGAAGGCCACTGCAGAGTCAACAAAATTGTGACCCAGTTGATACAATTTTTCACAGGGTTTTATTAAAATGTCTTCTCTTGCCTTGTATTCTTTTCACACACGTTTGTTAAATATTTTTTATTTTAAAATAATCAGGCACATTAAGAAGTTGTAGGGGAAGTAAAAATGACATGAGAGAACAAGCCCTTTTCCTAACATAGCTGCCATTGGCACGGGACACAAAATATGCATTATTATTCAGTGGTATCACAGCTCTCCAGATGTTTGGACAGGGATTTTTGAGGTTAATATATTGCTTTTCAGTAGTAGTTCACAAAAGGCACAATTCTACCCTGCGCTAGAACAGGCAAGCAAGAGGCTTGCGCTGTTTCCAGCGCAGGATAGGGGTCCAAAATGGTTCAGCCAGAGGTAAGGGGAAACTTTTCCCCTAACCTCTGGGTAAGGCACCTTGGCTCCTATGGGTCACCTCGAACTTCCACCACCTCCAGAGATGGCATAAGTTCAAGGAGAGTGGAGCAGCTTGAAACTGCTCTGAGCTCCCTGGGAACGGGTGTTGGAATCCGGCACAACTGCTGGATCCCAGCCCCACCTCCAGCTCCCTGCCTGCCTGACCCCGGAGCTGCCCACTGCCTGCCCTCCCCCACCCCAGAATGCCTCCCTCCTGCCTCCTCCCTGCCCACCCCAGAGCCTTGCATTGGCCCAGCTGGGCCAATGCAAGGCTTGCCCTGCAAGCCACCACAGAGGCTGGATTCAGCCTCCATGTGCTAGCACAGCTTTCTCATGAAGAGATGCAAATGTGCTTTACCGTACGTTTGTGACCCTCCTGGCCTGGTGCCAGTCCAAGTTCTTCTCTGGATTGTGCCCAAAGTACTTACATAGTAAAAATAAAACAATCAATCATCATCATTCATTTATTACGGTCAGTGACCAGTACATAAAATACAAAACCGTACACTTAAAAAACATTACACAAGGAGTAAAAATTCAATTAAAACATCAAGCTAAAAAATCTCAATCTTCAATAAACCCAAACCCAACCCCCATTCTCAGAGGCAACTATCCATTGTAGGCAGCAACTCTACTAAATTCAGTAGAGTTTCAATATCCACTTTCAATATCAATGTCCTAATGCGCATCGCTGAAGCAAAAACTTTCACAACATTAAAAGTAATACCTGGATTTGCACCAGACAGCAACAAATTCATATATTGTTGTTGTGTACATCCCATAAAATGGGTCAGCAATTGTATAATAAGAGTAGCACGAATGTCCCTATAAAAGGAACAATGAAAAAGTACATGTTCGATAGTTTCAACATCTTCTGATCCACAGGGGCATAGTCGTTGAGTCCAAGGTATCCTTTTATATCGTCCCTCTGACACTGCTGAGGGGAGTCCTCTAAGGCGAGCCAATGTAAAGGCTCTTCTATACTTATAGTTCTCCAGCTGGGCAAGGTAATGTGGGACGTACTTATGATCTTCCCTGATATAGAATTCAGAGACATTAGAAATGTCATTCTGCCTTTCCATATCTAAGATACGTTGTTTAATGGCTGCCTTCGCCCTTTCATAACCCATATCTAATAAAATTACTATAGAAAAGCCTAGAACAGCTAATTTTTGTTCTATTGAGTGTATCCAACTGGACCTATGGGTATCATACAGAACTAGGGGAGCAAGACCAGCTGGTAAATACCGGAGTTTAAGCTAGTATAAAAGAATAGCTAGCCAGATCTTAGCCTCTATTTTAATCTGGCCTGACTCCAGGCGCAGCTTGACATTAGATATGTCTCTTGGAACCTCCAGTACTGCCCTCAGGAACTTTGATTGCACCCTCTCCAGTGTCTTAATATTTGGGGGTGGCCCAAGTTGGGAACCATACAATAACTGAGCCAGTGTCTTTGCTCGAAATAACCTGAGAGCAGCAGGGAGATAATGCCCTCCTTTCGTTTTCATATATTGAATAATGGCCGAAGAGGTCTTTTGGGCATTTAAGGCCACATAACTCCATGCGCTTTTCTAGAGCCACTTGAATGTATTACCACTCCCAGATATTTGAAGTAGGACACCTGCTCTATCCTATGGTGATTTATAGTCCATGTCCACAACTTAGGCCTCCTGGCAAAAACCATGATCTTAGTTTTTTGATAGTTGATCATTAACTGGTTCTCCTCGCAGTAATATGACAACTTTTGCAACGCTCTCAGAAGTCCAATAGGGGTTCTTGACAAAACAGCTGCACCATCAGCATATAGCAGGACATTTATAAATCTCCCTGCAATTCTAGGGGGATGTAAATCCATGCTGTTTAAATGGCCCACCAAGGAGTTGATATAAAAATTAAATAAAAGAGGGGCCAGGAGGCAGCCTTGTTTAACCCCTTTTTGGGTTGGAACAGCATTTGTAAGGTGGCCCTGAGTGCTACATCTCACCTTAAGAGTCGTGTTCCTGTGTAGAGCTTGAATAAGAAAAAACAAGTGTCTGTCGATGTTAGAGGCCTCCAGCTTTTCCCATAGCTTAACTCTCCAGATAGAATCAAAAGCTGCCTTCAAATCAATAAAGGCTGCATAAAGAGAGATTACTTTATTAGAACTATATTTTTCAACGAGATGTTGTAGCACCAGACATTGATCAATAGTAGTACGGCCCTCTCTAAACCCCGCCTGCTCTTCTGCAAGTTAAACAATCAATGGTTCCCTATCCCCAAAGGGCTCACAATGTTTAAAAAATACAGAAGAGACACCAGCAACAGCCACTGGAAAAGATGCCATGCTATGGTGAAGAGGGACAGTTGCTCTCCCCCTGCTAAATATATGAGAACACCACGCTGGCATACCTGGGGGGGTGTCATGGGGGACAAATACTGGAAACCAGAAGTGGGGTTTTAGGTCTTCCTCAGGCCCTCAGTGGGAGGCATTCTGCGGTCCTGGTCCTAGGTGGAACAGGGGCCAAAATCGCCAGTGGGATGCCACTTTGAAAGGTGAAATGACATCATGCTATGAAGTAAGTTGAGCTACACATTACAGAGACTGAGGGTAACACATATTTCAGTGGCAGCCCTGTGTTCTTTATAAAATATAGTTCCATCCCCAGAAATCCATTTTGGAAGTAATAAACTATTTGAAACAATCGGTTTCTCTGGTTTTCTCTCTGGTGGTACTCAAACTCATTTTGAAAAGCCTGCTAATGTAATCTTACACTATCCCTTTAACATCTACTACTGAGATGTCCTTCATAAAAACATAACAGTGTTTCTTTGTACTTTCACTGTCTGCACAGCACCGTCTTTAGCACATGCTTTTCTACATATGACTAATTTTGTATCTAAGTAAACAACTGTGGTAAACAGGATCTTGGAATAAACTGAACAATACTTTAAAAAGTCGAACTTCTAATTGAACAATTTGATTGTCTTTCTAATGGCCCTCAAAGATATACTACTGTAACTTTCTGTAAAATGCTCAGAACATTGATTGGTTTTGGCCTCTTTCCACTTTCCTGCACAGACTGAATATCATATAGGTATCCTGCACATACCTATATCATTATAGACTACTCAACAGTAAGGCTTTGATTGTGCTGGAAGATGAATCAGTCATAGCACCAATCCATTGTTACCAAGAAGTGGGCCTGATTGGCCTTCACATTTCCAGCTCCATCACCCTCAGTCATCCAAGGATTTCTTGCTCACTCAAATAATTCCTTTCTCCTTATGCATGAAATCGCCTCTCAGGTAAACTCCACAATGCTACTTTCTTGAATTTCTTCCCCAAACCCATATTTTCTGTGATATCTCTGGAAAACCCCCCTAGATCCCATACTTTACTGTTAACTAGGCCTAAGTAGATGAAAATTGAGGCCCAAATCCTATCCCCTGCCATCAGCGCTGACGCAGACATGCCAAAAAGTGTGCACTATATTCTATGGAGGGAGTTTGTGCAACCTGATGTAAAACAGGAGGTAAATAAGGGCACAATCCTAATCAGGTCTACTCAGAAGTAAGTCCTATTTTGTTCAATGGGGCTTACTCTCAGGAAAGTGTGGTTAGGATTGCAGCCTAAATGGTTTTACTTACCTCCTGTTTGACTTCATGTTGACTCCTGTTTCACCATAGATAAAAAATGTAAAGCTATGCCAGCTATGGGTCTCCTTGGACATACACCACCTATTTTGGTGGTGTATGTCTGAGGAGAGAAAAGGGATAGGGAGATTTTCAAAAGAGGGAAAAAAGTCCAGCACGTACCATTGCTGCCAGACCCATCACCTCCCTCCCTGCCACAGTTCTTCCACCAGAACACTTGGTTCCTCCCCTCTGCACTCACAATCTGCCCCCCCCATGCTGGCTTACCTGCTCCAACAGGTGCAGAAAGTAACTAGCTGCAGTAGCGGCTCCAAAATGGCAGCCTGTGATGTGCTGTGCATACTGCTGTATGGCTCTATGGCCTGTTACAACAGTGGAACTCTGTTCCGTTGTTGTAACTAGTTCAATAGGACTGGGTTGCAAATTGCATATATTTCCTTGCTCCGTCTTACCTTCATTTCCCTCCCCTTTCACCCTTGTCTATTTTGTGTTAATGTATATAAACTACTTGGAGCAGGGAACCTGACTACTGGAAGTCTGTAAAGCCCAATTATTCCAGGAATGGACCAACAACAATAACAAACAAACAGTTTTTCAGTATTCCATTACCCACTTCCACTAACCTGGCATAGCTTTTTTTTAGGGTTATAGAGTAACACAATCATATATTTGCAAACCTTTTTTTTTTTTTTTTTTTTTTAAAGGAAATAATGTTCTTATGCTGTACTGGTAAGGCATGCAGGCATGTCAAAACAAATTTTTCAGTGTGTCATTATAATGTGCAAGTAATGGAAATGAAAACATTTTCAAGCACAGTTTTTAATTCTAAAAATCCAAGTTAGATGTGTGAACATTCTATTCTTGGAACAAGATATTCTAAGAGTCTTCTAAATGTGTAAACATTTTCTAACTTTGCACTCCAGCAATGTGGGGGAAAGATACTAGCAAGAAGACAACTTTCATCACCAGCAGCAGGTTATTGTTGAAGTAATTTTAAGTGAGACATCAATCTATTGTGTCAACCAGGAGAGGAGAAGTGCTCTCCTCTTATTGCTCCTCTAATTACCACTGCCATTCCCCAAGGACATTGTAACACAGCTACCAGTTAACCTTCCCCTGCCTTATCCTCAGTATTGCTTTATCAGGCATTTATGTCTCCTGCTCCAACCAGTATATCTCACTGTAGGCCCCCTAGACAGGGACCATACCCATTCCCATTCTCTCTACACAAGCACAGTTTTGCCACTAGATAATTTAGTTGCAATAACAATTACCCAAATAAATATGTCAGCAGCAAAATATAATGGCCCCGAATTAACTTTTGTTGCAGACAACCTGTCATGTGTAACAGCTTGTGGTCCTGGATATGTAGCCCAATTCAAATCAAAAGACACATCCAACCAACTCTAGGTTCAGCTGAACACTGTGATTAGAAGATAACCACCTACATGTCTATTCAACTGTACATCAGCTCCACACACTAAAAGCTGCTTAAGTGCAAGCAGATCTCTCTTCCTGAATCAGAGCGGACATACCATCAATTCAGAACTCCGTTGTAGGAAATAGCTCTTGTGAAAGTTGCTATTATGCAAAGAGCCACTCATCTGCCTATCTATGGCAAATAAAAATTGTGTCCAAGTGACCAGATAAGGAAACTCTATAAACATTCTATCTTTTAGGCTGAAATGGGTTGGCATAACTATGTGTTGCCAGTGGGCTAGTAAATGGTACAGAGCAGTGGTTCTCACCCATTTATTACCGAGACCCACTTTTTAGAATGAGAATCTGTCAGGACCGACCGGAAGTGATGTTATGACCGGAAGTGACATCATCAAGCAGGAACATTTTTAACAATCCTAGGCTGCAATCCTACCCACACTTACCCAAGGAGTAAGTCCCATTGACTATCATTGTTAAAAGAATATACACAGTAGCTTGTTAAAAGTACAGGTCTGTAACATTTCCCCCAATGCTGTCATATACCATGGTAGTATCAAGTCTAATATATTCAAAATAAAATATTGAATGAATGGGGACCCACCTGAAATTGGCTCATGGCACATCTAATGTGTCCAGACCCACAGTTTGAGAAACACAGGTATAGAGTTATTTGCAAGGCTCCTGTCATGGTATTAAAAATGCAGCAAGCATCTGCAAACACGAAACATGGGGTGGCAAAAATATGGATCAGGCCTACTGAATTCTACTAAAATGAGAAGTACTGAGAGTCACATTTGGGTAGAATTCACATCTTCCGACTCCTAATTCCAACTGCATGAGAGTTGTTCTAAAGAGTTGGGCTAGAGCTGTGTACACTGCCTGGCTTCCAGTTTGACTTGGAGATCCTGAATCTTTCCACAGTTTCCAATAGGCAATTGTCACTTTTACCCCAGAGGAAAGAAACAGATGGCAACAAAAGTAGCCAAGAAGTCCCATCACTGGATTGTAATTCTATTCAACTCAATGTGCAGTTTTTCACCAGTGAGGTAAATGCACGCTGGCATTGTCAAATATACTACCTTCTTTAAAATTTGCTCCCATACTTCTTGCCACCTCCTCTCCTCCCCTCCCCCCACTGCTTCCTCTAAGCAGGTTGGAGGGGAGTGAAGGTAATACACAGTTGCAGCCCTGTGTTCTTTGTAACATACAGCTCCATCCCAGGAAATACATACATACAGCAGCAAAGGGAGAGTCTAATTTTGTGCTGACTGATGCCAGGGGTGCTGGCATGAGTGGAGAGGAAGAAAGGTGGAATTTGGGAAGTAGGTTGGCACATCAACCACCATTTGGGATGGTAGATCAGCTGGGGCAGCCCCGGTAGGGTCTCAGCTTTTTCAAAAGGAAGAAGGAGCCAGTGCTCTTCAGAAAGGGGGGCAGCTGCTGCTGAATGAAAGAAGTCAGCTGGGGTTGGAGGAGAGAAAAAGGGCATGGGGCGAACAGACAGGTGGAGCCGATGACATCATAGTTCCACAATATTGTTAGAATGAAGAGAATTGTACTGTGGCTGTCTCCCCTGCCTCCACACTGCACTTCTTGGGCAAACAAATGCAAGAATGAAGAGATGAAAACAGGGCTCACAGTATATCCTTCAGCTGTGGGGCGAGTGTGACTTTTGCTAGTTTTGCTATTGAAGTTTCAGTGCATATCAGTGAACTGAATGCTGCCTCTCTCCATGGTGCAGGCAGGCCATCTGCTTTATCTTGGTTTTTAAAAGCACCACCTGAATATTCATTCATTCATTTGCCAATTGCCTTATGATTGAAAGAATGCAACTTTTTTTAGGAAGTACAAAAGTGCCCTGCAAATGTGGGTGGAGAGGATTCATATTGATATCAAAGGGGACAGTCAATCAGCACCATGCATAGCCAGATTCTCCTTCACACTTGCAGGATATTTTCCTCCCAGAGTTCACTGCTGGAGAGGAAACGTATGTTTGCAAGAGAGACACTGGCCCCAGTGCTGTAAAAAAGGTGACCTTTTTCTTCATCAAGATTCCCTTCTCTTTTCTTCTCCTGTTTAGTTGGACTCTGGCTAAACCAACATACAGCCTGACCCTATGCTGCCCAGTGCCGGTGCTGCACTTGCACCACCAACACTGCATGTCACAAAAGTGCCATAAGACACTTTCCTGCCAGCAGAAGATACCAAGTGCTGGCAGAGAGGCCAGCACCATTCAGCTCTGGGCCTCAGTGCCAGCAGGATGCTCAGAAGGACCACCAGATGGTAAGTAGCCCCGCTGGGCAGCAGGACAGCATCTCAGGGTGGCAGGGAAGGGGCAGAATGGGGCAGAGGGAGGGCAGGTTGGAGTGGATCTGTGAGGGGGGCAGAGACAGCAGCAGTGACTGCCGCTAGATCCTATCCCTCCCTCTGGAGCTTTGGAACCCTACACACACCTCCTTGATTCTGCACCAGCTCAAGGACTGGCTCAGATTCAAGTAGAGCCATCAATGCCAACTGTGTTGTACAAAGGCTAAGGGAACCAATATTCCTTTACCCTGAGGAGACCTGCAGCATCTTCCCTGGCCCCACAGGCTGCTATTTCGACACTGCTGGGCACCAGGGAAGCTTAGGATTGGGCTGTTAATTGGTAGCTTCAGGAATAACTTAGCAATGGTCTTCACTGGAGAACTCTACTTTTGTTATGTGAGCAAAACCCTGCATAATAATTGGACCACTATCAGCTAAATTTCTCCCCTTGTATCTCTTCCCACTCATTCATTCTGCATGCATTAGGCTACATTTATTTGTACAATAGGCTAAATACAATTTCTAGAAAGTCTTCCTCTCAAAAGGAAAGTACACTCCTGAAACATTCAAGCAAGAACAGTCTGATCTTCCTGCTTTGAGTACTGCTGGCTACTCAAAAGGTTGAGGGTATTATATAACAGTAGAAAAAGAAAAGGAGTCAGGAAAATATATTTAACCCAGTGTCTCGAAACATTTTCTTTCCCATTTCAAGTTGATATGTTCTAAAGTGGTTTGCAAATCTGGGATAACCTTGAAAATAGGAGGAAAAGGTTACCTTCCATTTAAATTTTTTCATGTGTTCAAATGTCTTATGATGTTTACTACAGGCATGCCCCCGTATCTGTGGGGTTCTGTTCTGGAAGCCTCTGGGGCCTCTGGGGCCTCTGGGACCACCACAGAATGCAGTGCATGCCCCATTGGCACAGCTGCGCCAGCACTGGAAAATTGAATAGGATTGCGCCCTTAATATGTAAGGGTGCAATCCAAAGCATGCCTCATGCCAGCCCAAGTCCCTTGGGCTGGCATAGGAAGGTCCCAAACGTGCTGTAAAGCACGTTTGCACCTCTGTGGCTGGGAGCCCTGTTGGTGCATTTACATGTGCTGATGTGTGGAGGCAGGTAGAAGCCTCCGCCGCGGCTCCCACGCTGCCGTTGTGTCAGCGCTCTTGCACCGATGCAAGCAGCAAAGGTAGTCGTGGGGGGGGCGTGGGGGCGTTTCTGGGCAGGGGAGGGAGGGCCCGGGGGCAGGCTCGCGGGGAGCCAGGGGCAGGGCTGGGACCCGGCGGTTATGCCAGATCCCAACCCGTCCCCAGGGAGAGCGAAGCAGCTTCGAGCCGCTCTGCTCTCCTCAGACTTGCGCCACCTCCAGAGATGGCACAGATCCAAGGAGACCCATAGGGGCGTGCAGCCCTTACCCACGGGTAAGGGGAAGAGCTTCCCTTGCCTGTGGCTGAGCCGCTGCAGCCAACGAACCTGTGTTGGATGCAGCGCAAGCCTCCTGGCTTGCCTGCTCCAGCGTAGGTTTGGATTGCGCCCTAAGTTACACATTAAGGTAAGGTTGTCCTTCCTCTTGCTTCTTTGGCATTTTCTTGGTCAGATATGAAAATTGTAAATCTTTTTGGCTCTTTCTTGGCTGGCTTTCATTTGAAAGCCGCCACCACCTTTATGACAGCAAAGTCTTCATTTTGTTCAAGCAAGAATAAATCCTTCTTTACAATTTCAAAATATTCTCCTTACTATTACTCATATACTTTCTTTACAACCTTTTTCTTTTAAAGAAACCACTGCAGAAGGGAACTTTGTTGGAACAGAGCAAAACACCTTATCTCTAGCCGAGTAGTAATCTATTCCAACCACAGTTTTCAGCTGCTGTACTTGTGACCTAAAAGCTCAGTTCAGCTCTATTTATTTGATGCTTTCAGAGGCTGCTGATCTCACAGGTTTACAAACAGTTCCACACGTTTAATTATGTTATGTGCCACAGTAGCTCAGTCTGTTTGTTCAATCAATTTAATTTTCAGCCACTTGCTAGGGTTGAAACTCCTTGCTGGAAGATTGCAGCCCATCTTCTGTAGAGTTTATTTCATTGATATCACCCCATTGCAATTTGTGGGTACTTTAAAAATGCACCACATTCTTGGAAAGCAGGCAGAGGCCCAAAAATGTCTCGATTCCATCCTGCCCTTCTGTCTTTTGTAATTCCAGGCAGCTCCCCAACCTTATTTAGCTTCTGCTATTTTGCTTTCAGTGAGGCTGGGCAAACAATTTATTGAAGTGTTTTTGTTTGTTTTTGCCATTTTCCCCCTTGCCTACAGTCGGTGTTTGCAAAGCATTTAACACTACACTAGGCGGGTTAATTTACTGTACTGGTAAAAAACAGGCTATTTGGAGTGTCTCGCAACACTGACATGTTTTCAGCTTGAAAATCAGATGTCTCCATCCCAAAGGAAAGAGTCTTTGCCAAAGCTTTGTTTATACTGATGCCAGGTGCAAGCTGGCACAACCGTGGTAGTGACACATGAACACTAGGCAGTTTGCAAAAACTGTGCTCCACAATGAAGACTGTATCTCATTGGCAAGAGACCCCAGGTCTTTCAACACCCTACAGCACTGAGTGCAGAAAGTTGCCCCTACCTGAGACAACCGTTTCTTTGGCCTCCTTTTGTTGGCTTCCCTGCTCCAACTTCTTCATAGGTATTTTTTAATGTTCCATCCCCTTTGAAGGAGGTGGCTACTCAGTTTGGCTGTTGGCCCTCATGTCACAGGTTAGCAAAACACTTGCCACAAATACTCCCTAAATGTTTGGCATCATTGCTCTTCTGTCTCCCAACATATACAAATGTATGATGAGTCCTGTTTCAGCTGACTTTCCACACAAGCGTGTGCACTCGTGCGTCCGCACAGACACACCAGCCATTTCACACCAACTGCCCTGTGAGAGAGAAGCAGGAATTCTCCTGTTTTATTGCAGTTTTGTTGTTGCTATGACAGGTTATTGTGCACTTTTATTTATTCTCATTGTTAGCCACCTTGTGAGAACGGTGTCCTCAAATTTCTACACATACAAATTAACTCATTAACATGCTCTGATTTGAGGCGCCAGATCATCAAGAAAGCAACATGCATGCTGATCATTCCCCATAAGAAATGGAGACCTTTGACCAGGGCAGCTCTTCCATGAGACCAACTGAAGTAGTCTCCTCAGGCAGCTTGGTAGGGGGCACCCACTGCCATCCTTTCCCTCCTCCTCCTCAGTTTAGAAAGGAATGGAGGAGGAAGGATGGAGAAGACAGCTCTGCTTACCACTCTCTGCCCCTCCCTCTATACTTCCTCTTCTGCTCCATCCCTTTCTTCCTTTTCCAATTCTGAAACTGAGAAAAAAAGAGACTAGCACATCACCAGGATTGGGAAAGTATAGCATTTGGCAGGGACTGGGATGGGACAGCCATGCCTTTAACCGGTCTGCTCACCAAAAGGGTGGGGTTGTTTCTTGGCACAGGTGGAACTTCTGTCAGATGTTGCCATTATTAGTCCTAATTTCAGGAAGTATTAAGTTGAATGCCATGTCTTTCTTCCTAGAGATGTTTAGTGCCTTTCCTGTTTATGCATAGCCATTGTTGTTGAGGATTTTGAAAAACACACACGCACACTTTAGGAGTGCACTGAACTGGCTAACAATCTTTGACTCCTGAACATCTGTGCTGGATTATATGCAACTGTCCAACGTAAACAAACAGCTGCCTGATTATAAACAAGCTGCTACTGAGGGAGGGGGGAGAACAGCTGCCCAATCACCATCATAGCCACACTCCTTGGCATTTATAAATCAGGCAGCAGGGGGCCTCTAGGGCCTCCAAAAAGTCTGGGAATCACTGGTGCAGTGGGTAAGAGCGTTGGACTCAGAGAAGAGGGAAAATGTTAACATTCCTTCTTTGCTGTGAAATTGGTCACTATTGGTGAGATCACTATCTCTTAGCCTAGAGATTCTCAAATTAAATTTACTGTGAACCCTGAAAAATAATACATTAATTTAGATGAACCCTCCCCCATTACAGCTAGTAATCCTCAATGCAGGTACTGGACTATCGGCTTGCTCTGAATGGGGTTGCACTCCCTCTGAAGGAGCAGGTCCGCAGCTTGGGGGTCCACCTGGATTCGCAGCTGCTCCTGGATTCCCAGGTGGCGGCTGTGGCTAGGGGGGCCTTCGCTCAGCTTCGGCTGGTGCACCAGCTGCGGCCGTACTTGGATCGGGCAGACCTGGCCACAGTGATCCATGCCACGGTGACATCGAGGTTAGATTATTGTAACGCGCTTTATGTGGGGCTGCCCCTGAAGACGGTTCGGAAAATGCAATTAGTGCAGAATGCGGCGGCCCGTGTGGTCACTGGAGCTAGGCGGTTTGACTCTGTCAGCCCGCTTCTCCGGGGGCTGCATTGGCTGCCCATTCGTTTCCGGGCCCAATTCAAGGTGCTGGTTTTGACCTTTAAAGCCCTATACTGCTCTGGGCCAGGGTATCTCAGAGATCACCTACTTCTGTACAATCCAGCTCGTCCTCTTAGGTCATCAGAGAAGGCCTTTTTACAAGTGCCGCCGCCTAAGGAGGTATGTGGGGCGGCGGCAAGAAATAGGGCCTTCTCAGTAGTGGCACCAACATTATGGAATTCCCTTCCCCTTGACTTGAGAATGGCTCCCTCTCTTGAGACTTTTCGGCGAGGCCTGAAGACATTTTTGTTTAAAGAAGCCTTCGGAGTGCATGGCCTTTTTAAACACCTTTTCTGTACCTTTTTAGTATTTTTACAGGCCTGATTCCTCTGATTTGCTACGTTTTGCTCTTTTTATCTGACTTTTTATTTGACTATGGTTTTTATGGGTATATGTTAATGTGTTTTTAATATGTTTTTATGTGTGGTTAAATTATGTTTTTAATCTGTTTTTAATATGTTGTGAGCCACCCTGGGTCCCTTTGGGGAGAAGGGCGGCATATAAATAAAGTTTATTATTATTATTATTAGTAGTAGTAGTAATCCACACTTTGAGAAACCCTGAATTAACAGCCCAATCCTAGGTGTGTCTATTCAGAAGTCAGTCCCATTTGACTCAATGGGGCTTACTCCCAAGAAAGTGTGGATAGGATTGGGCTGTCTGACAGGATCTTGCTCCATGTAGCTCATATTGTCTACCTTTACTGGCAGTGGCTTTCCAGGGTTTCAGACACAGGTCTTTCTCCTGCTCGCCTGGCGAATTCAAGGACTGAACACAGTTCTTCAGGGCATTGTGACCCCTTCCAACCTGCTCTTGACCTTGGGGATCATGACTCCACATGGGGAGAACCCCTTTCTTAACCTAAGGTGCAATCCCAGTGAAGGGCAAACTAGAAGGCTAAGGGCCCAATCCTATCCAACTTTCCAGTGCTGATGCAGCCACAATGCAGTCCTGAAGTAAGGGAACAAATGTTCCCTTACTTTGAGGAAGCCTCCGTGATTGCCCCTCAACTGCAGGATGCAGTGCAAACCCCATTGGCATGGCTGCACCAGCAATGGAAATTTGGATAGGACTGGGCCCTGAGTGATTGTAGCATTTATATGTGTGTTTTTAAAATGAGGATCGCAGCAGTGTGTCTAGATCAAAGTTGTGACCAGAGAGCTTTACCCTTCCTGCTGTTACCATCTTGATCCAGACCAGGCCCACTGTGGCTGCCGCTTTCCCCACTGATTTGCTTATTTTTTTTTATCTTGATTAATATTCCATTCCACCCCCAAGGGCTCTGAGCAACTTGCACAACTATTTTGTATGTGTGTTACAAGAGCTACTATAACATAGTAGTGAAGGGATTGAGCTGTGAATTGAGATCTCCCCAGTGTGAATCTTACCTCTGCCATGAACTCCTGAGGTGGTACTGAGCAATCATGCCCTCTCAGTGTCAGCTGTAGTATAGGGATAACAGTACTTACTTTACAGTAACAATACAAATGTAGAAAATAATACAAATGATAAGTATTATTAGTTAGTTGGCAACCTTCAGTCTCGAAAGACTATGGTATCGCGCTCTGAATACTTTGCGATAAGTATTATTATGAATAAGCTTATTTGAATAACAGCCCAATCCGAACCTACGCTGGAACAGGCAGGCCGATTGACTTGCATTGTATCCAATGAGGTTAGGAGGTTGCTGGAAGGCAACTTGTGGTAAAGGGATATTTTCCCCCTTACTCCATGTAACACTCTAGCCACCCCATGGGGTTATTAAGATCTGTGCCAGCAAAATTGCTGGCACAAATCCGAACAGCCTGCATAAGGCTGATCAGGTCAGGGACAGAGGTTAGGATACAGCCTGCACTGCCGCAGCTGGTCCCACCCTCTTCCTGGGCCCAATTCACCTCGCAATCCACCCTACCCCCACCCAAAATGCCCCTTTCCCGCTCTCCCGCCACTCACTCTCACCCTCTGCATTGGTCTCCCCAGGCCAGTGCAACCTTACTGGGTCTGGGATTGGATCCAGTGCATGTCCTAGCCCAGCCTAGCCTTTACAGCACATTTGCAACATTCATAGGCTGGTGCAGTTAAGCCAAACAAGTCTCATTCTTGTCGTGAGTTGTTTTTAGATACAGGGGGCCCCCAGTTCTGTGGATTCCATATGCGCAGAGTCAACTATCTGTGGATTGGGTCCAGCGCTCCCAGTGTGCACTCCCCCATGCACCCCCTTTGGAGGTGAGGGGAGCTCTGCTACCTTTATCTCTGGAGAGGCAGCTCCCTGGACTGCAGGGATGGGTGTTCACCTCTATCCACAGTTTCAGCTGTTTGTGGGGGGGTTCCAGATTGTTTCCCCAGCGGATAAGGGAACACAACTGTGTATCACAATCAGAAGCTCCAAGAAAGTCTCCTTCCACCTGTAGCTTCTGAAATATGCTAGGAAAACAGTTCTGACTACTCTTCTACCCCCCCTTCGCTTCCGCCTTGCTAACAAAGAAAATACCCACCCACCCACACACACACATGAAACAAAAAGGGATGGAAAAATAAACCGTTATATATAATTACCAAAGGTGCAGAAGCTAATGAACTGCAATGATTATACTGACTCCTCTTTTGGAAATCTGAAGATGGGATGAAGAAAGATTCTTAGGCAGATTTTTAATTTAGAAAAACATGAGGTAAAATACAGCATTTAGAATTTTTGGAGAAAAAGGAATACATCATGAATCTTGAATCTGTGCCTCAACAGAAATTGAAAGACTCAGATTTGCAGATGGCAAGTTGCTTGCTGCAATCTGAAAGGGTCTATGCTATAATGGCAGGAAATATGACTATATACACTTTCTTCCTCTGTCCATCTGCCACTGTTATGGTCTTGTGTGGGGGTGATATTATTCCAATTTGGACTGTTTGCAGGCGGATTTCTCTTATATCTTTGTAATTTTATTTGTCACAAAAGACCAGAAATATTTTTAGGGTACATAGTAGAAACTATTATTGTCCTGCCATCGCATGATTAAGACAATGAAGTCATTGTGCAGGCCTACAACAGCTTTTCTCTGAAGACAAACTCCGGCAGTTCAGAATGGCTCTTCAGTGATAGGGTGTTTACAGATGCTGGGATTGGAAGAGCGACTTCTCAGCTACCACAACAGAGGAATGTCAAAGTAGAGCAAAAATTAGTAATTCTAAATGTGTTTCAGTAGAAAGAACCATCCCATTGCAGAACATTTTCTAAACAACATTCAACAATGGGCAGTTCACATATCCACCTACCCAAAGTGTCTCTTGATGTGATAGGATCTGTGAGTGGAACATCTCTTGTTACTCCCCTTGTCTCCTCTCTCCAAGTCCTCCTTGTCCACTGTCCATATTTGAAAAGCTAGGGGTACAACTATCTGTAAAATCAGGAGATTCATGACCCAGTCTCCCACTCATTCAAATATTTCAATAGCAGCATCAGTGTGTTTGCCTCATGGGGCAAGAAGCAAATGAGGGGAGGGAGAATTTTCATTGGTAAAACAGTAGAGGGTAAAGCAAACCCTCTTTATCTCTGTGCTATGATTTTGAATTGATTCAGGCCTACTCCCGTTCAACTTTTCAAAAACAGATATTCCAACGCATGTCTGACCTTCCTTGGGCTGAAGAGTGGGGCGCAAATATTCCAAATAAATCAAATAAATGAGTTGCCATGGGGGGGGGGGGAGGGAGTCATATGACAAGGTTATTGATCTTCACATCCAGTAGCAGAGGAAATAAAAAAATAAAGAAGGCAGCCCATGCATCCTTGCAAAGTCCCACACATTGGGATACATGGTGTATTTCAAATGGATACAAACAAATCCTTAATCCAGTTACATTAGAATAAAACCGGTTGTCCCAGGTTAATCCAAGATTGGCGTCACTGGGACAAGGGCATACTAGAAGGGATAGATTAGTTGATACAATGTAAGCAACATTAATTAACACTTTCTAAGGCAGCTGCTCTGAATGCCCAAGAGGGAGATAAATAACAAGTCAAAATAGTTGCAAATTGAGTACCTTTCAACATATAAACATGGAAGGCAGTGAAATGTGAGCACTCAAAATGCAATTTAGAGCAATGTTTTACTAACCCAGATGTATTGAAGTTTCTGCAATCACAACTCAGGTCTATCCTAGGATTGCTTTACACAGGTGTGTTCATCAGTCATTGACCCAAATGGAAAGGGCTAGTTCAGATGATACTTGTTGGACTGGCCCCCACTTCATGAGGTCAGTAAATAAGCTTGCCAGGAGGGCATATGCCTGTCATGCCAAGGAGCAGGTGCTTAATCACATAGAGAAGTGGCTCATCTGAAGCATCCCTCTACAAGCAATTTAAATCCTAGTTTAAACTATTTAAATCACATGTGGAGGGATGGTTCAAACCCATGCATTTCTCACCATGCTGGGAAACATATGCACCCAGTTCCTAACAATACGGACCTGAGGCAGTTGAATTCTTATTATCCAAATTAGTTTCTAGTGCATAAGTCATCCCAGATCAATGATAAACTTTCATACCACTTAACAACAGGTCTGTTGTCCAATCCTATCCTGCACTGGTGTGTCGAATGCAGTGGCTGTTGACATAGCAGCCGCTGCATCCTGTGGGTTAGCTGGGGACCAGGCCAGCTGGGAAAAATAAGTAAAGAAAAATTTTATTTGCCCCTCTCACCACAGCCCCGTTCCCTAGGGATCTGCTCAGATCTATACGAGCTCCTTTGCTGGTATAGATCCATTACATGGAAGGGGGTATGCCAGGTCTGAAGGGGGTATGCCAGGTCTGAGACAGGAACTGGCAGCCACCAGTGCGGCTAAGATCTGCTCTAGCCCACTCTTGAGTTGCCCAGTTCTGACCCGAAATCAAGCTGTTTGTTGGTCACCTTTCATAGTATTTCTGTTATGATCTTGCATTTCAAGGGTATAAAACTGAAGAACCTTCACCAACATACCCTACATCACAGGTTTCATATTTCTTCTTTGTGGCAACATGTTTCCAGCCATTCTTCCTATACCAGAAACATTTTCAAAAGATAAGCAACACACACACACACACACACACACACACACACACACACACACACACACACACATCAGATTTTAAAAAACCACACTATCAACTATTTATAATTTTAGGTCAAATTTTAGGTCTTTCAATGAATCATCAAGACCAACATCATTTTAATTGAAATCAATGGCTGAAATGCATTATCCAGATATTTTGGGTGGAATATTTTGTGGGCACACAAGCTGCAAAGAACCATCCTTCCAGTGATTTCTACAGTATAGATCTGGATTTTATAGAGTGGGCAGACTTTTTACTGCCTCCAAAGAATGATGAATAGACAGAACCGCTCTATACCTGCCTTGTGCCAGTGGCAGATAACGACTTTCTGTTTTAAGCAGCATTTAGATTTTTCTTGCATACAGTTTCAAATGCTGCACTCACTGATGTTTGCAAGTGAATTTCTTGGGCTTTCTGCCCTTTGTGTTGCTTCCCTTCTTTCTTTTATGTTGAGAAGTCTGCCAATATGGGATTTGCAAACTGCTGCCAATATGAGAGCTGTGCTGTTGCTACTGCCAATCTTTAATTTAGCATATGTACAAAGCTAATTTTTGGACCAGATACCAGGTTGCAGGCATCAACCAGGTTATCATGTTTGCTTTGAAACTGAACTGCACAGATTAGATAGATAGATAGATAGATAGATAGATAGATAGATAGATAGATAGATAGATAGATAGATAGATAGATAGATAGATAGATAGATACTTTTCATCTCACCATATAGATATGGTCTAAATACTTGAGTCCTTCCTTCCACATCTTAAATTCTCTTTTCTCTAACTGTACTGTCATTCAGCCTATCAGATTCTCAGTCTGTGTTGCCTGAGGAGCTAACACAGACAATGAAAGACTCCCAACTCCCTACTGAGTACCAAAATGTAGAAATCTTACTCTTTAGAAGATGACAAGTATCCTTTTAATTTTATTCAAACCACAGTGTCGCAGGTATGATAGAATATAATAGCAGTTTCATTTTTTAAAAACATGAAGTCCAAAAAAAGATGAAAAGGAAATATATTTTCACATAGAAAAGAGAATCTTCTGATCAGCACCCCCTTCAAACAGGGGCATCTGTGACTCAGAAAGAGGGCTCTGTAGGGAATCTACATATTCTAGAGAGAATATGTTCACCAGCTCCACAGTCCAATCAGAATATCTGTGTCTCTTTCCTAGAAATGCTTATGGAATCTCCAGATCTCTAATCCTCTTCTCTCTTGCTGGGTCCAGAAGGCTAAGTGTGAGTGCAGACAAAGCCAGAGGTGAGCACATATGGACTGAGACTGCTTTTATAAATGCAGCGGAATAAGGTAGAATGGACTGTACCACTTCAGAAATATCATAGATATCAAACTTGAATACTCCCCGATGCAAACTCCCCTGAAAAAAACAGTCCAGCAAACAGAAAACCTAGTGTTATGTAGAGAACAGTTCCAGTTCAGTTCTTTGTCTGTAATGTTGAGTGGTTTTTTGTTTTTTTTTTAAACTTGCAGAAAATTTTTAACATAGAGGATTTGACACTCTGTGCTGATCTGTGCTGGATATAGAGGAATTTCAATTTTGGAGAGAATGAGAATGATTCCAGATTTTGGCCTTAATTCTATATAAAATTAATGTTTAAAACAACAGCAGGCCACAGAAGTTCACTTTTGATTGTCCCAAACATTTCAGGCCTCAAAAATAGATTTCAGAAGATTCATCCAATTAAGACAGCTTTGACTGCCATAGAGATCATTGCTACCTGTGAAAGTGTGTCCCAATACACTTCCTACCTAAAAAATGCCCATTTCTGAATGTTGTATCCATAAACGAATGTGGCTGAACTTTTTTAAAGATTTTTTTTTTTACAAAACACTGCAAACTAAATCCTACTCTAATTGTTTACAAATATGTGTAACTTTAAAGGCCCCATACAAAATGTTTCTTTACACATGTTCTTGGCATACATATATCCACACCACTCAAAGAATATTTGTGCAAACATATGTGGGTATGCCCCACCGACATGACCAACCTGTTCCAAAAGAGGCATGACTAGACGATGTGAAGGTTGTACATATGTACACATATAGGCTTCAGTCCATGTAAACTATTCTATGTGCAGAAGCAGCAGGAGGTGGGGAAGCCAAGCCCAAGGCTCAATTGCTGAATTCCACTTCATGGGAAGTATATTGGTCAGTGCTATGTGGTTTAATAGGAAGAAGGGATACAATAACTACGGGGGGGGGGGAATCACTACTGGCAACATTTATTTATTTAGATTGGTGGCCAAATGTCTGTTCTGCCCTTCCCCTAGGGGCTTGTGCAGGCAATATGGAAGGTATAGTCAAGAAGGTACTCTTGGTTGTACTTAAATGTCATAATGGTATTCAGACAGAAAATGTTCTATGAGGTAAGAAGGCTTCATAAAATCCAACTAGCACCTTGAATGTGCCCAGAAAATGCCAGGGAATCAGTGAAAATTCTGAAACTCTGGTCTGAGAGATAGTTTTGAGGATCTTTCTAAGGATTCTGTTTGCTGAACATGGTGAATGTGGGGCAAAGGAAACATTTTCAGTGACAAACAGTGATGCAGGAGGGGTTAAACACCCTCTTCCTGGTTGCTGTTTCTCAATAGGATACATATATTCAGGAAGTCGTTGGGACACTATGACCACTGACACTATTTAGTTCTTATCATAGAATACAACAGTTAAGGCATCACAGAAGGGACAAAAGTAAACATAAAGTGTTTACACAAAGTGCAGGTCAAGCAATATATGTTTAGTCATTGTGTGGAACTACTGCAGTAGAGTATTGGAATAACCTCTTTAGGAGAAGTACATTTGCAACATATCATTCTCACTTTTGATTATTGGAACAGGAGGCTCTCTCTCTCTCTCAACAGAAGTTTGCCATAAAGAAAAAATCTGATTAAAAAAAGAAAAAGGTAATGATGTGCACAAAATGAATAAACTGTTTCTGAAAAATGCTGTGTTGCAAAGAAGTCTGCCTACTTGCCATCTATGGTGAACACTAAGTGCCATAATGAGAAAGGATTATCATCGAGCCTGCTCTTGTAGGCCTCGCTCCCCAGGCAGCTGAAAGAGCGACTGAATTACGCAGGTGATGCATTCACTATAGTGATATAGACAAAACCTCAAAACCCACACCCGGGCTTCTAATAGTGTAGAAACGAACTCCGTGTGTACTCGTGCCTCTGGCAAAAGAAAAGGGGGAGGAAGGGAAATTGCAGTAGCAGTGGATGAAAACAAACCCATCCAATGTCAGAAAAACCAAATCTATATAATATTTATAAAATGGTCTACTGTTTGTACACACTGCACAGTCATGCAGAAAACCACAGTTTGATTTCCAATCCCAGCTTCTTGTTCCCTGGGCTAGCAGGGCTTGTGAGAACTATGCAAGTCGCACACTGAGTCGGTCCTTGGGGAGGATAGTGCTGTGTGTCATTCAACAGTTAGCCCTCTGGCTGATTAGTGAAAGGGACTGAAAAGGACTGACAGGCTCTTAAGGGAGTGTTGTCCGGTTCTTCTTGGCTGGAAAGCTGATGGCCTTGGCACAGGCTCTTGAGTCACAGGAGGGGAGGCTTTTCCCAGCTTTCAAAGGCCCATCCTTGAGGCTCCATGTCACTGTCACAACAACTTTTCCCCATCAAGAACCAGTTAGGTCTCCCCCAGGAGTCTGGAGAAGGCAAGCTACATGCTGAGAGCTTCTCTGAGTCTCACACACGTAATACCCAGTCTCAAGTACCAAGACCAGGAACAATGTAAAGGTCACTTCTGATCTGGCAAAAGTACAAACTTGAGAAGAAAGTCATTAAACCAGCATTTTCTCTTCTTTCTTTCTTTTTTTTTGGGGGGGTGGGGGGTGGAGAAAGATCTTCACAATGATAAAAGATCATCTCAAAATATTTACCTATTTTTAGCCTGTACCCACAAGTGACATTTTTACAAGGTATGTCACTGCCAGGAGAAGTGGTTTGAAACAGATAAGAAAACCTTTGTCTGTTAATATGTGCTGTGTTTTAGTGCTGATGGATATCAAGCACAAGTACAGCCTCAGTTTCTTAGATCTCTTATAATTGGGATCCTTCCTTACTGTTGACCTACCTTATGCCTTCAAAAATAAGGGACAAAACACAGTCTTAATTACTTTGTAAGAGTGTGAAAGAGTTCTAATTTAATAATACTGCTTTAGGTTGAATAATACATCAAGTCTTAATGTTGGCAACCTTCAGTCTCGAAAGACTATGGTATTGCGCTCTGAATGGTGGTTCTGGAACAGCGTCTAGTGTGGCTGAAAAGGCCAATTCAGGAGTGACAATCCCTTCCACACTGGGAGCAAGTGCAGTCTGTCCCTGGTCTGTCTCCCTGGCTATGGGCCTTCCTTCTTTGCCTCTTTGCCTCAGCCTGTTGGCCAAGTGTCTCTTCAAACTGGGAAAGGCCATGCTGCACAGCCTGCCCCCAAGTGGGCCGCTCAGAGGCCAGGGTTTCCTACTTGTTGAGGTCCACTCCTAAGGCCTTCATATCCCTCTTGCAGATGTCCTTGTATCGCAGCTGTGGTCTACCTGTAGGGCGCTTTCCTTGCACGAGTTCACCATAGAGGAGATCCTTTTGGATCCGGCCATCATCCATTCTCACGACATGACCGAGCCAACGCAGGCATCTCTGTCTATAAGGAGCATCAAGTCTCCGTATACTGAAATTGATGGTCACATTAAGAAGCCAACCAATAGTTATTAAAAAAAAAAGTTGTTATTCCTTCCATCCTTAATTTAGTGGTGTAAATGGCTAGAAAGTGCTGTGTGCTTCCCTGATGTTGCAACTTGAGTCAGAGCTTGTGGGGCCCCACATTTTAAGACTTCATCTACACCACTCGTGATCACTGATCAACTTCTCCAGCCTTTAGGTGCTAAAGTTTTCCAAAGAACTGCCCAGGATCTGAAATCCCATGCTGTTTATGTCACTGCACTGCCAGGTTGCTATAGGCCCTGGAACAAAGATCTGCACTGGGCCCCCCATGATACCCCCTGATAAGCACTACCATTGCTACTACTTTGGAAGGTTCAGAGTCAGCGGGCAGCGCAATCCTAACTTACACTGGAACAGGCAGGCCAGCAGGCCTGCGCTGTATCCAGGGCAAGTTAGAGGCTTTCTGAGGCTCAGCCCAAGACAAGGGGAAACTTTTCCCCTTACCCTGGGGAGAGCTGCAGCAGCCCCAATGGAGCTACTCAAATCTGCGCCACCTAAATTGATGGCGCAAATTGAGCAGCCCTGGGCTGCCCAGGAACAAGGTTAGGATCCAGCATAAGTGCCAGATCCTGTCCCTGTTTCCTGCTCCTTGCCTGCCCGCCCACCAGGAATGCCTGCTGTTAGCCCTCCCCCCACCTCGTCTGTGTGCTGGCCTATCTGCCCCAAGAGTGGCATGAAAGTGCGTTACGGCACTTTTGCGACGCTCTTCGGCTGGTGCAAGGGACTTGCACCAGCCGAAAGGGCACTCAATATTGCTCCCTGAGTGGGTTGTCTGATAGATATGTACCCACAACCAGTGCCCAATCTGGTCAACCACCCCTGCATTCTGCCCTTACATTTTGCATTAGGAATGTAACCGACCAGATTGGAAATTATCCATTATAATAGTATAGCTGTCACATTGATATAGAGATATAATGTTACTCTTATACAATGCAATATAGAGTAAAATGGGAAGAGGAGCCACAAAAATTCAGCGTGGTTCACACAGACCACCAGCTAACTGTTAGTTACATTCGTGGTTCAATGCATAATAGAGCTTGGTCAAAAAATGCAGTGAGGCAGCAGACTGACCCTCAGTGGTGTCACTAGCATTTGCGTCACCTGATGCCAGAGGCCTGCCTGTAACCCCCTGCAGTGGGCGGGGCAACGCCCCAGGTGGTGGGCGTGGTGTCCATCGCCCCGCCCCCACTGGTTTTTTGGCTGTACCTTTCCTTAGAACACAGATATTTCAATGTGGTTTGTTTCATTGCATTCTGCATGAAATTACACATTGATTGGTATATAACATGATGGTCTTATTTCTCCAAACTCTGATTTTAGTGATTTTGAAAACTTGTAGAGTCACACACACTGGTGTCAACTTACTAACACCTTATTGCAGCAGTTCTCAAACTTTTAGCACTGGTACCCACTTTTTAGAATGACAATCTGTCCAGGACCCATTGGAAGTGATGCCATGGCCAGAAGTGATATTATCAAGCAAATTAAAATAAATAATTATAAATAATTACATTAAAATAAAAGAAATAATTAAATAAGGGGGAGCCAGTCCTGTTCCACAAGTTAATCTACTCTGAAGTAAGTCCCATAGTGGTCAATGGGGCTTACTCTCAGGAAAGTCTGCGTAGGATTGCAGCCTGTGAGCCCAATCCTATGCATGTTTACTTTGAAGTAAGTCCCATAGTGGTCAATGGAGCTTACTCTGTAGACTGCCTACAATAACACCCCCCCCCCAAAAGAATCAGTGAGATTTCCAGCCCTCCCCAGTGCCCAGTTTAAAGTTCTTCTATTTCAGGCATATCAATACAAAGACCTACATGGCTTTGCAAGTGCAAAATAGAAAACTTCCCCTTACCAGTTCAGGCCTCTTTTTGGGTCCTTTTTAGTGGAGGGGGGGCTGCCTTCTGGAGCATTTGTTGCACTCCAGCTCCATCGGATCAGGACCCTTCTGGTGGTCTCACTTTCCACTTTGCCTGGCCTGACCACCAGCCAAGGCATGTCTGCCTACTTGTGAGTAAACGCGACCATGTGGTTGAGTTTGCTTTCCATAGAGCTCAATCGACTGCAGCTGGGAGGGACCTCTTTCTCAGGTGTTTTGGGGGCTGCATTCATTGGATGAGGACCATTCTGACATCCTTGGAGTCCTCTCAGCCTGCCCTTTCCGAAGGACTATGGTAAGTACGCCTACTTGTGAGTAAACGAGAGATACAGCTCACTTTCACTTTCCATAGGGCTCCATACATTTTTTCTTTCCAGTTTTTTGGTCATAACTTTTGAAGGAAAGGAGCAATTTCAATTCTGTTTTTTGCATTGCATTCCGCTGGCCATTCTGCATCCGACGGTGTATGGCAAGACATGGTAGATCCTAAAACCACGATTTTAGCACGTCGCCCCCGGTGCATCACCCGGTGCAGCCCGCACCCCCCTAGCGACGCCACTGCTGACCCTATAGACTCATAGGCAGACCTGTGCCCAAACCCTGGAGGTAATAAAGGATTCTTCTATCTTTACCTCAGAATGCCACACTGTGTTTCAACATGGAGGATACACTAAACCAGGGATCTCTAAACTTTTCGGCCAAAGGGCCACATCAAATATCCGGCACAGTGTCGAGGGCCAGAAAAAAAATTAAATATAAAATTTAAATAAATACATTAGAGATGGAACTTAGATGAATAACTGAAATGAATGAATGGGCTCAAATGTCTAGGATTTCTTGAAGTACCAACACAGCCCAAGGAATAAAGCACACACGCTAAAATGAACCCCCATTCCCCCACCTCACAAGCACAACTCTGGTTGAGTTTGGTCAACTGGGCCAGAGGCTCTCAGGGGATCAGAAGCTGGCCGCGGGCCAGATAGAGGGTCTCTGCGGGCCACATCTGGCCCCCAGATGTTTGGAGACCCCTGCACTAAACACTGAAGACTTTCTTAAATTTGCTATAGTGATTTTCAGAAACATAGCTTAGAGGCAGCTTAATTTCTAAAAACATTCCTAAAATATTGGTGCCAATAACTATATATCTGTGATGCTTCAGTCACAAAAGTAATAGACCCACAATGCAGTAAGGTATAAGATAGTTGATTTTCCAGTCTTACATTGGGCAATCCCACAGTGAAGCGCATCCTGGCATGTACTGAAGAATCTTTATCACACAGAAGCCAAGTCACCAAATTTCATGGTGAGAACCAGGTTTGCCCCTCAAAATGCAACCCAGGCTGTGGCTTTTACCACAGGACTCAAAGGGACACCAAGAACTATGCCTGCCAATATTCTATCCAGTATCTCATGAATATCTCAGTATCTCTATCCAGTTACTCTCATGCATGCAATTAAAAAAAATAAATCCACATTTTATGACTAGTTACAATCCAATTTCTCAAGCAGTTTGGAGTATTTTGGGTTTAAAGATTGGAATTACATCAGCACTTTTTATATATTTCAACAGCTATTGCACCCATAGTGTAACACTTTCTGTTTATGCTGGAGAAATAGTAAACAAGAGCTAAAGTTTCTAGACTCTTTCAGTAGTGCAATTCAAATATTTTCTGGGGTGTGAAATACAAAATCTTTTCTACTTTTAAACTACTGCTGTCTAACAGGGTGGGGTGGCCCACCTCACCCCAGCACTGTCTGTTCTAGTGGCTGTCTGCTGGTATTCATTTGCATCTTTTTAGATTGTGAGCCCTTTTGGGACAGGGAGCCATTTAGTTATTTGATTTTTCTCTGTAAACCGCTTTGTGAACTTTCAGTTGAAAAGCGGTATATAAATACTGTTAATAATAATAATAATAATAATAATAATAATAATAATAATAATAATAGTGAAGAAAGCTGATTTAACAAGTGACTCATCCCAAAACAGTCACCCAAAGTTATGGGTTTGCCACAAAACCTGTTGAATCAAATTAATGCTGGACAATAAAGGCAATTATAAAAAATAAAAAGGCCTGAATTGGTTCAGCTGCCTACTCTATGCTCTTAGAAGCAAAAATGATCCTTCATAGTAAAAGAGGAATTCTTGAACAATGATAGGAATGACCACTGAGAAACTATACATAGGGGGCCCATGAGGGCCTGGTCCTTCAGTTATATAGCAGGTCCTCTCTCTTTCATATTTCTCTTTAAAAATGTAAGTCCCTAGCATTTTGCTTGAAGACCTATAAGGAAAAACTTGCAGGCCATATTCTACCTAATCACTCAATTAGAAATAAACTTGTTCTGCCTTTCAATGGAATTGTATCTTATTAGTAATGAATACAATTAAGAGCCCATTCCTATCTATTCCCTCCCCTCCAATGCAGTGGCGCCAAAAAGGCTACTGCAGCATCCTGTGAGGAGGCAGTCCAGCAGCTCTGCTGCACCACCCCCCTTTCTGGATCCAACCCACCCACCCCCATCACCATCTCTTTCTGCCTTTCCCTGCCCCTGTTCCACCTTGCCCCCACCCCACCCTTCCTTTCCCGCTGCCATACCTGCATACTTGGTCAGCTGCTCTGGCACGCATGGGAAGTATGTGCACTGCGGGAAGCACTTTCACGTCCTGCCATTGGCTAAGACCCCACAAGATTTGGCTGTATCTTTCAACATATAAAGCAATGAATACTCATGTTCTGATGTTCTACAACAGTTTCAAGGCTGTTAAGCATCTTTACTATAAGATTTCTAGCTATAGGCTTGCCCATTGTGTGTAAGGCCCACTACTGAGTTACAAGCCAATTTTTGGTGGGTCACAAAGGCCCAGGATTCACTGCTGGCTACTACTGTCATCACCATGTGAGCCTCTGTTTGGCTGTCTTCAGGCCGCTTCAGGCCTCATCACATCTTGTTGTCATAGCTCTGGCCAGCACAAGGCCTGGAACTCACTGCCCACTGCTGTTCTCACTGACAAGCAAGAAAAACACAATGCCTCGGACCAGCTGTGATATGTTGGTTGCAATAGATTGTCATGTTAAAAATTGGGTTGAGGCACTAAAAGTCCAGCATATTCCACTCTTCCTGTTTATTTGAAGCAGAACTGAAATGGAGCAAGGAAGTTGAGTTGAGACCACCTAAAGGCAAAGGAAGGAAAGGAAGGAGACAGGCAGTAGTCTAGGCTCCCTATCTACTTGGGAGGCAGTGTACATGCATTTTTTATTTTGGTTTTGTGGGGGTGGCAATTCTGGGCTACCTCAAGGAGCACCCAAGCATTGGCCAGGACTACCACATGGCAGAATTCATTGTTATCACTTCAGTAGGGATCAGCTGACACAAGAAGCCAGTAAAGTTCCAGCTAATCGGGTAAAGCTTCTGACTCTGGCCTGAGCCCATATGATAAATGTTAAAATAGGTACAGGCTAAGTTGCATTT
The DNA here is from genome assembly GCF_035046505.1 of Tiliqua scincoides. Classification (NCBI taxonomy): domain Eukaryota; kingdom Metazoa; phylum Chordata; class Lepidosauria; order Squamata; family Scincidae; genus Tiliqua; species Tiliqua scincoides. The sequence continues at coordinate 102,005,366 of NC_089823.1, forward strand.
AGACTGCCGGATTTCACAACCCACTGACTGTCTACGTCCTAGTTTGAATATCTACCTCATCAGTGTCTGCTTGCTTCCAGAACATTGGTTCTAACACTGTGATATAACTTTCGAAGATATGGCTAACATTCTCTCCAGAAAATGGGACAATGGCATATAGTCAATTCTTCCAAGCCACTGTGAGCAAATTTTCTTTCGAAGAAGAAGAAAAGTTTAGGAATTTAAGAACATGAGAATAGCCCTGCTGGATCAGGCCACAGGCCCATCTAGTCCAGCTTCCTGTATCTCACAGTGGCCCACCAAATTTCCCAGGGAGCACACCAGATAATTGAGTAAACAGTTATGGTGAAGATTCAAAATGCAGGATGCAATGTTTGGCACAGATTTGAAATGCATGATGCTCAGTGCAAATGATTTGTTCTGGATGCTAAATTTCTTATTTTTAGTTTGGAAGGCAAATTTTCCTTTTTAAAAAGGAGGCACTAAGAACATTCAGAACTTTAATCAACATTGGATTAGTACTGGTACAAATTATAGGCAACATGAAATCCTTTCGAAAACAAGCGTTCTGCTTGCACAAGAAACTCCCACATGAACAGAATACTGTCTCCATTCACAAAGGGAGAGTCCAATGATGGATTTTAATATTAACATTCACAGACAATTTAGATAGGCTTTACTAGCAAGGAAATAAACTCTTATTCTTGGTGAGACTACATATTCAAAATCTGGTGCACTGTAAGGAAGTTGAGAGGTCTGGCATGAAAGGTACAAAAGTGACCTCTCATAAAGTTGTAAGGAGGCAAAAAGTCATCAGCTTCATGCCTCTGTCCCCGTACCAGCTCAGCTCACACTATCCATATTGCAAATCAGCTATAAAACCAAAACACAGCAAGACCCACAGCAAGTTCATGTGTAAAGGGGGTGGTTAGACCTTTTCTGGTAAGCAAGTTCCTGCCAACAATTCTCAGGCCACTTATGGCCAAATCCTACCCAATTTTCCAGTGTCAGTGCAGCTCTGCCAATGGGGTGTGCATTGTGTCCTGTCGTGGGGAGGCAGTTACAGAGGCTTCCTCAATGTAAGGAAGTGTTTGTTCCCTTACTTTAGAGCTGCATTGTGGCTGCACAGGTGTTGGATAGGATTGGGCCATTAGAGCAGTGTTTTTCAAACTGTGGGTCAGGACCCACTAGGTGGGTCACAAGCCAATTTCAGGTGGGTCCTCATTCATTTCAATATTTTATTTTTAATATATTAGACTTGATGCTACAATGGTATGTGATTGCATTGGGGAAATGTGACAGATCTGTATTTTTAACAGACTACTCTGTATATGCTTTTAACAATGATAGTAAATGGGACTTACTCCCGAGATCGTGTGGGTAGGATCGCAGCCTAGGATTGTTTAAAATTTTCCTACTTGATGATGTCACTTCCGGTCATGACATCACTTCTGGTGGGTCCGGACAGATTCTCATTCTAAAAAGTGGATCCCTGTGCTAAAAGTGTGAGAACCACTGACTTAGAGCACCTACACAAAAACCTTCATCATTCAAAGACAGAAGCATCAAGTGATAGCATTTTTGTACGTGTGAAGCAAGCATCATAAATCAAAATTCCCATTAGTTTTCATATCAGCTCACAGCACAATGTAACATCTTTCAGCAAAGGTGGTTCACGGGTCAGTCTGAGAGTTACTGAGTGATATCATCAACTGATATAAGCATGTGTGAATTAGCGCGTAATCCTAACTTGTGCTGGAACAGGCAAAACAGGAGGCTTGTGCTGTATCCAGTGCAGGAGTGTGGCCAGCAGCGGCTTAGCCAGAGGCAAGGGGAAACTTTTCCCCTTACCCATGGGTAAGGGCTGCTGGCCACAATGGGTCTCCTCGGACTTGCTCCACCTCCTGAGGTGGCACAAGTCCGAGGAGAGCGGAGCAGCCTGGGGACGGGGGTTGGGATCCGGCATAACTGCCGGATCCCAGCCCAGCCTCCCTCTCCTCGCCCGGCTGGGGCTGCTCATCGCCCTCCCTCCCCCTGCCCAGGAACGCCTCCCTCCCTCCTCCTCCCCGCCCCCCACACCTTCCTTTTCTGCTTGTGTCGGTGCAGGCGGGCTGACACAAGCGGCTGAAGGGAAGCCAGTGCAGAGGCATCTGTCAGCCTCCGCAGACCGGCGCTTCTCGGAGTGCCAGCCTGGCTTCCCCTCAAGGAGGTGCAAACATGATTTACGGCATGTTTGCAAACCTCCTGGGTTTGAAAAGTCCCTTAGGCCAGCCTATCTAAACAGGCCAGCCTATCCTGTTTTCCTAACAGGACCTTCTCTTAGCCAAACAATTTGAGGACTGAAGTATGAAAGCCCAATCCTGTTGGACTGTCCCACTGGCAGAACAAGCATTCTGCCAGCATGGCTGCTATAAAGCAGTCGTAAAAGGCGCTCCAGCAGTATACAGAGTATGCTGCACTACAGGAGCATTGGTGGGAAGGTTGATGGGAAGGAAGGTACCAACCTTCCCACACATGTCAGCAGATCCCAGAGGATCCATGAAGGCAGGTAAGATGGCGGAGGACAGAATGGGGGCTGGACAGGGTGGAATGAGGTGGCAATGGGGTGGGGATAGGGTGGAATGGGGTAGGGGAATGGTAGATCAGGTCCACAAAGAAGATGGCTGCCAAATCCTAATCCACTGTCCTAGGTCAATGCAGACTTGTGATTTTGCTGGTGCAGGTCTGAGTAGAACCACCTCTACACCAGTGGTGTAGCTAAGGGGGTACAGGAGGTAACAGTTGCACCGGCCAACAAGGTTGAGGGAGGCAACAAGCTGAACTTGACACTAGTGGCCAAAATTGTGAAAATCTTGGTATGTACGAATAATACCATCATGTTATATATCATTGGAAAGGTAATTTAATGCAGAATGCAATGAAACAAATTGCATTTGAATATCTTTATTCCATCAAAAGATAAGGCCAATTAACCAGAACACGAAAACACAACTACCTTAAGGAACAAAAAGTGAATTTTCTTAACTCAAAACTGACCTGTGAGACTTATTTTTCTGAGCGCCAATGAGATGTTGTTATGATACAGCATGGAACCAATAAGGTGGCAATATGAGTCAGCTCTCATTTACATAGCTTCTCCTGCTAACTGGTAAAGAGGTACTTTTTCAAGTGGTGCTCCTCTTATATTTGACAGAGAGAGAATAACCATCCCTCTTCACCCCAGTACAGTGTCTCTAACCAATAAGTGGCACACTTTTTATTTACTTAATTAAATTTGATTTTGTCATGGGGGGGCTACAAAATCTTTTTTGATCCCAGGTCACAAATAGATGCTTTAGCTATGCCACTGGCTGGGGGGAGGTGGCAGTTCAAGTGGGTGGTGAACTGCTGGGGGGAAGAGGCAGGTTTCACCCCAATTTGCACTTTTTAAAAAGCCTGGGTGTGACGTCACTTCCAGTTGTGACATCACTTCTGGGGCATCATTTTGAGCTCTGCACCAGGCTACATGTTCATTAGCTATGCACCATAGAGGCTTACACAGAGAAGACCTCCGTGACTGCCCCCTGCGCAGATCCAACAGTAGCCTTTTTGGTGCCACTGCATTGGCAGGGGGTGACATGGATGGGATCGGGCTCTGAATGACAGAAGTGTTGCTCACTTACTTATGCAAACCACAGCTCAGCACTATTGTTTTAAGAGTGAAAAGTAAATGCATAACAATATATATTGAAACCTTGAGACTTTTCCAATAATTTGGAAAGGAATGTACAGTATATATGCAACACACTGCAGGATTTAATCATATGCACGAGTGCTGAATATGGATCTGCATTTAGTATCATAACTCTGTATTTGATTGGTTACAATAAGAGCTGATACAATCTTGGATTCATATAACCTGCATTTCTCTCAGAGTATTCTGTTTTATTGAACTTGTTCTAAGAAATTTCATTGCTTATGAACCTTTGAGCTGCATACCATTAAACAGCTCATCTTTGCCATTCTGGAGATACAAATATAAGGGTAAAATGCATATAATTGCTTGCCTCTCATTCTCTGAAGCAGGTCACTTTGAATTAAAGCTAACCAAGTTCCCTCCAACAGCCTGAAGCTTCTTGGTCTATCTTTTCATAAAAGGAGGGAAACCCTGGGAGGTTGGAAGTTGGCAGCCTCAAAACCCTAGAGTGGGAGCACTTGCCAAGCTCTAACACCCTGAATTCACAAATTCCTGTCTGCTAACCAATTATGCTAAAGAAAAAAGCATGTTCATGAGAACCATTTTCCCTTTTCTCGCATACTCATCATAACCAGAGTGACATAATTCTTAGATGCTTTCTTTTGGGTTGCTCAACCGCTGCAAAGAGAAATGAAACAATTTTTCAAATAAACCCCACTTCCTTAGCGATGTTGACAATTTCAGTCAAGCATATTGTAATGAAATTAGAGATGCAGAAAATATTTTTTGACAGAGTCTATGAACAAAACAACCAGAAGCGACTCCAGTTCTGTGAGAAAGATCATGCCGAGTGAGTGCAAAAGAGAGAGAGAAACTGGGGAGAAATGTTGATAATTGGACGATATGGTTTTGGCAGGAAGAGGCATGCTTTATTAACCATCTACACTAAAAACATAACTTTCCAACTATTAACAGTTTTTACTTGCCAAAGAAAATTATCAGTTCTGATTAAAATATAGAGCTCTCTACCTAAAAACAAAACAACAAAAAGCTCTTACAAACAAGTATTCTTTCCCATCTATACTTCGAAGCAGTGTGTGAATGGCAAGTGCAGTAACACTTCAAAGATTATCAACCAAGGGCGAAAACCCAAGGAAGACTTAATAAACATTCTAGACCAGAATGGTCAGGGACCAGACCAAATAGTAAAAAGTCTTAAATCACTTTAGCATTTATAAAATTTATTGAACACGCTTTTATGGAAGTCCCCATGGATTTATGCCACATTCTCTACTTAGAATGAAATGAAGTCTACATTTAGAGTCAGTTCTAAATCCTTCTGCATCCTGAGCATTTGATCACCTCCTTCTGTTAGGTGACCAGGACCCCAAAATCAAGAAGGCAGTGGATCATATTTTTCTTAGCAGCCTGCCTCAAATATCAGGCAAAAGCTTATCAAAGCAGGCAAGAGAGGGCAGAAAAATTGGGGGAGAGGATAACATTTTGAAACAGTAATGTTTTTCTTGAGTGTTCTGGGAAACCATAATTTAGAGAGGTGTTTTAAACTATTTTACTAAACTCAGTGCACATATTTAATATTTTGTGGTGTTGCTTATTGTATATCTTTGTCCTGATTTATGTGCTGCCAATGGCCATAGATAACATAATAAAGAAATATATATCATTGATTTTAGAAGATTATTTCCTCAGAAAATATATAATGGTCTCTGGAGACAGTCCATACATTTCTGGTCAATATCATAGCCACATTGAATCTGAGTTGGTTCTGAGTTGGCACTCTTCAAGATCATTGGCTGCTACTCTGGATTGCTGCCTTCCAAAATAACCATGTTGTAATTCATTTTCTGGCAGTGAAAACTATAATCTCTTCTCAATCCTTTCCTGAAAAAATTTTCAGTGTTATACCTGCCACATTCACAGAGTTCGAGATCACTGTTCTCAGTAGTGGGAAAAGATTGCAAATTAAGAAGTTAACATGGGATTATGAAAGGCAGATTAGACTGGATTTAAAAAACTCAACCTCCATCTTCGTTTTAAAACCTCCTTGCCAAGGAAAAGGATTGGAGATTCACCAGGACAAATTACATGGCTTATTATGCTAAAATGTAAATCTTATTAAATAAAGTTCAGTATGGTGGCTGTGTCTGGTAAGCAGGGAAGGGACAGGGAAAAGAATGAGCAAGAGTAACAAGACCTCATTTTTCTCTAACAGCACAATCCTATTGGGTTTATTCTCTGGTGGAACAAGTGTTCCAACAGTGGAGATAGCCTTACAGCAGTTGCAAAAGTCTCTCGGGCAGCAAGCAAAGTTGTGCTCTGCAGGAACACTTGGCAGGGAGGCTGGAGCGCATCCATGCACACTGACATATTGTGAAAGCCCGGCAACCCAGGCAAACTGCAGGGGAAGGCAGAATGGGGGCAGAGGTGGGCGGAATGGGGAGGAAGGCTGATCAGGTCTGAGAAGCGGGCGGGCTTGGCAGCAGTGGTGTCTGCCAAACCCTTCCTGTATCCGATCCCCAGAGCTGGGTCAACACAGACTTGGCTGGCATTAGGCAACATCATAGTCCATGCAAAAAGAAAGTATGTTGCGAGGGAACTAACAGCCCAATGCTATTGAAGGATTATGCCAGCATGAGTATTACCACCACCACAAGTGGCAAGCTACATTTGCAGAAGGACACTGGATACTTGGCGGAAGAGGTGAGCTGATGCCAGGGGTTAGAGGGAGTCAAGGAGGGAGATAAACATGGCAAGGGAGGGTGGAATGGAGGAACGGGGCGGTGAGGGGATGGGGGAAAGAGTGGATTAGGCCTGAGAAAGGAATAGTATCAACAGTGGTGGTGCATGCCAAATTCCAAGCCTCTTCCCAGGCTTAATCCGCCTTCATGTAGCAATGTGGATTTATGCCAGCAATTGAGATACTTATCTACACTCTCTAAATCTGTGAAAATCATCTTCTCTATCAATACGCATTGCTGACATGCATGTAGAAACTTGGTAAATTTGAAATCTAAAAATAGGATGGCATGTATACAATCAATGTGTGGCAAAGAAAAATCAGAGAAGAGAGTGTAAATTAACTTAAATATACCTGAGTACTTATAGCAAAATTGAACACTTTAAAATCAATAATAAAGAGGGCTAACCAAATACATTTTCCAGTGCAATCCTATGAATGTTTATTCAGAAGGCAGTTTCACTGAGTTTGTTAGGCCTCATTCCCAAATAAGTGTTTAGGATTGCAGAAGGTTAAATCAGGGCTCATGAGAGTGGGGGTAAAGGGGGTAATTTGTACCCAGGCCCAGGGTCAAAAAGGGGACCCAGGAGCTAAAGCAGGGGACCCAGAACTTTCCTTCGATCTCATATTTTACTGTCTCACCAGGATCCGCTGCCCATGTGGGATGCTGGGCAGGTGGCAGCAGCTGCTGCCACAAGCCATATGTGCTGGGCCAAGGAATGCATACATGACACTCTTTAACAAAGTGTCAAACCTGGCAGGAAACTGGTCTTCTATGGTAGCGCTTTGGCTGGTGAATCCACTTTGGCTTGTGGATCCACCTTCTGTGGAAACACAAAGGAGTGTATAGGATCCTGCTCAGGGACACAGCTGCAGGGCTACAGCTGCTGCAGAAGTACATTTTGATACACACTGGACACATTCCATTCTAATGTGAGCCTAAATATGATAATGCTAGTTTTCTACATTGATTTTCTATATTTGAAAGAATTTAGAGAGACTTAGGAATGTGTTTTCTTTTCCAAAGTACAGTATCTAGCTGCCAAGGCTGTACAGGCAGGTAGACCTGGGTTCCACATTGATTTTCCAGGTTGTTGCCACCCTCCCCCCGCCCTGTTTCATACCTTCCCCACCCCTGTTGCCACAATCCCCTGCTCTTTCACCCCTCCCCCTTTGGAAAGAGGCCCAAAAGAAATGTTATCTCCTGATAAAATTCTTCTTGGAGGTAGTGGCATCACTAGGATTCGCATCACCTGGTGCGGGAGGCCTGCGCGTCACCCCATGCAGTGGGCAGGGCAATGCCCCAGGTGGTGGGCATGGCGATGTACCATTGCCCCGCCCCCACTGGTTTTTTGGCTGTACCTTTTGTTAGAACACAGATATTACAATGTAGTTTGTTTCATTGCATTCTGCATAAAATTACACATTGATTAATATATAACATGATGGTATTATTCCTCCAAATTCTGATTTTAGTGATTTTGAAAACTTGTAGAGTCACACACACACACACCCTGTGTCAGCTTACTAACACCTTATTGCAGCAGTTCTCAAACTTTTAGCAGTCCAGGACCCATTGGAAGTGATGTCATGGCCAGAAGTGACATCATCAAGCAAATTAAAATAAATAATTATAAATAATTAAATTAAAATAAAATAAATAATTAAATAAGGGGGAGCCAGTCCTGTTCCACCAAGTGAATCTACTCTGAAGTAAGTCCTATTGTGGTCAATGGGGCTTACTCTGAGGAAAGTGTGGGTAGGATTGCAGCCTGAGCACCCAAGCCTATGCATGTCTACTCTGAAGTAAGTCCCATAGTGGTCAATGGGGCTTACTCTCAGGAAAGCGTGGGTAGGATTGCAGCCTGTGAGCCCAATCCTATGCATGTCTACTATAAAGTAAGTCCCATTGTGGTCAATGGGGCTTACTCTCAGGAAAGTCTGGGTATGATTGCAGCCTGTGAGCCCAATCCTATGCATGTCTACTCAGAAGTAAGTCTCACAGTGGTCAATGGGGCTTACTCTGTAGTCTGCCTGCAATAACACCCCCCCCCCCCAAAAAAAAGAACCAGTGAGATTTCCAGCCCTGCCCAGTGCCCAGTTTAAAGTTCTTTTATTTCAGGCATATCAATACAAAGACCCACCTGGCTTTTCAAGTGCAAAATAAAAAACATTCCGCTTACCAGTTCAAGTCACTTTTTTTGTCCTTTCTAGTGGGCGGGGAGGCTGCCTTCTGGAGCATTTGTTGCACTCCAGCTCCATCAGATCTGGACCATTCTGATGTCCTCACATTCTCCTTTGCCTGGCCTGACCCCCAGCCAAGGCACGTCTGCCTACTCACAAGTAAACGCGACCATGTGGTTGCTTTTGCTTTCCATAGGGCTCCATAGACTCACAGCTGGGAGGTAGGAACCTCCTCGGGTGTTTTTGGAGGCTGCATTCATTGGATGAGGACCATTCTGAGGTTCTTGGAGTCTTCTCAGCCTTCCCTTTCCAAAGGACTATGGCAAGTACGCCTACTCGCGAGTAAACACGTGATACGGCTCACTTTCACTTTCCATAGGGATCCATGCATTTTTTCCTTCTGGTATTTTGGCCATAACTTTTGAACAAAAGGAGCGATTTCAATTTTGGTTTTTGCATTGCACTCCGCTGGGAATTCCGCATCCAACGGTGGATTGCATGACATGGTAGCTCCTAATGCCACGGTTTAAGCGCGTCACCCCCCCAGTGTGTCACCCTGTGCGGCCCGCACCCCCCACACTCCCCTAGCGATGCCACTGCTTGGAGGTCCTGGGTTAAATGATGAATCGTATATGTTTTAATAAATTAATCCGTTACATTTGCATGCACCTGCATACAGATAAAAGTTATACTGTAGTTCTGAATCAAGAAACCAACTTTCTTTTGAAATGATATGTGAATGTTCAGTAGCAATGTCTTAGAAGAGGCACTACCTCCTATGTGTGAAATAAATGGAGAACACCTCATTTAAAATTATGCGTCGCATCAGCAGCTATTGTAAGGGGACACATGGACACACGTGGACACACCCCCACACACCTCTTATGGCCAACTGCATTTTAATAAATTGATTAATCTAACCAATTAATTGATCAAACATTTTAGCTCTCAACACTTCCTTGTTCTTGAAGGAAAAAGCAAAGTTGTCATGATGGAGGCTCCTTCCTTGTCAGGAGCCCAGGGCAAGTGAGAGCTGGAAGGAAGTGTTCCCAGTACCTCTTGGAGCCACCTGACCCCATAGCCATCACCCGCACACAGAAGAAGCCTTTATGCTTGTGGTGCCTCATTACAAAACTAATTTGTGAACTGGCCCAGAGAGATGTTCCCTATCTATTTCCTAAGCTAATGTCTTGCCATTATTACCGTGAGGAATGAGTTATTTCCAAATGACAATAAACCACCGACAGCCTGATAACATCTACCAAGGATCTCAAGGGAGTACTTAGTTGTCGAGTCCCTCAAGCTAAATTACAAGATCTTAATAAAGGTTTGGGCATGTTCCTGAAAGGCGATAAGTTCTCCCTGTAGGATGATCAGATGCTCTTTGCATCTCATAATATTATGCCTTAAATTATTACCCCACAGTAACCTCAGGAAGTTACACAGTAATTGCAAGCACCTCAAAATTAGCATGTGAGTTACATATTAATTAGCAGCTCCAGCAGTCTCTGTTCTTCCAATTCTTTACATGATGCCCTGCATTACACAAATAATCCTTGTCCACTGGTATTTTTCCCCAAGTACTTCCTAGCTGGGAAGTTTTGCAATTTTTCTCCTCACATGCCCATGTCCCCCTGACATATGGGAAAAGCAACTAATAATCTTATAGTCGTTCATTTTTCTTTGTTCATGTCTAAAAAAACTCATTAATCCATAAAGACTTGCTTCCTAGTTAACATTAAGTCAGCTGCCAATTTTATAATAGGATTATCTTTTCCTGGATTTAAGAATCTCACTTGTTAGCCACAAAACAGACTTCAACTAACAGCTATAAAATCTAATTTAAACCCTACTGGCATTAACTAAATAGCAGAAGCACAATTTCTGTCGAGCTACGCTTAACATCCTGCTACTGCTGTAAATATACAAAATTCCCTTTGAAGTGACAAAGAAAACTGTTCAGTAGGATAAATGGGGTCTCCAGAGTGTAATTGCTGCATCATCTCTGAGGCCTAACAAATGTTGTTTACATATTGCCAGGATTATATTGCAAGTTTATTTAAACAGATTAAACCATGTTTACATGCATTAATTCTCCCTTTTACATTATAAAAATGTAAATTTTAATGAGCTGCATTTCCTGTTATCTAACAAATGGCCACCAAGGTGGTCTTATGTTTTTCCAGCGAAATGAACTGCTTTCAGTATCGTTATCCATTACAGTTAGGGGTTTCCTGGAACATGAAACCAGAATTTGCTCACTGGATTCAGGGGGCTGCATGCAGTCAAACCATCCAGCTCCTACCTGCACCTTCCCAGCAGTGGGAAAATAAACTGAAAAATCTGAAGAACTGTTCAAAATGCAACAGCCCTTGGTAGGACCTCCCCATACTCCAGCCACAATTAGGGCGCATAATGGAATCTCAACAGGAATAATTTGCATGTGAATGCCAACCTGTGCCTTGGCGACAGGATTCAATCCTGGGAGGCACAGCAGCCTGTCACTGCTACCTCCAAATTGGCTTCAGTTGTAGAAGCCTAGCATGGCTGAAATATACCAGATACAATATTCACTAGCCCTCAGTCCTTCAGATTTCATGGACCCTGCCATTGAAACTTAGAACCCACAGAGTGCAACTTTCTTCATTTTTTGTAAAATTCCAGTGCAGTGCTTCTCAAACTGTGGGTTGGGACCCACTAGGTGGGTTATGAGCCAATTTCAGATGGGTCCCCATTCATTTCAATATTTTATTTTTAATCTATTAGACTTGATGCTGCCATAGTATGTGACTGCATTGAGGGAAATGTTACAGACCTTTAAACAAACTACTATGTATATTCTTTGAACAATGATAGTAAATGGGACTTACTCCTGGGTAAGTGTGGGTAGGATTACAGCCTAGGATTGTTAAAAATGTTCTTGCTTGATGATGTCACTTCTGGTCATGACATCACTTCTGGTGGGTCCTGACAGATTCTCATTCTAAAAAGTGCGTCCTAGTGCTAAATGTGTGAGAACCACTTTTCTAGTGTATTAAGTAGAAGTTGTCCCACTTCTCGGTGTTTGACCTTCCAACTTGCCAACCATCCAAAAGTAGCCCTGAAAAATTACATATATGTGTGTGGGATTTTCCTAAATTATTTATTTACTGGGGAAGAGGTAAGGTGCTCAGGAGGAAGGTGGTAAAAAATCTGGCACTTAGGCTCCTGCACAGAAAAAACAACTATAGGGTTCTCTGCTCCTTAAGTTACAGAAGCCTCTGATGCTTCAGAAGATGTGTATGTTTTAAGAAACTGAAAATATTTTTTGGAATCATTAACTGTCTCTGCTCCTGTGTGCTTATTGATAGCAGCAAACTAGCTGGGTGGTGGAATTTCCCACAGGAAAATGACTGCTGATTGCTCTGCTTACTAAAACTAAAACCAGGAGAACCACTTTTCCACCAGAATCAACAAGGTTCCTTTCCACCTGAACCTATAAAGCTGCTGCATCTGGCCTGGCTCTTCTTTTCATTCAGAACAAACATACTAAGCTCAGAGTTTGCTATCTGCAGACCACTAGCACCCCAATTTAAATAGCTTGTGGACAATCTTAGTATGCCTGTTATGACTATCCTTGTTTTCAGAGAGGGAGACCTGAGTTACACAAGTTCCCTACAGGTTGGCCCTCCTTATCCACAGGTTTGGCACCCACAGCTTTGACTCACTGCTCAGCTGAGACTGGAGGGCTTCAAGAGGACACAACTGGAAGGGCCTTCTGGTCACATATAGGAGGTGTTCTGAGGTGCAGGGAGGTTACACGTGGCTTCCTCACCTCACAGAAGGCCTCCCAGAGTCTTCTACAGGCACTTCCTGTTTTTTGTCAAACCAGAATGTACCTGTTAGAAGCCTCCCACCTTTTGCGGCATGAGGAGGCCTCCCTGCGCGTCAGAACACCTCCAGATGTGACCAGAAGACACTTCTGGTTGCTTATGGAGGACCTCTGAAGGCCCTCCCTGCAGATTACAATATTTGTGGGTTTGATATCCATGTGGGGTCCAGAAAAGGTTCCCATGCGGTTACCAAGGGTCAACCTGTATATCAATCCACACTTGAGTTCAGTTCTCAGAATCACTGAGCAACATTAGATAAAACACAATTCCACATTGCAATTCTAGGTCTCAGGGCTCTGAAGACCAAACCTAGTCAACTCCTTACATTCACTGACTTCAAGACTCTTCCTGTATGTGACAATTGTGGAGCACTCATTGAAGTTATGAAATGAGGAAATAGCAGGTAGGGGGTGAGGTGACTAGCACTGCAATGTACCAAACATATGCTATTGAGAAGACCTAGAGAAATGATAGAGCATCATTTTTACGGATACCCTAAGTGGTTCTCAAACTTTTAGCACCAAGACCCACTTTTTAGAATGAGAATCTGTCAGGACCCACCAGAAGTGATGTTATCAAGAGAAGTGACATCATCAAGCAGGATAATTTTGAACAATCCTAGGCTGCAATTCTACCCACACTTACCCAGGAGTAAGTTCCATTTACTATAATTGTTAACAGTATATACAGAGTGGCCTGTTAAAAGTACAGATCTATAACATTTCCTCCATGCAATCACATGCCATTGTAGCATCAAGTCTAATATATTAAAAATAAAATATTGAAATGAATGGGGACCCACCTGAAATTGGCTCGCAACCCACCTAGTGGGTCCCAACCCACCGTTTGAGAAACGCTGCCTTAAACCAAATTATTATATTTGGTTAACTAATAGCACATTCCTATGCATATCTACCCAGAATCAAGTTCCACTACGTTCAATTAGACTTACTCCCAGGAAAGTTTACAGAAGATTGTAGCTTTAAAGAGTTATATTACTGTAAAAATTATAGGTAAGTCAGATTCCTAATGAATAGTCAACATTTTTAAAGGTGGTGGCATAGACATAGTGTTAAGATATATTAGTATTAAAAGTAACATAGTACAATGGGATTTGGGGTAATTATATGATGCATTGTCACCAACTATATCCAGCCTTCAAGAAGTTGAAACATGGACCCTGGTGCAGTCAAGCCTCTTTAAAGATGCAAATTGGAGTCAAACACAGAAAACAGTAGGGTTCTGTTTATCCTTTCACAAAGGGCGCAAAGTACTAATCAGACTTCACTGCTAGGCTGGCCATGTTGTTTACAATAAACAGGAAGACAGTTAGACTGTAATTTCCCCCACATAGCATTTGGAGACAAAAGAAATGGTTGGCAGCCTTCACAGATTTGGAGTTGCAACACAGCAAAACACTGGAAGCAACAAGTGGGATTCAGAGAGAGCACGCAGGCGCTTTCCCATAATATACAAACAAAAGCATGTGCACTAAAAATAATGCATCTACTACCTGTTGGTGTTAAATAAATGCTTACTAGCAGTTAGCAGTTCACATATAAAGAGACTGAGAAAGAAGTTAACTCCTACTACCCAGGCAAAGAATTCCCCTTTACAGTGGTAGTCTCTTACATTTATCAGAGGAAAAATAACTAGTCCTATCCATCCCAGCATAGCATCCCTCCAAGTGACTTTCACAGACCAAGAGGGGTGAGAGAGGGAGACTCTACCAAGGCACTGAGAGAGCACAATTATCATGCAGGATGCCCTGTCAGCAGCGCCACTTCTGTGGTAACATCTCTTCGCAGAGCACCTCTTTGCTGCTGAGCTGCAAAGTGACACCTTGGAAGAAGTGGTGCTTCTGAAGGAGTGACCCATGAGATAATTGGGATCTCCAGGCTTGATAACTGGGCTCTCCCATATCTTGAAAAATATGATCTAGAATTGCATATTTTCTCTTCTGTCATTTATGATCCACTAAGCCAAACACAGACCACTAATATATCATGACCTGACTGGTGCTCAACCACTTCTCTGTTTTGCAGTCCTCGCCAGGTGAGATGATGGAAATATATTTCCATATATGTGCAAAAATAGATGGGACTTGTTAAGGATCTGGTAGGTTGCAACATGTAGCTGGTGGGGGCTGTGTTCCGCTTGCTGGGATATGGCTTTTCTATTCTTTTAGGTCAACAGAGCACCCTATCACTGCTCACAAGTGTTGCATAAGCATTAAGGCAGCAATGCTTTTGGTGTCGCTAATACAATTCTCAAGCATTTTTTGCTAATTTTGGCCAAGGCTTTTTGCACACTGCATTTTTAGATGCCTTTCAAGGGGTTATTTCAATTATGTCCTACAAGTTAATTGGCTATTTCTGAATCATGAGAAAAGTGCCAATTCAAAGTATCTGTAAAAAAGAAAAACACACACACATTTTTCCCCCCTCAAGCTCATTAAGAAGAAAATTGCTGATATTTTGACCTTCTTAGAAACACCATGAATTCTCACATGGGAAAGATGGCTCTTACTGAGTAAAACAATGCAAACACACACACACACATTGTCAGCATTACGATGTAGGCAGGCTTTCTAGGGCCATACAGGGATTAATAAGGCAATGGAAACACTTCACAACCTTTATGAAAACCTATATTCATCAGAACTCTTCATGGATCAAAAAAGCCTTGCAGAGTTAGTCTGTACAGTTCAGCTAGCCTATAGTTTACCAGAGCAACTCTTGGACTCCCCAAATCTGATTGAAGACATTTCCCCAAGCTGCTGAGTCTTTTAATAATGGCAGGACACCTGGGAAAGTGGCATTCCCATTCCAATTTTCTGTGTTGTTTGAAGGCAATGTTACCCCACCATGTGCCACCATGTATGTTTAATCATTCTCTATCTTCTCCTCAGTTAGGTTTCTCGCCATAGGAGGAGTACAATTAGCTACTGCACTAATTTATAATAAATAAAGCAAAGACCTTGTAAAATACTCGTTATCAGTGTCTCACATCGTGGAGTACTCGTTGAAATTCTCACTATGAGCTCAGAGAAATACCTGATACACTGACAAATTCCAACCATTTGGTTTTGTTATAAACAGATTACCATCGCATAATACAGGAAAACTGTTGATTTTAATTGAAGTAGCCAGAGATTTATGGAGCCCACTGCAGCTTTCTTGATTGATGTTGTAAAAGCTTTCAATAAGCCAGGCTGTGTTTTTTTTCGTACTCCACAACTGGCTCATTTTATGATTTCACCTCCTACCCATCATTCTTGTCCAACTCCTTTCAATTGGTAATAAACGAAATGTTGGAAGGCTCAAGATTATGAGATGATCAAGGCAAAGGACAGCAGCTTCACTACCAACATACTATTTGTTCTGACCCTAGGATCAGAGCAAGGAATTCCTATGGAGAAAAAGTATGGCCAAGTCAGCATGAATGCTGACTGTGTGTTCATCTGTAATAAACCCAAATCTTGTATATGTGCTTTTTAATACAAACAGCCTAACACCCCAATCCCATAGGCAGTGAGCGTTGGCAGAATGGAAGAAGTAGGCCATGCAAGTGGGTGGGGAGGGCAGAATGGGAGTGGGGAGGGGGTGAAACTGGGCAGAGAGGGAACATGGAGGCTCTCTCCTCAGACATGTGCTAGGAAAATTACTAGTGTAGGCCCAAAGAGACCCACTGTGGGTCAGGAGGCTTACAGAGGTGTAAGGGGATCCCCTTTCACCTCTGAAGCTTCCTCATCCCCCCTCTGCTGGATACAGTGTGACCATTTTTGGCACAGCTACATCAGTGGGGGGGATAAGATTGAGCTATTAGAAATATTCTGAATTGAAATGGCTTTTCAAAAGTGAGCTGAGTCTTATTTAGGACTTAAGAAGAAAGTAACTTTTACAGTGCCCATTGGACATTGGTCACCATGTCCTGCCAGTGTATGATAATCATAGAAGCTTTGATTATTATACTATTTTTGGAATTACAACCTGATTCTATGGGGAGGCTCAAAGGAGGGAAATACCCAAGTTATTACGCTCATTTTTCCTGGGTTCTAATTCCTCTCTGTGATTAAGAGTTCAAATTAGGTGTCTGCCTTATTGCCTTATGGGCAAGCAAATGGCCACAATCTTGACTTTCAACAAGGAAGGCTGAATTGAAACTAAAGTTTCTTTTGGTACTGTTTGCTTAATAAAGTAGTTATAGAGGCCGTAACTACACATGGGAGTCAGCAACTAGATTGTTAAAAGCCATTTCTGTGCAACATTGCACATACATCACAGGGATTAAATGGGTTAGTAATCTGATGGCAAAGGTACTCTGTCAAGGATTGGATCTAGCATATACACATAATGAACTCACTGTTTGGTAGTGGAGAAACCCTGCCTTCCTCCCCCCCCCATGGATGCTCGTGCAAGGTAGATGCTCAAGTAAAGGACCCACCATGTAGCCACATTATTTGTGTAATTTTTCCTCCTCAAAACTAGTGCAGTGGGGGGAGCAGGAGATTACAGTAATTGGGTACCCATGTGATCAGCATTCATAAGGTGTGCTCATGTTATATGCACACAGGATGAATGGAAGCTGCCTTACACTAGTCAGACCATTCAGCTCAGTGTAGCAGCTCAGTTAAGGTCTAAGAAGAGATAACAGCGACTGAATCTGAGATAATCTTATGCAAAGTATCAGGGATGTCCCATGCAGGGGTGGCACATGAGACAGAACCACTCCACTGGCTTTCTCCAAAAACTACTGCAGCCTAACCTGGTGATTGTGCATGTTTTCCACCCGCTGATTTGGGTGCAAGTGGGCAGAACACATGCATGACAATCAGGTTATGCTATGGCGATTTTTGGAGGACACCAGTGGGGCGGTTCTGCTGCACCTGCCACCCTTGCACCGCACATCCCTGCAAAGTATGTACTCTGTCACTGAGATATCACTGAGGTGACATCATATATGATGATACTGTATGATGGAAAGCAGGAGGCTTGTGTGCTCACACAATGACCACGGGTAAATTGGTAAGTACATGAACTGGACCACCACTGTAGTTACATCAGTCACTCTCATGATTGGAAGACCCTGGACTGGTTTGGGAAATACTACCAGATAGCCAACCTGAACATGTGATGAGATGCATGAGTGTGCACGCTGTGAACAGACATACACCCTGGTGTCCCAACCAGCAACTGTATAATCAATGGAGGGGGAAAATATCCAACTGTTCTTTGCACACAATTTAAATACTAAGTCAACCCTAAGCACAGACAACATTCCATGGAGTGGGGAGATTCCATCCCTTGTTGCTTCAGCGAATTACTACTCTACTGACTTGTCTTTTGTTACCAGCCTTCAATATAGAACTGCCTCACAAACTGCTGCACACCTGTCACTGCCGATTTCATAAGCCCATTATGGCCCCTGTGCATACATTACATTAGTGGGGGTAGCAAACATTACTGGGGGTAGCAAGATTGCAGAAGTTGGCCCTGCTTCCTGAGCCAATGCACTTGCAGGCCATATCCTCAGGGAAGCATCAAGTGAATGGTGCACAGGACATGGCTAACCAGCAGGCTCCCATTTGTCTCTTCCATGCATTCAGGAATGATGCCTGAACAGAGCTACAGTGGCTGGTTCATCATACCAGTCACTTCAGCACTAATTGTCTTGTTAATTGTGAGAACTACCAGCTCTGATCTTACAGGGCTACCACCTCAACAGGTTCAGGATCATGATTTACCATCAAGCCATGCCACAGAGCATAGCTGGACTCCCTAGGCCCAAGAAGAAGCAACCAGCAATCATTCAGGACCAAAGTAAGGACTCTGACAGAAATATTGCCATGTTGACCTTACTGAGGAGCTGCAAAGAATTCTTTCCACTGCTTTGAAGGACTGAAGTATAACAATAGAAGGAGATAGTGTCCTATAAAGCATTCTAATAAGAGTAACACTCTGATCCCTAAAGGAATGAACAATGAAGTCTCTGTGCAATCCACTTTTGGAGAAGAAAGAAAGCATGATGCATAGAAGCAGACACACTCTGCAGTAGGGGAAAGGCACTCTTTTCACACTGTAAAAGAGAGGAGAGAGATAAGCCTACTATGTTTTTAAAGACCCACTGTTCCAGCTATCTTGGTTTTAATGCTGTAATAATAGAATCTCTGATTATCCCAAATTGAAGTCATGTCTGCTCGGCAGCTTTTTTTCCCCTTCTTCTTCTTTTTTAAAAGCAGTAACCATTTCCATCACCCCATTTAGCGGTTTCCATTTTCACCATGTCTGTAAGTGAAAACTCACTACAATATAAGACAGACCCTAAAACCACTGTTCTCAACAAATCTGTCCAGTGGCAGTATTCAGACCAGACTTTGCTGTTGTCATATCTTGACAGTTTACCAGTTGTTCAGCCTGTTCAGTTTTGAAATCAGATTCAGTTAAGCTAAATTCCAGTATGATCATTTAATAATTCGTAGTTGAAATATATTCCAAAATTCTAACATGAGTTCTTGACAGGAGTTGGCTTACCTGTTCAAATATAGAGATTTTCCCCAATACTTTGTCACTTAACCTATATAGCCTTCCAAAACATGTAGGGAAACTGAATTCTGCTAGATTTTACTTTTCTAATTTAGGATAACTCACTTTAGGAGATTTCATTGAATTGACAGACAGGCCAATTGTATCCACACTTTCCTGGGAGTAAGCCCCATTGAATAACAATAACAATAACAATAACAATAACAATAATAATAATGTTATTTATATACCGCCTTTCTTGGTCTTTATTCAAGACTTTATTCAAAGTGGTTTACATAGGCAGGCTTATTTAAATCCCCGTAGGGATTTTTACAAATGAAAGAAAGTTCTTTCTTTCAAGAACCACAACATTGCAAATGGATTACCTATTAAAAATAATATGCTAAAATTGACATCAGAACAGAAACAAATTTTAGATCAGAAAATTTCCATGCAAGAATTATCAGAAGCAATCAAAAGACAGAAAAATCAGAAATCCCCTGGACCAGACGCAATTCTGGCAGAATATTATAAGATATTTGAAGAGACGATACAATTACCGTTCAAGAATTTGGTTAATGATATCTGGGAAACGGGAAATATACCTGACTCATGGAAAGAAGCTTTAATTACGTTAATACATAAACAAGGCACAGAAAAGAAAGAAATCAGAAATTATAGGCCAATTTCTCTTTTGAATACGGACTATAAGGTTTTTGCATCAATATTGGCCGGAAGATTAAAGAGAGTTCTATTGCAAATAATACATCAAGATCAAATGGGCTTTTTACCAAAACGACATCTAAAAGACAGTGTGAGAGTTATTATTAATATAATAGAATATTTTGAGGCACATCCAGAGAAAAAATTAGGATTAATCTTCGTAGATGCAAATAAAGCATTTGATAGAGTAAATTGGAACTTTATGATACAACAAATGCACCAGATGGATTTTGGGCCAAAGTTTATAAAGGTAATAGAGAAGATATATACAAAACAGACAGCAAGAATAAAGATAAATGATGATATAACAAGAAAGATAGATATTCAACAGGGAACAAGACAAGGATGTCCTTTATCTCCATTACTGTTTATTTTAACTTTGGAAATATTGAATAATATAGTAAGAAGAGATGAAAGAATTGTTGGAGTGAAGGTCCAAAGTGAAGAATTCAAGATTCAGGCATATGCAGATGATCTTACTTTTATTTTAGAGGATCCAAACCAGTCTTTAATATATCTGATAGAAAATTTGACAGAGTATGGAGAAATGGCAGGACTGAAGATAAATTATGATAAAACGAAAATATTAGTGAAAAATATAAGAAAACAAGAAAAACAGCAAATACAGGAATTTGGTATTAATATTACAAACAAGATTAAATATCTGGGGATCACTTTAACAGATAAATGTAGTGAATTGATGGAAAATAATTACCTAAAGTTAATGATGGAGATTAAAAAAGATGGAATGGATTAAACTTATCATTGTTGGGGAGAATAGCAACAATTAAGTCAAATGTACTGCCGAGAATATTGTTTTTATTTCAGACAATACCAGTCCTATTAAATAAGGCATTTTTTCAGGATTTGACTAAAGTGATGGCTAATTTCATTTGGCAAGGGAAAAAAGCTAGAATAAAGATGAAACTATTACAAGATGTTAAAGAACGTGCGGGTTTTGGAATGCCAAATTGGGAAATTTATTATTACGTGGCAGCAATGAATTGGATAAAGGATTGGGCAGAAGCGGAAAAATCTAGAGAGTTAAAATTAGAATTATATGATCTGCAGATTGGTCCTCATGCTTTTATGATATATGATAAAGCCAAATATCATAGCTATTTTAAACAACATCTGATAAGAAGGGCACTGTTATTTGCCTGGGAACAAATAAGATATAAAGTTTACAAGAAAATTCCAAGATGGTTAAACCATTGGAAATTAGTACAAGGCCAATATGGCTGAGAGGTTCACAGAATAAGAGATATGATGAATTATTAGATGAAAAAGCAGATCTTTACTCAAAAGAAATATTGTGGGAGAAAGGGATTAAACTGGATTGGTTGACGGAACTACAAATTAAAACAAGATGGCTTAAAGATAAAAAAGAAGGAATCTATCTAGAGGAGACGGAATTTGATAAAATATTTCTATCAAATGAGGAACATTATATTAAGAGGATGTATCAATATTTGT
The DNA here is from genome assembly GCF_035046505.1 of Tiliqua scincoides. Lineage (NCBI taxonomy): Eukaryota > Metazoa > Chordata > Lepidosauria > Squamata > Scincidae > Tiliqua > Tiliqua scincoides. Next base: position 102,026,579 of record NC_089823.1, read on the forward strand.
TAAGTATGGAAATGGAAGATGAATTGGTAAAAGAGGTGATGATTATATGGGCAAAGAATATTGGACATAACATAATAATAAATAATTGGGATCAGCTATGGAAAAGAAATATGAGGATAATCAAGGCAGCAACAATGAAAGAAAACATATATAAAATTTTTTATAGATGGAACCTATCTCCAGATAGGTTGGCAAAAATGTATCCCGGCACAAGTAATAAATGTTGAAAATGTAAAGAGGTGAAAGGATCTTTTTACCACATGTGGTGGCTTTGCCCTAAGGCAAAAGAGTTTTGGAAAAAAATTCATATAAATATTCAAGTTATGAGCCGGGGGGAAGAAAATGGCCGCCTAGTAGGTTATCTCTGCCGGCCGCTCCTGTCGTTTCTACATTCTTTTCCTTCCCTAGATAGGACCTCTGGTTTACTTCTTCTCTGGGAGGTCTCAGTAATTGTCCCTGAACCGAAAGGCACTGGCAGCTCCTGTTTTTGCTTGCAATTACGCGTGGATTACAGTGGATGGTTATTCCAAATCTTGAAACGCGGAGACCATGGGGAAAAAGAGGAGACAGAGAAACCATTCAGAACATGGTAACTCCCCCGGCAAGTCCTCAAAACAGAGACGCCTGGATGAACTCTCCTGGATGCAGCATGTGAGTGAGCCTAATTTTACCTCCTCTAATAAGTTTTCTGTCCTTGATGTCCAAGATACTGCCGTGGAGTCAGAAGGGGGAGACCAACTGCCCCCCTCCCCCCAACTGGGAGATATCTATAACTCACAGTCGCCACATTTCCCCGCTCTACAAGACAAGCTCTCACTACAGGAAGAGAGTGCTACCAGTAATCAGTTTTTAACTGTTTTAGGAGATTATTCCATAACAATGGGGAATACGATTGTATACATCTGCTGGCAGTTCAACTCTGTTTTATCAAAGCTGGACTTGCTTCATAAGGATATCCAGAGCCCTCCTCTCTCACCCCCCCCATCCTGCACAGCATTTGGACACTCACTTCAGACATCCAAGAAACCCACTCCTGTCTGTAGAAGGGGTGAGCCCAGAACCCCATGTGAACTCGGCCCGTCATTTGCTGAGAAACCAACTGATGTTAGTGATCTGGCACACGCCCCTTAACTGGGGGAAATGGACAAATAAACCACGAGCACTCGACTCTCTATCCAGGCTACTCTGTCTCGACGTACACGACATTGATTTAATTGAATTGATTAGGCTCCCTCGGTGGCACCAAATGCCACAATGTTCCCGCATCTTGTTGAAATTCAAGACTCATAGGATTCCTCGCTTGCTTCATGAGAGGAAGTACATTCTCGAAAAATACAATATTTTCCAAAACCAGGTGTTTTGTGAAACACATACTACTCCACTACTCCAGAGAAATCATTTGAAGCCTCCATTATCAGCCTCTTCTACAGTTCCAAGGCCGGCCAATTTTGGCCAGATGCCCAGCCCTCAGTCAGGTGATAAGTGTAATCAGCTTGCTGAAAACACAGCTGATCCCTGGTCCTCATTACACTTGGATGTTATGTCAACAGTCTCTGATCTAAAAGTGGCCACTGACAGCTTTGCTAGTCTACTACTGAAGTTAAAAGCCTCGCTCCCAGTGCAACAAGGCAAAGCACCCAAGGATGCATACAGCCCACCTAATGTCCAACACTCAAAAGCTGGGAAAGGAATGCCTAAAAGGAAGAGCCCAGCATCTAGCAGCAGCCCCCGGGCTCAATCGCTGGTTCCCAAGCCTCCACCCAAGGTACCAGTAAATTTGCCATCGCGGAAGAAGACCTTCAGACCCCAAAAGGACCTGCATGGGTCTCTGAACGGACAGAGTACAACTGAAGCTGCTGTATCCTTGGAGCCAATTGCATCAGTAGTCCAATATGGCCTTCTTTGCAAAGCATGTGCACCTTCGGACGTCAGCAGTGCACACACAGAAATAGACTGCCCAATGGAGACAATGCCTGCCATTCCTAGTTGCCCTGTGAGGATCACAAACTCATCCACAGAGATACAGGATGAGTTGCCTGCCTCAGACACAGTGTGTGTCAGGAACCATCTTCTGAGGAATTCTGTGTTCAGCTCAGAGATCTCAGACACTGGTGATATCACTCAGTGTTTGCCCAGTGCTTCTTCACAAGCTACAACGTCTCCTCAGAATACTAGCCCTCACAGTGGTGATACAAGCTCCCAGTCCATGGACCTGCTGCTCCAACTGGATATAGACGAGGACACACTAACCAGAGAGGCTCTGGAGGCATACAGAGCTCTCCCTCAACAAAAGCAGTTACAGATGGTCAAAAAAATTGAGATGGTTTGGCAGGAACTAACAAACATTATTCTGACCCAATGTTCTTCTACATCCTTGGAGAGTTCATCTCCACGAGACCCTCAAGCATCATCTCTAGAAGCAGACCCCCTTCGGAAGCTGCCCATACAGGCTGAGATCCATCAGGAGCCACCAGGTGGAGAAAATTTGCCTCCCTCCCCTTCTCCAGAAGAAGATGAGATTGTGGAAGGAGCTATAAATGCCTTCAAGAGTCTTCCAAGGATGGAACAAGCAAACATAATAAAATGCCTGGATAAAGTTAGAGCAGAACTTATTAGCCCTAATGAGGAAGCTCTGACTGGCAGAACGCATCCTTCGGTTCTTCCAGAGCAAGCTTTGGGTCATCAATCTGATTCAGAAATGACTTCACCCAGGGAACATGTTACTAATTCAAGAGATTCTGTGTTACCCATGGAGGCAAACTTAGCCTCATCTAGCTGTGTGTCTCATGCCCCCCTGGAAATTGAGAACCTGCCCATGAATGAAGCTTGACTGATCAACCCTTCTCCTGACTTGGTCTCTCCCTTTTTGAGAATCCTTTCCTGGAATATTGCAGGATGGAGGAGCAAGAAAAATGACACTGATTTTTTAAGTTATCTTAGAACTTTTGATGTAATTATGTTGCAAAAGACACGGGTCCAGGGCCAATTGCATCTTAATGGATATAAAGCTTTTTTGCTCCCTGCTATTAAACCTAATTCTAGTGGGTGTCCATCAGCAGGTTTAGCCATACTGGTGGCAGAGCATCTTAAACCTTGCTCCCTAGTCACAAAAGATGCAAGCTTTAATGATATCCTGTGAAGTTATTGACTTATTATGTATTAACGTCTATATCCCCCCTATACTTAACAGTTCTCAGAGATCCCAGCTCTGGAGTGACCTTTTGATTGGTATAGATGACCTCAAGAGGAATCATCCTCTAGCTGAGGTTGTTTTGCTGGGCGACCTGAATTCCAGGGTTGGAAACTCTAATCAAATCTATTCTAGAGCATGGATGGTGGATGAAGAAGATTCTTTCCCCTCATTTTGTAAGTTAGATAGATGGTCAAAGGATTCTCACTACAATGCTAATGGCTTGGCCCTTGCAAGATTTTCTGTTATTTCTAATCTGCTCTGGCTTAATGGGCTAAAGGAGTACCCCAATGCTGGTGAATTTACATACATGTCCCCCCGTGGGTCAAGCGTCGTAGATTATGCTCTAGTGTCCATGTCTTTGAAACCACATGTGAAAGAGTTTGACACTGGGGATCTTACTATTAGTGATCACTTCCCTTTAACCCTGGTGCTTGATCTACACTCGGGGAGAACACCAGCACACCCAGGGGTTGAAGTAAACACAGAGAGTAGCGGCAAAATCATAGCGAACAACACCCTTTCTCTAAATTTCCATCAGTTAATTAGGGAATCAACAAGTATAGATTCATTATCATTCATCTTGAAGGAGCCTGACCCCTTTGCCCAAATCCAGTCATTTGAATGCCTAATTGACCACATCCTTATGACCCTGGGTTCCAACCCTAAGCGGAGCACTGTACATGGTGTATCCGATAAAAAGGACTGGTTTGATAAAGAATGTAGAGACCTCAAGGCATTGATCAGAGCAACTTATTTGGCCTTCAGAAAGTCTAATGCTCCATGTGAGGCGGTTAAATATTTTTTCTACAAAAAACAATTTAATGCCTTACTGGCAGATAAAAAGCAGAAGTACACCCATGCTCAATGGATTAAGTGGTTGCAAGCGATACAGCAAAAAAATAACAAACAATTTTGGGCCGTGGTATCAGGCTCTCTTAGTTCCAAAATGGATGACCCAGTTGTAATCTCTTCTTCTGTATGGATTAAACATTTTTCAGAACTATTTTTTGATAAGTGCAAATCCCCAGATACCCAACCCGACTTCAATTCATCTGATCTACCTACCTGGCCCCCTGTGATGCCCATGGAGATCATACAGATAATAGATCAATTGAAATCAGGGAAAGCTGCCGGACCGGATCTAATACCTCCTGAACTTTTAAAATGTGACCCTGAGTGGTGGGCTCACTTGCTTGCACCCCTCTTCACAACGATCGATAGGACTGGCTTAGTTCCCAAAGATTGGGTCTCGGCAACAATCATAGGCAAACAAACCCTAAGCTCCCTGCGAATTACCGGCCTATCAGCTTGCTCTCTGTAATAGGCAAAATTTATGCGAAATACCTAAATAATAAGCTTTTTACCTGGACCAACTCCAAGGATATCCTAGGTCCTGAGCAATCAGGATTTTGTCGGGGCAAATCAACAATGGATAACTGTTTAATTTTATCTCACCTAGTCTAAAAACAGATTAAGAAAGCCAAGGCAAGACTCTACGTGGCTTTCCTTGATCTAAGAGCTGCGTTTGATTCCATTGACAGAGATCTTCTTTGGTCTAAATTAGCCAGCATGGGGATTGATAAAAGACTATTGATGTTAATTAAGATCTTATATTCTAACACATCATGTAAAGTTAGATATACCAGGAGTGGTAGCCTCACACACCCCATTACTATAAACAAAGGGGTTAAGCAGGGATGCATTTTGGCTCCCATGCTATTTAACCTGTTCCTGAATGATTTAGCCCCAGCCTTGAAGACAGTGGATAGTCACTGCCCGATACTTGGGTCCCATCCAGTGCCGCTATTATTGTATGCGGATGATGCGGCTCTTATTTCTCGAACAAGAATTGGCTTAAAACGTCTACTTAATCAATCTATAGAGTATTTTACATCCAACAAGTTACAGATTAACTACTCTAAATCTAAAAACATGGTGTTTGCCAACAATTGGAAACCATTTAAATGGTCATTTATGGGCAACAAAATGGAACAGGTAAAGACATTCAGATATTTAGGCATTAATTTCCACTATAAGCATTCGTGGGTTTCTCATCGTAATGCAGTCCTAAATGCATCAAAAATCTCATCCCTTGCAATTTCCCGGTTTTTTTTTAGCCAGGGTAACAGATATGCCCCGGCTGCTTTAGAGGTATTCAAGGCTAAGATACTTTCGCAAGTTCTTTATGGCTGTCCAATCTGGCATAAGGCCTTGAATCATTCAACTGAGAGCATACAGGCCTCCTTCCTGCGGAGGATCTTGGGTTTTCCCAGATGTGTTCCATACTCTGCTATATGTCTTGAAGTGGGTTTTATTAGACTCAAAACATTGGCTTGGCTGAGATCAGTAAAATTTTGGCTTGCAATCCTCTTCAGTGCTGCCCCATATGGGCTAATGTACCAGCTTCTGGCTGATTCAGTACTGCCTGTGGAGGTTGTGGATTTACTCACCAAGCTTAAATCGATAGGACTAGACACAGCAAGCCTGGGTATGATTGGTTTAAGCGAAGCCTACAGGACTATCAAGGAAAGATTGCTTGATATTGAGCGTCAAGAGCTACTCTGTGCAGCTAATACCATTTGCTCCCCTCTCCATCTGCACATCCCAGTCAGCTTTGGGAAGCCGGCTTCTTTCCTTTATCATCTGCAGTGCCCACAGGCTCGCAGAGCATTCTCCCTTGCGAGATGCAATGCCTTTCCATCAGCTCTGCTAGCGGGCAGGTTTAGTGGCATTCCCTACTCAGAAAGAAGTTGTACCTGTGACAAGAATTGTGTGGAGACATTACATCATATATTTTTTTACTGCCCACTCCATGATACCCTTCGTAAGATCTATCTGGCTCCACTGCTGAACAAAATGCAGGGCTGGGAGGATTCATTTAAATTACAAACTCTTCTTTCCATAGAGGAAACTGACTCTCTTGACAAGGTTGCCAACTTTGTCTCTGGGATCCTGGCAGGACGGAATTCTGGGTCTTCCGCTATATTATGGTGAATGGGGGGAGGGGGTATTGGATGATTACGAGTGTTTTATTTTATTGTGTGTGTGCTTTGAATGTTTAATGTTTGGTTGTTGTTTCGTATTTCCATTATCTATGCCAATAAAGGTCTTATGTATGTATGTATGTATGTATTCAAGTTATTTTCAATTGTGTAATACCCTTACAACCAGAATTGTTTCTATTGAATATCTTCCCTGAAGGATATAACAATGATTTCAAACACACTTTGTTATACGTGATAATTGCAACAAGATTGGTCTATGCCAGGTTATGGAAGAACTCAGAAATTCCTGGTGTAGGGATGTGGATTGAGAAATTATACGAGATTGTAGAAATTGATGTGTTGACAGAAAGGTTGAGGGATGGTGAGACGGAGAGAATACAGAGATTGTGGAACCCATTATATGAATGGTTAGATAAATGATCATGAAATATTGATTGAAGAGATGATAATTATAGAAATAATTATAGAAATAAGACAGTATTGGCTGCAGTTCTGTGATTCCCTAGTGTTTTTTCCTCTGTATTACCCTGAATATATATATCTGTGATTTTCCCTGTACCCATGCCTTAAATCAAATAAAATATTTAAAAAAAAAAAAAAGGAACCACAACATTCAGGTGTTTCTCTCTGATCTGGTTTCACATTCTGGCCTCCATCCTCCCACGCTCAGAGCAGATGGAATAGCTTGGCTTCAGCTTGTCAGCTGCTTCAAGGTCGCACGGTGCCGGTGGCCTCAAACTGGCGACCTTGTGGATGTTATCTTCAGGCAAATGTAGGCTCTACCCTCTAGACCAGACCTCCTGCCCATTGACTCTAATGGGACTTACTTCTGAGTATACATGCATAGGATTGGGCTGTGAGACAACTAGTTCTAAGACCCCTTGCCCTGGAGAAAGAATTATTGCTTCTGAAGAGGTATAACTGTGGATGCTACCCAAAGTCATTAATATTATTAATATAGTAATTAATTCAATTTTAGTACTTATTAACAGCATTTCTATAACATTTCAAGTGTTAAAATTGCTTCACATACATTGTCTAGTTGCAATCCTTACAAAACCCTAAGAAGGATTATCCTCATATTGCAGATGGGGAACTGATCTTGAGAGGTCATGTTTGTTAGAAAGAAGGGCAACATCGGCTGCAGGAACTAAAGGGAGTGACACAGCATTCTGTGGGGCTGAAGTTACCAATCTGTCAATCAACAGTGACAGTCCAACTGTCTTTATCTGAACTTCTAGAGAGAGATGGACATGCATTCCTGAACTTTTTTCAGTACTTAGTACTCTCAAACCAAGAGAGATGAACTAGATAATGTGTTCAAAGCTGTTAGAACCTGTGGTCCTAAACCAGATGCTAAACAAATAAGTATTTGAGAACTGAAGATAAAGTATTTGGTTGATCTTTTACCTCATCCTCAGTTTTTATTCCCTATACACATCATTCAGTCTTAACAGTAAGCAGCCTGGTGAAAGTAAGTCATTTTCATTACAAGAGGAGCTTTCTTTTCTTTGTGTTGCTTACTAGCGACTAACAATGGTTTGACTAAGATCACCTAGTCAATATTAAAGGCAGAGGCAAGACAGTAATTGAAATGGGAAAAGTCAAATTTGTAGCTCAGTCCCTTAGTCACTATGTTACACCATCAACTCTAGTTCATTTTGTAATTGATTTTTTTTTCCTCTTAGGGTCAGTTTTTTCAGCATTCAATGACAGTGGGATATGGCTTGGGCGTACAACTGCACCACATGGTTCATAACACCGGAATAAAACCTGTAGATGACTTCTTATCAACTCAGACTCAGTACTTTTCAATTCAGCTGCAGGTCCCTAAGTGTTCAGCTGATAGAAATCAAGAAATGGTATGTAAATGCATGAGTGAAGAAGTCCAAATGATGCTAGTATGATAAGCTACTGGTATGATGAGGGAGACCAGCTACAACTCTAATGCCTTGGCACAAGTGAAGTCAAATAACAAGGTTTTACTGACAGATGAGCAGCTCACTGTCTATCGGTAAGTCCTTAGCAGCATTGCATCTGGTGCTGGGCAGGTCTTTTTCCTGGGTGCTCTTGGAGGTACTGGGAAGGCCTTCCTCAACAACTTGATCCTGGCGTCACTTTGAACATGGCACCACTTTGGCTATTGCATCTTCTGGCATCATTAATATGTTGTTGGAGAGAGGCAAGACAGCCCATGCTGCCTTCAAGCTGGACCTCAACCTCATCCACAAGAAACACCCTTGTGCAGCATCTCAAAATAAAAGCAACATGGCCCAAGTGCTGTGGGACTTTAAGCTCATTGTTTAGGATGAGAGCACCATAGTGCACAAGAGGGGTTTTAAGGCACTGAGCATAACCCTCAAAGACATCAGGGCCAATGATAGAGTAATGGGGGAAGTCACCATGCTGCTTGCTGGAGACTTCCAGCAGACTTCTCAGTAGTGCCAAGGCAAAATTGAGCAGACAAGATTAAGGCATGCATCAAAGCATCATATCTATGGCCCCTCATCTGGAAACTCTCTCTCAGGAAGAACGTGAGGGTCTACTTGAGAGGCGATATCTCCACTTGGCAATTCTCTGAAATAGGGAACAGAGAGCATCCCGAGCCCAAGGGAAAGGTTACCATCTCTGCATGCCTGGGCTCAATAGTGACGACCCTAGCAGACCTTACAGCAAGGATAAATCCTGATATTGAATGACAAGGGTAATATCATTAAGCACACTCTACTTAACTTGCTTGAAGGGGCAGAAATTGAGTACAGGTTGCAAACTCGATGCTGCAAACGGATGATAGCATCCGTAACCCTGTGGAGTTCCTGTGGAGTTCAATACCCACAGCCCTCCTGGCTTCCCAGCCCACAGGCTTCTAAAGTGGAGGCTCCAGTGATGTTGCTGCAGAACCTCAACTTGCCCAAACTCTGCAATGGCTATAAGTGAAGGCCCTCCACATGAATGTCATCGAAGCCACAGTGTTTCCCAGCTGTTCTCGGTGGCAGTCAGTGTTCATACCACACATACCATTCATACCATCAGAGTACCCGTTCAAGAGGCTGCAGTTCCCCCTCACGGTCTGCCTTCCTATGACCATCAACAAATCCTTGGGATCATTGCTATAGGTGGCAGGGATTGACTTGAGGGAAGACTGCTTCTCACATGGGTAGTTCTCCGTTGCCTGCTCCAGAGTGAGCTCACCCACCAGCCTGGTGATCCTAGTACCTGAGGGGAGAACTACCAATGTGACCTAGGTAGACAAATAAAGGTTGTAGGTCTTTTTCACATTATTTTTATTTAAGCTTAATCTTTGTCTTCCTGAAGTCTAAAAACTATAATGTGAGGTTTCAAATTAAAGGGAATTTCAGCCTGAATATGAATGTGGGGCTGGTCATGACATTCAAGGGACCCATAACTTTGAATAATTACAGAGTATTGCCTGACATGGGTTAGTTGTGCAGCATTTAAGTTGTTCATTACCATCAAAGGAGAGTATATTAGAGTCAAAATGGATTTTAAGTAGTTAAATAACACTGCAAAGCACGAGTATCCAGCTAGTCTTCAATATAGATAGATCTGGCAACTGCTTAAGCATTTTTAATGAAAATATCAGTTCTGTTTATTAAACACAAAATGCAGAACACATATGAAATTTGTAAACTCTCAAATGTATAGCATTACATGTATAAAAGTCCAGTTTTTCCTTATTCTTGTGTTCTTTCCACAAGGTTTTCCAACATAAGGTCCCTGGTTCACACTAATGGCAGCCCATACACCAGCACATTGGAAGTCAGCAGTCTCCACTGCTGGGCTTGTCATCTGGTAGCTGGAGGGTGTCTAAGTGGCTGCTGCCATGAGCTACACAATTGTAGTGGAACCTTTTGAAGCCACTATAGGGGTGTGGAGTGCAAAAGCCACATGAAAGTCCGCAGGATGGAGCTCTTGCAAATGGTAACACTGTGTGAATGCTTCTGGACTGTGATCTTGGCAACATCTGGACCCTCTTAAGGTAGATTCCATGTTAGACTGGACAGAGGTAACCAGGAACAATTGAAACGAAAGATAGTCATATAAGAACTGGAGAAGGACTGAACTTATAATAAGGCTTTGCCTGCCTGCACTTCAGCATTTCTGTAAGCTAATGGCAAAATAAGAACCCGTCAATGCACACTCTACTTGGAAGATTTGAAGTGACCTGCTCCTGTATAGTGAGCCCTCCTTATTCGTGGGTTCAGCACCCATGGATTTGACGCAACATAGGTATCAACCCATGCTGGAGGTACCAACCCATAACTTCCAGGATGTGACCAGAAGTGCCATACAGTCATGTCTGGTAGGTGTTCTGAGGTGTGGGGATGCCATGTGTGACCTCCCTGGACCTCAGAAAGTCTCCCTGAGGCGTCTTGAAGGCACGTCCAGTTTTTTGCCAAACTAGAAGTGCCTTTTGGAAGGCTTTGGCAGGACTTTGGAGGTGCAGGGAGTTCACACACAATCTCTCTACACTTCAGAAAGCCTGCTGGAGGCTTTTGAAAGCACTTCTGGTTTTTTGAGCTGGGACTCTCTGCGGATTCGATTTTCAATGGTACCTGCAGGGGGTCCAGGAATGGATCCCCCACAGATACAGAGGGAACACTGTACTGCAGCTTTCCAGTAGTGTTTTCCAAGGAAGCAAAGTTCACAGTGATAGGACTCAGGATGTTTATACTGCACCATGTTAGATTGGTACCTATGTTTTTCTCTGCAGTTTAACAATCATGTCTCACTGTATGATTTACTGCTTACCTTTCTATTTAAAGCAACACCATCTTCACAGTCCAATACTGCACAATCCACATCGAGGGAAGGAATTTTTTGTATCTTTCTCTCATCATCTGCCGGCACGTAGAGAACAGCTCTCCTGGGTATGTAGCTGCGAGACTGTGTTAAGTGATAATCGAGCTTAGGAACGGCAATGAGCAGGAGACAACGCCTTCTGTAAAAAGACAAGGTTTCCATTAGTCTCCTGGTGGCACTTAAAAAAAAATTCTTCCAATGCTTCCAAGTGTTGACTCTCATTTAATTACAGATGATAAAGGATTACTTCATTAACATTTATATGATCCCTCTCTCTAAGGAGATCCGAATAGTATTTTATCCTTATCACAATCCTGGGAGATTATGAAGATTCACATATTATGTTCCTTCAGAATACACCTAAGCTTTTTTAAAGTGTGCACCTAAAACATGAAGCGTGGATAGAACTAACAGGTAGCTGGAAACACATGTATGTATCAAACTCCCTGTTGAGTGCACACCAAGTCCGTTTGTTGCTGTACAGTGTGTGGTACGAACCACAGGCCGAGAGAGTGATTTGTCCAAAGCTACTTGGTGCACATCCCAGTTGATGGCCAAATTACATATTACTCTGCAGACCTGCAATTGGTTTCATGATGTTTGTTGTTTTGACTGAAATGCAGTTGGTGGGAAGCAGGGGGAGGAACTACAAATTTGACTGCAGCAGCCGTGCTGGGGGAAGGGGGAGATTAACCTTTTACAATGAAAATTGCTCCCAAGTTGCCTTCCAACACTTCGGGGTGCGGGGAAAATACATCCTTATGGGGAGAGGGCCATGACTTAATACCAGAAATGTCTGCAAGGAAAAGGTTAAGATTCCCCTTCCCCAGCACTGCTGCTGCAATCGAATTCACAGTCTCGAGACATTATACTGATGGTGTTGATGGAAAAGCATCTCCAGTTATAGCAGAGTTCATCAAGCTTTTTTAAAAAAATGATGGTGTGGCTAGTGTATTAAGCTGAGGAGCAGGCTGGCAGCCAGATCCACAGGGCCTCCTGCTTCAGTTCACTCTCATTCCCTTTGGCACTTATGGTACCCACGCAACAAACTTGGCCATCCATACACAGACAGTTTCCTTACACAGAGATAATCTGCTTATAGGAATGTACATGTACCATGCACACACTCATCCACACATTTTCTTTTTTGTTACACTGCCTGACCAGAATAATTGGCAACTCATCACGTATTGTAATAAATACCTATTTCCTACCTAAAAATTCTGGTTAAAATCTAGACAGCTTTTTCTGTATACTTATGCTTCCACATAAGAAATTCTACAAGTCTTCCCTGTACACACATCCTTCCCTGTAAGTCTTCCCTATACACACATACCTACTATGACTCTTTGCATATTTTGGGAGTGAGTTCTCAGAGTGACATCAGGTTACTTTCTGATGTGGGGGGATGTGTCTCAGAAGCCCTATTTTGCATGGTCATCCCAGCTCATCTCGATGCAGGAAAATAATGTGAAGCTGCCTGTATGTGAAACCATACCATTTTGTTTGTACCAAAAGACAGGTAATCAATTTGGCACAGAGTCTCTGAATCCAACACACAGTAAAGTAGCATTGGTCTGGAGGAGGGAAAAGCAAAAACTTTGAGACAAACTTTATGGACCACTCGTAGTGGGCCTATAGCAGTAGATCTCCTCATCTTCACCAGGATGTTGTGAGATAAAATGAGATAACCCTCATGTCTGTTGCCTCCTGAGCTCCCTAAAGGAAGTGTGAGACAAAAATGTGATAGCTAATAGAGGGTGCAATCCTAACCGGCACATAGGCCGGCATAAGTCCCCTGGGAGGGTTGCAAATGTGCCACCCTCCCAGGGTGGAAGGAAGCCGTGTCAGCGCATGTAGATGCGCTGATGCGCGGAGGACGTCAGAAGCTTCCATGGCGGCTTCCTCGCCACCGCTTGTGTCAGCGCACCTGTGCCAACATAAGTGGCAACGGTAGGCCTGGAGGGCAGGGAGGAGGCGGGAGGGGGAATTTCTGGGTGGGGGGAGGGAGGGCGATGGACGGCGAGGGCGGGGCTGGGATCCAGCGGTTATGCCAGATCCTAATCCCCGTCCCTGCAGAGAATGGAGAGGCTTCAAGTCGCTCCGCTCTCCTTGGATTTGTGCCACTTCCAGAGGTGGCACAGGTTTGAGGAGACCCATTGGGGTGAGAGGTCCTTACCCAGGGGTAAGGGGAAGAGCTTCCCCTTGCCTCTGGCTGAGCTGCTGCAGCCAACGAACCTGCGCTGGATGCAGCGCAAACCTCCTGGTTTGCCTGCTCCAGCGCAGGTTTGGATTGTATCCTAAATGTGAAAACTTCAGTTATGTCCAAGGCTTTTCATATTCAAGTGTGTTAGTTCCAGAGCAGCAAGCAAAATCTACTCCTGAGAAAAGATCTATTTCACTCATGACCAAGTGTCATCATCACACCAATCCATCATCTTGATCTTCCAGTTTGAAGACACAAAATGATGTGGACCTCATCAGGTCACAGGTACATCATCAAGGGAGGTAAGGGGAAAGTCTGCCACATTTGATTCTCCCTTGTCTAACTCTGTTTTCCTCATGATGATGGATCTACATCTGTCCCTAGCACAATTATGTCTGCTCTCCATTACTCTGTGGTCCCACAAGCAGGGCTTTATTATATTCTGGTAAGGGTGCCATTTTGGAAAAATAAAAATTGTGGACTCCAATATCTCAAATTCTCTGCCAAGGAAAACAGAATTTGAAAGGTTCAAAGAAAACTCTCCTCAAATGATGCCTATTGGCTTCCAACTGGCTTCCAAATTGCCCAAATCCTATCCTTTTAAAGTCCATATTTCTTGGCTTATTGTGACAATGAAAAAGAGTCACAGTACTAGTGAGAGTAGATGAAAAAGCTCCTCAAGCCAATCTAGGCTGAGATTTACTAGACTGCCCTATGAAGGTAACTGGCAAATGCTTGAACTGCTCCAAAGAAAGGTAGGATGGAGCCATTAAAACACTACATGTAGTGTAGGAGAGAGGACACTGATTTAAAAAGTACAGCACATCCCCCTCAGTATGACTGCTTGAAGAGTATGCCAGTGCTCAGGGGAAGAGGCACAAGCTCCATCACATGACAGTGGAGCACGGAAATTGTTTGAACACACCCTGGCTACCCAGCAGTGGCCAGAGCACCATAAGGGACAAGAGATACACCAGGTATGGAAGTCTTGGGCCCTGGCCATTAGAAATCTGCTTAGTGCTGCTCTTCCAAGTTTTTCAGATGTCATAAAGCATTGCAGAGATATGAAACTATAAGACACATGCTTGCATGATAATTCCCTCTGATTATTATAAAGTAATATTTAAATGCTTGGTAAGGATATGCAATTTGAACCAACTATCAAATCTGACCATCCAAAACTGGTTTTCCAGTTGTTTTTCTAGTATTTTATTGATACAGCTACACACAATAATAATCTAGGTCAGGGGTCTCCAAACCCTGGCCCGGGGCCAGATGTGACCCATGGCAAGCCTCTATCTGGCCCGCGGCCAGCCTCTTGTCCCCTCAAAGCCTCTGACCCACTTGACCGAACATGATTGGAGCTGTGCTCTGGTTGCATCTGGAGGGTGTTCTAAGGGCCAGAGAGATTGAATGAATGAGCCCATTCATTAATTTATTAACTCATCTAAGTTCCACCTCTAATTTATTTATATAAATTTTATATTTAAATTTTTTTCTGGTCCTCTACACTGTGCCAGATATTTGATGCGGCCCTCTGGCCAAAAAGTTTGGAGACCCCTGATCTAGGTTATTTGCCAAACAGTTTGAAATCATTTTGTTCTGATGTCTTGCTTCTCAAAGAATTAACACTACATGTCTAATTGCAGTCAAGAGCAGCTCTTGACTGCATGTACATTTCAATTTACCTCTGTGAAAATGTTTAATTGTATTTCTTTAAATGTGAGAAGGGAGGAAAAAAAGCTGCTTACTCAAAAAGGGCTAAGCATTCCCTTCATTCCCTTTGTTCCCTCAACAAGCTAAAGTCACTTCAAGAAGCACTTAATCTCATCATCCATGGTTACAATTGCCTTACAGCATCAATCAAAAGAATCTAAAGTAAATGCAGCTATATTGTGTAATTAAAAGAATTTCAGGTAGTTACTGCTGGGGGCACTTTCTAGGTCCAAATACACAAAATGGCACAGCAGGGATGCCAAATACTGTAGTGTTTTAAATTTGGTCAACTACAATATCACACAGACCTAGAAAAGGAATATGCAAAAAGAAAGAGAAAAAAGGGGGGAAAAAAGTCCTCCTCTCTCCCAGTGTGTATTGTAAAGCAAAAGAAAAGAGGAGGGACTTTTAACGTTTGAAGTGACAAGAACCTACAAAAGTCCATATGAAAGGGAAATAAAAATATCAAGTGAAAGAGGATGAAAAGCAAACTGATGTTTTACAGAAGATCCAGTTCCTCGTAATTGTTAAAATCCCACTAAGTAAAAGAGAGGTGAATAATGAATAATTTTACCCAGGCTATCCAATCGTGTCAAATAATTTTTTTTTTAAATTATCGAGTTTTATTATTTGTTCTAGATACATTCACTCAAACACTGATGTGCAACATGTTTATTTGAAACTTTCATCCTGCTAATTCAAATGCATAATTTCAAATAAATGTGTGGTTAAAGTTCCAATTAATGAACCAACATGCTTGATATTCAGATGTTTGGCAGGAGCTGATCTATCTTAACTCCAAAGGGAGCTGATCTATCAACATTCTTTAATTAAGTTGAAAACACACACTATATCAGCCAACACATTCCTTTACATATGGGTTGCCTCCTCTTTTTTCATATGATTTCCTTGATGCTTTTGGAGCACAAATTTTTTGTTACAATGGAAAATGAAAAGACATCGTTGTGAGAGTTTTTAAGTCAGAGTTTTTAAGTTGCTTAAATAAAAAAGCAACAAGCATATCCTGTTTAAAAATAGGATACAGTTCATATGGTCTCTGTATGAGATCCAATTTCTATCTCACATGCAAATTAATTCCTCTAAAGTCAATGGACACAAAAAGATACAACCCCATTAACTGCAAGTGAAATCAGCACTAAGGACAGTGTCTCAAGCTACCCAGAACTGTTTAACAGTTAGAAAGGCCTAAGAAGATACCCCGTAATTGACAAGACTGAGGAAAGGTTGCTATCAGTATTTGATTATTGTTTACATAGTGCCATCCATGTACAATGGATGTACAATGCACTTTACAAATAATGAGGTCCCTGTTCCAAAGGGCTTACAGTGTAAAGACTCAGCATAAGAAAAACAGGCCAGGGAGGAAAACGGAGGCAAGTCTAGGCAGAGGAAGATATGATTGTTTCAATTACACAAACTAAGGCTGCAATCCTAACCACACTTTCCTAAGAGTAAGCCCCATTGAACAAAATAGGACTTACTTCTGAGTAGACCTGGTTAGGATTGTGCCCTAAGTGTCATAACAGTATGCAATGAGGACTAAACTTTGTGCCAAAGGCTTCACAGAAAAGGTGGGTTCTACAAGGGAGGAGCTGAATGAAGTACATGAAGCACTGCACCAGGAACCAGTTTCAAGCACAGGGGAGCAAGGGAGAATGGGTGGAGATGCTGGAGGGAGGTGGAAACTTTTAAATGGTTGAGGGTGGTGAAGCTGGAAGAGCAAAGGTCAAAAGCAGGGGTGTAATGGGATATGAGAGGTGGGGAGAGACAAGGCTTTTTTGGCATGCTTTTTTTAAAAGTACAACCCTAAGATCTCAAAAAGAATAGATTGGAATAGGTTATACTATAGACTGCTTGCTTGCTGGAAAACCAAACTGGGGGAAAGGGAAGTGGAAAAGAGAAGCTTGCCTCTGCAGTCAGCTTGTAAGTTACCCTAGATACGTTGCTTTACCCTGAAGTGGTGTACAGAAACCCATAGATGTCAGACACATTACAAATAAAAAGGTGTTTTTTTAAAGGTACATAACAAGATAGGGACGAACCTACACTAAAAACATTAGTTTAAATCAAGGCTTTGCCTAAAGTTTTGGGAAAGTTTTACAACCCCTTGGTACACTTACTTGGTCACTAAGCTTAATAATTTCAAATGGAACCTAATTCCAAGGGAGTCTGCTTAGAATCATAGTCTTACATTATGTCTTCCTAAATGCCACAGAAAAACCAATCTGAAATACATGCAAATAGAAAAAAAAAAACCAGAATCTTTTCAGAGAATGAGGGAACTCAGCAGAAATAAAAAGTAACTGATAAAGGTCTAAAGCAATAGACCTCTCAACCATAAAATGATAAAGTGCCACCATAGGATAAATGGTTAACCAACCCACTCCTCCCACCAGATTTAACCTCCATGACCTTTTCATTAACCCAGAAAGTAAATTATCTCAACTACACTGATTGTGCAATTGGTAAATATCAGAGGGCTCTTCTATACACAGTAACCAGCTTTTGTCCTATTCATTTAAAAAGAGATCAATGGCCACAATCCAGCCCAGAGTTAGGCATGCTTATGCCCACTAAAATCAATGGGTGTAAGCATTATATGTATAATCTTCTCTTTAGCCAGGCCATCACAGAACTACAGAATATCATGCTTTTAGTGTATAATTTTGATGAAAAAAATTGACTTTCCCCCCAAAATTGAGATAATTTTTGATGAGAAATCAAAAACAGGAAAAAAAAAAAAAAACCCAAACAAAACCCTGTAGGAACTTCTAATAAACCAAGAGCCCAATCCTATTCTTCCACCCCTGCTGATGCAGCGGCACCAAAATGTCTGCTGCTGGATCCGGGGCGGGGGGCGGCTGTGGAGTTCTCCTCTGGGTAAGGGAACATTTGTAGACCCAGAGGGGTCTACTTGGACCTGCACTAATGAATTTGCTGGCACTTGTCTGCCTGGGCCTGTGCTGAAGATTGAGTCCAGGAAGGGGGTTAGGATTCGGTGCCTGCCGTTACTGATTACCGATTACATGGATTACGTTACATCACCAAACTTTTGTGATACAAAAGAGTTTTAATCAAAGCAGCTGCTGCAGTTCTCAGTAATACTAGTCTCTGGCACATTGCTTTCTATAAGTACTTAATGGCTAAATCCTACTCATTGAACACAACAGCGGAAGTAGTCTTCCACTGTTGTAAATGCAGCAGTATAATTGGAAATGGTGTGCCGCTGCTGGACAATTTGGAGCCATCCATGCAAAGGGTCGGGAACTCTGTACACCTGCCTCTGCACAGTCCAGACTATGCTGACCCAGGTAAGTTGGTGGTGGATTTATTAAGCCGGGCAGTTTGGGGGAGATTCAGCATGGGGAGGGCAGGCTGGAGGGGGTGGATCTTCAGGGCAATGGAGCACACTAGATCTCATCCCCAATTTTCGAGTCCACCCCATCCCTTTCTTCTACTCGAACTAATGCCAGCAAAATATCCGGCATGATTCTAAGAATACCCATACATGGCCAGAAGGCCTACCCACAGGTAGTTTTTAACTTACCTCTGGTTGGCCTTCCAATACCCACCACCACCACCATAGCATATAGCACATGCTCCATTGTTGCAGCTGCATGTTATAGCATGGTGGGGGACAAGATTGGGCTGTGAGTTAGGGTAACCAGTTGAATTCTGAAACTCAGTTTCCTGCTGAAATACTAACTGCCTCATAATCTTAATAAGTAAAATTCATTAGATCTATCAACAGCTACTGTATTCACTAGTATTGCTAAAAACAAGCTGGATGTTCTGAGGCAGTGTATGTCTGATAGGTTGTATCCTAGTATTTCCTTCCTGTTATAGAGGGGTCTCTACTACAGGTGCAAGGACTTCTGCAGAGGAAAGTTCCTTTCACAGAAGGAAAGAACTTTAGGATACAACCCAGTGAGAACAAGCTGGCCCTCATCTGTATGTCTGGCTTGTGAGCTTCAAGAGTCTCAAAGGCTGCTACTGGAAACAGAATATTGGATTAGATAGACATTGGTATAATCCAGCAAGGCATGTACTGATGACAGCAAGGGAAAAAAACTATACTTCATTTGGAGTAATTTGAAAAGATAT
This sequence comes from Tiliqua scincoides, assembly GCF_035046505.1. Lineage (NCBI taxonomy): Eukaryota > Metazoa > Chordata > Lepidosauria > Squamata > Scincidae > Tiliqua > Tiliqua scincoides. The sequence goes on from NC_089823.1 coordinate 102,045,648, forward strand.
TGTACTTCCTACAAAAATTCTTTTAAAAAAAGACACAGATGAATTCCATTCAACAATCCTTCATAGCCAAGAATTGAAAGAAAAGTAATAACTCACACGAATAATATATCATTTCATCTACAGTATAACATGTCTTAAGTACTGTTACTTAACAGTATCTTAATAAATCCCAAAGGCAGCTATTCTCAATTAGTAATTGAAAAAAGCCCTTCCCTTGTTTTTCAGTCCCAAGAGTCAGTTTTTCATTGCAATTAATTTCCATGGACTTTAATTATACAAAAGGAAAAACACATGCAAATTATATTAAGTAGGAAAGGATGATATGATATCCCATGAGTTTACTACACATTTTATACTTCATTGACTGTTTGCAAAAGTCTTTAAAATTACCAGTGTAATGATCAAAGAAACTGCAGCTCCAGAATTGAGCTGCAAAAAAAATGGATGCTTTTCTTATAATTATTATTTATTTACACTCTTTATATGCCACTTTTCTAAAAGTACTTTTATACAAAGCTTTGACTCAGCTTTATACAATTTTTCCAAATTGGCACTCGACTCAGAACCATCTGTACTGGTGAATACATGCTTGCAATGTCAGAGAGATATAGCAGACCATGACTTCAGGCCTAATCCTATCCAGCACAGGAGCAACAGCTCTAAAGAGCTACCGCTGCATTATATGCTGGATGCAAGCAGGATGGAGATCTCCTCAAAGGAAATGGATGTTTGTCCCCTTAACCTGAGTGAAGCCCTAGACTGGTCATTGGGGCTTCTCGAGTCTGTGCCAGCTATTTTGCTGGTGCAGACTTGAGAAGCTCTGTGTTAGACTTCCAAGCCCGATATGGGGGATAGGATTTGGCAGAGGAGGCCTCTATTAGTCCTACCCCCCTCCCAGAGCTGGATCAGGACCATTCTTGTGGTGTTCCATTCTTCTCTGCCTGTACTTCCAAGTATACTGGGGCAATTTGCCTACTCATGAGCAAACATGTACGTATGGCTGTTTCACTTTACTTGGGGCTTAATACAGTTTCCTTGTCTGCGATCAGCTTGTCAGTTTCATGACCCACCAACAATCAGATTGCAACCCACTAGTGGATACCAACCCACAGTTTGGGAAACAATGAGATAGGGAGTAGGGCTGAGACAGTAGTGGATTGCAAGCTGTGAGTTTATGGTTAAGATGAGATTTGACTTCCTGATACACAGTTCAGTCTCTCAGATGTCAAGTTACATTACCTAAGCCAGTGATTTACAATCTTTTTCATCTCATGGCACACTGATAAGGCACTAAAATGGTCAAGGCACACCACCAGGTGTAAAATGGTCAAGGCACACCACAAGGCACACCACCAATTGACAAGGCAGACCATGCTGCCAGTGGGGGCTCACATCTCCCATTGTCCCTATTAATAAACGACCTTCCCCCATATTCCTGTGGCATGCCTGTGGACCACTCGCAGCACACCAGTGTGCAATGGCACAGTGGCTGAAAATGGCTGACCTAAGCAGTGGCAAAACTAAAACAGTGGCTAATGGACTATTTTACAACATAAAAGGAGCTGTACATTGTGTGTTACTTTTCATGCTCACTATCCAGCACAATGAAGTGTAAAGCCAAATGTGGCCCAGAACATGCTATTCAAAGTGGTGGATTGCAGACTGGTGCTGGTTCGAAAGCCATCGGCTGCTGGTCTGTGGTAAATTTCCAGGAAAGAAACAAACAGAATGATTTAAAAATCTTACTGGAATTCCACCAAGAATAACTTTTAGTCGATAAAGTCAACAATATTAAATATGTTTTCAGAAGAACATATAATATTGCTAATTACGATATAGTACTACAGAATGTACGAACATGCTATCACATGTGAACTCAACCTGGAAAGTGCCTACTTGTAGTTCAGGGTTATGAGTTCATCTGGTCTCTCAAATTAGAATGTGGCTCATCAGCTGAATCAGATTTAAGAGGTTAGGTAGTATGTTTTGCCTGAGATGCACAAATGTATACTCAGCCCACTCTTTCTCATATAGACCCACCAGCAGTTACCCACCAATGGCTCACCAGCAATTACAATCATGAAATTGAATAAAGAGCATCATACAGAGCTCTGCATGTTTGTCATTTGAGACCTGTCCAAACCCAATCATCTAAGAATGTAAGCAATATGATAATACTGTTTAATAATAAGAAAGCAATAAAAAAAACAATATGGCACAAATATAGTACCAGTTTCTCACACACTGGGGGAAAAAATTGCCAGTCAGCCATATCACATAATTTGAGAAGCAATGGCCTAAAAAAATTTACTAATTTTAAAAATAGTGAACATAAGAAAATAAGAACAGACCCACTGGATCAGACCATAGGCCCATCTAGTCCAGCTTCCTGTATCTCACAGCGGCCCACCAAATGCCCCAGGGAGCACTCCAGATAACAAGAAACCTGCATCCTGGTGCCCTGCCTTGCATCTGACATAGCCCATTTCTAAAATCAGGAGGTTACACATACACATCATGTCTTGTAACCAGTAATGGATTTTTCCTCCAGAAATTTGTCCTATCCCCTTTTAAAGGCATCTAGGCCAGATGCCATCACCACATCCTGTGGCAAGGAGTTCCACAAACCAACCACACACTGAGTAAAGAAATATTTTCTTTTGTCTGTCCTAACTCTCCTAACACTCAATTTTAGTGGATGTCCCCTGATTCTGGTGTTATGTGAGATTATAAAGAACATCTCTCTATCCACTCTGTTCATACCCTGCATAATTTTGTATGTCTCAATCACGTCCCCCCTCAGGTGCCTCTTCTCTAGGCTGAAGAGTGCTTGATTTTATATATTAAACATATATGCAGTAAATATGTGTGCTGCATAGTTAATAAAATAATTACCAATAAGAGTAAATAACTTTTGAGTGGAAAGTGCTATTTTTAAACAAAAACTATAAAGGCTGACTTGCTCCCGATAGCCATTTTTGTGTGACAGCATATGAAGTGTATATGCCCCGATTATACACACAGTGGGAATTTCTTATCTGTCTTTCACAGGTGTCATGAACTTCTGTGATTATGATTGCTACTATCCGCCTCCATTTGGGTGACAATGTAACACAATAAAACCAATCAAAACTTGTCCTAAATGTTAAAAACCAAAAGTTGTACTGCTCTCAGCAGGCCACAGTTTCCTGGATCTTTTATTCTCTTATTTTTGAAAAATCTATGGGCAGAATTCCTACATCAGCTTCTTCCAGCACCATATCTGCATTCCTCCTCTTCCTTTTTTCTTCCATAAAAACAGATCTACAAAGCCAACTATCTCTTCTTCTAGGTGGTTCATACTGACTGAGAGCAAAGGAGAAGGAGACACATACATTGCATTGAAGACATGCCTAATTTGTCCATGGACAGTGTTAAAAAGTAATCCAAGTGCTAAGTGGAAAGCAACTTTTCTCACTTTTTAGGTATTTGCTGGCATCTATTTAAAGTGTAAAGGCTAGGAATGGATATTTATCATGAGGATAGAAAGGATGTTGCAATGGGAAATGACAGTGTATACCACAACCTGTTTTGTGTTTGTGGCTACAAGTCCTACTGCAGAATTTCTAATCTCCAAGATGACTTTTTCATTTGCAGCCCACTCCTGAAGGGGCTGCCTGTGCAGCAGTACAATGGCACCAAAACAGCTGCTGCTGTATTCCATGGGGCCAAAGAGCCAGCCAGAGGTCTCCTTGAGGTAAGGGAATACACCTGTAATCAGCTGTGGAACAAGCTGGTGCACAAATGCACCTAATGCAGGAACAGGAGTCAAAATTTGCAAAGTTCAAAATAAGCACCCCTAATTAACTGCGTTACTGCAACATGCAGGTCAATGTAAAATATTAGGTTTTTTTCTCAAGCTGTTTACAAATCACTAATCAAGGAAACCTCCCTTGAGGCCATGGTCTGCAAGAGCTGGAAGAGCTGGACTTGTGTGCTCAGTAAAAAACTGGTTTCAGGGTATAATGTGAAAGGGGTGCAGAACCCTCCTTTTCTCGCTTGGTAACGTTGCCATGGCCAATCTCTTTAGCAACCAGTCGTCAGGTTAGTGGTTGGTCCCCATCAAACAACACTGACACCGTAGGACTTCTGAAGAATTTTACTATGAACTTTTCAATGCTGAGGTAAATATGTACAAGAGGTTTACCTTTACAAGAGGTTTGCTCCTCAGTGGGACTTTCCAGATGGTCCTCAGGGAATGCTTCTCATGTACCTCATCCCTTCCCAAGCATCTTTCCCACCATTATTTCCCAACTTTCCCACTACCATCCTCCTACACAAATTCTTCTTTCCTAGAATGTCTCACTGCTTCTCTCATCCCTTTCCTGCTTCCTGAGTGTACATCATCAATGTTATTCCCACCATGCCCTGGCAACATAGTGGACAATGCAGAATGAACCCGATTCCTCCCGATTCTTCCACCCTAAAACATAATCTTTTGACAGGGAGGGATATTCTTGTGTGACGTCAGCTTCCAAGTATGGTGCATCTAAGGACCTATATGTCAGCACCCTGGACAGCACTGTAAAAAGCTGTATCTTATTTTCCACAGGTGCACATTTTTCACTAATTTTGTTTCAGAAATATGGAAAGTTCTGAATTTTTCGTCATCTTTGAGGCCAACCAAGACTGTTGTGCAAATGTACCTTCAGCAATGGTGCGGTAAAGCAACCTGGGTAGGGAATGGATTTTTAATTATAGCTGGAGTGTTTAATTGAATTACTGATAAGAAAATTGTGCATTGTGATAATGAAGTCCTCTTTTGCATGCCAGAACCAGCCTAGCTATGCGGTCAACTGAAGCACTTACACCAGGTAGCAGATTGGGGGGGGGGGGGGACACCCATTTCTGTTTGCCTATTTGCCTATTGCTTCTCTTTCTCCTCCCTGAATTAGAAAAGAAAGAGGGGGATAGAGAGGAAGATGAGAGAAGAGTGCTGAGCTAGAACATAGGAGAGTAGGAGGAGCAGAGGCTGCCACATTTTGTAAGAGGAAAGTATCTGGCATGATACCTCAGGAATGTAAAGTAAATTTTAGATACAGAGTCATCTTGGAAAATACACAGATTGCATTATGGCAGCTACATCAAAACAGTGGTCATGTTTTTGGTTTTCCAATCTAAACCTCTCTATATTATGTATTGAAATGCATACAGTGTACTTTTCATGATTTTTGTAGGTCAAGGAATACGTCTATAAAGAATGAAATATGTTCTTAGTAAACAGAAATGAGCTTACAAACATACTAAGGCTTTAATAAAGAAATGAGTTTATATTTAGATAAAACTTTTAATGCAATATGCCTTATATGTTGACAGACAGTAAAATAAACAAGCTATGGTTAGATGCAATTAACTAAAAATATAGGAAACCAAAATAATTTTTATGCTAGTACATTATTTCAGTTGAGGAAGGAACCTTTGTAAGTATAATGCAACAATGCAAGAATGCAACAATGCAACATTCTTCAATTAGGATATAACTATGCAGCTATACATACATTAGCCTGGGAAGGCAGCTCATCTAAGAGAAGGAAAACTCTGATCCTAAACCTCCACTGCCTTGTGGCTACATCCAGTTACGAAAAAGGCTTCAGGAGTCAACCTCCAGACAAAATCAGCAGCCGGAGTCCCTGAGGCAGTTTGTGGATGTATACAATCACGTTCTGGCAACTCCTGCGACCCCGCTGGAACCAACCGTATTGGCCTCTGCCTTTCCATTGGACCATTCCAGTGACGTGGAGAGGGGGGATTTCCTGCATGGGTAACAGCCTATCCTCCATACCTTCTTTACCCAGGTTTCACACACTGGAGAGGACACAACTTTGCCATACGGCGTCGGCACAACACGGGAAGCAGCAGTTTACCGGTTACTACATTTGCTCCCAGTGTGGAAGGGATTGTCACTCCCGAATTGGCCTCTTCAGCTACACTAGACGCTGTTCCAGAACCACTTTTCAGAGCGCGATACCATAGTCTCCCAAGACTGAAGGATGCCTATGATGTATACATACGCACAAAACACACACACACACACACACACACACACACACACACACACGTATAAGGAAACCCTGTCTCCGTGGCTGGCCGCACTCCCCATACCCGTTAGCATTATTAAAAGCAGAAGTTATTTGCTTCCTGCTAACCTCGATCTAGTCTTTTCTAGCATTCAGGTTGCCGGGATGTACATCGCTATATGCTTATAAGCTTATGTAAAGGAAGAACATTTTCACTGGGGAAAGCATTTAAACAACATTAATGGGTACACTCCGGGCGCATGCAAGGTCCCCAGATCCACAGATAATCAAATCCACAGACACCTGTATCTAAGGATACAGTTCACAAACTGACTCCTCAATCTAAACACTAGAAAAATGACTGTACACATCCTCATACAAAATACGTCACAAAATACAACACACACACCAAAAAAATCCCCATTTTTATGCTGCTGAACAAGTTGATATTTTACAGCTATGTAAAGGCAGACCAGCTTTTTATAATTTGCTGTTTTTACCATCTAGCAATATGGCTATTACAAAAACAGGAAGACTGTTGAGACTATAAGAAGAGCACAAAACATTACTATATTTATAAGAAAGTAGACAAAAGAAAGGGAGAGTTAACCTGCACTGCAACAGGCAGACCACAGGGACCTGTGCTGTATCCACTCTGGATACGGGAATAAGGGAATATTTTTCAAGCCCCAGTTACCAGGTAAGGCTGTCTGGGCCCAGGATGGGAGTTCAGATCAGCATGCACCTCTGCTATTTATCTCACCCCTGGGCCCAATCCGCCTCTAGTTCTGCCCTCCCTCCAACAGAAAACACCCCTCCCCACCTCCATTCCACTCCCCCCTTGCCACCGTCTCCCACCCCCTATGTCAGCTTGCTCTGGCCAGCACAAACTTACCCTGTCTGGGAAGCACAGGGATGGGATGTAGTAGGAACAGGCTGGTGCAAGTCCTTGTGCTGGCATAGCCTGATCCCTGATCACTGCAAATGTGCTTTATGGCACATTTGCAACACTCGGGAGCCAGCGCAGTGTACCTGCACCAGCACAAGGTAAGTCTAGGACTGTGTTCCAAGTCATTTCTAGCTTTAGTACAAAGAAGCCAAGAGGGGAGTAGCTTTTCATTCACTCTGAAGATTATTTGATGTCATCATGACTGTGTTGTCCATGCACTTAAGAGCCTTGCCATATCAAGATCTTCTGGATGGTCTCTTTTGATATCCATTGGACTGACTATCCAATGCAGAGCATAAAAGAGCATATAAAACATGATCTAAAGCAGGGGTATCAAACTCATTTCATACCAAGGGCCAAACAGCACTCATGGTGCCTGCTGAGGACTGGAAGTGATGTCATTAGACAGAAAATGATGTCATTAATCAGTTCATAACCAAAAAATAAGCACTTTTTTCACTTAGGAACTCATTAGCTGCAAATGACAGAAGAGAAAATACACAAATCTTGATCATATTTCAAGTTATGGTAGAGCCCAATTTTCATGTGGGCTGTACTTATAGCAGTAGCACCTCAGTACTGCTCAGCAGCTGAGAGCCGGATAAAAAGCTTCCATGGGCCACATCCACACACACACACTCCCGGCCTTATGTTTGACACCCCTGATCTAAAGAATCTAAGGACAAGATATGCAGCATTGTGGGGAAGGCATTACCATCTTCCTAAAACTTCCCTTTGGTAATTCCTTCCTTAATAAGTAATCCTAATAACATATACAATGATTTGCTTGTAATTATTTGCTTGCTTCTTTTCTGTCAAAGAAAACAGGATTATTTTTCTATGATTAAAGTCAAGTAGAGATGGAAAACTGACTAGCTGTATTTATCCATGCTTAGATTAAATGGCACGTAGCCCCTTTGCCCCAATATTTGATGCAAAATTATTCTTACAGTAAATGCCCCAGGGATATACAGCAATGAAGAAGCCAAATAATAAAATATGTCAGCTTTGAAATAGAAAATTTTCCCACAACTCAGAAAATACATTTTCATATATAGATAACAGACTTTTGCTGTTATCACGCATCTCATTCAAAAAAAAAATCAGTAAGCACTAGGAATGTTATGATGAGATCAATCTGCAAGTAAAATTGTATGCGGACAGTAACATCAGTACAAATGCCAGTTAAATTCTAGTACCGAGGTATGCATTCAGGTACATAGTAGTAACCAGTATGCAAAGTGGGGAAAAAATTGATTTTGTGCATGCTAACTGGATATTGCTAAGATGAATAATCTCTGCATAATTACCTTTGTTGTCTGTGCCTATATGTATGGAAGTAGATATGCCATCCAAGGATTGCAAGGTAAAGTTTTTCAAGTTATAGCACTCTAGATCAGTAATTTTTAAGCAACGAGCTGTGGCACATTGGTGTGTCGTGAATGGTCTGCAGGTGTGCTGTGGGAGTTTGGCAGAGGGTCATTTATTAGTAGGGCCATTGGGAGATATGAGCCCCCTACCAACAGCAAGGTGTGCCTTGTCAAAAAAAAAAAAACAACTGTTGGTGTGCCTTGACAATTTTAGTGCCTTGTCAGTGTGCCATGAGATGAAAAAAATAGAAAATCACTGCTTGAGATAGTTTTGCTTTTACTCAATCATCTTTTCCTCTGTTTGATCATACTGTTTCTTTGGTTTCAACATAAATTGATGACTGTTTCTGAAAAATGGACTCATGAAAGCTAAGTTATGGACTGTGGGGCAGAAATAAGAGAAAAATATCTGTGTCTGGGGCATTGGAAATGACAAGAAAATAGTGGACAACCAATAGTGATTTAACAATGTATCACTTACCGCTCTGTAGAGTTTAATAAAGCTAATACTGAGTTTCCCCCACAAGACTGGGAAACGTATGCTCAACTGTCCCCAACACTGAAATAAAGTGGGTGACCCCTTTCCCATAAAAGAAGTCCATGTACACACATTTACAGTTCCTTTCCATAAGGAGCCTCTGCAATCGTTGTATTTTGGAACAAGTAACTGGTGTTCTGACTGAGGAAAAAAGAGTAAACTATTCAACTCCAAATCTCCAAATTAAAATATTACTACATACTTATAAATTAAACAATCTGATTTTTAAAGGATCATTCTATAGTAACTTTCAATTATACCAACATGTGAGTGAGATATTGGAAACAGACTGTGGACAAACTAGGTTCACATTTCTGCTCAGTAACAGCCCAATCCTAAGCTTCTCTGTGCCCACTGGAGCAGCAGCAGCACCAAAGCAGCTACTGCTGTTTTCAGCAGGCACCAGGAAGCAGCCAGAGGTCTCCTTGGGGGGAGGGGCGACTTCCCTTCCCCCAGGGAAAGCCCCAAGCCCCGCAATGGGGCTTCTTAAGTTGGCACCAGCTATTTTCTGGCACAGACTTGCAAGACTTCATGTCAGGCCTTCTGGCCCATGTTGAACCCAACATGGAGTTCAAGATCTGGCGGAGCAGGGCTCCACCAGTTCCATCCCCTTCCCACCCCTGTCCCTCCCCAGCCCTAGCCCTGCCCTCTCTCCCAGCCCCAGAGGCCACACTGCCACCTGGTGGCTTCACTTAGCTCCGGTGGCAGCACGTCCTCATTTTGCAGGTGCTGGGCACAATGCCTGACTGGCGCGGGCCCAGTGCCAGCGCTCCTTACTTTTCAGGTGCCATGAATGTGCTTTGTGGCAAGTATATGGTAACCAGCACTGGCGCGGGTGTCTTTAGGATTGGGCCCCAAGTAAGTTAACTGGGTATGTCACTGTGTCTTGACCTGAGTTTCTGCTTAAGCATACAGCATTGGAGGGTAAGGTTTTTTTCCCCAAATAGCAAGGGCTAAAATGACAGCGGGGAGTAAAGGATATTATTGCCACAGTTTTGATCCATCATCTCTCCCTTGCACACAATTTTCAGGTTAAGAAAAACTTAATTAAAAGCCACTAAAGAGTTTTTTAACCCTAAAAATTGCACAGGGGATACATCATCAAGATTAAAACTATGGCAGGAGCAAAATACTAAGGCTCTGTACCCCTCCCCCCATAGTTTTGCCAAGTTTCATGGTCCACCTCCTGCTGTTTGGAAAAACATCTAACTCCTCCATCCAGCAACTTTGCATGATTAGGAGGTACATATCTAATCTAGCCCTTGCGTATCTCAAAAGGTATTGTATGAGTGAAATAGGGTACCTAATATATAAAATCCCATGTAAAAACAGATACCCAGGGAACTACCCAGAAATCACCCAGGTGTAAATGTCATAAGTTCATTTAAAAAAATGAACATAGATTACAGAGAATTGATCTCATCCCACATTAATCTACTGTATAGAATACCAAATAAAAATTCAATTAAATCTACACTCCAGTGTAATTGTATTTTTTTAAATGCCTTGAGTCATTTGGACTGATTGTAGAAGATATTATACTTTAATTATTTATTAATTTAATTATTTATTAAATACAATTCAATTACAGTCTAATTACATTTTAATTAGAAAGTCTTTCAAGTGGCCTCCTAGATTATACCTATACAATAAGAAAATGCCATCATTTATGAAGATCAATAGAATTATGGTCTGCAGTACAAAAAACTTGGCTTACAGTATGAGCTAAGAGTTGTCAAGATTCCCACCTTGCATTGAAAAAATTATTTTCCATACTATTCTTTCTTCAGGGTTTGCAGACCCAGATTTGAAATTTATTAAAAATAATTTTTAAAGAGATGTAAGAATCTCAATTCTTTCCCTCTGTACTTGTGTGGAGAATATTCTCTGACATCACTAGATGGTCATTTAATATCATACCACTCTTTCAATGTGGAAAGTTCATTCTTTACTACGTCATCCATTAGCCAATTTAAGCATTCAATACCCAGAACTAATCACTGTCAAAGTGAATTTTAAACATTGCAAGCATTCTTCCTAATTCAGAAAAAATCATCAGTCTTACAGTAATTTTTGGGGACTAGAGGTGATTCCAATCTAGAGGTGATTCCAATCTGTGACACCTTTCAAGTGATTGTGTACCACTGCAGTACACATGCTGGAAGACAAACTTCACTAGATACATTGGTTTGGTCTACCATGACTAAGAAACCCCTATCTTAACCTTGCCAGCGTCACTGTCTAACATTATCCATGTCCTCCATTTAGGCCCTGCCACAGTTTATCTTGTCCCAAATTTCAGCTATCATGATTCTACCCTACTGTTCCATATCCTTTTTTGCCTAACATTTGGCTTGATTGCCCTTCGGTCCTGCAGGTATGTAGATTTGATTTCAAATTTCGGACAAAGTTTCACATCTTGCTCTTCCTTTTCAACTGAAAACTAAGGCGTCTGACCACAACATTGGATTCCATAGTTTCTTCTAGCTTCGCCTCCAGGCCTTTTGTGCCAGAACAGACCACCAGTTTGCCAGAATGGGCCACAGAGACCAGAGCTTGCTAATAACATCTGGTGGTTTTCCTTCTAGATAGGTTACTTGTAATGATTTGGACAACGATTAAGTTTGCAATTACTTTAATTGTTATTTTATTTAAAATATTTTATTTTGGCAAGCTCTTTCACAGTGCTTTGCATTATAACACATTAGAAATGCTACTGCTTAAATCAGCTGGAAAAGAAGGAATTCCGAGTATGGATCCTGTTTTTCCAATGTGCACGCACACACACAAACCCTTTTTGCTTCCCTTCTTTCTTTTTTTCCTTTACATACACATGCGCAGCATCTGGATTAATGCAATAGACCATTGTAGACCTAAGAGCCGTTACGGTATATCAAGTGAATAAACTGAAAACTAAGACAGATTTATACAATGACCACAGTGGCACCCTGGGAGCCGTTACGGTCTATCAGGTCAAAAATCCAGTTTTTAAAGAACACCTAAATATGTGTATAACCAATAAGCTGCAGGTCTCCAGAGTAACTAGCGTGCATAGTTCAAAAAAAGAAAGGGGGAGGGGGAGGGGAAAGGAGAGAGAGAGAGAGAGAGAGAGAGAGAGAGAGAAGTAAATCATTAATGGCTTAAATTGCTAAAAGATTTTCAATTTGAAATGTACATAGTAAAAACTAGCTTTAATAGTGGTATTTTAATGAACGATCCAACCTCCTGTGTGTCATATCACACATCACAAATACAATTTTTGCTTCCCTTAGAAGAAAATAAAAGCAAAGTTACTTAAAAGTGACACAACATAAAAAGTCATATTTAAAAAGTCATAACAGTAAGTCATAAGTCATAACAGTAAACCCCAAACTTCAATATCAGACTTGACAGTAACATTATTTCCCATTCCACTTCTCCCACTAGAAGAACAGTTAGAGCTTTGCATTTGTGGCATCGCCTCACAAAGCAGAGAGAAAATGCTCTTCAAATGGTAAACAACCAACCAAAAGGCTAAGTGGCATTGTCCAAAAGAAGCATGCCATTGATCATCTTCCTACTTACTGTTCATTCTTGGCCTTCTCTTTTTTTATGCAGTACTTGTTCCAATGGCAAACCTGCAGAAGAAGAACTCTTCTCTGCCTCTCTCTATGGCCCAAGATAATGGTAATGTTGAAAAGAATAGCCTGACTTGTCAGAGATTATCCGAGGGCTGTCCACTACCTACACTTCTCTTTACTAGAGCCAAAAAGGCCTAATAAATGCTAATGCCCAGCATGACACATCAAGAACTTTAAGCCCCCAACACTGACTAAGAAGAAAGTCTCCCAAATTTACCAAAATTATCTGCAACACAATGGAGAAGAGAAGGAATTAATCAAAGTCTCTCTCTTAATGCAATGCTTGATTGAACGATCCCAATCCCTTTTCAAATGGGATAACCGTGGCAAGTGACCTCAATGACATATCCCAGAGAGGTACACAAGTACCACTTGTTCAATTTTTTTTCTTTTATGACCTCATTAGGAAGGATTTTGCAGATTGTTCTTGAATATTAGAACAAAGTGTCTCAACAACATATCTCTGGGATTCTTGCATCTCTTGTGTGTGTGTGTGTGTGCGTGTGTGTGTGTGTGTGTTTTGCGCTGTTGTGATGGTTTTTGAATGGATGTTTAGAAAACACACACATTCCTGGAGTAATAATCTACCATGCAAAAATAAATCCCTTAAACTTGTCTCTTTTTTCCCCTTCTGAACAGAGAAGCTTGTAAAGTCTCCAAAGCAGCCAAGTTTTTTGCCAAAACCAAGCCATGAGTACATCTTTCCCTCCATCTCCCTTCCTGTTAATAGTCCCCATTAATTAGAGCTGGCGGCAGTTTTCACTTCCTTATCAGGAATGAGGCAAAGGCTGCCAAATCAGCTAGTGTGAAAATATTCCATTGCCAGTAATGTTTTTTTTCCCCCCTTCCCACTAAGTGTTTGTTGATTCCATGCTTGGATTTAATTTGGTAGATTAAATTTTATAATCAGAAACAAACAAACAGATTTATAACCAAAGATGGAAAGGCAAATAGCAAAAAAGCTATCCCAATCACTGCAACCAAATGTACCATTTTTATTGACTTCTTAAAAACCAAATAACCTGGCATATTAGTGTGTGCATTCTGCAACAGACATTCAGCCCCATTGTACTACTTAGAAGAGAATAAAAGGAAACCCTACTGTTTGAAATCCAGCGGAACATCCCCACAACAGAGCACAACTGTTCCCTCATGCATGAATGGGAAGGAGATGAAAGAAAAGATGGACTTCTGAGGTGCAGCAAAAAACAAAGACAACAAAAGTGCTGATCATGAGGGAATGACACAACTCATTGCCGCAAAAAGGATGAGAGAAAAGAGCTCAGACAATAGTGTAGACAGCTAAGTGACATGTAGAAGAATTGAAAAATCTACAGAAGTGCCTTTTCTCTCCACACTTGACAAGAAACAATTAAATGTTGGTACATCTGTCATAAAAAGGATAATTGAAACCTGTTACCATCATTATGGACAGCAACTTAACTACCAAAACTGTAACTGTCCAATTAAATGTTGCCCCCTCTGTTATCTACACCACTTGCTAAAATGAAAAGCTTTAATTCCACTGATAATTTGCCATGTCTGAATCTGTTCTAAATTTTATACTCCAATAGGCACATTTGAGAGAATACACATGCACACGGTGACTGGCGAGCAAGCAACTAGACAGGCGTGCCTCCAATGCCCAAATTGCTTTCTGTAAAAGAACCAAGGTTTTCGACAAAGAATCCAAGAACAGGATAATCACCCCAACTCATTATATGTTGTTTACCCGTCCAGATGTCCACCAGCCTGGGAAAACAATGGCACTCTAAACTAATCTACTGACTGTTGCTACTTGCTTGATAACATGCAGCAGCCAACAAAACTGAAGAGCAGTTATTGACCCTGTCAGGATACCTGATTAATGGATAAACGCTGTAATTGATTAGCAGAGAAGTGTGAATTAAAACCAAGAATCCAGCATCAATAATGAATCTCTGACAAAAGGTAGCTGACATAAAATGTAAAACGATTGCCTGCAGCTATATCTCATCAAAGACATGCTTTTCTGAAAAACAGAAGAATAAAAAACTTCAGCCAAGGGTCCTGTCCTCTGCAGTTCTTTAGCCTTTTCTCTTGGTAATGACGCCGTGTATTAAACCACCAGCAAAACGTTATGGGAAAGACTCATCAATCCACCTTCATACATCAAGCTATGTGAGGCAGTTCAATGACTCCATTATCTTCCCACTTCTTTATCCCTTCAAAGATACTCTAGACTTGCTTCATTTGTTCGCTCTGAAGTCCCTGACATTATGTTTGCCGAGAACTGTAAATTTTGCCTGCACCCCCTGCTCCTTCCTACAGGTTGTTGTAGCCACCACTGCATTCATCAGGCTTGCACAACTTGTGACCCACCAGATTAGCAGCAAAGCATGGCAACTCTTACGGAGTTCAATAAACCTCCTAGTCTTGCAGTCTGCCAGGGACTACTAATTCAGGAGGATTACCAAAGCACCTGTAAAATGTATGATATGTGGACTGACTTTGCTGGTGGTTTATAAGTTGTGCAGGTTTAATGTAGATATAGGCACAAAGAACTAAAAGAAAAAATGCCTTCTATATGCAGATAAAATTGTGTTTTGTCTCAGAGATTTTGTCCGTAAACTCCATGTACTTTTCAAAACAATGCAAATCTTGAAATATTTGCTTTGATTAATAAATTAAACCTGTTCCTGCGGCTATAGCCACAGGGAAAAGATATACTGGGAAAATATATGGGCAGGAAAGACAAACCACTCCACAGATCCAAGACGGGTGCTATGGAGCTGACACCTACTGGTGACACCTACTGTTGTCAGCTCCATACTGGTTGTGGCATTCACCTACTGGTTGTGGTATTCCTCCTATAGAAACCAATCTGAGTAATTAACATCCGGTACTCCTCACTGGACAATAAGATGTAGAGAAACTGTCTTGGGAGAAGAAAAGCAGATTTTTTTTCCTTTCACCATTGCAACAACCCCAGTGCTCATCGATGGAAGGCAACCGTGTAAACTGCACAGCCCATGCCAATTTCTGCTGGAAACCTGGATCACAGGGAGATTAGCAGAAGCTGAAGCGCATCTATACCACAGTAACCAAAGGTCCTAAAACAACATTCCGAGTCTTCTGAAGGGGTGGGAGCACAAGTCACAACCAACAGAATTTCATCAGGCAGCTCTCACTGGTCTATGCTTCTTTAGACTGCAGGTGGGAAAAGGTCACATTTGAACATACCAACATATTATTTTTTTAAAATCCAAAATATAAATTCCAAATACAACCATCCCCAAATACCCCTTTTCCACACAGTAAACAAGCATGTGAAGAAAGCTTTTAATCTAGTTTTTCCTAACACATTTTTGCCTTTTTGTTTAGGGAATTATTCAGACATATAATCTTCAATTGTCAGTCTGTAATGGTACAGTTCAGCAAGAGCTACACTATATAATTCTGCTCCTAGAATGGCTCAGCTCCTAGAGTTGTCTAACTGTAACCTAACATAAAGCAAAAATGTGCAAGATACACATTATATCAGTGGTTCTCACACATTTAACACCAAGACCCACTTTTTAGAATGAGAATCTGTCAGAACCCACTGGAAGAGATGTCATGACCAGAAGTGACATTATAAAGCAAGGCAATTTTTAACAGTCTTAGGTTGCAATCCTACCCACACTTACCCAGGAGTAAGTCCCATGTACTCTCATTGTTAAAAGAATATACATAGTAGCTTGATAAAAGTACAGGTCTATAACATTTCTCCAACTGCAATCACATACCATGGCAGCATTATATCTAATACATTAAAAATAAAATACACATTAAAATGAATGGGAACCCACCTGAAATTGGCTCATGACCCAGTGGATCCTGACCCATAGTTTGAGAAACATTGCATTACATTAAGCCCAGAATATTTCCACCAACATAAGACTCAGTATTGCCAGATCCTCATCTTAGTTTTGGTAGTTATAAAACAAAAAACAAAAAACAAAAACCTCTTAATAGGCTCTAAATGCATATTGTACTGATGCGGAAGTGACATTCCTGCCGGGTAGTGAGTTCATGGGTTCAACCTCTTGATGTGGCTGGTGCAAATAAAAGTATTATGCATGTTTCTACTATTGACTCAGGGGTCACCCACCCCTTCAAGGTACAGATCTTTTCTGGCCTTATCTATACATCTGCCTCCATTTTAATGTCTTCCTATCTCTTGCTCATGCAAAGCAAAAGTGTTTTCTGTCTTTCTGGTATGGGACAGATTTATAGGTCCTGGATAGGACAGGTTCCCACTATCATTTGTTCCATAGAAGTTAGCAATCTCTCCCACTTCTTGGCTGCCAGTTCTTGCCAGGGCTCAGAGCATTTGGGAGACCAAGCCAGTGTGTATGCATTTATTGTGGGTTTAAAAATTGGGCGCTTGCACAAATATACTCCAAGAAGTAAAACAGGGTTACAGGCAGTCCTAATTCTTTGCCATTCCAGAACTGTGTGTATTTATTGCTGAAAGATCTAAAAGGAAAAAATTAAATCAATTTAAATAAATATCTGGCACTTGCAGTTGCTGTATCTGCAATGATGTCAACTGCAATGTGTCAACTGATGCCACAGAAAAATACAGTTGAATACAGGTGGCACTTCTTGACTTGCCCAAACTCTGATTCAATAATTAGCTTCCTATTACAGTAAAAAAAAGTTGGTATGTTGATAGCAGTCTGATTTGGTTGAGAAACATTACATAGGCCCAAATCCTAACCAACTTTCCAGCACTGGCATAGCTGTGCCAACGGGACATGTGTTGCATCCTGCACTTGGATGGCACTCATAGAGACCGCCTCAAAGTAAGGGAAAGTTTGTTCCCTTACCTTAGAGCTTCATTGTTCTTGTGTCAGTGCTGGAAAGTGGGTTAGGATTGTACTCATAGTCACATTTTCAATGTATATTTGTATAATTATATGTAATACAGTTTTAAATTTAATAATAAGTAATATAGTGTTTAAACACATGAAATCAATATATACATGTTTTTAGCTTTTATTGTGCAGTGTCCTACATTTTTCTTGAATGTCCTACATTTTGGCTTGTCCTGTCCTCTTTTCCAGTTATGACACCTGGTCACCCTGGCTGGGGTGAAGGGGGACAGTTATTCTCCCCCTGCTAAATATACGAGGAGGACCATTTGAAAAAGTGCCTCTTTACCTGGTTAGCAGGGGTAATTGTATTGTAATTCATGGAAATGAGAGCTGACTCATATTAACACCTTATTGATTCCTTGCTGTATCATCATAACATTGATGACTGGCTCTTGGAACAATCAGTCTCACCGGTCCGTTTTGGGTTAAGGAAAACCAGTTTTTGTTAATATAATGCAGTTGTATTTTTATTTTCTGGTTATTTGGCTATAACTTGATAGAATAGTGATATTTTGATGCAGTTTGTTTCATTGCATTCTGCACAGAATTCCACATCAAATGGTATATACATGATGGTATTATTTGAAAATACCAAAGTTTTTACAATTTTGTCAAAATTTATTTTCACAATTTAGTGTCAAGCTCAGGTTGTTGCCCCCCTAAAGCTTGTTGCCAGGTGCAATTACTATCCCCTGCTCCCCCTTACCCATGCTACTGGTCTGAGAGCACGTAAGTGTCTGATTCTCTCTCACCTCTGTTCCCCCCCTCCATAAAAGACCTTAGTTTCTGAACACAGTGCTTTCCTTTTCTTATGTTGCTCTCCCCTGCCATGTTGCCTCGTATTTTTGCTTTTCTCCCAACCCTTGATCCCAGCAATCTCTCTCTCTCTCTCTCTCTCAGTGCTAGTCAGTGACAAATATAGGAATTGCTATGTATCCTCTGCCTGTCCAACTGAAAAAAGCGATTTCTATTGCCTCTTCTTGATTTTGTTGCTTTTCTCCCACCCCCACTTCCCTCAATAAATCTCATTTCTGTTACTTTCCACTCCTGCCTTTTCTTTTACTTCATCCAAGTGCCAAAGCACAAAACACACTGCCATTAACCAACAGACCCTCACAGATGTATCTGGGAAAGCATGTGTATATTCATACACATGTTCTACAGCAGTTACAGTAACAGGAAAAAAGTAGAATTTTATAAAGGAAGGAGTCATTTTTGTATCAATCTGTAATAGACATTCTGACTCTGAACCAGCTCAAGTTATACACAGTGTTTAGTAGTTACATATGGGGATGTGCATCCTAATCTCAAGAGACATATCCAGATGGTTCCAGCTGGTTCTGTGCCAGCTTCCTAGACTAGGGCTGCAATCCTAACCAACTTTCCAGCACAGTGGTAAGGGCAATACAACTCCGAGGCAAGGGAACAAACATTGCCTTACCTTCAGGAGGCCTCTATGACTGCCCCCCCCCCCAACTACAGGATGCAGCAAATGGCCCACTGGCACAGCTATGCCAGTGGTGGATTTGTAGATTACAAATGCACGTTCAGATATATGTCTGCATTAGGTGCATCTGTGAGTCTTTTTGAACTGGGGCTCCTGCCTCCCAGTTATCTTCGAATGTGTGATTCACACTACAATGTACTGACAGCAGAGCAGGGATATTTAGATGTGATACTACAATATCTGACAACATGAAAGATGCTGGCCCATTTGCAACCAGAAGACAGCAAAGATGGTACTAGTCATTAAACAATAACATTCCTTTTTTCCATTGAAATGCAATCTGCTGGCTTACATATGAGTTCAACATTGGTGTACAAGAATAGGACACTTATTTGGTAGGGGTGGAATCAAGAACAAGTTGGGCACTGGTCAAGGGACCATAACCATCAGAGAGCTCTCTTGAACCCACAGACTAAACCAGAACCACATTGTGAATGGCAGTAACAGCATCCCCTAACCATTGGGTAGGTAGGGGAGTGTCAGGAGGAGTCCAGGACTGGGCCTTGCCCTAGGGGTTCCAGCAACCTGTCACCAGCACTGCAATTTGACAATGCAAGCCTATTCACCTTGACTGTAACATAATGGCATAAGAACTTTGTAACATCTTGCATTTCAGTAGCAGTGGGTGAAATAGTCCAAACGCACAATCTGTTAAGGAAGTTCATCAAGCAGGTGACATTTCCTGTGGTTCTTCAAGCCGTTCAGCTAAATAATGAACTTTGTCTTCTGTAATGACGTTTGAAAGGACGGAAGTGGTGAATGGCATAAGTATATTACATCTTAAGAGAGGCTCATGCAAGGGTATTCAAGAAAAGGAAGCTGATTTATTAATTAGATTTTTACTGCCATAAATTGATAAAACACGGAGCCATTTATGAAATATCAATGTAGAGAAGATGAAAGATACTATTAAACCTTACTGGCTGTCAATGGATCACATGATACACACACACACACACACACACACACACACACACACACACACACACACACAGTATAAATATTTGTGTGACTAATCACACAAATTGACTTGTTTTCCAAATGTCTGATCAGCAACAACATGCAAATTGATGTAGATGCATTCAGTACTCACCATGACACATAATGACGTCAGCAAGAAAAACCCCTTCTCCCTCAAAGATGCAAAATATGACCACACACAATGGCACAGTTGACATTGATAACAGCATATTGAAAACAAATGAAAGGGATGGCCAACATAAAATGGTGAAACATAATACTATAATTAAAGGATATCTTATACTCCATAGCCCATAAGAATTCCAAAAGCATGAACATAATTAGAGCCTTACAGTGCAATCTTTTGCATGTTCACGTAAAAATAACTCCCACTATGTTCAATGAGACTCACTTCTAGGTAAGTATGCACAGGATTGCAGCCCTGGTTACAAGCTTTCTTTCATTTCCTGTAATTACTAAAATTTTACAGGACAGCAGTGTATGACAAAATCAGATACTAAACCAATATACAACCAAAGCAGCACAATCATCTTGTAGCAATGCAGACATGCTATTTGCTAGTTGCCGTGATACGAAGAACTTCCATGGCACAAGTGACAAAGGAACGCCTGCAGAACTATAGCATGCAATGACTGCATGGGTACCGCTACGAAGCAATCCACTGCAACCAACATTCTCTAAAACAGTACCTTCTGCCATAGAAGATTTCAGCAATGAAACCAACAAGCAGAACAACCATATACTAAAGTGATTCAAATAATTATTGGATCTAAAGGCTTTGAACCTTTAGACCAGGGGTGCTCAACAGGTGGATCGCGAAGCAAAATGAGTAGATCGCGGAGTGCCAACCCCCCCCCTTCAGGTGCCTCTGGGAGGAAACGCCGGGAGTAAAGCCCATTGTACTCAATGGGGCTTACTCCCAGGTAAGTGTGGCTAGGATTGCAGCCTCACAGCCTAATCCTAGGCATGTCTACTCAGGAGTAAGTCCTGTTATACTCAGTGGGGCTCAAGGTACACCAACATACATTGTACACATAAATGTTATATGTTATGATGGCGCGAACATTGTAAAAAAAACTCTGGTAGATCTCCGGGCCTTGCTGGGTTTCAAAGTAGCTCTCGAGCCAAAAAAGTGTGAGCACCCCTGCTTTAGACAAACCTATTTAAAAGCTATGAATTTAACATAGTTAGGATCAGTTTTCACCAGTTAACTCAGCAACAAACATTCAGCAAACAAACAACAAACAAAATAAAATATGCAGCTTTTCTTGCAACTGGAGATTTTATTATATTTCTATCTTGCCCTTCCTCTATGGATCTCAGGTTGATATACATGGGGTTATCTTGCAGCTCCATATAATTGCAGCCTCAAGTAGTACTAACAGGTGGAAAATGTGAACTGAGTCTAAGCAACACTATGCATGCTTACATGGAAGTAAACCTAACTTTAAGTAAGTAACACAATGAAGTTTCATTTTCTTTTAGACTGCACACCAAGTGGCATTCTACTTGACTGTGATTTGCATGTGCAGTGCACCATACTTGTACTAATAAATGAAAGATGACAAATACTTGGAGAATATAGACAACTCTTCACCAAGTAGTAGTTTACCATAGCGTGCTTACCATTTGATAAGCTGGTCATCTTGTCAAGTAGGGAAATTTACTGCATTGTACCTCCTAATCAGAACTCTTGGCAATCAGAGAAGCAGTAAAGTGTCTTGGAAGCAGGGAAGCAGCATCTTCACTGCTCAGCAGGACAATGGAAATGGTTTACCAAGTTAATAGAAGCACTGTGCTAAGTGAACAGTTAGCAAAGAGCCCTTTGAATTCATGCTAATAGCTGGACCAGAAATAATTACAACAAAAAGAAAATAATGCTTGCAAATAACGTAAAGCAAGAGACTGTAATTGAAGTTTAGCAAAAGCACTCCTTTTCCCAATTGACACTGATTCAGGATCAAGGTTGTGACCAAGAGTACCCTGCCCTCTGCTCCCCAGCTTTGAACTTGATCCTTCAGAGCAGGGGTGTCCAAAGTTTTTGGCAGGAGGGCCACATCATCTCTCTGACACTGTGTCGGGGGCCGGGGGGAAAAATAATTAATTTACATTTAAAATGTGAATAAATTTACATGTTTACATAAATGAATATATTAAAGATGAACTTATATTAATGAATGAAGGTCTTGCAATAGCTCAAGGCCTATAAAAGGCCTTGCACAAAGCAAGGCTGGTCTTTCCTTTGCTGCCGCTACTGCATCACAGATGTGAAACAACAAGCTCATGCAAGAGGTCAGACAGTCGCCCTCACGCTGAGAGCAGTTGCATCGGGCCAGTGTGGGCTTCAACAAATCTCCAGAGGGCCAGAGGCTCATTGGAGACCGGGGGCTCCCTGAGGGCCGCATTGAAAGGCCTCAAGGGCCGTAAGTGGCCCCAGGGCCGGGGTTTGGGCACCCCTGCTTCAGAGGAAAGTGCAACCCCATCTAGTATAGGCTGATAACCTGTAACCAGTAATTGCGATCTCAGGTCTCTCCACCAACAGTACCTATCTTGTCTGCATTAATTGTTCACCCTCATTCAGTCAATCACTGACTGCAGACAGGGACTGAGGACTTTCACAGCCTCCCCAACTTGAGATGGTACAAAGATATGGAATTGCAGGTCATATGTATACACGTGACAGCCAACTCCATACCTTTTGTTGACCTACCCCAGTGGTTTCATGTAGAAGTTAAATAACATGCGGCTTAAATACCCCAGTGATCTCATGTTAAATAATAATCATACAGAACACCACAGCCTGAGGTTCAAGGTGCTAAACTGGAGTTCTCCAACAGCACCTTCTGGCATCTACCCTACAGGAAGGACCAGATCCAGCACAACACAGGGCCTAAAATCCCCATCCCAACAAAGTGATCCAGAAGGATATCATGATCGACAGTTTCAAAAACCACTAAGAGGTCCAGAAGAACAGGGATGTACTCCCTCCATTTTACTCATCACCTCTAGGGTGACCAAGGCTTCGTCTCAGAACCTGGCCAGAAGGCAGACTGACACTAATCTAGATAATCTGTTCTCCTACAGGAATTGCTAAAGTTGAGTTCCCATTACCTGCTTGAAAATCTTTGATTAAGAAAGAGAGATGAGATAATTACTCAAAATTATGGGATCAGGGGAGAGTTTCTTCAAGGGAAACAAACTGGAGACAAATTCGTTGAGTTAGATTTCCTGCATATGGGTTATCCTAACTAATAAGAAACACAATTTCTCTCCTCCAAGAGGCAAAGCAGTTGCAAGATGATAAGAGGGGTCAGGATTATGCTGCACATCAAGTTTAGGACTGCCTACTTTCAAGTGGCAAAGTGTTTACTATAATAACATAACTTAAACAGGGAGGGTGCAAGTAGCAGAATGATTCTTCCCCCTCTCTTGGGAAAGGCCTTGCAAATTAACCAGAAAGTAGAAAGGACTGTATTGATATTGCCCCCTTGATGTTTAAAAAAAAATAACAAAAAACCATCATGTTAAAGATATTCAACTCAAGGTTCACACAATCTAATTTTAAGAAAGATCAATGGTAGGAAAAAAGTTACAGGGCTGTTCAGAAAATAATTTATTATCTGATCACATATGCTAGAACAGTGATTTTCAACCTTTTTCATCTCAGGGCACACTGACGTTAAAACTGTGAAGGCACACCATCAGTTTTTTTTACAATTGACAAGGCACACAACCCTGCCAGCAGGGAGCTCACATCTTCCAATGGCCCTACTACTAAATGACCCCCCCCCCCAAACTCCTGCAGCACACCTGTGGACCATTCACTGTACATCAGTGTGATGTGGCAGGGTGGTTGAAAATTGTTTGAAGATGTGCATGCTCAGTGTGGCCTCTTCCTGTGCTTTCCCCCTTTTTCTAGGAAGTCATTCTACTCAGGTAGGCATGGGTGGTTTGTCTGAACTGCTCATCTACACATGCTTCCAAACCTACTTTTTAGCAACAGGTATAGGGAGGGCGGTAGATTGAATTCAACATTATGACGACTTCCCAGGGAAGCAAGTGGAGGGAACAGGATATGCACACATGTCATTTAACATATGAGACTGGTTAGGTCAATATGAAAATCTTCTGAACAAGTCCATACTGGGAAGCGAATGGAGGAATGACCAGCTAGAATGTGGCTGAAGCGCACTCTTCAGGTCTTTTTAAATACAGGACAATGAAATGTAGGAAGGAAGAGAATTCAAAACAAAAGGAACAAAAAGAAAAGGCTGATCATGGGAAACAGAAAAAAAAAACCTTATGTTTGTGGAGTAAGAGTCCAATCCTGTGGTCTGCGGCATGGCTCCATGCCGCGGACCACAGTCGCAAACGTGCCGTAAGGCCGGGCTACCACTGGAGCTAGCCCAGCGCCAGCAGGAGCTGGGCTAGCACACGGTGGTTGCCTGGGTTCCGCGGCTCGGCAGTCTCCCGGACCACAGGGCTGAGGAACAGGAGGCAGGGGTATGGCCGGGGGTGTGTGTGGGGGGCAGGCGTTCTGGGGAGGGGGAAGGCATGCCAGAGGGCGGGCAGGAGCGTGTTGGGGGGAAGGGGGAGAGGCGGACCTACGGAGATGAGCTCCGCAGGATCCAAGGTGCTCATGGAGGACTGCACGCCCTACATGAGCGCCTTTAGTTTAGCGCCAACCTTTTGGTCGGCGCTAAAGAGAGTAGCCCCATTGTGGGGCTGCTTCCCTTACTTGGGGGAAGGGGACAAACGTTCCCTTCTGCCGAGGTGCCTCCCGCAGTAGTGTGGGAGGCGCTGGATTTTGCGGCAGCACTCCACGGAGCCGCCGAGCCTGGACGCTGCGGGCAGCTCAAGACTGGGCTGTAACTCTTCTTGTACTGAATATATTTTTGTCTGCGTGAAGCCTTTTCCCTCCCTCTTTGCTTCTCTTACTTTTCTCATGCTTTTTTAGTAAAATGCAGGAATATTTCATAAAATAAAATCATATTCATTTTATATACAGTATAACATCAATTGTATATGATATAAACTAGGAACTGTGGTAATCCAAAAGAAATAGCTTAAAATTCAAACACTATACTTTGCAAAAAATACAGCATTTCCAACAACTTCAGGAAAAGGCCCATTTAAACTATTTTCCATTATTTTGCTAGTAACCGAGAGTTCAGCATGATCTCCAGAACAATTTTAAAAGAATATTCTTTCTTGTAGCCATTGTTACAGACAGAAGCAGAAATTAAATACAGGCCTTTTGACAGCTGAACTTAGAGCAAGAAGACATTCATAACTCCTGCAGGGTTTTGCTTTCTTAGGTCATGGCAACTTTCACAAGGATTCTTTCCACCCCTCACCTTTTCTCAGAAACAATTACACCCCTGGTTAAAATCTAGAAATTTACTGCCAGACAGGAACAAATTACTCTGACCACAGACACTCCTGAATCCAAAATTCCACAGCAGTCGGTAGGTCTCACAGAAAACCTTTACCTGAGTTCTCTGGTTCATTTCTTATATTTTCTCATACAAAACATAAATCAGAAGGGGGAAATTTTTTGATCTGGTTATTGAAATTGGTTACAATCGACCCCAAAGCGATAGTGCCTGCTGCAGCAGACTGGCTGCCACGTGTAACTTACTCCCATTAATGTCTCTTTTCACATATGACACTGCTCACTGAAGATCATAGCTCCTCTTTGGGACTCAGAAAGGCTGCATCATGGAGGTGGACTCATGACCTTCCACAAGTCTTCGGCTTTTTTATTTTGCTCATGTAATTACAGCCACTGCATGTGTGGCTATCTGCATGATTAACAGCCCCATCCTAACCTTTCCCAGTCCATGGCAAGCCTGCTGCTGACACACTGCATGCTGTGGTGGGGGTGGGGAGGACAACCAGATGGCCTATGGGAAGTAAAAATATTTGTTACTTCCCAGTAGACTGCCAGAGGAGTAGACTACCTCCGGACAGACTGCTAGTCACCAATAGGTCTCCCAGGACTCAACGCCATCTATTTTGCTGGTGTAAGTCTGGGGAGAGGCAAGGGGTATTAGGCTGGGGAAAGAGGGATAGCAGACTGGCATGCACTGCTGCTGCAGGAATCCACTCCCTCCCACCCCTGAAATGCTCCCTTCCCACCCCATTCCTCCCCTTCCTGTCTTCAAAATGCCCCTGCCACTACCATACATGTACCAATGTGGCATCTCATAGCCATTGCTGCGCATGCAGGGCCTCTTGCTGTTGGTGCCAGCAGCCCCTAAGTGCACAACACCAGTGCACCTTTTATGCACCTTTTACTTGCAGTGGCGCACTGGGAGTTCCACTGCCATAAGTGGCCAATGGAATTGAGCTGTACACCAACCACAATATCACCTATGATCACTATATGAAACAACCAACACCATGAGATGTGCAGATTCTACTTATTTCAATCCTACTTTACGCAGAGGAAGTGACTGGTGGATTGTGATCCTTTTCTAATGAGGAGAACTGCCGAGTTTCATATTAGCACAAAGCAAATCAAAACAAGCAGAGATCGAAATATGATGTTCAAAAACTAGGCTTTATGCCTTCAAGTTAGAATTCAGCTTTTAACAAATAACTCTCAATTTTCATATGCAAAGTTTAATCATTTTATGGTGCAGACCAGAGTGCCATAGACAATTTTCAGGCAGAGGCATTAAGTGAGCCCAGTACGGATTACACAGACCCTTTTCGGAGTTTTACACGTGCTATTTTATGAGCATGAGCAGTAAGAACTTTCATTTATCTGAAGCAAACCTGAAATTATACAGTGAATGACAAGCAAGCTTGAAAAGCAAATTTAGCAAGACAGAAGCCCTCAAACGTTGTAGACTGCTGGTGGAAAGCTCCTTTCATGAGCACACTACATGTGCTTCCCATGTACTAAATGGGCAGTATGAGTGTGGCATGATTTTTCTTGGGAACAGAATTGAATGGGTGGCATGATTACATTTGTGACTGGGGTAATCAAAAGGGAACAGGAAGAGAATTTCTAAACCAAACACAGATATGATGCAGGATATCCATAATTGGTAATTCTGGAATTATTATTTTAATTTAAAAGAAATTTAAGGTGCATGGAACTCCGATTTTGATCATAGCAGTGGTACTGGCGGTGAGTGTTTAATAATTTCCACTCATGCTATCTCCCTATCAAAATCATACTTCCCACCCCATCAAGCTGATAGAAGAAAATAGAGGAGCCTGCATTAATACATAATAATACTAATGCTTAACACTTATACAGGTGGAGCCTATTTATCGGCTCCATTAGTTCTGTTCTGTGACCTGGTGCAGTTAATAAAAAATTCCTAAATTCCATAGAGTTACGCAAATACGCTGCAGCCTGACACTTCCGGATAGAAGGAAACTAAGGCAGCTGTTATCAATCCCCTCCCCTTCGCCATACTCAGCCCTCCCGTTGCCAGCTGTCCCGCTTCTTTCACAGGTGGGATGCTGAGCTTTTAAGAGTCCAGTCCTATGCCTGCCTATTCAGAAGTAAGCCCCACTGTAGTCAATGGGGCTTACTCCCAGGAAAGTGTGGATTGTTTGGTTTGTGTAAGCTGGAGCAGGACAGCCTGCACCATCTGGGGGAGGGGGGGAATTTGGCAAACACTCCCTGGGTTTTTTTTAAAGCAATTCCCTCTCCTCCCCCTCCTGCCTCCCCCTCCATTCTCAGCCCTCACCAGCTGTCCTGCTTCTTTCACTGGTGAGATGCTGAGCTTTTAAGAGTCCAGTCCTATGCATTTCTACTCAGAAGTAAGTCCCATTCCAGTCACTGGGGCTTACTCATAGGAAAGTGTGGAGAGGATTGTAGGTTTGCTGGGCTGTTTTGTTTCCATAGGCTGGAGCACAGAGAGCCTGCACTATCTGGGGGGGGGGGTCAGCAAACACTCCCTGGTTTTTTTTAAAGCAATCCCCTCTGTTACTACCACACCTGCTGTGAGTGTGAGTGTGAGTGAGAGAGAGAGAGAGCGCTCCGCCTTGCTGTATGTGCTCTGGTTACAGAGGTTTTCCACCCCGCCTTCCCCACTTCAGCCTCTTTGCTGGCTCAGGGGAACTGCTCCTTCTCAAGGGGAACCTCTTCCATGGCTCCAGGGCTAATTCCCTGTCTGGTCGAGATGGAGCCTTTTTGCAGTGTTTTGGGCTGCCTGGAAATGGAGCAGAGGCCAGCGCAGGGCAAAGGAGGCAAAGGTGTGTGTGACTTTCAGTTCCCCCACCCTATCTGCTGAGACAAATCGGTTGCACCTGTATAACACTTTCTGAGCGTGTAAAGCACTTCACAACAATGATCTTGATGTAGTCCTAACAACAACCCTGTAAGGTAAGTACTGTTATTCCCTTATTACAGCTGAGACTGTAAGAGGGAGGCTAAGCTTGCCCAAGGCCACCTAGTGAGAATTCATGGCAGAGGCAAGATTCAAAAAGAAGTCTTCATTTGCAGCTCAGCCTCTTAGGGCGCAATCCTAACCTCTTATGCCAGTGCTTTCCAGCACTGACATA
Source organism: Tiliqua scincoides (assembly GCF_035046505.1). Taxonomy (NCBI): domain Eukaryota; kingdom Metazoa; phylum Chordata; class Lepidosauria; order Squamata; family Scincidae; genus Tiliqua; species Tiliqua scincoides. The sequence goes on from NC_089823.1 coordinate 102,074,099, forward strand.
AGGGCACTGCAGCTCTGAGGTAAGGGAACAAACATTCCCTTACTTTGAGGAAGCCTCTGTGAGTGACACCCAACTGCAGGATGCAGCACACGTCCCATTGACACCACTATGCCAGTGCTGGAAAGCACTGACATAAGGGGTTAGGATTGTGCCTGGGCAGACCAATCCTGAGCTGCCCGGAGCTACCAGGCTCTGTGGCTCTGTGTAGGGCTCCCGCCGGATCCTGCGCCTCCCGCGCAACCGTGGGAGGCACTTTGGGAGAAGGGGACATTCATCCCCTTCCCCCAAGTAAGGGAAGCAGCCCTGCAATGGGGCTACTCACTTTATCGATGACCAAAAGGTTGGCGCTAAAGTAAAGGCGCTCGTGTAGCATGTGCAGCTCTCCACGAGTGCCTTGGATCCTGTGGAGCTCAGCTCCGCTGATCCGCCTCTCCCCCTCCCCCGACACACCACCCCATGCCCCCGGCCACACCTCCCCCTCTCCGGAATGCCTTCCCCACGCCCCCCAGCCACACCCCACCTCCCGTTCCGCAGCCCAGCAGTCTGGGAGACAGCCAAGCCGCAAAACCCAGGCGACCGCCACATGCTAGCCCAGCGGGCGGGAGCCCAGCAGTGAGCCCCACAAACATGCCTTAAGGCACATTTGGGCTCTCAGTCACTTCACCAGCTCTGTTCTGCCTGTGCGCCCCCCCCCCCCCCCGATCTTAGCATGGTTTCTCTGTTGGGAGATGAAATTTTCCCATTCAAAGCCCCCCCCCCCGCTTTGAATGGGAAAATTTCATCTCCCAGCACAGAAATATAATACTTTGATTTGCATTAAGTGCTTGCTCCATTCCCTATGCCTATCATTGAACACATTTGGTTTAAGAATGAAAACGTCTTCTCATACACAAGGAATCAATTAGCTTGCAAAAACACAGAACTCTTTGGCAGAACCACATCTGATTTATTCTCTTTACGATAAGTTGAAAAGTCTATTGACACACATTATGAATAAATATGTACAGTGTCACATGATCTGTGTTAAGGTAATTGTTATATCTAGCAGAATATAATGAGGTAATGGGAGAGAGTGGTTTCATTGGTATTGTGTAGTTTCATTTTCCATGTCTATGGATCATAATGTGTGATACTATAAATGATTTGACATATATCCTCAAAACCAGAAAGAAAACTGTTTGTCTTTTATTAATTTCATTTTAAGTCCATTTTTTGAGTACAGCTTCCAGTAGGTTATTATTTTAGAGACTGGATTGTTTTACCCATTGCCCATTCAAAACAAGATATTACAAATTCTTTATAAGTATCATTAAAAAATATTTTATTGCTCACTGACTGTAGATTATATCCCAGTCTTCTATATGTATGAACATGGAAGAAAGTCCCACTGGTTTCAATGAAACATATTTCCAATAAGTATGCAGCTTTCTGGAATTTAGTGTACCAATTTCAAACTCATTTCTGTATCATGACACATATTCCTTATTTTAAAATTACAATTACTTTGGTATTTAAAATGTTATCCTTTGCTTTTCTTAAGGTAAGCAGAGCTTAAGACATAACAAGATGGATCAGTCTCAGTTGCTTTGGGGTATCTGAAGGCTGTCAAACCACAGCCATATGTTACCTTATTCCCAAGTGGTACCTATACAGATGTTTCAAAGTGACCTGCTTAGCTCTAGCAATTATGGAGCACAACAGTGCAGGCCAGATACAGCTTCCAGATGGGCATATTGAGCTCCCATTATAAAGATAAACCTTTCGACTCTTAAATATGGATCACTTCTCATTTCAACCAACACCTTTTGTGAGAAATTTAAGTTGTAAAACCTGAAGGCCAGAATAGAAATCTTGGCAAAAGATATATTTTGGTTAAGGTCCCTCCTCACAATACATACATTCCTAAATAAAGAGTGAGCCAAAGAAATCTGAGTTCCACAAAATTATATTTCTTCTCAGTCAACATGGGTATCCAATTATATTTTGCAAATTTTAGAAAATAATTCACATACCTAAAGTTTAAATTTGGAATTCTTTAACAATTTGAACATATGTCAACATATTTTGCTCATGTGCAAAAATCTTAACAATAGCAAACAAACAAGAAACAAGTAACACACTTGGGAGCTTTTGTACATAAAACAGACTCCACCTAACTAGGCAATGAAGCCATTTTAAGGTGGCAATTCTATTATATTTAACAACTACCATGTTCTTTTCCAATGGCTGCTCCCAAATGTCTCCCTTATGTCTTTTTTAGATTGTGAGCCTCAATGGAACTAGGAACCATTTCATCATTACTTTTGCTGCGTAAACCACTTCTTGAACTTTTTGTTGTTGAAAAGAGGTATATAAAAATAATGCAAAATAGATGACATATATTAATTAGTCTAAATATAATTAGTCTGTGGAATCTGTCACAAATATAATCATGCCACCCATTCAATTCTGTTCACAAGAAAATTCATGCCAGTCATACCACCCATTTAGTACATAGGAAGCACATGTAGTGTGCTCAAGAAAGGAGCTTTCCACCAGCCCTGATCCAGAAATAAGAGAGCATTATACAGAGCAGCAGACTGAGCATACGACATGATTTACACATGTAAGAACATAAAAACTTAACAAAAGCCCTGCTGGATTACACAAAAGGTCCATCTAGTTCTATTTCTGCCAGTGGCCAACTAGCTGCCTCTGGGAAACCCACAAATAGGAGAAAAAAGAATAGTCACTGATAGACCTGACTTCTGTGGATTCGTCCAGCCTCCTTTTAAAGTCATCCAAGTGAGTGGCCAACACCACATCTTGCAGCAACAAATTCCACAGACTAATTATGTGCTGAGTGAACAATATCTCCTTTCTTCCATCCTATATCCCCTGCCAATCAGTGTCACTGGATAATTGCTGGTTCTAGCACTGTGAGAGCAGACTGGGCAAAATTGTGTAAGTCTCAGTTATGTCTCATTTTAATTGCCTTTTTTACAAGCTACTGATGGACTCTGGCCTTCCTGCCTGTTCTCGAGGAGCACACTGCCAGTGTGCATTTTATGGATGTTTTTCTGCAATCGCTGCTTCCACTGGGTGCATTCCATTGGCAGCAAGGTCCAACAGGACTGAGCTGTTAGTAATCTTGATTATTATACGGACACAGAATAATTCTTCTCCTCCCAGTGTCTCTATGAAGATCCGAGGCATATCCCAGGGCAGCAATGGGGGCAAATGCCTTGGGTGCCAGGCTTGGGGGCGGTGCCACGACCCACTCTCCCTGCCACTAGTTTTTTGCATGGTTGGGAACCACACTGACAGTGGCTGCAGGAACACAGCCACTGTTGGTGCAGTTCTATGCCGTTCTGAGAGCCACCCACTTCCCCTTCCCTTTCTTTAAAGGGGAGGAGAGGAAGGTGACCTCAGATCAGCAGGGAACTGTGCCAACAATGGTTGTGCTCCTGTAGCCACTGTCGGTGTGGTTCCTGACCATGTTTGAGGGTCACCCTCCTCTGAAAGTGGAGGAGAAAGGCGCAGCTCTCAGAATGATCAAGTAGCTGGCCAGGAGCAGCACTTGCCTCCTCCAATTTTGGAGGAGGCGTGCACTGCTTCCAGCTCCAATAGAACCTTTCGCATCACTTCTAAGCTCCACTGGAGATTTTTGGTGCAGTTCAGTGGCACCCAGTAGGCAAGTGCCGCTTCCAGGAGATAGGTGGGCTCGCCTCCTAGGTGCCACTTCCAGTGGCACAAAAAAGCTCAGATGGAGCCTGGGCTGCTTCTCTCCTCCCCCCGTTTTTCAAAGAGAGAAAGGAGAAGGTGGAGCAGAAGTAATTGTGGTAATGACGTCACCGCAGTTACTTCCGAGTCAGGAGCAGCAAATGTGGGGGCAGCCCCTGGTGAGAAAATGGCCAGGACCACAACTAATGCTGATACAATTCTATAATACAAAATCGATTTTGGCCACATGTTTCAAGGACTCAAGATATGATCCTGGGTAGGGAAAAAGCTTTCCTTCTCTCTAACTTTCCTCAGTCTCATCTGCAATATGAGGATATCATCACTGATGTACACTACATGGTCACTGTAGACATTACTGAGATAATAAATGTGAAGTACTTCAAACACTAGAAAGTGTTATATAAATGATAATAATAATAATTTTTTATTATTGAAGAGTAGCCAATGAGCTTCATGTCTGAACATAATTTTGTAAAGGAAAAAAGGAGAACAAGAATGAAACTGAATGTTTTATCTATAATTCACGCTCTTAAAATAGCACCACATATAAAGGCGCTGTGTTAATTAAAGGCACGTATTGCTCCTACAGCATGCCTGATCAAGGCGTAAGCACAGAGGCGCCTAAAATGCCGGTTTCAAAGACCATCAGGGTTATTTTCTGAGTGGCACGTTTCTAAACATTTCATCACTGATTTGAATATATGTCAACACATTCTGCTGGTGTGCTATAAAATGTGAACCTTGTCAACAGCACAAAAAAAAAGGTGACACACTTGGGACACAGAGCTTTTGTGCTGACACACTGTAATAATATAATTTTTAAAATTTATCATCTGTTTAGCTGCAAGCAACAATTAATCTTTTCAACCATCCATACGATGTTTTAAACAACACCTACAGAAGAAGGAAAAAGTGCTGTTTAATTTTACTTTCATTGCTTTTCAAACCTTGTTGATGTAAAATTCCTAAAATGCAGCACACAATAAATTTTGCAATTAGGATGAAAATGTTAGCTAACAATATTTATATCCCCTTTCCTCAGTTAATAAAATTACTTAACTCTAAATCTGTAAGTGAAAAGAAACCCCAGGAGTACTGCAAGCCTCAGAGGATTAATTTCACTTCCATGAAATGACATTTTATTCCCAAATCATTTAACCTCTGACTTTTCATAACTCGACATACAACCCTTGAACTGTGATTTAGTGACGCTAGTCAATGGTAGTACAGAAACTGTGTCATGTATAGGATATTAACAACTCCCTCCTTCCATCCAATTTGTTGATAACTGATGGCTGAAGCTGAATTTTTAATATTTTAGGAAAATTCTGACATTCTAACAAGAATTAATTGCAGAATCAATTCATTCAAACTATGTGTAACTTCATTTGCACATGTCCATCATCCCCTTACCCCTGTGTCTTCCCCTTTCTTCCTTTCTCTCCAGGGGCAAGGATTGTATGATACTCTGTAGAGGCACCATACAACCAAACATCTTCTCTGCTGTACATTGTACTAATTAAAATTATATTAATTTCTACAAAGTACACAACTAAAATAGACAGCAAACGGGTTGATGGAAAAAAATACATAGTGAAATACAATTGTTTTAACTGGTACTAAGAGTACACTGAAGAAAATGACAGGAGTACTGCCAAACATGGCCACTTTGCCACATGATGGTTACTACTTTTATTGTTCTGACATTAGTCAACATGGTTTCCTCATGTAAAAATACAACTTTACAAGATGTACATATTTTTTCTAAGGGAAATAGACCTATCGCTGTGGCCTAAGCATTCCTGAGCTGTTTCAACCTAAATAATCCAAAGGATGTTGTCAGGTCATGGTGAGCAGGCTGGAGGGTTCCATTTCTATAAATATCAGATACTTCTGGGTATACAAAGTTCCTTATTTTCCCAAATTAAGACAGAAGCAAATAAAATATATAGCTCTGCATTCTACAATTCATTTTCAGGTGGAAATTTCAGGTGGATATTACCAGGAAATATCACTTTATATTGGCTAGTACTTTATTTACACTAGAAATTCCTGGAAATGCTCCAAGTTGATTTGTCAGACTGACCATTTGAAGGGGTATCATCCCAATACATTCATGTAGCTGAAACACTGGAACAGAGGGCAAGTTTCTTGTCTCACCTTTTCACACTTGTTTGCACAGTTCTTTTCCCTGAGTTCTGAAGCTGGCCTTTTTTTTTTCCTACTTCCACCTCTTGTTATTGATCACTCATTCAACAGTTTGTTAGCATCTTCCTTTAAATATGCATAGTTAATTGTTAAATTTAACCACATAGTTAAATGTGGTACATAGTTAAATGTGGTACAACAGGCTGCAAAGTTATATGGTAATTCAATTGGTTGTTCTGATTTCTTGACTATGAAGTCTTTTACTGCAAATTTGGCAGCAACTGTAATCAGGAAGAGTATTTTTTGGTTTTGTACTGATGTCCCTGACCTGGATTCCAAGCAGCAGCCTGCACACTGACAGAGTGGAAAAGAGACTAGCAAAGTCAAGAGGGCCAGTTGTGCACACTGCTGAGGTGCTGCACCAAGATCCTGACACTAAGTTCAAGACACAGGGAATATCCAATCCAGAGATACATGAGGCAGTAATCCCTAAGCCCATAACCCTAGGAACTGCCAGACCAGAGACAGATGCCACCGAGAGGTTGGCATCCTTGCACTTGTGGCCACACGTTCCATGTAGCCCAATATGCCTGACTGGAGGTAACAGACAGGCAACAGAGTGTTGGGCACCAGGCCACAGGGCTGCCCTTTTAAAGCTCTCCCTTACTCAGAATGGGGATGAAGCCCAATAGCTGTAGCCAAGTCCAGAGATATACATAAAAGCTCCATTAACATCTAGCTTTCTTTGAAACAAATTGTATACTCCCCAGGGTTATGAACAAGCAATCTCTGACCACCCTTATTTTCTGATTCCATGTTCTGAGTTTTTGAGGGGATACGCCTCCCCTGACAGTTGGTTTCCTACTCTTGCTGTTCACTCCTGACTATTCCAAACCCCCGCCCCCCTTAGGCTCAGTCTTGCTGGGACGGGACAACTGAATGCTCAGTTGGAATTCTGAGAAGCAATGAGATGTTGGGTCTGTTCAGATAATAGAGAAATTCTATCTGAATAGATACTGGGACCTTAGGATCTCATACTTTCTCCCCGTCTCCAAACTACCTTGTATGTCACGGCAGGCGCCATCTTGCAGAAAACATTGCCTCCTTGGATAATGCCTTGTGTATGATTTTGACAAGGGATAATGTCATGACTGATTTTGCCCACCAAAATTTAGAAATAGATATTAACCTGCTTTCCAATTCTCTTTAAAAAAGATATTTGAACAATCATTCTGACTGACTAGATACTGTAATCCAAATAACAATAATGAACATGAAATGAGCAGTCATGAAAGAGGAGGGCTTTCATGACCTGGGCTCTGCCTCACAAAAGTCCTTCAACCACCGGGCAGTAATGCCTAGTGCCAAGTACTCACTCCCTTCCCACCCCCTACTCTTCCAATTGATTTAATGTGCAGCTTGGAGAAACCAGACCTGGTAGATCTAGTCTGCTGCCACCAGCCCAAGAGACCTGGTTCCCAAAGGGGTTCCCTGGGCAAAACCCCTCCCCAAGAATGCTATTCAGAGTTGTTAAAATGCACTCAACTCTGATTATAATACCTGCAGAGTGGGGAGGCTGACAAATCCACTGATCCCAGAACATGGCAGAGGTTTTAAGCAAAAAGGTTTTATTAACAGGTGAGGAAAAACAGTTTAAACAAGTTTGAGTTCTTCCAAATAAATGTCCCCTGAATGGGGCTGACTCTGCAAGGAAGCATCATCTTGCAGATCAAGACTAGGCTGAGAGCCTGAATCCCAACTTGGCCTAGCGTAAGTGTAGGCAACTAAGGGCCCAATCCTATCCCACTTTCCAGTGCCGGTGCAGCCACAATGCAACCTTGAGGAAAGGGAACAAACATTTCCTTGCCTGGAGGAGGCCTCCATGATTGCCCCCTCACTGCAGGATGAAGCACATGTTCCATTGGCACGGCTGCACTGGTGATGGAAAATTGGATAGGATTGGGCCCTAAGGCTGCAATCCTAACTTCACTTTCCTGGGGGTAAGTCCCATTGAACACAATACGACATACTTCTGAGTAGACCTGCTTAGGATTGTGCCCTAAGGGCTCCCAACTTCTGGATGGGAAGGACAAACTAACATAAACAAAACCTAACACGCCTAGCTTATTTTTGGTCCCTTCTCTATTTCTCTGGGGCTCTCCCCAGCAGCCTTTCACTTTGCCCACCAGAGAGTGAGCTTCCCTGTCTAGCCCAGTCTGAAGCACACAGAAAAGAGAGAGTGTCCCTCAGGCCTGGAGACCTTCATCTGGCCCCACCTCCCCAGCTCTCCACCTGGCTGGCTTCCCTTTCAACCTGGAGCACCTCAGACAATGGAGGGAAACTGGAGGGAAAATCCTCCAAAGAAACCACAACTGTTACATCACACGAGCACACTAAGATGCGTGTGTTGTTCACACAACAATTTTGCTCCACATACTTGTTGCATAAAGACATATCCACTACTTGTGTCTGTAGTTATGAACCCGTTCAATCTTTGGTAGTTGTTCAGCTATCCACAAACAGTTCGGAGCGGGACTCCACATTGCAATCTCATTTCCATCGGAAATTAGCCTTGTTGTGTGGTTCACAGTTGACAGTTTTATCTTTTAATTCACCTCACTTTGACTCTGAATGCTACTCTGAAGAGTAACAACTTTTCTGGAATGTAACAAGCTTGTGATGCACCCAGCAACCCACCCTCAAAATAAACACGAAATCAAAGAATTACCTGCAAATCAGTTTGAACAGCTGAAACTGCTGTCCCCAGTTCCACTGATTATCATAAAAGGTAATAATGTTTAATGCATATGTGAAAGATTAAAAAAAAACTCTTTAAATGTGTTTAATTAAAGGGAGATCCTCACAGCATGAAATGGGGGCACATGTTCCTTGAAAAGCAATTTTAATTTTATAGCATGCTCTTAACTAATTACAACATCAAGCTTGGGAGTTGCAGTTATAAAAAGAGACATGGGAGAGATGATGGTGCACAGAAGAGAATTGATGTCTGTACATGGTACTGGGGGAAAAATATTTGAGGAGCATGAATGTGATAAGTGAACACTTCCACAGTGCTGCTGTTCAATAGATGCCTGCACTGATGCTGAGTGGATGACACTTTGCCCCTTGCTTCATGGTTGAAGCATGGAAATACTACGGCCATCTGTTATGTTTGCAGATACTCCCCTTCTTATTGCCAGGAAAATAACAACTCTCCAGTGGAAGCTGTAAGAAACATGCAGCAGAAACTGATTATTCGCCACAGATATTTTCAGGGAAGCTGAACCAAAGCAATGGGATCTTCTGATTGTCTTATGCGTTCCAATTTTATTTCTAGACTACCGTAGGACATGAAGAACAGTGACTAATGCTGGGGGAAAAGAAACCCCTGGTATGACAAATAAAGTGCTCACAATGTGCAGGAAGGAGTTTAAAATAACTCCTTGTAGGTTTTGAATTGTCCCCAAAGTTGGGTTTAGCTTCCTTCCATTTACCTTTTTACTGCATTAACATTTCTTTTGTGGCAACCTCTGCTGAGAACCTATTGTAAATTTGGGCAATTAGGGCTTTTGTTCCATCTGTCCCTCCCCTCAGTCAATACTGTAGCATCAAAGGAAGCCAATTCAGTGTAGGCTGGATCTGACTCTAAATCCAAGCTAAAAAAGATTTTAAAATTCAACACTCTTATCAGTGTAACCTTCATGTTTTTAAAGCGAAAAAAATGCTGTTTCAGGCTTGTACAGTTCTTAAAATAAGCGGCATTAAACCTCCCACACACTGCTCACAAATGAGACCATAGTAATAGATTCTGAGGTAAGGTGATTCTCTCTCTAAATCCAAACTAAATAGATGTTAGAAATCTTACCACACCATGCCAAGGCTGACTAGAGCTATTATCTGAAGGATGCTGCTTTGGGCTTCTTAAAGTTGTGAAAATAATCTTCTTTAAAGCTCCAGCATTTGCCAAGGCACAGTCATTCATATTTCACAGATAAGTAATAAAAGGAGTCAAATGATGAAGCTTTATCTGGATGGTGCCATTTGAGGATGTTGGAGGAATGTTACATGACTGAATATCCCTCTATTAAAAAAAAAAAGCATAGCAGGGACGTGGACATGTTAATTATGATCAGGGAAATTTTGTAAAGGAGCATTCAAGTATTTATTATTATTAATTATAACATTTATATTTATATACCGCTTTTCAACAAAAATGTTAACAAATTGGTTTACAAAGAAAACTAAAGAACTAAGGCTGCAATCCTAACCAGGTGAAACACCAGCAAACAGATGAAAAGACACTATGCTGGGGTGAAGAGGGACAGCTTCTCTCATCCTACGAAATGCAAGAGGAAGCTCTTACTTCAAAACTTCCTAGGCAAGTGGTACCCCACAGCTATGCGTTCCAATACAGCATACAGCTCTGCTTTTCACCTCCAACCCTGAACAATCTCCTGAGGAGCATGCAGGGGAATATTATCCCCACCCTTGAAAATGCTGGAATCGATGGCTGTAGAACCAAGCAAAGGCCCTTTAACCAACTGCTTGGTTTCCCAAGGAAGATGCAAAACTAGCCACCTTGCATTCCTCAGCAGATACTTAAATCTGCTTTAAAGATTATTAAAGATTTATTAAAGGATTAAAGATTATTTAAAGATTATTTACAGACTTATTATTTAAATATTTATTTATTAGTTTAAAGATTATTAAAGGATCATTAGAAAAGGTATTGAGAACAAAACAGCTAACATTATAATGCCGTTGTACAAATCGATGGTAGGGCCACACCTGGAGTATTGTGTCCAATTCTGGTGGCCACATCTCCAAAAGGACATAGTGGAAATGGAAAAGGTGCAAAAGAGCAACTAAGATGATTACTGGGCTGGGGCACCTTCCTTATGAGGAAAGGCTACGGTGTTTGGGCCTCTTCAGCCTAGAAAAGAGACGCCTGAGGGGGGACATGATTGAGACATACAAAATTATGCAGGGGATGGACAGAGTGGATAGAGAGATGCTCTTTACACTCTCACATAACACCAGAACCAGGGGACATCCACTAAAATTGAGTGTTGGGAGAGTTAGAACAGACAAAAGAAAATATTTCTTTACTCAGCATGTGGTTGGTCTGTGGAACTCCTTGCTGCATGATGTGGTGACGGCATCTGGCCTGGATGCCTTTAAAAGGGGATTGGACAAGTTTCTGGAGGAAAAATCCATTATGGGTTACAAGCCATGATGTGTATGTGCAACCTCCTGATTTTAGAAATGGGTTATGTCATAATGCCAGATGCAAGGGAGGGTACCAGGATGCAGGTCTCTTGTTACCTGGTGTGCTCCCTGGGGCATTTGGTGGGCTGCTGTGAGATACAGGAAGCTGGACTAGATGGGCCTATGGCCTGATCCAGTGGGGCTGTTCTTATGTTCTTAAATATGTCTGCTTCACACATGTCCTGGAACAACACCCAAGCCTGCCTTGCTTGCTCTGTCTTGCCTAGCCCTGGAGCTATCCATGGTCCTATCCTTCTGCATGTTTTGTTTCCCTTATAAGTCTAGCATCCTAGACTGTGCTTGTGCCATGATCAGAACTCCTATGCTGCTGGTATAGGATATAAACTAGCGGTTTATATCCTGTGATTAGATGCACAACAGGGTATAAACTACTAGTCTGCTCAGGTAGCTAACAATAAAGTAAAAGCACAACAGAATTATGAATTTCCCTATCTGGGACAGGGCTGCAGCAAGGGAAGGAGGATTTTAGCCTTCTCCCCTGCCAGGGTTTCAGTTTTTATCAGACCCACTGCAGCTGCTTACACCAGAAGAAACATGTGAAGGCTTTTCCAGTTCAAATAACAGTTATAGACAGGACCCAATCCTGATCAGGACTATGGGAACAATGATTTAAAGTTCTCCTCCTTCACCAAAGAACTGATAACTCTCCAGGATTGGCCTGAACTCTTCAGGAATTCGCATCAGTCTTCAGGTGATTTTTGAAAGAAATCCCTGAGATTTACAGAGGATCTAAAGAATTATCAAACATGACAATATTTTAGGGGCGGGGGAATCGCCAGTAATAATTTCAGAGTTGTTATTTTTAAGAATAACACCACACACTTTTCAATACAAAAAAGGACTTCACAAAGCAGGTGTGGTAGTAAGAACCACCTCATCATATTTAGGTGATGGCACAGTTGAGAGTTGACCTTCAGGAGCAGTTGGAATTTAAACAGGGTGTCTTTTTGCCAAAGGGATAATTTATTAGAGCAGTGATTCTCACTCCTTTAGCACCAGGACCCACTTTTTAGAATGAGAATCTGTCATGACCCACCGGAAGTTATGTCATGACCAGAAGTGACATCACTAAGCAGGAAAATTTTTAACAATCCGAGGCTACAGGCCTACCCACATTTACACAGGAGTAAGTCTCATTTACTATCATTGTTAAAAGCATCTTCATAGTTGCCTGTTAAAAGTACAGGTCTGTGACATTTCCCCAAATGCAGTCACCTACCAGGGTAGCTTCAAGTCTAATATAATAAAAAACAAAATGTTGAAATGAATGAGGACCCACCTGAAATGGGCTCATGACCCACCTAGTGGGTCCTAACCCACAGTTTGAAAAACACTGTATTAAAGGCAGGGAACACAGGTTTTGGGAAACATTTTAGGGGTAAGTAGTGCACCAAGCAACAGTTTGCCGACAGGATGGAGAGTGAGTTGACTTCTGATTTAACTTCTTCATAGTTTTATTTGATAGTAGTAGTGCTGCATGGCACTTAGGAGTTTTAACAAAGCCATGATGTCTTTCTGGTGTGATAACCAAGGAGCAGTTTTTGTTAATCAACAAATGTCCTGGTCACTATGAGTTATGTACTGTATCTGGTGAGGGAATTTGTAGTACATTGTTTGTGTAAGAACACATTCTTCTTGGCAAAATATGTGCCTGGTTTACAAAATAGCACTGCAGATGTCCTGTCTCCATTTCAGATCAAACATTTCCATGAGCGATCACCAGGGGCCCACAAGGAGCCAGAAGCTATGTACGCTGTGGAGCCTTAGGTTAGAGAGGCACACAGGGCCATCAGGGCATCTTTATCCCATAACTAGAGGTGTGATTTTTCAGTGATAACAAAATAAAAACACATAACACCTCTTTCTGCAGTTCTCATTTTTGTAAAAAAAACAAACAAAAACCCAAAATCTATGAAAAAAATAAAACCATTTTGTAACACCTAATTGACTGTGTAATGACTGTGGTTGCATCTGCTGAATCTATACCACCTATATCACCTACCTAGTACACATTTAGATCTATTATAATTAATAATTATAATTTATAATGCATCCTTTCTACATCACCACTTTCTGCATTTTTTCTTAGGGGAAAAAAATCTGCAAAAAATAAAAATGTTTAAAATCACCTCTACCCATAGTGCAAAGGCAGGCTACTACCATAAAATCAGGGAATTTGGGGGTTTTAAGTGTGGTGCGGGCTTGAAGACAACTGGCGTCACAGGTCATTTTGAGTTTTTTTATTTTGAAAAGGTGTTAGATGGATGTAGTAGAGTATACTTGCGTGTAGGCATGTGGGGACCAAAGAAAATGGCTGAAGCCGGTGGAGAGTTTCTGACATGACTGAAGTTAATCTGAAAATTTCCGAATTCAAGCAAAGAGTAAGGCTCCAGAAATGCAAACAGGCCCTGCTTGGCCTTTTGGAGAGACCTATACATTCCCAGGCCCACAGTTGTGCCATGACATCCTGGTTCCAGGACCAACCAGTACAAGAGAGGATAACGCAATAAAAAATGACTGATCAAGTTGGAGAGTCATCAAATTATCCGAGGAAGGAGGAAGATATATTGCAGACTGTAGACTGATGACATCCAAAAGGAAGGAGTGATACAAAGAGAAAGAAAACAAGAGCCAGTGAAAAAAGTTAAAAAAGAACACAAGACGGTAGCTCATCAAAGATAGCTGATCAAAAGAACAAGGAGAGACATGTGCATGTCATGGACTGAGCTACTCCAAGAGCTGGCTTCACTGGTCATATGTTTCTGTAAATGACTGGATAGGGATGAGAACAGCAAATTAACAGGGGGACCAATGGGCAAAACTAGCAAAATTAATTCTATGTCCTGTGTAATGAAAATAAAGCTTTCATTTCATTTTAGTATTTGTGTCTTGAGTGATTCTGAGGAAGTGACTCTTAGAAAATTCCCTGACCCCGGGTGGGCTCAGGTCTCATCACTCCTGATCCAGCCACAGCAGCACTGCAGTGACACTGGCCTATCCCAACAACTTACTTTATGCACTTCCTGGTCTAACTGAAAAATTCAGGTAGGGGAGTAAGTTTGCTGTCAGGTTGCATTTATGAATTATGGAAGTCAGGGTGGGTTGGGCTTGGCTGGTTATACTTATTCTCATCCAGTGGCGTTCCTGGGGGTCCCTGCGCCCGCAGCAACACCCAGAATCCCGCCCCCACACCCTGTTTCGCCCCCCTTCTCCACCCCGTGTGCACGTGACCTGGAAGTAATTGCGGTGATGTCATCGTCACCGCAATTACTTCCACGCAGCTGCCTCCTCCGTTCCCCCTTTGAAAACAAGGGGGTCTCCATGGCAGCGGTCTGGGGCTGCAACCAGCATCCCCAGACCGCTGCAGTGGAGACCACGCAGCAGGCTCCGAGGGGGCCAGGAAGCAGTGAGCATCCCCTCCAACGTCCTTCACAGCAGGGCATTGTTTTAGAGTGATGTGGTTGCTTATCGATTGTAGTTAATTTTTTCTTAGAGATCTGCAAAAGAGAATGTGGGGTTATATTGTTTCAGGTGAGATGGGGAAAGGTATGCTTGGCTAGCTCCCCATGTGACAGTTCTAGTGTGAGAAAGGGGGTTAAAAAGGGAAAACTGATGTGCGCCCTGAAGTAAATATTGTTCAAAGGGGATCCAAGAACAATCTCCAGAGACTGTTTGGAAATGCTCACAGGAACCCCCATTGAGCAATGAGTGAAAAGTCAGCCTGATTGGCTTGGGGTGGGTGGTGTTCAACTCAGAACTTTGTAGACTTTTAGGTTGACTGCGATAAACTGGGATTGACACAAGACAATCCACAGTTTGGACCAGGATGGTAAGCCCATTAAAAAAGGAGAAATTACAACAGCAGCAGACAGCTGTCTCCTTCAAGATAGGAGGCCACGCTAAAGTGGGGGTTTAGAGTTAGGTGAGTTATTTCCCATTGCAGTAGGTTAATGTTTCAATAAAGTTGCAACCCATTTATATCCAAATGCCTTGTCTCATGTCTTATTGGGGGAATTCAGGCAATGTATTTTAGTTCCCATAATTCCTTCCTGACCTAATG
Source organism: Tiliqua scincoides (assembly GCF_035046505.1). NCBI lineage: Eukaryota > Metazoa > Chordata > Lepidosauria > Squamata > Scincidae > Tiliqua > Tiliqua scincoides. The sequence goes on from NC_089823.1 coordinate 102,089,319, forward strand.
TAGAAGGAAAATATCAGAAACATGTGATTTAGTTTTAAGTAGCATCTACCCTATTAAAACAAAAGGATCTGCTCTGAAGAAATTGCACTATAAAACTTGGGCTTTTACAAGCCAAGTTTATATTAATTCTTTAGAAGCCCTTTGTGCTTACAGTTTCAGACAGAGTCTAAAATACACCAAATATCAGCACAAAATTGCATACAGCTGTTAGATAGCCTAACCATTCCTAAGCCATTATAATAAACAGAGCGGACACACAATCTCACCAGTCCACAAGGAAGTCTCTATTCAATTCTGTCTTGTCCTAAAAACTATGCAAAATTAAAACAGTAACAAAATTACATGTTTAAATTTCTTTTAAAGAAAAATAGAAATATTTTGAGTGATGGCAATACTTTTAAAAATCCTCCTCTTATAAGAACAATATTAAAAGAAAGCAAGAGCCTGGGAAGACCGGTTTTGGGTAGCCTTTGTTGAGGAAAATGAAACAACCAAAAGGAGCCCACATAAAAACAGGAAATGAATTCTGAATAGCATACAGCAGAAAATATAGGAGTATGAACTGAGAGGCAGAACGCCTTCTACAAGACAATGTTTGCTTATTCAATTTGCATTGGTTGGATAAACAAGAAGAATAACCAGCACCCAAGAAAGAGCTATCCAGAAGCTAGATAGATAGCAGGGTCAAAGAATGGAAATGGAAAGTTCCTGAACGCATGCTTACAAAAAAAGAGGCTATAAAATGCCTCAACTTCAAATAGCCTCAAATTGAAGAAGTCCTAAGAGGGCTGAATCTAAAACAGGCCTTCTTTGACCCAATTTTGGAATCCCTGCTTGGCCTCACTGGTCCCTTTGTCTCAGTTGCTCATCAGCAAAACTTCACAGATTTGCTGTGAAGATTTGGCAGCTACAGTTTTGAAAGTAAAGAAAAAAAGTTCCTGGATGTACCTGGATCTTCCCTAGTATTTCTCTGGATTTGTAAACCAACTTTATGAATTTATACCGCTATATATTTGTATCAACTACACAGCATTTCTCCAAATCTAGAATACTGAGCACTTTAAGTTTACGAGAGCTTCGGTATTTTGGGCTTTTACACCCACTTCTCCACCTATAATGCCAATGCTCTCTCTCTCTCTCTCTCTCACTCACTCACTCAAGTGTGACACCCCAGCACCTCACTTCTCTCCATTGGCACTTATGCACCTCTCCTTTGTGCCACTTCATCTGAAGCCTGGAATAACTGGGCTCACTGCAGTCAGGGAATTCTGATTCCATTCCTCAATTCTAGCAATCCCAGTGGGCAAAATGTTGCCTGGCTATAGACTGGTTATCGAGAAGCCACAAAACATCCCCCTAACATACACACACCCACTACTCATGGCCTAAGACTTTACAAGAGGTTTTAAGTCTTCAAATCATTGCTTTGCCCTAATCTTTATTGCTCTATCAAGCCTTGCCAAACAACTCATGACTGACAGCATAACACTCATTTTTGTGTAACTTTCCTTGTACAAGTATTCTGAGGCCCAATATAATTGGCAATAGAGAGATGCCCTTTTAAAAGAAATTTTAGGGCTAGAATTCCTCTAGTTAGAGGAATTGAGAGTTACAGTTGAGATGAGAACTCTAGAACTGGAAACAGACATTATCATGAGACCTTTCAACTTGTACCAGGAGTCTTGGAATCAAGGGCAGCCCATCCATTAGGCAAGGTGATACAAGTTTTATTGGTAGTTGACTGCTGGGAAAAGTAAAGAGCAGCAAATTCAGTGTGCACTTCACCCTGAATCTGCTGCTGTTATCAGCTCCCTCCTGCCTGCCACAAACACGAGCCACACTGATCTGTTTTCTGCCTGCTAAAAGTGAGCGGAAAGTGGATCATCTGACTCCTTACCTTACTCTTGGCATGGTTTCTTCAAACACGGAAGTGCAGTGAATGAAGGAGCTCATTCTGCAGCCCCTATAAACCAAACTGGAAGTCCTGCACTTTCGCAATTGAACAACCCGCACAAGGAGTGCAGTAAATGGCTGCATTTTAAAAAAAACATTGTGCAGAGGTGGCAGTTGTGGATCCAAGGCAGCATCAGGCAGCAATCTAGGTCACCCGGGCTCTGCTCTGAATGTTGACCCATAGATCCCCTAAAGAGAACCTCCCTTAAGAGCAAGCTTATCATCTTATACATAACTATAGTTATACTAAAGGATGCATTGGCCATTATTGTATTATTTCACTACCTTGTTTCCATAGGATTGTTTAAGGGCCCAGTATTGATCCAGGGGTGTTGCAAATGTGCCATAAGAGTAAGTTTGCACTGGCCAGGGGAGGCTGGCACAGGGGTTTGGGGAGGATGAGGAAGGGTGGAGCAGGGGCATTCCAGGGCGGGGGAGGATGGGCAGACCAGGCCCAGGAGGGGGGTGGTGCCAGGATCCAGCACTTAGGCCAGATCCTAACCCCCTTCCTGAGCAGCCCGGCCCTACATTGGCCTGCATGGATCGGTGCCATCTATTCCAGTGGTGCAGTTCCGAGTAACCGCAGTGGGCAGCTGCAGCATGACACAGGGTAAGGGGAAGAGATTCCCCTTACTCTGAGTTTTGCCGCAGCCAGCCCCAACCCTGTGCTGAATACAGCACAGGCCAGTAGGCCTGCGTGTTCTAGCACAGATTAGGATTGGGCTGCCTGTATCATTCCAAGAAGACCCAGCAGTTTAGAAGATAGGTTTATAATACAATTGCCATTTAGGTAATTCTGTTCAGCAGAGTTTCTCAAACTGTGGGTCAGGACCCACTAGCTGGGTCGTGAACCAATTTCAGGTGGTCCCAATTCATTTCAATGTGTATTTTATTTTTAATATATTAGACTTGACACTACCATGGTATGTGACTGCGTCTGGGGAATTATTGTAAACTTTTAATTTACTTATTTCCTTAATTTTTGGTTTTGTCATACGGGGGTATTAAAAATTTTCCTGCTTGATAATGTTACTCCTGGCCATGACATCACTTCCAGGTTAATGACATCACTTCCAGTGGGTTTCAACAAACTGTCATTCTAAAGAGTGGGTCCTAGTGCTAAAAGGTTTGTCAACCCCTGCTCTACTCTTCTTTCAGGTGTACATTCTCTACAGCTCTTCTTTCACATGTACATAAAGAAGAAACTACATGTTACAATAAATTTGTAAATTAAGACCTCTGTGTTGTTAACACATAGGAGGAGAGCACAAAACATCACAAAACTGTGACAGAGAGTAGGGGGCTTTAATTCTTAGCCCCCACCACAGTTTCAGTCTCGCAATACTCGTATGGGAGCCAGGATGGTGTAGCGGTTCTGGAACTAGACCTGGAAAATTCAGGTTCAAATCCCCGCTCAGCCAGGAAGCTTTCTGGGTGACTTTGGGTCAGTTGCTATCCCTCAGTCTAACCTACTTCACAGGATTGTTATGAGGACAAATGGAGGGAAGGAACCATGTATACCACTCTGAGCTTCTTGGAGAAAGGGAAGATTGAAAATGCAAAAAATGAATGAAAACATACATACATATCATGGACAGCACCAGTACATGATATCATGGACAGCAAGCTCACTATACTTCCCAATCCATGTAGTAGTTAGAGGGCTGGAGAATCTCAGAAATGAGACTTCTGAACTTGATGCAAGATAGGCTTAACACATTCAGAGCTTATTGTTTAGGTTCCTTGTCCATCTATCATTCTTCCTTCTTGAATTCTTCTTGTCCTTTAAGTCTAGTATAAAATTCTGGAAATGACTGATCTGTGATTAACATCCTGAAATACTGGCCTGAATCAAAGTAAATTTATGATAAACATCACAATCCTCGTGTAGTTACTCATGGCCCTGGTCACTATCAAGCACAGGCTATGTGGAAACAAGCATAGGGTTTGCACAATTAGAATGTGGTGAATGGGAAGATATGCTAAGAGCAGGCAGCTCTTTCTGGAAGCAGGGTCAGGCCTAGTTAGTACTTGGATGGGAGACCACCTGGGAATAGCAGGTGCTGTAGGCTTATACCATAGTCTTTCGAGACTGAAGGTTGCTAACCAACCATTACACCATCAGTCCACATCCTGGAGACTGAAATGATGGTAAATACTGGCAGAAATAAAACACCAAAAGACAGATTGCTTGCACAGGAGAGTCCAGATAGGAAGCTTTGCATGTGACTTGTAAAAGTTATAGTTTTATTTAAGGAAATGTGGAAATACATCTTTGTAGGAAAGGATGGAAGTGGATTCTTTTGTTAGTCTGTTCAGCTACATGTCTGTTCTTCAGGAGGAAAGAGAGCACATGCATAAGGAAGTAAGGCCTAAGAATTGCACTTTGGGTAACCAAAGAGCATACAATATCAGATAACAGAAAAGAGTTACCTTGCCCTTCTACCACTATCTAGTTCAGGGGTGTCAAACATAATGTCCACAGGCCAAATGTGGCCCCCAGAAGCTCTTTATCCAGCCCCCATCATAACTTGGATCTCCCAGAGTCACACCTTTCAGCAGCACCACTTCTGCCAAGGCATCACTTCATAGAGCACCACTTGAATGCTAAGCTGTGAAGTGACACCTTAGCAGAAGCAGCACTGCTGAAAAGGTGACCACACTCTCCTATATCTTGAAAATAATCAAGATTTGCAAATTTTCTCTTCTGTCATTTGCAGGTAATGAGTTTCTATTTGAGAATAAAGTGTTTATTTCTGGCCACCATCTGCCTGATGATGTCACTTCCTGCTTAACGATGTCACTTCCGGTTCTCCGTAGACGCCATGAATGCTATTTGGCCCACTACATGAAACAAGCTTGACACCCCTAATCTAGTTCATCGTACTTCCCCCTGCTGGTACAGGTGGAACAATAAAGCATTGTTGCATACTCCAACATTAGGTATGTAGATAGAACCAAAAGGCTATCCTAACACTGTAGCCAGACCAGTTGCTAGAATCAGGAGACCACTGTGCAGCCAATTTACCCACTCTCTCCATTGCTGACCGGCAGCCTAGTCTGGACTGATAGCTCCTCGCCAAACACACAGGCAGAGTCTGCTCAAGGCAAGATGTAGCCCCTTCCCAGCACTGACCAGGTTGGGGAGGGGAAGGCAAGGAAGAGAAGAATTTTACCAACTGCTTTTAGTATTGTGTTACAAATGTGAAGCTTATGTTTGACAAAAAATAAATAAATCATATTTTGGAATAGTACAGCTATGGTTGCAATCCTATACACTTATCTTTTAGTACACCCCAATTAATATAGTAGAATTTACTTATGTGTAAACATATATAGGATTGAGTTGTTAGTAAACTTATTTTACAAAGGGCACAATCCTATGCATGTCTACTTAGAAATAAGTCCCATTGTGTTCAATGGGGCTTACTCCCAGGAAAGTGTGCATATGATTGCAGTCAAAATTGCTAAACATTAAAGGTTTCGTATTTTTTTCTTTAGTATAAACAACCCTATAATCTTCAGCCACTTATAACAAGAAGTGTTTCAGATCTACAAACAAGGCAGAACATATATTCCACATGTACATTACACCAATATTTCACACATGGAGCTTGGTTCAAAAACAAGTTAAACAAATCCTGCAATTTAATCTGATTTAGGCCCATTGATGGTTATGGGACGAAACTGGTTTTAATCCAAACATTCTGCCCTTAATAATACTTTGGCATCCAAAGCAAAAGAGTAAATATGGCCTAGCAGATTGCCCCAAACAGATATGCTTATTATGCTACCAGACATTCAGGAGACAATATAACAAAAAAGAAATTAAAACTAATGTGAATCAGAGTAATGAAATCAATGTGGGTTTTAGCCTTGTATTAAAAATATGTATCTTTCTCTTTTAAAACAAATGTAAAGCTTACCTCTACAAATAAGAAAAGATCAGTGGTTTAGCCAGATTGACTGCCTTTAACAAATTTATTTATCTCTAGCTGCTCAGATATGCTGTATTTCCTAATTATCACCTTTAAAGGGCCATCTGGGCCCCATTCCTCACCACCAGGGGGCAATTCCATTTGCATTGCTCATAGGCTTAGTAGCCTGGTGGAAAAGTTCATTAGACATTTGAAGAGATGCATTAAACCTAACATAGCAAATCAAGTATCTGATACCTAGATGCCACAAGAGAGATAACCATTTAATACATATTTGCACACAACTTAAAAAGTCACCCATGGGTTCTTTACCCCCCAAAACTGCTGAAAATAGCATTTAGGCTAAATCCAAGCAAGAGAAGTGAGAAATTTGACTCACAGAAGCTCTTGCATTTTTCCCACAATTAAAATGAGCATATTCATTCTGTTATATCTTTCAGTGTAACTGAAACTAATTTAATACATCTTTTTCATAATACAGAGGTGCTGTTTCCTAATGGTCTCTGGTATAAACTGAAAACCCACCAGTTATTATGCTAGTAGCTACAAAGATATTTGCTGAGTCACAAAAAAGGCATTTTCAATTGCTATATAGTGTTATATTCCCATTTTCAATGGCTATATCTAAGATGATAATGTATTATCCTTCTGGGGTGATAAAAATAACATCTATATAACATGAGAATTTCTGGGCACACCAAGGGAAGTCTGACCTTCCTTAGCATAGAAAACCAAGACATCACTTTGATTTGTGTAAAAATAAGACAGGATATATGATATGTTATATAAATATTTTGAAACCTTTAGTGTGTCCTGGGTTAAGCTGGTAGACTGTCCAAAGTCTAGGAACCTGAACCTGTGTTTCCCTGGGCCAATTTGGACAGTCTAGCCATCACTTTCTAAAAGCATGCTATTAAAAGTTTGTCTTCTTGCAAACAGGAAATGACAGCCAAAGAAAAGAAACCTACAGCACTGCACTAATAAAGATGGTATACCTGGCAGGCAGTATATTCTTGATTCTTGAATTCTAAACACTGAGATCTAGTATCTTCAAAGAAGTAGCCAAGATGTCAAAGCAAGCATTTAGGGTGTATGTCTCCAGTCTTGAGGCCTCCTTTACATATTCTAGATAAGAAACATTTCTTTCCGATAGACCAGTGATCTCAGATGCTCATCATGAACACAGAAGTCTTAGCATCAATTGGCCATGTTCCAGCATGATAAGCTACAGCATGTTTGTGACAATGCACACCAGCGGGAAGCCAGTGTGCCGAGTTCAGGATTGGACTCCAGTTACTTCAGCCATGTCATGCAGTCAACATCATTGGACAAAGACGTTATGCTCAGAATGGTCAATGGTGAAAGACGATAAAGGTGCAAAAGAATGTGCTGGCTAGATGTCATCTAAGCAGACACTGGCCAAAATATAAAGCAATTGAAAGAAGCTATACAAGATTGGAAATCAAGGAAAGAGCTGGCTCATGGAATCAGCAAAGGCTGGACATGCCTGAATGGATAATTCGATTTGTCTGAGCAAAAAGGAAAAAGTACGGATTGTGAAGTTTGACAACACTGAACTGGGGTGACAGGTGTGGCCACAACATAGGCAGTTGCTTTTTTCTTTGCACCATTGTTTGCAAGGGTGCATCAAGAGCCACTTTAAAAGGCCAAAGGCCTTTTTGGTACCCAAGTACAAGAACGTACATGCTTCTAGCCAAGTTGGAAGGGCACATACTTGCAACATTCTGCACCTTTAAAATACTTGGAAGCAGTGACCAACTGGTTTCAAGAGAAAGGATCAAGCCACCTCCTCTGAGAATTTTCAGGGGACACATTCTGAAATGTGCATGCATGTGCACTTCAGTGCTTCAGAATACAAGAAGCATGTGTATTTTTATCTTTGGACACTCATACTGGAGTACAAAATTTAAAGTTAGGCTGGAACTACATTTTCTGGGGAATGTGGAACTGCCACCAAATCACAGCAGTTCCCTCCGTCTCCTCTTCCCCAGAAACATTTAACAAAATAAAATGCATGATATTTTAAATAATTATTTAATAAGCACTTTTCCTCCCTTCAGCATGCTGCTTCCAGAGTAGCTACCATCACCAACCGCATTGTGAGTTTCTTCACCTCCACAAGTGGCAGCCAATGAAATGAAGTAGGGGAAACAAAATTCTTGGCAGTGTCAAGATGTCACATATTTAGTACAATAGATGTTACTAGTAGAGAGGCAAGAGGGAGAAGATGCAGGGCTCTGGTTTTCAGTAACAGCCATGTATTTCCCATAACATCTAGTTCTGGACTGAGATATAACCCAGATGCCTCTCATTTTTTGCTAATATTTGCTTGAAATTTTATACTTCATTACAGAAATATATAATGAACAACTTTGTTTCTGTGATCTGATACAATGGATGGCATAAATGTTGCATTGTTCTTTATTCTCCTAAATAAACGGCAGAGATATATACTGCATTAATCTATAAAGTAGACAAAAAGTTGCATGCAGAGATATACATTGCTGACAAGTACTACTAATTCCACCTTGTATGGAAAATTACATCACTACTTACTACCACACCAGGACTATGTTTTGTGGGTTGTATTGTGCTTTACCTACATGGCTCCTACTGACTTTAATGGGCATCACACAGCTAAATCTCCATGCATTACTTTGACACTTCAGAATAATTGTTTGCTTCCTTAAGAGGGTCAAGGAAAGGTTGAAAAACTAAAAGAATTCACCAAGGAGTGCAGATTATGTGTACAGGATGGAATCTGCTTCTGAAAAATGATTGACCAAATGTATATAATGCATGCTAATGCACAGCCAGCTCATTTTCTTAGAGATGCTTTGTGCAAACCATGACCCCCGGTACAAATATAAACTAGCTAACCTTTTGCCTTAAAACAATATCCTTTATTTTAACTATTTAAAAATTTAGGAATATAAATGTTTGCACAAACATACACACCTTCCTTTCTTCCCCTCTCTCAATACATTTCAGCAAAGTTAAATAAGGTTTCATTGAAATCTCCCTTGACCTCTGATACTAAGAAGCATCCCTAAAACTTCAACTTTTGGGCTGGCTTACAGTATACACATCTGAAAGTCTTGGGAATTTCGCACCAAAGGCTGCTTTTGGTGCTTAGAGACAGGGCTTTTTTTCTAATGGAACACGGGGGGGGGGGGGGAGATGGAGTTCCGGCACCTTTTTGCAGGCCCCCCCCCTTCGGAGGCATTCCAGGACGGGGGGAACAAAACAGAGGCATTCGCTGGGTGGGTGCTGGGGGGTGCAGGGTGGGCGGGCACCTGGCCCCTGCCAGACCGCACAACAACCCCCTCCTGCCCCCATCTTCAAGCTCTCGCCTGAGCCCAGCCTGCCTGCCTCCCCCCCCCCCCGCACTCTGCATCCCCGCACAGCTTCCAAGCTGGTGGAGGGCACGGGGGACACACGCCGACGCTGAGGAGGAGGACGGACAGCCAGCCAGCCAGGGAGACTGGCTGCAGCACCCACAGAACACCCAGGTACTGGCTTGGAAGCAGAGGAGGAGGGGAAGGAAGCTGGCTGGTGCAGCCCTCGTGTCAATCTGCAGCACGGAGCCTAGGCGTGTCTACTCAGAAGTAAGTCTCATTGTGCTCAATGGGGCTTGCTCCTGGGAAAAGGTGCATAGCCTTGCAGCCTGAGAGCCCAAGTCTATGCATGTCTACTCAGAAGTAAGTTCCATTGTGTTCAATGGGGCTTACTCCAGGGAAAGTGTCATAGCCTTGCAGCCTGAGTAGACAGGTTGAGGAGGGGCTCTGAGGCTGCAGTCCTCTCCACACCTTCCTGGGAGGAAGCCCCACTGCCTCTAATGGGACCGACTTATGAGTAGACAGGCACAGGATTGGACTCTAAGGCTGCCGTCCTAACCACAGTAAGCCCCATTCACTAAAGTGGACTTCTGAGTAGACATGCATAGCATTGGGCTCTTAGGCTGCAATCCTAGACACTTTCCTGGGAGTAAGCTCCATTGACTAGAATGAGACTTACTTCAGAGTAGACATACCTAGGATTGGGCTCTTAATCCTGGCAGAGATATATATCTGCACCCGTTTTCACATTCTAAGGGCAGGTGAAAAGGGATTCTATGTGTGTACAACGTGCTGTCCAGCCTTGCCAGAGACCCTCCTCATCCTTCCCCCACAAGCATGCCCTCCGTCAGCCAGTGTTTGCAGCTCCTCTCCAGCAATGCACAGCAGCTGCTCAGAGCAGCAGAGAACATACAATTGCATGCCAAGCACCTTCCCAAAGACACAGAGTATTCTGATACCTGAATTAAACCATATTTAATCACTTGTTTGCAAACGTAGCTGTTTCCATGTGTACCTAAGGACCCCTCTCGTGTAAGAATTCCTTTTTTGTCCTTACTCCCACAGTTGCTTAGAGTAATTTTACTACATGGAACTCATGTAAGCCATTTTTCAGAATCCATTCACTGCTTCCTCTCCTCGAAGTAGTGCCACACTACATACTACATGCTACAAGTGCACCTGTACAGTATTTTTCCCCATGTGTAGAAAAAGTAGCTAGGGGGAAGGGGATGTGGAGACTGACAGCCCAATCCTATGCATGTCTACTCAGAAGTAAGTTCATCTTTATGGGGGAAGCACATAAAAAATATTTTATTTCTCCAATAAAGAACAGTTTAAAAATAAATAAATAAATAAATAAATAAATAAAAGATTAACAAGTTGTGAGTTCCTGCACTTTTTTTTTTAACACACAAAAAAAGCACTGCTTAGAGATATAGGTACTACCCAGATTCCTTGCATCAAAAATGCATAGTCCTGGACACTTTGCTCATAGCTCAAACATTTCAAAATAAACGAAGTGAAAAACCATAACAGAGACAAGCAAACTGGAGGGGGGAAAAAGGAAGCAGAGATAGATGAGCTCCCCATTTGGTGTTTTTGTGGCCAGTGCCATATTGAAAACCTTTCACTGGCAAATCAGTTTCAAACTGGCATCACTGAGGAAAACAGCAGACAGTAAAAGCTGCAACATAATAGTACTGTTTTCAGTTGAAGCTGCAAAAGCTGAACATTTTAGGCACCAATACAGAAAAATGCAAATTGAGCATTCCTATCTCTGTGCAGAAATGATGCACAAGCAATAAAAATAGTCTAATTTTCATATAAGCCCCCACACAGTGCTTCCATTCAACTATTAATAAAATGCTAGTGTTCAAAAATTATTGGCCTGCTCTGCCACTTATTTGTAATAGGAGTTGGAAATGTAGTTGTGAAGCTTGAGCAGTTTCATTTACCTCTTCAAATCAACAACAGCTGGATTTGAGGCACAGTTTTGACTTTAAAAGCCTAAATTTCCAAGTGGGTGCCTATTGCTGAAAGATCTGCGGTAGCTTTCATCAGGACAGAAATGCTTCTGTGTACAAAACACTTTATTCCACCAAAATGCTGGCATTTTAATTTTCTTATTGTTAACTGTAAATCATAAAAATATGTGTGCAGGTCTAAAGACTTTGCGTCACAATTAACAGGCTGTGATAGGATCTGAGGACCTAGCATGCTTTAAAAGATCAGTACCAGTGCCATGTACATTATGGTGGACTTCCAGGATGACTTATAAAGTTCTCTTCCTAGGCATTATGTCAATAAAAAAAAAGGCCAGATGAAATCTGTGGTAGATCTAGGGTGGCATTCTGACAAACATTTTTGTGCTCTTCCATGAGCAGAATACCACTTCCATTCATAGAGAAAACATCCATTTGAAGAGTAGAAGCGGATCCACGGATGCATGCCCCCCCCCCAACTGTGGTGCCGGGGGAAGCATGCCTGCTAGGAGGGGAACGGCCCAAGCATAGCCAGGACTCAGGTCTACCCGGCTGAAAGAGGCAGAATGGGAGTCCAGGTCTACCTGCCCAGCAAACTTCAGCCACAGAAGTCAGTTCAACCAGGAGCCAAGGTCTACCCACCTGGAAGGGGCAGCTCCAGAGGGCAGCTGGAATAGGAGCCCAGGTCTACCTGGCAGATAGATCTAGGCTCCAAGTCCAGCCAATTCCAGTTCCCAATTAATGTACCTGCACAATAGGACTGTTTGCTTCATGAACATTTTATAATTTTAGATACTTGCTGAAGACATCTTTTACATCTAAGAACATAATACATGAAATAGCCCAGAGACTTACAGAAAGTGTTTTTACTTTTAGTAATGGAAAGATGAAAACATGAAATTTGACCTAGATATAATAAATAAAAAGACACCCAGGAATAGAGTGCTGCCTGAACACTGTTGGGAAGGCCAGAGCCTTCCCGTGCACATCGGGGGATTATCACCCACAAACCAGAACAGGTAAGACAGTGGGGGAAACAAGATAGGGTGGCAGAGGGCAAAATGGGGACAGAGAGGGGCAAAACTAGGTGGGGAGGAACAGGAAGCAGGGAGGCTGTGGAAGGGGCTGGATCCGATGGCACGAGCTGGATACTTTTCTCCATTTTCACAGCCTTCTTACCCCGTTTCTCTCCTTGGACTTGTGCCAACAAAATTTCTGGTCTGAGGAGACCCACTGGGGGACAAAGTCTTACTGGGGGGGGGGAATGGGGATTTAAATCCCCTTTCCCTTCCAAGGTCTTCTGAACGCCTCATCGCCTATTGTGTGTACATTTCCAGTACTGCTGCCCCAGTGGGGGGGGGGAAGGAAAGGATAGGATTGGGTTGTTAGAATGGTAAAGGGGTGGGTGAATGTAAACCCATGCACACATATGCATGTTTGGGCATGTCCCCCCCCCCCACTATATGCAACCACCCATCCTTACATCCATAAATATGGGTACTTCCCGTCTACATAAACATGCATACACACAGAGACTGACAGCCCTCTCTTTCACCATATACAAATATAGTAGGCAACAAAAGTTCTTTGTCTTCCAGGGCTGGAAAACTGTACTGCAACCCAAGGAAGAGCAAGAATAACCCTAAAGAGAGAAACAGGAAAGTTCATGTACCAAATAGCAAGGCACAGTATTTCCTGCCATTACTGAGAGATGCCTGCATCCCATATATGAACCACTTGTTCTATTATCGCTAATTACCTTACAGAATGCCACACAGCAGCATGCAGCTTTTTCTGGGTAGCTGGACAGAAAAATACGGCTCAGCAACCAGCAAAAATGGCTCATTGATTTCAATGAGAAAATTAAACATTTGTTCAGTACTGCTCTCCCATTAAAAACAATGAGACTTGAAGGTTCTGAATTGTGCTTGATCTGTTTTTTTAATTGTGTGGCAGACAGTTCACATGGAATTTTTAAGAAATAAGCTGCAGATATTTTTCACTTCTTAGTTTTAGTGTAAACTATTTATTTTACACCTTCTGGTACCCCTTGTTCATTGTTTACTATTAACACCCTTAATTCTTATGAAATAAAAAATGCCAGTTATTCAGTTCAAGGTGCCTGCAATTAATTTTCCATTACCCTCTTTCATACAGGCTGTGCAAACTTATCCACAAATCTATGTTTCATACTTTTTTTTTTAAAGGTGTTAATTCTCTGCTTAAAAATAACTGTTCTTATAAAACTGCTGCTTATCTAACACTTGCAATTAATAGATACTTAAGTATACAGTGATTACATTACACAGCCCCATGATTAACATTGTTCACAAGCAGGTCGTGATTTTCCTCCTGGAGTATCTTCCCCATTCTTTTCAGTAAGTGAGAGAGGATTTGCCAAACTCCCTCCCCTCCCCCTACATACAATCTGAACACTAGCAAAAAATGCTAAAGGACTACATTGCAAAGGGAATGGCAAAAATATATATATGGGGGGGTTAGAACAGCTCCTCACCACCTCCCATACCTGACAGGGGCCAAGAGATGCACATATACCCACATGCTGCCAGGGAATATCCCATCCAGCAGGTAGCAGCAAACCAATGCAAATTTTCAGCTTGTGTGAGCTATGAAATGGAAAGACTGAACAGAAGCAAGCAGACCGTTTCAGTCTGAGGCCTAAAAGGGGAAGGAAATTGGACTCCGAGTATAAGTATCTAGTGGTGCACCATCAATTCTCTGCCCTTCTCCCCTGAATTGTTTGAAAGCATTCAACTGATCCTAAATGGATCATAGGAAGGGAACTGGTCTTGGAGGAAATGCACTCTGTGGTGTGCATCCTCTGAACACAAATCTCCACTAAGATACCTAGAGGAGTGATAAGGGGCTTGCTTCGACGCCCATGAATTATTTGTGAGTAATTACTTGTAAACATTATAAACAAAATAGAACATGATTTGCTTTTGTCACAGGAAATGTAAAGTGATGCATAATTAACAATTGACTGATGCAAATTTTTTTGCATCTTTTAATTGGTGTGAATTAGATTAGAATTAAAATATCTTTTATCTCACCTTTGGGGATGCAATCTAATCTTCTCAGCAATACGTCAAAGTTTTCCCCTTAATTAAACTTTTCAAATGATGAAATTTGGAAATACTTTAGAAACCAAGATATATTATTTGGAAGAATAATTATTTTTAATATCTGAAAAAGAAAAAAATGACAAAGACGTCAGTTAAAATTCAAAGAACAGCATTCCTGCAAGGGTTAAAGACAGACTCATGGTGCACGCAGGACTGTAGTATCAGTGGGTTTCAAATTTTCTACCTATAGGAGAACCTTTCCTCATAGACCCAAGTGTAGAGAAGCTCCTGCATTTCTGCTGTGAAACCACAACAGATTCTGTGGTGCATATTCAACTGCCATGGCATGCAGGTCAGGCCTTTTAGGCTTCAGTTGCTCTGTTTGAATTGAGGGTGTGTCCTAAAAGATCCTCAGGCACTCTTCTGTGACTGCATATTGCAGGAATGACTAGAAGTGGTGGTCAAGATTGTGACTATCAGGAAAAATTCTCTGCAATGGCAGAGGAACTTTCTAATAAGCTTCTATAGATCTCCTGGGTTCCCAGGAACATAGCTGGAAAGCCAGTGTTGTGGTTATGTAAACCAGGGGTGTCCAAACTTTTTGGCAGGAGGGCCACATCATCTCTCTGACACTGTTTCAGGGGCTGGGGGGAAAAAGAATTAATTTACATTTAAAATTTGAATAAATTTACATAAATGACTATATTAGAGATGGAACTTATATGAATGAATGAAGGTCTTGCAATAACTCAAGGCCTATAAAATGCCTTACACAAAGCAAGGCTGGCCTTTCCGCTGCTGCTGCTGCATCACGAATGTGGAACAGCAAGCAGTGGAGGGAGCCCTCGTCCCACAGCTCACACGAGAAGTCAAACAGTTGGCCATCACACTGAGAGCAGTTGCATCAGGCCAGTGCGGGCTCCAGCAAGTCTCTGGAGGACTCCGGAGGCTCATTGGAGACTGGGGACTCCCTGAGGACCGGATTGGGAGTCCTTGAGGGCCAAAAGTGGTCCCAGGGCCAGGGTTTGGGTACCCCTGGTGTAAACAATTAGGGTGAAGGGACAGAAATCTACTTCTGTCTTTTGCTGTATAATAATGGGTCAGTTTTCTAGAAATTCCAAAACCATTAACTTAATATTTCACAGAGAGTTACATGTGTCCATCATTCATGAAAAATTGAATGCACTATATAGACTGCATATTTTTGATAACAAATTATGATTTATTATAGTGCATTGCAATTCACATCACTTTAAAAAAACCACTGGTTTTTTTATACTATACTAAATGAAATACGGAAAGTTCTACGGAAAGCCTCCGTACCAAAGACAAAAGTAAGAAAAAAATATGTCCTTCTCAATTTTGGATACCCCATTTTAGCATACATTTTGGTCCATGATCTGTCACTGCTATATGATACAGTGTAAAGATTCGAATCCCTGCTTAATCATGAAGCTTAGATGATGGTGATGAAGTTAAAAATTAAATGGCATGCTATGCCCAGGGTCAGACCAACTGCACAAACAGCCTTAAGAGTTGTCTTGGGCACCATTTTTAGGTATTTGACATGAACCAAGGGGTCACAAGTATCTTTCAGATGTGAAAATACCATTCAGTCATCATCTTTGCAAAATACAGGTCCAGCCTATTTATACACTATTTTTTATACACGAATTTGACTCAACTCGAATGGCCCCTGCAAATGAGAAGGAACGTGCTGATCCCTGGAGAAGGGGAAAAATGCACCCCTTTAAAATCAGTTTAAAAAACTGAACAGTCCTTTAACAATAGCCTCCTTAATGAGAGAGAGAGGGCAGCTGGCTGACAATCCATCAATCCTCCTCTCTCCAGGCGACCTCTCCCTTCCCCCTGAACATTGAAAGAAAGGTGATCACTTTGCATTGGTGAAGGGAGGGGCTTAGTGAAGCTCCTTTCTAAGCTCTTGGAGAATGACTGATTGATGGATTGTCTTCTTAATGACTCTTATCTTACATCACAAAGGTCAGCAAGGCTGTTTTTCAATCACCAGAGCAAAGAAACTTTTTAAAATTGATTTGCATTTTTTGCCATCCACGTGAGTGCTTGGAACAGAACCCATGCAAATAATGAGGCTCAAACTGTAGGTCCCAAGTGGAAAAGAATCACTACTTCTGCACCTTCCCCCAGTGGTGTAGCTAATGAACGTGTAGCCCAGTGCGGAGCTCAAAATGATGCCCCAGAAGTAATGTCACAACCAGAAGTGACATCATGCCCGAACTTTTAAAAAAGTGCACATTGTTGGGCAACCTGCCTCCTCCCCCCAGCAGCTCACCACCCACTTGCTCTGCCACCTCCCCCCAGCCAGTGGCATAGCTAAGGCATCTATCTGTGATCTGGGATCAAAGAAGATTTTGTAGTCCCCCTCCATGACAAAATCAAATTTAATTAAGTAAATAAATAAAAAGTACGTACCTTATTGCTTAGAGGCACTGTGCTGGGTTGAAGAATGATGGTTATTCTCTCTCTGCTAAATATAAGAGGAGCACAACTTGAAAAAGTGCCTCTTTACCAGTTAGCAGGAATAGTTGTATTATGATACATGGAAATGAGAGCTGACTCATATTAACACCTTATTGGTTCCATGTTGTATCATAACAACATCTCATTGGCTCTCAGAACAACCAGTTTCATAGGTCAGTTTGAAGTTAAAGAATCCACTTTTTGTTCCTTTAAGGCAGTTGTGTTTTTATTTTCTGGTTAATCGGCCATAACTTTTAATAGAAAACAGATATTCCAATGTGGTTTGTTTCCTTGCATTCTGCATTAAATTACCTTTCCAGTGATATGTAACATGATGGTATTATTCATGCATACCAAGATTTTCACAATTTTGGCCACTAGTGTCAAGCTCAGCTTGTTGCCCCCCTAAAACCTGTTGCCTGGTGCGACTGCTACCCTCTGCATCCCCTTAGCTATGCCACTGCCTTCCCCTTTTTGCACATTTTCTTAGTGCTTTTTTCTATCAACATGAATGGGCATTTCTAGAGCCCAACAGTTTAGCTGTTTCTATCCCATCCTCCCACAACACTATCCGTTTCACCCTCCTTTCCTGTTGCTTCTGTGGACATGCATAGGTGGAACACCTTTGTGTGCCTTTATTGGTTTGTATTGTTTTAGATTAAAAAAAATACTTGCAGTGCATTGATGTATACCATTCATATAGACACTACAATGACATTAGTGCCAATGATTTATGAGTGCCACAGTTAGTTGTAGTGCTAGATGCTATTATGCCGTTTAGTTAATTTCCATGGAGACTCAGAGCCCAATCCTGGACTCAGTGCCGTGGCTTCGTAAGACACGTTTGCGAGCCTTACCACCAGGCTTGGCGGACTCACGGACCACTGAGCCACGGCATGGTAAGCTGGGCAGGGAGAAAGCATTCCAGAGAGAGGGGAGGCCGGCGGGGAGCAGAGAGAGGGCGGGGGGAGGCATTCCGGGAGAGAAGGAGGCGGGTCTGTTGAGCTCTGCTCCACCGCATCCAAGGTGTTCGTGGAGGGCTTGGCGCCCTACACGAACACCTTTACTTTACCGCCAACCTTTTGGTCAGTGGTAAAGTGAAAAGCCCCAATGCAGGGCTGCTTACCTTACCTGGGAGAAGGGGACAAAAGTCCCCTTCTCCTGAGGTGCTGCCCGTGGTAGCCTGGGGTGCACAGGATCCAGTGGCAGCCGTTCTCGGTGCCGCCGAGACTGGGCATCCTGGGCAGCTCAGGATTGGGCTGCCCCATAAGTAGAGCACTCAAGAGATTTGAGACCATGCGTGGGGCTGATAAAGTATGATTGTTAGCCAATAATTACACAAAGGGCCTCCCCCTTTTACCCAGTTACCCCTTTTTCAAGATATCTAGGCCAGGTGCCATCACCACATTCTGTGGCAAGGAGTTCCAAGGATTAATTACACACTGGGTAAAGAAATATTTTCTTCTGTTCTAACTCTCAATTTTAGTAGAAGCCCTCTTAGACTGATGTTATGTGTTAGAGAACATTCCTCTACCCACTCTAACCACCCCCTGCATAATTTTGTTTCAATCATGTCCTTCCTCCAGTGCCTTTTTTATAGACTTGAAGAAGCCCAAAACACTGTAGCCTAAGAAAGATGCCCCAACCCACTATCATTTTGGTCATTCTCTTCTGCCCTTTTCCAATAATATAAGGGGGAATGAAAAAAAATATAATACAGGGGGCCCCTGTATCTGCAGATCCTGTATCAGCAGTTTCACTTATCTGTGGATCACGGATCTGCATTCCTGGTGCCCCCTACATAGGCGAGGAGAGCTATGCTCTCCTTGCATCAGAGAGTCTTCTGAGTCCTACAGAGACTGCACGCACTTGCCCACAGCGTCTGCCTGTGGCTGTAGTCATTCTGAGCTGACTGTAACAGGTGACTGTTACAGAATGACTGTAACAGGTGAAAAAACATCACTTCCAGTTTTTTTCATCAAAACCGAAAGTGATGTATTTAAGGTTTTAAAAGACATAATGAGGGCATATGCCTAATAAAGGTTTGTTGTATGTTGTTGACATAATGAGGGCCAGGGAAGCCCTCCTTATAAAGGGCATACCTGTATAAAGGGAAATAATTCCCCTTTCCCCTCCTGAGTGCCCCCCCCCCACTGGATACAGCATGTGCCTTTTTTGTGCTGATGCATCTACAGGGAGGAAGAGGATAGGACTGGGCTGTCAGTGTCAATTTATAATGTGTAATCTTCACACAATGGAGGGATAGCTAAGCTCAGGAAACATCATCTCCTTTCTTCTTTCTTAATCAGAACCTACCACTCTGCTGGGGAAACTTCAACTGATAAGAATTTCCCTGCTCTTCAGCCTCTCATCAATTTCAATTTCTTGCCTTGGAATTTTTTGCCTTGGAATTATAGTCAAGTTTTGCTAGTTTCAACTCCAGGAATTACATAGTGGAAAGAGAACATAGTAGCAAAGGTGGAGGGGTGGGCAGGTAAAGGATAGAGGCAAGGTTACCATCACCATCTATGTCACAAACCACACTTCAAAATAAAATCTGACAACAGCCTTATAACACTTCAAAATTTCAATGCACACTTGTAATGAAAGCTTTAAATAATCACTATATCAATCACAGTATCATATACTTAGTACAGTATAAAGGCATGAGGTTAGTTCTCTTACCATTCTGTTCTGAAATAAAGAAGTATCCAAGCAATCATATCAAAGAGTTTTACTGCATGTCACATATTCTAGCATAGTAAAGGAGTGGTAAATTTTTAAAGAGTTATCACTCTAGAGTCTAGAGTTTACAGTGGAAAAGTACTCCAAATGTAAAACATATTATGTGAATGAACTTCTCAGTTTCATAAACTTTTCCAAAAACACTGTAAACCTTCTAAAATTGCTAATGTGTTGAATAAACCGCAAATGCATTTAATATCTTTTATGGGAAGTTGACCTGAAATAAAAAGTTATGTCGTTAAAAGATTTTTGATAGTTCTTCATCCAACTTTTTCCCCTCTCTGTGGAGCAATGATGATTGAAACCTGATGGCTACTGCACAAAAGAAGGTCATAAAATGTTTTATGTAGAAGTAAAACAGTAGCCATTAAAATTATGCTATGATGCTGGAACAGATATGTAGCATGAAAACATGATAAACCACCATAAAGTGAATGCGATCAAATGCCATTACAATGACTAGTCTCAAACAAATGACAAATACTAAAATACAGTCACAGTCTTTTTGTAAAATTACTTTGGGCAAAGTACCAAGAAAACACTATATCCTCTCTACTAAAGGCAGTTTGCCAAAGAAATTGCAAATACACAAGCTTTAATATCTATAGCCAAAAAACACTTGGAAACTAATTATGGAAAGGCTTAAGAACCAACTCATGATAAAATTGTTTTCTTACACAGATTATCACAGCATCCTGAAGAGAGAAACATCAGGGAAGGAGGTGTGGGAGGCATTAGGAAAAAGAAAAAGACTACCACTAGAAGAAAAATAGAGGGTGGTGCTATTTTATACCACACTAGAGTCTGCTAAAGAAAACTACACCCAGAGTTTTCCTAGAATATGTAACAGTGGGCAAATGAATAAAGGAATCACCAAAGTATACTATTAGAATCTTAGGGCAGGCCATTACCTTTTCCCATAGAGGTCGCTCAGTCAAGCCCAGGAGATCCACACTGCTCCGCAGTTTCAAGTTGGAGCTGTGAATTCATATGGTATATCAGTTAAGTCACTGTTATCTTCACACTGGGATGGTAGGGGTACCACCATGGGGATCCTCTGTGCTACAGCAATCCTTCTTTCAGAGGTGTATTTGGTATTACAAATGGAAAAGAACACATTATTAAATTAATTAAAAATAAGACCTCATAATTTCTCCTTCTTCCTTCAGTGCATCAGACGGGGGGGGGGTGTAGTTGGTAACCTAGTAAGATGCACATTTTCCCATATCAAAGCAGTTAGCTCTTACTAGATGAAACAAGTACAGCAAACAACAGTAGGGCCAACATGCGCCTTCATTCTCAGTTGAGGGTTGACATACAACGCCATGGACAAAATTTGTTTACAGGAGGACTGGATCTCCACTCAACAAGGTCAAAGCAAACTTTCAACATTCCACTGTGTTCTGCCAGATTCCCACTCCAAGCCTCACTTAGGGAACTTATGCCCACTCTAAGCTAATTAGCTCCCCTTTCGTTCCCCAACAATGGCCCCAGTTCTCTACAGCAGCACTGCTAGACTCCACCACCAGGGTAGCTTGCCTGTTTAAACTGCAGGGACCCAGTTCCTAAGGCAGCAGTCCTTACTGGTATAGCAGCACATCTCAGCTCTCCACAGCCTATTCGAGTAGTCCATTAATCACAAAGTCAGTCAGAGTATCCAGGGCAAAGTCCAAGTCAATAAGCCAAGTCACAGTCCAAGGTCAGATTCCAAAGTCAATAAGCCCAGTCAGTCTCCTCTCCAACCTGCACTCCTTCTACAACCCATCAACCCTTCCTGCCTCAGGTGTTCCTTATATCCCTGAGGGCCCTATTGCCTATTGGCTGCAGCTGTGCAGCACACTCTGCTGGATGCCCAGGCCTTACCCTTAAAGGGGCCACTGCTGACACCACATCTACCTCCTCACCAGATTGATTCCAATACACACTGACACAGCCACTTCACACACACACTGGTTTGGTTCAAATGAACCGTGTGAATGAGCATAAGGGAACCACAGGCTTATATGTTTTTCTCCCCTTTCATCTGCATTGTCATGTGTGCAAGAGGAAGACACTGAAAGCATAGTTCCTCAGTATACTATACTGAGTGCCCTTCGAGGAGAAAGGCAGAATACAAATCTAATAAATAAATAAATGGCAGGAAATGGCGGCCTATTAACTGAGTTAGAAGAATCCAGAATATCAAAACAGTGGTTTTATATCTTATACTCTGAATGGGGCGTACTTCCTCTGAAGGAGCATGTCTGTAGCTTAGGGGTGCTCCAGGATCTGCAGTTCAGTGGCATGGCTAGTGAAGGGTGGGGGGATGGTCCGCCCCAGGTACCAGCCCGGGGGGTGACGACACCACAAATGACCCAACATTGCTAATATCGCAAAGGTTAGGAGTAACCCCATCATGCTATATACCATTGGATGTGTAATTTCCAGCATTCTAGAATGCAATGCAAAAAACTGGATTGAAATATCTCCTTTTCATCAAAAGTTATGGCCAAAAACTGGAAACAAAAAAAAATGCATGGAACCCTATGGAAAGTGAAACTGAGTCATATCGCGTGTTTACTCACGAGTAGGTGAACGTGCCTTAGTGCATTGGAAAGGGCAGGCTGAGAGGAATCCAATATCACCAGAATGGTTCCTATTCAATGAAAGCAGCCCCAAAAAAACATCAAAGAAGGAGGTCTCTCCTTCTAAGCCAGGGGTGCCCAAACCCCAGCCCTGGGGCTACTTGCGGCCCTCAAGGCCTCTCAATGCGGCCCTCAGGGAGCCCCTAGTCTCCAATGAGCCTCTGGTTCTCCGGAAATTTGTTGGAGCCTGCACTGGCCCGACTTACCTGCTTTCAGCGTGAGGGTGACTGTTTGACCTCTCGTGTGAGCTGTGGGATGAGGGCTCCCTCCACTGCTTGCTGTTTCACGTTTGTGATGCAGTAGCAGCAGCAAAGGAAAAGCCAGCCTTGCTTTGTGCAAAGCCTTTTATAGGCCTTGAGCTATTGCAAGTCCTTCATTCATTCATATAAGTTCATCTTTAATATATTCATTTATGTAAACTTAGATAAATTTATTCAAATATTAAATGTAAATTAATTCTTTCCCCCCCCCAGCCCCCGACACAGTGTCAGAGAGCTGATATGGACTTCTTGCCAAAAACTTTGGACACCCCTGCTCTAAGCAAACAAATGTATTGAGCCCTATGGAAAGCGAAAGTCACACGGTCGCATTTACTTGTGAGTAAGTAAATATGCCTTGGCTGCTGATTAAGTCAGGCAAAGGAAAATGCAAGGCTAGCTGCATGGTCCCAATCTGATGAAAGTGGAGCTCAACAGAATGCAGCACCCCCCCCCCCCCAAGAATGTAACAGAGGCTTGAGCTGGTAAGGTAGGCACTCGGGAGGGCTGAAAATCTCACTGATATTTGGGGGGGGGTGTTATTGTAGGCAGGCTACAGAGAAAATTCACTTGGTGAAACAGGGCTAGCTTCCCCTTATTTAATTATCTGTTTTTCTTTAATTTAATTATTTATAGTTATTTTATTTTGCTTGATGATGTCACTTCCAGTCATGACATCACTTCCAGTGGGTCCTGGACAGACTTGTCATTCTAAAAAGTGCGTCCCAGAGTTAAAAGTTTGAGAACCACTGCCTTCACTCAAAACAGGCCAATGAGACATCCGGGGAGGGGGGTGACACCCTAGTGACCAAAATTCCAGAAATCATGGCTTTCAGGAATAATACCATCATGCTATATACCATTTGATGTAGAATTTCATCCATTTCTTGTGGGTAAATATTTACTGCATTTATTTTTCTGGCCATTATTATTATTCATTTCATGTCATGATTATTACTATCTCTGTCTCACCTACCTTACAGGGTTGTTGTGATGACAAAATAAGGGGAGGAACCATGTACATCACCCTGAGCTGCTTAGAAGAAGGATGGTATAAAAATGTGAATTAATAATAATAATAATAATGTCATATGGGGTGACAAAAATGTATGGGCCCCGGTATCAAATGACCTAGCTATGCCTCTGCTGCAGCTGCTCCAGTTTGCAAATAATACAGAACAAGGGTTTCTTCTTAAAATGAAAGCAGAGTTTTCACTCTCCTCCTTGCATATAAGAACAAGAATGAGTCCACAACTCCCTTCAGCTTGTTCAAATAACCATTCTTTAGCATTCTTTATGCTGGAATCGGGCATTAGTACCTAAGGAGCAAAATGAAGAGGCTGATTTTGCTCTGCAGCATCCAGCTACAGTAATCTACATGCTACAATTCCCAATTGGGAGGTCACCATAAATTGAAAACCAGTGACTTCTTCAGGCAGTTACCGTAACATATTGGTTGCCAGGTGGATCTGCCATACTCTGTTGTTAAGCCAGGTTGAGGATCATTCAGTTGAAAGGCAGAGTACAGATTCTTCAAAATAAATAAATATATAAAGTATTCTGTAGAGAGTCTCCATGGCAACATCACATACTGGTGTTGGGGCTCTCCATACAATAGAAAGCAGCCACATGGCAAACAGCACTACATGATGTAACCCCTACTTTTCCAGCAGTTTCCACTTGGATCTTATAATGGTGTAGATCCTCAGATTCCGTGGAAAAGAAGTAAAACTATGTACTGTTGCCAGCTGCTGTGGTCACTGTTATTGTTTAGATATACAGGTATTGGAGAAATTCACTTATTCAAAAGATTTCAAGTGCCTTCCTATCTTTAAGCAAGCACTTTCTTAAAAAAAAAATCAAATAATAGCCTTTCAGACTGTATGATAAAGCAACAGTCATGGTTGTGGTATATCAACTCATTTAAAAATCTGCTTTTCTTAAGAAAACAACAAAAGTCATATTTTTATTTCTATTTAAGGCTATTTTATTTCCACAGTGCCACCAATGTACAGAGTGCTTCACAGAATTGTAAAAATTAGAAAGAACAAGGGGAACAGACAGCAAAGAGAGGGGAGAAATGGAAAAATTGAGGTATGAAGGAGTTAATGCAAGCACATGAAATCATTCTATGCTGGAGAATTTATAGTTTCCTTCACAGGAATGCACTACCTTGCAGTCACATAGAAACAGTGGCTTCTCCCTTTGCACACTCTTGAAGCATGAGAAGAGGATACATAGCTCACTTTCCATGCCAAGCTCTAGCCTGGGCTATGAGGATCAGTGTAAGATAATACTAAAAATATTTCTTTCCATTTCTGGACATACTGTGCACTTCAACATAATTCAGTTCATCAAAAAACAATCTCATAAACTCTAATGAAGTTCAATCTAACTTGTACATGGGGCAGGAAATTACAAAATAAGAGAATTAAACACATTTCATTGGCAACTTTGGTCCAGTCAATCTGCTTCCTTCTCTACCTGCTGCTCTCATCTGAACTCATGCAAGGGGGTTCAGTCGCGTTTTAATGCATACAAACAGAAGTCCTAATGAAAGCACTCCCAGGGGGGTTATTTACTGGTTCAGCTAAGACTATCATAGTTTTAGTACATTCTACAAAGTTGAATCGGCACTGAGAGAGCATTGCTGGGTTAGCATCTTCTAGCTGGCTTTGGTTCACTTTCCCAGTCTTTCTCACATAACTTCCTCTCTTTGGGGCGCATTCTGGTAAGTTACCACACCAACAGACAGAACGATTGGTAATTAATGACTAAGAATTGCTCAATGTGTTTGGGTATAAAATCAAAAAAAGTAGGGTTGTTAAAAAACAACAGATTTAAGCACCATCTGGGCTCTCTGGTCACAGTGGCACAAATTCCAAAGAAAGGCTTAACAGTGCATGATCTGAGAATCCCATCTGTTTATCTAAAAATGAATCAGACTCTTTAGCCATTTTTGTATAACATGGGAGGAGAAAAGCCCATTTCCTCATTGACAGGTTCTCTTAAATGTACTTTAAATTTTTTACACATTTTTATATTTGTGCAAAATGTGCACTATGTTTTTCTAAAACATTATTGTGGTAATTGTTATCACCCTGAGCAGGGAGTTAGATGTCACTTGGGACATAGAGCTGCCACCAACTCATGTCTCTTTTTTTCCTCTTCTCTTCCTAATAACATCCTAGTATAACACAATATGATGTCATTGCACTGTGAATTTTTCCACCCCTGACAGTTGACAATGTGAGGTGGGGTTGGAGAAACAAACAGGGTGATTATATCACATTGCACATTATGTTATACTAGATGTTACTAGGAAGAGATGAGTAAGAATAAGTCATGGATGGGTGGCAGTTCTGTGCCTCTGGTAATGACTAGTACTGACCTGAAAAAGCAATGTATCTAAAGTGGAATCTGTGTCAAATCACTATCCCTTTGGGGGGAGAGAGAGAAAGAGAGAGAACCAAATCCACTAGATTCAATCAAAACATCTGAACAAGATGCTGGAAGAAGAACCATGCATATTTATATTAAAAAGAGGCCCCTACTCCTCGCATAAGGCCAGGTGCCAGCTTGCTTCTCTCCAAACAAAAGTCCACCTTAACAACCTTGGAACTCCCTTCTTGGTGCTTTGAATAAAAGGGACTCTGGGAACAAGTAAAGAATTTAAACTAATATGACACATACAGAAAGATAATAGTAAGTCTTAACTAATCACTGGGGAATTCTACCTTGATGTGTTTTCTTGAGCTAGAAAGAATATGAACAAAAAGTTATTACCTAAATTATGATTGTTCCAATCAACAAGTCTCTTTCAATCATCTAGACCTGTTGACAGCTAACAGTTGCATTCCTTTTTCTAAGATATCCTGTATTGGTGATTTTTTTGTTATTGTTTTCCAGCAAAATTGAAATATTTTTTCTCCAAAATACTCATATAAAGTATGAGCCCCATTGCTCTTTCCCTTCAGGTGAGCCTACAAGGGGCCTCTAAGACCCAGCTGACTCAGTTTGCTGAGTCAGGCTGTCAGCTGAGGGGTGTGGGGGCGGAGCCTGCATCTTGGGAACACTTGTGCTGGAAAGCAGCAGCAGCAGCTCTGAAGGCCCCATTGCTCTTTCCCTTCAGGTGAGCCTACAAGGGGCCTTTGGCTTGCCAGAGGCTCGAGCCAAAGGGCTCTTTGCCCGTGGCTCTTCACCTAGTGGATCGAGACGTAGAAGCCTGGAAGATTCATTGCTGTGGACTGCAACCTCAGACAGCTTAATGCTCCAGATCAGCAGTGACAGCCCGACATCCTTTCCCCTTGCGCAGTGTCTAGCTGCACAAGTGTGAGGCATCAGTGAGGGGATGTTAGAAGACATCAGGTTAGCATTAAGTTTGAGAGTGGAACTGCAAGCTGTCCAGTGCTGAGTAGAGCAGCAGTAATATCTTCCCCCCCTCCTATGTGACCGTCTGCTGGGGATGATAGAATAACATCTTAGGCGACAGTAAGAATAGCAGCCTGATTGAAGAACCATGGTGGGCGCAGCTAGCATGCCATTACTTGCATCCAACGTTGCCCTGTTCTTGGCCTGGTCTGCACCTTTCGGGGAATGTTATGGGTTGGTGCTCCCTCCTCCCTTGTCTTATATTCAAGTCCTGATGCAGGAGTAAGAGATGAGTAGGGCTGCCCCTGTGAGAGAGGGGAGCTAGAAGGTGGGTGAGATTGCACCCCTGTGAGAGTGGGCTGGGGAATGATTTGGTGCACTGCTATCGGGACTGGATTGGACAAGGGAGGTGGTTTGGGTGTGGGTTGTTGGACCTTGCAGACTAGGACTTTTCCTCACTCCCACCCCCCCCCCTCAAAATCTCTGGCTTTTAACTGTGGGTATGGACTTTTCTAGTGTCAAATTTTTAATCTGAGCAGGTGCATTGTTATAGTGGCTTTCAGGGCGGGCCTCGCCGGTAAATAATGTGTTTATATTCCGAGGGGAGCTACGGGGAGGGGAATAGTGCCACCATCAATAGAGTGACGGGCCATGGAAGATATGGTGGTGGGGTGAGGGCTGGCCGTTCCAGGGTAAGAGTCCATCGTAGACAGATCGTCTTTCTTTCCAGCCTTCCCTCCAGCTCTCTGACAACTGGGGGCCTTGGCAGTAGTGCCCTGGGTCTGAAACTGCTGCTCTTAAATGCCAGATCAGTCAACAATAAAACCTGTCTCATCCAGGATTTAATCCTGGGTGAGGGTGCTAATCTGGCTTGTATTACGGAGACCTGGTTGGATGAAGCTGGAGGAGTGAATCATTCCCAGTTTTGTCCTCCAGGATTCCAGGTAGTACAGCAGCCACGACTGCAGGGACGGGGGGGGGGGTCGCGATAGTCTATCGGGATTGCCAGGAGCCCTGTCCAGCAATTCACTGGGTTTGAGTGTCTATAAGTCTCGTTGGAAGGGCGGGACAGGATTGGGATTCTGTTGGTGTACCGTCTGCCTTGCTGCCCAACAGTCTCCCTGCCTGAGCTGACTGGGTTGATCTCGGACGTTGCATTGGAGGCCCCCCGCCTATTGGTGTTGGGGGACTTCAATGTGCACGCCGAGGCCCCAGAGGTATGCGCAGCTCAGGATTTCATGGCCACCATGGGCCTGTCACAAAAGATCTCTACCCCAACCCATGAGGCTGGACACATGCTAGACCTGGTGTTTTTGTCTGGGCAAAGGGATGGTGATCTGGATGTGGAGGAGATCAACATCACTCTGTTGTCATGGACAGATCACTTCCTGGTAAGGTTTAGACTTGTTGCGGCCTGTCTCCGCAGAGGCGGAGGACCTTATTGTATGGTTCACCCCCATAGACTGATGAAGCCGAATGGTTTCCTGAGGGCTCTGGGGGATTTTCCTGCTGCTAAGGCCAGTGCCTCATCTGAGGCTCTGGTTGATCTCTGGAACACAGAGATGGCCTGGGCTGTGGATGAGATTGCTCCTGAGCAGCGCCACCCAGCCAGCAGAGTCAAAGTGGCTCCTTGGTTTACAATTCGAGGAGCTTCAAATGATGAAGTGGCAGGGTAGGCGTCTTGAGCGACGGTGGAGGAAGACTTGTAACAGATCTGACCGGACACAGGCTAGGGCCCACTTCAAGGCCTACTCTGTGGCAATAGTGGCAGCGAGGCGCTTCTTCTTCTCTGCCACTATTGTGTCCACACATAGCCGGTCAGCCGAACTGTTCCGTGTGGTGCAGGGTCTCCTCCATCAGACCCCATCAGTAGATCAGGGGGAACACACGGAGGTCTGCTGTAACACCACTGCAAGGCACTTTGCGGATAAAACCGCTCGAATTCGCCACGACTTGGACTCCATGTTGACAATGTCTAGTGATGTCCCCATGGCACCTGTCAATCCGGTTTTGTGGGATTCTTTTCAGCTTGTAGAACCTGAGGATGTGGGCAGGATCCTTTGGAGTGTGAGGCCATCCGCCTTCCCGCTGGATCTGTGCCCAGCATGGCTGGTTATTTCTGCCAGGGAGGGACTGGCCGAGTGGACAGAGAGGGTAGTAAATTCTTCTTTGAGGGAGGGGGTGGTGCCTCTGGAATTAAAGCAAGCAGTGGTTTGCCCCCTCCTGAAAAAGCCCTCTCTGAACCCCTCTATGTTGGATAGTTATTGGCCAGTCTCGAACCTCCCATTTCTGGACAAAGTGATCGAGTGGGTGGTGGCGTCTCAGCTCCAGAGAATCCTGGATGAAGTGGATTATCTGGATCCCTTTCAATCTGGCTTCAGGCCTAGCTCCAGGACGGAGGCGGCCTTGGTTGCCTTGGTGGATGACCTACGCCAAGGGCTGGACGGAGGGAGTGCATCCTTGCTAGTCCTTTTGGACCTTTCAGCAGCTTTCAAGACCATTGACCATGGTGTCCTTCTGGGACGGTTGGCCGAGGTGGGGATCGGGGGCACTGTTTTGCAGTGGCTCAGGTCCTTCTTAGCCGACAGGTCCCAGGTGGTGGTATTGAGGGACTCCTGTTCAGCACCCTGGCCCTTGTTCTATATTGTCCCCCATGTTGTTTAACATCTACATGAAACCGCTGGGAGAGGTCATCCGGGGATTTGGAGTGGGGTGCCATCAGTATGCTGATGACACTCAGCTGTATCTCTCCTTTCCACCTGACTCCAGGGTGGCTGTCTCTGTCCTGGAGCGTTGCCTGGAGGCAGTTGGGATCTGGATGAGGGCGAACAAGCTGAGATTAAATCCAGACAAGACAGAGGTCCTCCTGGTGCAGAAATCCACGATGCGGGTGCTGGACTATCGCCCTGCTCTGAATGGGGTTGCACTCCCCCTGAAAGAGCAGGTTCACAGTGTGGGGGTTCTCCTGGACTCGCAGCTCCTTCTGGATGTCCAGGTGTCGACTGTGGCCAGGGGTGCCTTTGCCCAGCTTCAGCTGGTGCGCCAGCTGCAGCCGTACCTGTCTCGGGCGGATCTGGCCATGGTGGTCCATGCCATAGTGACATCAAGATTAGATTATTGTAACGCGCTCTACGTGGGATTGCCCCTGAAGATGGTCCAGAAGCTACAACTAGTGCAGAATGCGGCAGCTCGGGTACTTGCTGGGGGTTGGCGGTTTGACTCTGTCACGCCGATACCCCGGCAGCTGCATTGGCTGCCCATTCGTTTCTGGGCTGAATTCAAGGTGCTGGTTATGACCTTTAAAGCCCTAAACGGCTTGGGACCAGCGTATTTGAGAGACCGCCTTCTTCCGTATAATCCGGTCCGTTCTCTAAGGTCATCAGAAGGAGCCCTGTTGGTTGTGCTGTCATTGAGAGTGGTGAAGGGAATGGCGGCCAGAAATAGGGCCTTTTCGGTGGTGGCACCTGCACTATGGAATTCCCTCCCCTTTGAATTGAGAGCAGCTTCCTCATTATTAACGTTCCAGCGGGGCCTGAAGACTTTTTTTATTCAGGAAAGCCTTCGAGGCACTATAAGGGCTGTTTTTATAAATTTATAAATTATGCCTTTTACTGCATGCTTTTAATCTGCTGCTATGTATTTTATCTTGTTTTAATTGTTTCTAAGTGTTTTGTATTTTTAATGTTTATCTGTTTCCTTGTTTCCTTGTATTTTAATTTGTTAGCCGCCTTGGGTGCCCTTGGGGAGAAAGGCGGAATACAAATAAAATAAATAAATAAATAAACAAACAAATAAATAAATAAAGTCTTCCGAGTGCTGATGGTTGTGGTGATCGCAAGTTTGCTAAAAAGACAGGACACAGAGCAAGGGGATGCTCATGAAAGTGGCTAATATGGGCAGGAGACATGGTCTGGACAGGAGATGTGGTGTGGTGGTTGAGCTAAAGACTGCCTGAAGAATGCTAAGTAGGAGCGATTCTAGTTGAAAACTGGAAGGGAGACAGGAAAAAAGCTGACAAACCTTTTGTGAGAGGACAGAGCAAGGAGTCGCTGTTGCGTCCTATGACTGCAGAGGGTGACAGACACATAACGGATGCCGCAGGAATGCAGAGGAGTATAGAGAGTCAGCTTCCAAGAAAGAATGATTAACAGCTTGGCTGACCTGAAGCTGCTCCTGCTGGAAGTTCAGAAGGCATATCCAGACGCCAGAT
This sequence comes from Tiliqua scincoides, assembly GCF_035046505.1. Classification (NCBI taxonomy): domain Eukaryota; kingdom Metazoa; phylum Chordata; class Lepidosauria; order Squamata; family Scincidae; genus Tiliqua; species Tiliqua scincoides. The sequence goes on from NC_089823.1 coordinate 102,120,343, forward strand.
ATGACCAGGCCATGAAGGCTTCCATCTGGAAGTGAAGGATTCTACGAGTGTTTGTAGAACAATGATTGTAAAAACTCATTCGAAATAAAGGTGAGTATAGTATAGCCTGTCTATGCAGTGGCATTGCTGGGGGGGCGGCCACACTGGGTGATCCGCACAGAGTGGGTTGATACCACTACTGGGCAAAATTTTTAATATCTTGGTATTTTTGAATAATACCACCATATTATATATAATTCAATGCATACGTTCATGCAGAATCCAATGGAACAAACTGTGCTGGAATATCTCTATTGTATCAAAAGTTATAGCCAGAAAACCAAGGAGGGCTTGGAAAAAAGACCACTGGGTGGCGACATGATTGAGACCTCTACAATTATTCATAGTTTACAGAGAGTGGGTGGAGATATGCTTTCCCCCCCTCACTTTCTCACCATACCAGAAAGCAGGGTTCATTCATTGCAACTGACTGATGGGAGATTTAGAATGAACAAATGGAGGTATTCACACAGCATGTAATTAATCTGAGGACTTTGTTGTCACAAGATGTGGTGATGGCCACTAGCTTGGATGGCTTTCAAGGGGCACTAGACAAATTCATAGACCTGGGGGACAGATCTATCAATGACTATTAGTCACATGGCTATGTACTACCTCTTGTTTCAGCAGCACTGTTCCTCTGAATTACCAGTTGCAGGGAAGCAATGGTGGAAGAGGAGTATGTCTTTCTTGCTTGCTTGCTTGCTTGCTTATGGGCTTCTCAGAAGGCTAGGGGCCCACTGTAAAAACAGAATACTAGATAGGTTTTTGGTCTGATCCAGAAGGTATTTTCTTATTATCTTAGAGCACAATCCAGACCTGCTCTTCAGCTGGTGTACGTCACCTGCGCAAGCCTACGAGTGTTGTGATCATGACATAAAGCACGCTCAGACTCATGAGCAAGGGTGCACGCCAGCCTGCTGGCACCAGATCCGCTGGTGAAGAGGGTACATTTGCACTGTCCAAGGGCAGCCGGCACAGGGGATGGGACAAAGTGGCAAGGGGGCAGGATGGGGACGTTTTTGGGCAGAGGAGGGTGGGCTGTTGGGTAGCCCAGGCCTAGGAGGGGGGTAGGACGGGCCTCAGCACCTTAGGCTGGATCCTAACCCCCCTGTCAGCCCTGGCGCAGATCAGAGTAGACCCACAGGGCTGGCTGGTGCACGACATGGGGTAAAGGGTAAAATATCCCCTTACTCCAAGTCATACTCCAATTACCTCCTAATCTGTGCTGGTTACAGGTTTGCCTGTTGCCTGTTCCAGCACAGGTTTGCCTGTCCCAGCACAGATTAGAATTGAGTTCTTGGATTGTTATACATTGTTATACATATAAATATTGGCACTTTACCCAACATGAAGCCACCAATGTCTGCATAAGCTCAAGCATCATACACTGTAGCAAACATATAAAACAATACTGACATGTTTCCTCACAGCCCCATTTGCACTGATTAGAATGGGGCGATAGTAATAGGCATATGGTGTTACTACACTAATCAATTTCATGTAATTTCAAATGTGTGAGCATCTTCCCATTTCCTTGCAATACAGTTGTAGCTACTAAAGCTAATCTGTGTGACCTCACACTGTAGGGCCAGACCAATCATGCTGCCCAGTGAAACTGGTGATTCAAGCAGCAGATTGGTGGAGGTGCCCATCTCTCTTTGCCCACTTGCCTCCACTGCTCCTTCCACACCCTGGACTGGAAAAGGAAGAGGGTGACAGGAGAAGAGCACTACGGTAAAACATTGGGGAGTGGGAAGAGCAGAGTCTGCCACATCATAGTGTGAGGGGGTAGCATCCGGCATGCTGCCTCAGACACCAGGAGATCTTGAGTCGGTCCCGCCTCACTCAGTACCAATCAGTTGTCCACTGACCTTATTACAGGAGTAATGAGGGCCTTCTACAGAAGGTTACCAATCTAGAATTCATGCTGTTAGCTCCAACTCAGGCCACCAACTCAATACTCCATCTCTATAGAATTGGCCTAAAAGAACTACTTGAACAGGGCTGAATAAAAAGAGTCTGAAAGATAAGGCAGTGTTCCTCCTTTTAAAGGAGCGCCTTAGTGCTCTAGTAGCGGCTTGGGAGAATTCATAGCTATTGAGCACATTGCATTATTCATTCAAAAAGAGAAAACAAAATAATAAAAGCTCTTAAAATAATATTGTTTGTATTCTGTCGTGGAAGTAACACACACTTTGAGCCCAATCCTATCCAACTTTCCAGTAGCGATGCAGCTGTGCCAAATGGATGTGTGCTGCATCCTGTGGTGGTGGGGAGGGGGGGGAACAGCCAGAGAGGCCTCCTCAAGGTAGGGGAATGTTTGTTCGCTTGCCTCAGGGCTGCATTGTGGCTGCATCAGTGCTGGAAAGTTAGGATTGGGTCTTTTAATTATTAAATGTGTTCAAAGTGGAACATGTATGTAGGGAGGAGTAATACCTTATTAAGCAAGCACTATCTAACAGGTGCCTGAAATAATCATGCAAACTACATAACACATACAACAGCAACATATGCACAAATGGATGAAGAATCATATTGTTCCTGCCTCCCACTCTCACCCCAACAAACATCTGAGTGGAGTGATATATCTGGGAAAATGCAATACTTCAAAAGAAAGCACTACTTTGGAAGAAGATATTTGGCTCCTGGGCAACAAATGAGTTACAGCAATATACTTATTGTGCTATAACCCAATAATCTGGAAAAGCACCAAGAACCAATTCAATGACTGCAAATCTAACCTAGCTGAATAGTTAGAAAATCTAGATACGTGTCGTTCCGGAGCTGAAGAAGAACAATGTTCAGAGCTTCACACATACGTTTCAACAAGCAGGATTCCTGACATACAGTGGTCCCAGGTCATTTCTTACTAAAAGTATAATTTTCAGACACAGGATTTTCGCATTTTTTCTTAATGTTTTACTTTCCATAACTTCATTAGCACGCATCAAAGCTGACTGACTACTTGGAGATAACGAAGGCATTAGTTTCATAATACTTCTGTAATGTTTTAGACTTTCCGAATGCAGTGAAAAGACCAACCAGGAGAAAGCAGAACTGACAGAGATAAGAATGCCATGATCTGTTTGTTTCTCTGCCACTGGCATGTCCCATCATGCAAGTAAAGTCTTGTGAACATCTATTTCTGTTCTAGTGCCTCTTCGTCTTTATAACATTAGCAGCATTTTCGATAGGTTCCACAAAACTATTGGAAATAGTTTTGAGATTCTTGAACAAAACTTAGACAAGAGTCAAAATTATCAGTACATGTAGATTTATAAGCATATTCTCTTTAGATACAAGATATCAGATCCATTCGCGTTAAACAATACAAAACACTTAGCCTTTATAATGTTGTGCAAAAGTAATCTTTTAAATCTGAAAACCAATTCTTACTATTATGAATGGAATAAAAATTAAGATCATTTTGTTTTGACAGGTGGCATTTCTTCAGAGGCATAACAATACATTTGAAAGAGAGAGGTGTTTGTTGTCCCTTACAAGGTCCCAAATATGATCATTTCAAATGCTGGAGATATCTGGGGCACAATCTGGTAGGTTCTCCCCACTGAAATGAGTAGCAGCTGGATAAAAGTCCAGTGAATTATGCCCTTTAACAACTTATTAAATGTAAAGGAGAAAACTCCTTATTCTTCCACATTCTATATTCTAATCAATGCCCTTTATCCACACTGAATATCATTTCATTCAATGTAGACTTTAGAAAGCACTTTCTAAAATCATCAAGATTAATTGAAATTTAAACTAAAATACATCTTAAATAAACAAAACCTTTTGTTCCTTCATTGAAAGAACTACAAAAGTAAACTACAACATAGGAAAAGCCTTTTAAAACTGACAAAATGGCAAGTCAGAGGTCAGAGAGCCAAGCAGGGCAAGAAAGCCCTTCTTCAGAATGTGCCCTCATTCTTCTAACTTCTGTGTCTGGATTGGCTTAATGATAAATTCCACATTAGCTCCACCCCTCACATGGAGCAGAAACACTTGAATTGCTGGCTGCCTCAACAGAAGTTTAGTTTGCTGATTGGACATGAAACAAAAGAAAAACAGCAGGACACAATTTATAAGGGGGCAGTGAAGGCTGACACGCTGTTGTACTCCAGAGGTATCCACAAGCTGTTAATTCCATTTTAACATTGTTAATAAGACTGTTAACACATATGACTTTGTTTGGAGATCTTGAAAACATCAACAAACTAGTAGAAGACCCTCCAGAAGTAAGATTTGATAAGTGTAAAAGCACCAAAGAATCGTGCTTGTGTGTTCTTAAACATTCAGGACATGTGTTTCATTTTGCCTAAATTGATGGTCATACTTAATATATCCTGTGTCTGACCCATCCACACACACATGTTATTCAGAACAAATTTAGTTAATATTTTAAATTGCTCTAACATGTGCACACACACAAATATAGAGAAAAAATGTATAATCCTTTCTGTACAAATATACCTTTCCTCTTCCCCTATGTCGCTCCCTTCACTGTGCGTGCGCATCTCTCACACACACAAATGTGCAGATTTAATCAATGTGGAATGCTTTAAATGAATAAATTGAGTCTGACAGATTTATTGCAGTTAATTTTGCAACAGAATGGAAAAAATGTTTGGATCTCGGCCTTTTAAGTATTAGGAAAACAATTAATCCATCATGTAACGGATATTCCTGCATTACACCCTCATGTCCAATTAAATAACATCACGTAATGTCATGTAGTAAAACAGGAAAAGTCTCAAAACCTTTAGGAAACAAGTTCTATTGTTCAAAATAATTAATTTTAGCATTTTAAATTGTTTAATAGCAAAATTTTTATTTGTTGGATTTTTAAAGAATCAGTCTTTTTTTTAGAAATCCTTTGTACTGTATTTACAAAAGCAAACTGCATCATCTGAAGAAAGGTAAGAAAAATTAAAATACAAAAACAAAACTAAAAAAGAATGCTAAGTATCAAGAATTTGTTTCAAACCATGGATCACTTTTAGCTTTTTTGGTCAAAGTGAGAAGAAAAAATGGGATTGATTCCCCAGAGAAATATGAACTAGCCAACCTTTTAAAGCAATATGCTTTAATTTGCCTATTTAAAAATTTAGGAACATAAATGTTTGCACACACATAGCGCTCTCTCTCTCTCTCACTCACACACACACACACACACACACACACACACACACACACACACAGAAAGAAAGAAAGAGAGAGAGAGAGAGAGAGAGAGAGAGAGAGAGAGAGAACAGGAGTAATAGTAACCTGTTACAAATAGTTTTGTAACTGGAAAATTAAATTGTGCAATTTTTGTTGCCAGAGAACCTTATAATTTTACAAAATTTACTAGTACTTGCAATAGTCACATAATTTGGTTTAGAAAATGTGCACCCAGACACATTTATGAAAATTTCCATCTCACTAATTTCAATGCAACTTACTTCTGACTAAAATAGGATCAGAGTAGGTAAAATGGTGCCCCCATCCTAATTAACTATACTGTGTGTAAATGCCATGTAAAATAATGGAACTTACTCTCAAGTAATAAGTGTAGCATATTAGTTAATTTGCAACTAGTATTCTCAGGTTTCATCTACAAAATCACATTTCCGGAATTTGCTAAACAAAAATCAAAAGTAATCTTCCACAGTTTGCATCTCTGTGACCCACTTTGATGTTTACATGGCAAACAAAAACCAGAGATACACAGGACTTTAAAAAGGCCACTATGAGACTACAGGGCTGGATTTGTAAAGATTTTGAATCAAAGAGTATCAAGTATATGTTGTTCTGTAATTAAAACAGTAGAAAAAAAATTATTTGTGCACAGCATCACCTCTGTGCAAGTTACTTAATTAAAAAAATTACAATCTTTGCAAGCAAAAATAGAATTTGCTGTCCTAACAACAAATGAAGGGTCCAAAAGAAGCAGGATACCACTTTTCAATTTATTTTCCCCCATCTCAATGCAGTGACTGTTTTACTGGTTTCTTACAATCTTATGCTCAAGATACACACATACCAGCCTAAGTAGTTCAGTTGCCATAACAACCTCATAAGTTTGTTCTCTGTTATCCGTTCTTTCATAAAATCATTTTGGATCTGTGAATTCTAGGACAGACAGGACAGTTCCTCAAATAATTTAGTTCTCACCTCTCTCTCGAGAAGTCTGTTTGTTTCAGTTTCTTTCAAAACCTCATACTCTGAAAATAATGGAATCACCTCCCACTTTCCATGACTGAAAATAAGTCTGTTACAACCAACTATCATTTTTGGCATTCAGAGAAGGTTTATAAAGAAATAAGTGATTTACAATGACCTGTCATCACTTTGCTACATTTTTTTTCTCCAATGGTAGGGAAAAGGCTGCTATATATATATATATATATATCTCAACAACTAAACAAAATGTGATGTTCTCTACCTTTCAACTGCTACGTTTGAAAGGGTTTATAGTTCCATTATTGTTCGAATAATAATAGTTGACTGAGAATTTGTATTCATGTGGTTTGCTCCACTAAAGGATCACAAACTGACCAGGTAAGTTTCAAAAGGTGTGCATTATTATTTGGGACATTTTGTCATTAAAAGAGGAAAAACCCAATCATTCTTCACTTTAAATAAATTAACATTTCTCACCACCAAATAACAACACAGTGGACAACAGGATGTGACTAACAAATGCTGGGGAAAAGTCAAGCTGTGCTTTTAGCATATGCAGTGAAACCGAAGAGTGTTCTTGCTTCTTAGCACGCTTGTGCATCTCAATGAGTTCAGAAGAAAACACACTGGATTTATTTCCAAAGTTGCAAATTGCTGTAGATGTACTTCTAAGTGGGGGGGGGGGGGGGGGAGGAGGAATAGTACTATATATTTACAATAACACTAGGGATTCAAGGGAAAAAGGAAATTATTATTAAGGCTGCAATCGTACACATAGTCACACACTTAGGAAAAAGCCCCATTGAGCATGGTATGCACACATACATATGCATGCATAGGATTGGGATATAAATATATAACAGCTCAATATCTCATGATCCAGTCAACATTATGCACTTCTAAAATTCACTGATTACAGTGTGAGACCTCTGTAAATACTTAACTGTTCCGCTGAAATCAATGGGACTTAGAAGGTGCCTAGCTATAGCTGGATCATGCCCAATATTTCTTATTGATTGTACACCAAATAAACCATTTTAAAATGGATGAAAAGCATATAATGTTAGGATTAAAAGTAGATAATTTTAGAAGAACTAATGTTATCCAGTTAGAGAAGATAGCAGCATAAAACTATTTAAGGTCAAAAAACAACAGAATGCTTTAAGTATACGTTTATTAACATACACAGATAGCAAGTCATATTTATGCACATTGGTTATTTTGTGAACTCAGCGCATGTATTAAAAAAAAGTTTGCTTTGAAAAACAAAAAAGCCTTTTCCTCAAAAACATTACGAAAAAACCATTTCTTTGTCCTTGGATGGAAATGTAGGCTGACACCATATCAAAATGACAAGCTCCATTCATTTTACCTGGCAAAAAAAATAGCTAACAGACTTTACGACCGCTCTGCAATATTTGCACGCTATTATAAACAGAGGCTGACACCCACTGTTTCAGAAACAAAATGCAATGGTGCTTTGTTCTAGGCCTTTCCTGAGCATTTTCCCCCTACCCTCAAATTCACCCCAGCTAATACATCCTTCCCCCCATACTTGTTTCCGTGTCAATACCACCACCCACCGGCCATGATGGGAGACTGCCATTTCTCCGCAATCTCCTGTGTACCACAAAGCCCCTTAAGACTTCTCATCTCAGTGTTTCAAAGGGGGAGGGGTGCGCCAGAGAGGAAAGACATCACCTCAGCATTCCTCAGTTGCTTTAGATCTTTACAGTTGTTGTTTTTCCCCCTTCCGTCCTGGAGGGGTGGGGAGAGAAAACAGCCACTTCAAAGAAGAAACTTTCCGCTTGATGCAAAGTCAGAGTTGTCGTCCCACTGTTGCCATTATTATTTTTTATCATTATTATTATTAAAATCCTCTCATTCTTTTTGTCAGCTTGCTAATGAAGCTATCATTACGACTGAGTGAAACTAGGAGGCAGTACATGGCGGGGGAGGCGTTCACACACTAGCAGCTCCCTTTCCAATTTGTTTCCCTCTGAAGAAAATGAAAAATATCTATGGCACAGAAAATTACAATGAACAGCCTTCTGCTGTCTCCATTTTCATTTCCCACCCTGTGGTTTGTGCACATTATAAAATCCTGGCTGGCTCTATTCAATACCAGAATGCTTTCCACTTAGCTAGTTTCCATCTGTAGATTTCAATGAGACATGTAAAAATATATTCTCAGAAGCTGTATGAGGTAGAGGAATAATTCCTTCATATTAAAGATTGCTAATTAGGGGAACAGAGATGGCAGTGACTTACCAAGAGCCACACAGACTATCCATTGAACACTCAAGATTAGGACTGCAGAGTAATTTATTCTAAAGTCACTCCACTGAAATATTGATTTGAGGATGCGTTTTTCAAAATAATTTCAAAGAATTCTAGTACTTTAATTGTAAACACGTGAACAAGTTTAGTTTTCCTCTGTACAGCCTGTATCTTCTTGCCTGACAAGTATGTGAGAAGGCCAGAAGAAGATTGATAAAACAGTCACTTAAATGACAAGGATAGTTCCTATGGCTAAGGAACATATATGAGAGGATAATGCTGCACACTCTTTGCAACCTCATATCTCAAGCTGTTCTGAACAGTGTTGTGGGTTTTTTTTAAATGAATGACCTCATAGAATGCATTTACAGAACTGTACAGTTCACTCCTAGAATGACACAATGGCAGGGAGATAGAAAAAGAGCAGTGATGGGCCAAGGTGATGACATGTAAAGGTTCAAGAAATGTCTGAGGTTTTATGAGAGGTTAAGGCTGCAATCCTAACCCCACTTTCCTGAGAGCAAGCCCCATTGAACATAATAGGATTTACTTTTGAGTAAACCTGGTTAGGATTGTGCCCTTAGTCACCCAGCAAAAAAGACATCCTTGAAATAAAGCCTGGTGTGCTGAATTGGTACAAATGAACAGAGTGTTTGTGGGGAAAGACTGCCAAGGCAAAGGCTATCATCTGAACATATGAAGCAGCTTTAAATAGAATTGGTCCACCGAGACTTCTTTATACTGAGCAGACAGTGATTCCCAGGCAGCTCTGCCACCCAAGATAACTCCAATTAAAAGCGATTCCAAGAACTCATTCTAGGATCTTCACTATACAAAACATGTGCTCTATCCACTGAACAATGGCCCCTCCCAAACATGATCTAAAGTTATTCAGGAAAGTGAAAACATTCCCAAAATGGGAAATTGTGAGCTGAAACCTGACAAGAACATGAAGCCAATGAAGTCGAAAGGAGATGTCTCCAGACAACAGAAAAGTTGTACAAGAGAGTACTGCACCAGGAGACAGATATAATGAGACTACAGTAGAAAAAATTTAGGTATTTATGGAAAGATCATGATAATCTTTCAATAAATAAATAAATAAATGGACCAAACTCCTTTATCACAGCTTTCTTTATACTTGTATGCCTTTATTTAACTTAGTAGTTAACTTATTTAACCATTTACCAACAACTACTTCAAAGCAACCAATTAATGATATGTTCAGGGTATCCCTCATTTTCATGAACTTCAAAACCTGCCTGTGGGAGTGGGTAACTGGAGAAAGACTTTAGTAAACTGGTGTAAATCCAAAGAGATTCTGAAAAGATCCAAAACAATATTTCTAATGAATTTTACCAAGAATAGTTAAACTGATACTGCAAAACCATTGTTTATTTTTTTTTAAACCAGGTTTCTTGTTTTGCTGTAGACAGCTGTGTTTTTACAGATGCATGGCCATGTGTCTCCAGCAAAGAGGGCTACTCTTCCCCTCAGATGTGAAAGAAGATCAAAGGTTTAAACACAGAAATACAAGATTCTTTTCAGTCCAGAATGAGCTTTTTTGTTGGGGGGGTGGTGGTGTGTGCAGTGGCAGAACACCAAAATTTCCATCTGTTATCCTTATGCAGTGCTCAGGTTAACTACTGCAGCAGAGCACACAAGGCTGTTATCACAGCTAAGAAGCACCATGATGACTTGAGTTCACATATAGGCTCCAAGTATTAGAGAGAAGAAATACAAACCTGCATTAGACAAGAATCATATTAGTCCTTACGGAGCTAGAGGTTGAATCTTCCTTCCTATTAGATGACTTAGGAAAACACAGTACTGAATACGCATTTGAAAGTCTTATAATGTGGCATGGGCTTTGGCACAGGCTTTGGGAATACAGAAAAGGCATTAATATGTTGGTGGAATGAAAAACTCAATTCTTGTGATGCAGTTCAAATGGAAACTAGCTACACTAAGAAGAGAATTGCTTCCATTTGTTTGCACTCTGTATTGATAAGTGGCCTTTCTTTGACAGATATAGAGGCCAGAGTCAACACAATGGTGCTTGATCCACCTATTTAAACATGAAACCCTCCCAAGCATGTATTGAGAGAGGGGTAAGGGTCAATTTTAGTAATGAAAGGGCATGCAGGTGGGGTTGCTGAATGCTCTCTTTGCTTACCATGTACCTTCCTGAAGGCCCTACTCACAACGCAATCCTAACTTGCGCTGGAACAGGCAGGCTGGTGGGCCTGGCTGATTCTCAGTCCGAGGCAAGAACAAACTTTTCCCCTTACCCCAGGGAGAGTCGCAGTGGTCCTAATGGGTCTACTCGGACCTGCGCCACCTGACAAGGTGGCACAGATCCAAACAGAATGGAACAGCCAGGACTTACCTCATTTCAGCACAGCAGAGGCTGGAGGTAGCCTCCACAGGCCGGAGCACATCCCTGTGCCGGCCCAGCTTACTCCCACATAGGTGCAAACGTGCTTTATAGCATGTTTGTGACCCTTCTGGGTCAGCTCAAGGGACCTGCACCAGCCCAGGGCAGTTAGGATTGCACCCTCATTTCTACAAGCTTCACATTTCCATAATTTCTCAAAAGTATTACTGCAATATAGGTGCAAAATATCTTTTCCACAATTTGTCTCTTGTCTTACTCAACTTCAAAAAGATTTTTGTTTTATAATCTCACAGTCCAATGTCTACTAGGAATTTGGATACCAGAACATTACATCTCCCTTTGTTGGGAACAAAAAAAAAAACCAGAGTGAGCTTCAAGGAACATGTCCAGAAGTAAGACGATCAGATAAATTACAATTGAGAAGTTCCATCTGATCTTTTAGTGGGGCTGATCTAAAAAGAGTAAAACATTTTTGCGACACTTTGACAAGGCAGAATATTGCATTTATACAACATACAAGGGAAAACTGACACACACACACATCTGGCTAATGTTAAAAAAAATACTGTATGGAGACAGAACAGAGAAGGTGTACAAATCTCCTAATAATCCCTGTCAACATTCACTGGTGTAACCTCGTTAATTCAGGTCTTCACTCAGTATATGCAGACTGGGAACATACATCCACAATTGTAAAAAATCTTTGTATTTCGACCTTCACTGTAATATATACACATTATATTAAAAGGGGACATCTTTACTCTTCATTGCCACCCCCTTATTGCCTATGGCTAACATGCTGATGTCAGGATAAGAGCAGATGCTTCTTTGCCATTGTCAGCTACTTTAAATATGCTTCAATTCCTACTTAAATATTTACCCTGCCTCAAGGCAATATATTTTACACTGCCAAACTGAGAGAATGCAAAGATGTTTTGTTATTTTTATATTCTGTGCATTCAAGGGCACAAAATATTTTTAAAACTCAGCATGCAGTTATCATCAGTGATTAAAAGCATCAAAGATTTCACTACAAAACCTCCAGTGGTTTCCTGCCTATGGTACCACCCAGATTTAATGGAAAGGTATGAGTGCCATCTAGTGGATGGCTATAAATCACAGTTTCAGCTATCCTTTTACTAAACTATTTGTAAGTGCATATTCAAGAGTTTGTCACTATTAACTAATATCTCTGAATTTATAACATTCAAAAAAGACTTTCCATCAGTATTTCAGTTTTGTGACTTGGTTTTAAGTAATGTTCAACAGCTTCTTCTAGGCCTTTTTTAGCAACTGGTTGCAAGAATGGAAGTTCTGCCATATCTGATATGAAAAACAACTAGTATTAGATACATGTTTCAACATTATTACATGCTGAGTACATTCAGTTGATGTTTTCTTATCAGTCACACAATACTGTAGGTAATAATTCTTTGCCAGTTCAGCAGAAGTCAAAGCCAATGATTTGAAACTCTGATTCCAAAAAGTTTCATTAATGTTTTTCTCCACCAAGACATTTCTGACTTAGTGGCAGAATCTACAATCAGGTCCCACTGGACCCATACATCACATGCTCAATTCATGGTGCAAAATTGGTCCAACTTGCATTGTGGCAGCCTCACTGATGTGTCTCAAGTCACTGTCTGAAGATCATGACCATGGACATCCACACGCTTGGAAAGTCTGCAGAAGTAAACTTTATTGGGGGGTTCACTCTAATGATAGTTTACAGAAGAGTGAGGCAAGTGTTCCTATGGAAGAAGATACTACAACCACCAAAGAAACCATGTTAAGTGTGCTAAAACAACAAAAACCTCCTGAAATTAATCTTACTCTACCAGGAAACAACAGTGCCAACCCAGTGTCTTCAGTCCAAAACAGATGGCTGATATGGTGTCATACCTTTTGTAGTAATCTTCAGAACTGGGAGCTAATGGGGCAACTCTGAGGTTGTCAAACAGGGCATTGTGATACCCCAGCTTGACAGCCTCAGCCTCTGGCCACTTAAGGGATGGGGGCCAGGGGGTTTTCGTGTACTTACAAGGGGGACGCAGTGGGCTCCAGTAGGTGGGGGGAACCCCACAGAGCCCTCTGCAGGACTCCTCAAGTCATAGAATACTAAAAATAAGTGATCAAAAACCATTTCCACTTCCAGAAACCACTTTGCAATTGTGAAACCGGGAGTGGTTTCCAATCGCTTATTTTTAGTATTCTAAGATTCAGGGAGCCCTGTGGAGGGATGCATGGGGCTCCCCACACTTCCTGGAGCCCACCACATCCTCCTGTAAACACTTCCCCTTGGCCCCTGGCAGCGGCACAATCCTGGGGATTATGTCACTGCCTTCCCCCCTCCTGCCAAGACTTACCTTGGAAGTTTTACTCCTAAGAAGTTTCAGAACCCCTGGGGCAACTTAATGTCTGATTTCCCTAGTTTCTTCCACAGGCACCTTATGGCTCCCTCTCTTCTTCTCTGTCTTTACTTGAACCACAGATAGAAGTTATCATTACTTAATTTCGCTTTCTTGAATTAGGGAAAGACAACATTTAAGAACTTCTGAGTTAACCTATTTCTGCCCAGCTCACAGGTGTACACATTGGATCTCTGTTGCATATATGCAACATTGGGCAAAAATGGCTTAAGGTAAGCCAGTGCTGACTCAAAATTAGCTCTGTATCATTCAGATATAGGTAAAAGCCAGATGAGCCAGAGGCATTTCCCCATCTATTTACAATTATCTGCTTGGACACATGAGCAATGATCAGCTTCCTAAGGATTCCTTAGGGCCCCACCAATGCAGTCCACATATGTTCAAAATAATTGATCGATTGAGAGAGCTGTTGGCTAAATGATAACAGAGATACTTCTAAACATATTTGACTTAACACAGTACAGTCTCAGCTTTTCAAAAGTCAAAGTTCTTTCTCTCTGGTTGCTTCATTTTTCTCCATGCAGCTACATGATTTTTTGTACTCCTTTTTAACATTTCAGGCTACCAGTAGGGTTATAAGTATCTATGCTTGGGCCACTATTAGAGCTAAGCAACACTCCAGTGTTATTGATATGACTAGAACGCTGTGTCGGTGATAAGTAAAAGACCTACAGTCAACACCTTACAAGTGAATTATCTTTTAGCCTTGCTATCTGGTATGGAACTGGTAGGAGAAGGATCAGGACTTTTCCAAAATGCTTCCATGTTTCAGATATAAACAACATCATTCTCCAAAGCAACTTGACCCTCTCTCATTAAATTGGAATACTTAATTTTGCATTACATTCAAACCCAAAGTTTCAATATACTACCTATCTCTGACAACCAATGTGACTGAGGACTAATTTTTAATGGCTTCTTTCAGCTGCACAATACATTCGATAACATCCTCAGTGAACAGAACATGAAAGTATCTCTACAAAGGATCTGTGAACGGCAGAGCCAGGTCTCAAGTTAGCTATTGCAAGAATCTGTTTTCATAGTCACAGTTCTAGCACTATGTGTATTCAAGAGGGTGCTCTGAATACGTGCAGAGTGTGCCTTTCTATTAGCACTGAATAATCACAAATCCCTACACATCAGGGATAAAGGGTCCAATCCTATCCAACTTTCCAGCACCAATGCAGCTGCAATGCAGCCTTGAGGTAAGGGAACAAACGCTCCCATACCTGGAGGCCTCTGTGACAGCCTCCTCACCAGAGGATGCAGTGCATGCCCCATTGGCATAGCTGTACTGGCACTGGAAAAATTGGATAGGATTGGGCTCTCAGTCAGGCAATACAAGTACCAGGCAGGGTTGAACACATATTGGATCTCTTTTTAAAAATTAAGCCTGATGCAGATCTCAGAACACAGGTTACTTGCTATTTTCTTTACGTTTATTTATTTATTCATTCACACAAAATTATGCATTTGTATATATATGAATATATGTGCATATACGCAGGAATAGGTGTGACTTACAAAAATCAAACATTATCACTGAAACTAAATGAACAAAACATAGGCTCAATTGTTGGGGGGGGGGGGAATCCTTTTCCTTAGCAGCTACAACTAAATGCATTTTGTCCTAGAATGGCCTTGTGCCCCGTTCCCCCCAAAATAACCTGCTGAATTCATTTATAGTAAAACTTATGCATGTTTATGGTTGAATTACAAGTAACAGAAGATACAAGAACAGATGTTCTGAGGTATTTATTTTCACGTAAGTGAGGAGATTGGATCAGAGAAGCTTCACAGGGAGACCTGATCTCTTTCCCCTGTACTATTTTTTAAATCAGAATTCTGCCCCACTGCTGCTGTTTGTTCTAGTGCGGAAAGCATACAGCCATCTATATTTTTTCTCCAGCGAGACAAAAACAGCAGTTTGTAGGCAATTTAGATCAGGAAAACAGCATGGGGAGACAGGCTTAAAACACCCAGCTTTCCCAGCAACACTTTTCAATTCCGTTCTCCCTCCCCAAGGTTGCTTTTAAATGAAAACAAATGCCAATATATCTGATCATGGATCTACTGCATAATATGCATTTCAGCACTAGTTTTACAAATTATTAAACATCATGCTTTGCGGTCTATCTCTGTTTGAAAAGGCATAATGATCCAACACAGACAGATAGACAAGGCTTTATAGTTAAGCGACCACAGAGGTCAACACGCTTAAAAAGGTGAAGGTAGCTTGCAGAAAGTGACGTTGCAGGCAAAGGAGACAAGCTTCAGCATCTCTGATTATTACTGTCTGCTCAACATTCTCAATTCACAAATTACTCAAGAGAACCAACCACAATGAGATCACTAGAAAGAGCAGTTAAAAGAATTAGGTCACCTGCAGAAATAATAATTGTTTCGTATAGCTGGCTGGAGATACTCACTTCTTAAAACTTTTTGTTTTTGCTTGCCTTTAAAACAACAACAAAGCAACAGTTCAAAAACTTCTGTCATTAGATGTTTCACATTTGCAAGAAAGTGCTCAAACCCAGCAGGTTGCACTCAAACAACGGAGCACGAAAGGGGAATAGTCTTGCATGCTTGTCTGCAAAAGATAGTACAAGAGGGTGCAAAAGAGTTCACACAGTGCTCAAACAGGAAGGTTCTAGAGCAGTGTTTCTCAATGTTTGTCCCCCACTGTAATACTTGGCATGGTCCACCTATTGGAAGTACCACTGGAAGTAACTGGCAATGATGTCATCACTAGTTACTTCCAGATTGGTAGGCCAAGCGCAATGTGACAAACACTGGTAAGAGACTCAGGGCAGACAGGAGGGCTTTTTCAAACATGTGAAAAGTAAATGCTGGAGTTCTACCTGCCAAGCCAGCCATTTACTGCTGCTTGTTGCATAGCATTGCTGGTCTCGCTGCCAGGTGGTGGGCATCTTGGGATCCTGCGAGTATCACCAGATAACACCTCAAGTACCACTGTTTGAGAAATACTGTTCTACAGTTGTTCCTGAGGGCCGGTTTCAGAAGAGCTTGCACAAATGGAAGGATATCATTCTTCAGATTTAGTTTCACATTTTGCATGCAACCCCCTTGCGTGAGGGGCAAGACTGGCCTTCCATGGATAGACAACACCCTTCACATGTGGAGGCACAACCTTGGATCCTAACCCATACAATCATTGACCAAATTATAAATATCTACAGACCAACTCCAGAAGATGTGCATGTGCACACACATTTTTAAAACACAAGGAAAACATTTCTTTTCCACATTTAACCCCCAAACCCAGCAGTTCTCAAACTAGGGCATCATGACACCCCAGCCAGAGAGCCCTGGCCTCTGCCCCCTTAAGGGGCAGAGGCAGGGGCAAGGCAGTAACGTAATGCACTGGATCTTGCCACTTGGGAGGGGTGCAGGGGCTTACTCTCACTTACCAGAGCCTGCAACAGCCTCCTGGGGGTGCAAAGAGCCCCTGTGCAAGCCTCCTCAGGGCTTCCCACACTGCAGAGCCAGTAAAAATTGTGACCAAAACCAGAAGTGGCCGTGATCGTGATTTTGATGGTCTCTGCAGCATGGGGAGCCCTGCAGAGGCTGGCACAAGGGCTCCCCACACTCCTGGGAGACTGTTGCAGGCTCTGGTAAGGGGCAGCAAGCCCCTGCGCCCCTACAAAGAGGCGCAATCCAAAGGACCGCATTGCTGCCTTTCCCCCGCCCCCAAACACATTTACTGTGGCTCAAACTCTCCCCGAGAGTGGTTTGAGAACCCCTGCCCAAAAGCAGCTTCCATGCTATGCCCTTACTTTACTTTTAAGATATACATCTGGTACAAAAGAGTATAGATTAACTAAACAGTTTCAAGAAACTGGAAGAAAAAAATCTCAGGTTAACAACTATTCAAACTGTAAATGGGACGAACTACAAGTATTTGCAGAGAACAATTCGAAGTACTTCACATGCTTATCTCAGCAATTCCTAAATAACCCTTCGGATCAATATTATTATTGATCAATTATATTACAGATGGGGAATGCAGAAGGTGAGAGATAAAGAGTTACCTAAGCCCACTAGAGAGATCACAGCAGAGGCAAGGTTCACCATTCAGTCTACCAGCCTCAAAAGCTATGTATTTTCACTTGGGAATGAACCAGAGACTTTTCACCAGTGAGGAGAAAAAAATAATCAACCTCAGTATAACACCTATAATGAATGTTTTCCACACAATCTTTGCAGTACTGATCTGAAGAGTGAAATATGATGGTGGAAGAGACTGCAGTGATACACAAGGGAGAAAGGAGGCTGAGATGTAGTACTGAGCCACCAGGGAATGGCATTACACTGAGCTATAGAAAGAAATGTTAGCTGAGAGAGGGGGGGAAAGGGCACAATAAGGTGGCATATTCCCCAAAATGGTGTAGGAAAGTCTAAGATTGAGGGTGTACTGTATCCAGCACTACTGAAGCCCTAGGCCTGGGGAGATTCATACTACTAAAGGGCAGCAAATGGTCATCTACAAGGCACCACTGTAATGTAGCCCTCCAGTATTTTTTGTTTGTTTTAACAGGAAAATCCGTGTCACAAGGCAGAATTCTGGAACAAAAAAGCAGTGGGAGGAGAGGGGGGACTATTTTTCTATCAATTGTACTCCAAATCCCACCCTCATCCCAGCAGTCAAATTACTACCACAAATCAGTTGGAATCCCATGGGGGAAATGCATTTTAAGGGAAATTTGGTGTACAGGAACAGTGGGCAGAGAGAGAGAGGGTTAACTAACCTCCCATATCTGACACTTCTTTGTTTTCTTCCTGGAGTGGATTTTTTGAAGATAGAGAAAAGGTAGGGGTGCTCATCAGTACACGTGTGTGCATAATGTGTAGTTCAACGTGATAGTCAGTGTACTCTTGAATAGCCAGTTTCATTCAGTTCAGCAGTCCTTTATAGTACAAAACACTCTAAATCCTATTATTTAAAAAGCAGCTGCCGGTACTGCTGAACTGGGATCCTCGGCAGCTGATTATTATCATGATTTTGACACAGTTTTTTATGTTCTTGGTTTTCTGTGCTTTTAATTTCAGTGTTAGCCCCCATGCCATGAGGCAAAATGCAGCACAATACATTTTTTAAACAAATAAACAGGTAAAGTGGCAAATATTTTAAATTCTCAACAACATTCAGAAAGCAGAACTTGGGATCCCTCTTCAGAACAATTTATCTCACTAAAGAATCTGCATCCAAGAGGAATCTTTACAATACAGTATTCCTAACACTGATTATATATCTGTAGCCTTCTAGACAGCATCCCTTTTTTCCAGAAACCCCTTTTCCTTCATAGTGCAGCATTATGAGAGATGTACCCCCAAATGTTTTAAGATCTCCCATTTACACATTCTGTATTTGTAAACACTGGTGAAATACTAGAGTACCACAGAAGATGCATGAGGTATGAAGCAGCTTTAACAGACTAAAACTACACTAGGACCCCAAGTTACAGGCACAGTCCATTCATTTTGGTGCTTTCGTGCAGGTGCAACAATGCTGAATTGGTAAGTGTCATACATTGCAACTTCTATACAAATCTCTGGAACGGAACCAGGATGTAATCTGGGGACTTGGTGTATACTTGTTTACACAGAAGTCCCACTAATTTCAGTGTTAGTATGCTTTGAACACAATAACACACACTTGTAAGTAAACAAGCACAATACTAATGAAAGTGACATAATTGGACTTAACAAGGCCCACTTATGTCAATCAGGTGAGAGTCGTAAAGTAATGACAATTGATGAGACTAACATATATGCATGGGTGAATTAACCCAGTTGCTGAATTTTCATCACTATGATTCTTACTTGACTATATGAAGCAATTCCACTGGAAAACACCGTGTACTTGGCAAAATGAAAGTTATATGTGTTATATTTGATTTATAGTGGCTTATTCACACACAGAAGTCATCACCATAATATTGCAAATATCAAGTAATGAAATATATAAACCAGCCTTAATTTGTAACTAATTTTGTTGAATTGTGCCAAAGACATTTTTTTAACAAAAGCCAAGAGAGTATGTAGACACATTCCTTTTTAAATAACAATCATCATACATGCAACTGAACCATAACCCCACATCAAACATTATATAATAGTTTACTTTAAATCTTGCATGTCAACATTTTACTGCAAACTGCAAGTTAATAAAATTATTAAATATTTTTCCATTTAATATCTCTTTGGATGCAGGTGACATATTCAAATATATGCCAAAATCACTATCTTCATATTTAATAGGCCACTATTCTGGTTCTTGAATTTTGACCAAACGCTCACAGCCCAATCCTATGGCAGCCAGCGGTGCTGAAATGGCCACCGCTGTATTCCGTGGGGCTAATAAGCCAGCTGGGGATCTCCTTGGGATAAGGGAACATTGGTTCCCGTACCCCGTGTAGTGCTCCCACAGCCCCTATGGGCCTACTCGAATCTGTACCAGCTCAATAGCTGTTGCAGATTCAAGTAGCCCATGCAGGGCTTTCAGGTGTGGGAGGGGGGATAGGATTCAGCGGCAGCCTCTGCCACCATTCTTGCCCACCCTCCCAGGCCTGAATCACCCCTGGGTTGTCCTCCCCCGCCCAGTTTTGCCACCTCCCCTGCTTTCCTCTGCCCTGAAATGCCTTCCCATCACTGTATGGGATACTCACCATCATGGGCTCCTGTCAGATTGCTGACCTGCATAGAACTGCACGGACTGGCACTGGTTTCCCCGATAGTACCTCTCTCCTCCTGGCCACTGCAACATGCCTTACAACATGCAACAGCCATTGGCCAGGGCAGTGTGTGGGATGCCAGCGCTTTCCCAATATAGGACTGAGCCCTTACTTCACTATTAGGTCTTCAGTAAGCGATGCATTATTGCATTTTTCTTTTATCTTTATCTTTTAAAAAGAATTGCGCTTTCACTTTATTCCATAACTTTATTTCATTCATCGTATACAGTTTGCTAACTGACAACCACCCTTTAGCAACCATCCTCCAAAAAGGGGGCAGAGAACATAGACCGCTAGTAAAATCTGATTCCAACCTCAACTTTACCATGTACTGCTTTTCTAGCAAATTGTAAGACTTGAGCAGCTAGTTACATAGAACATTAAAAGTCCCCAGACACAAATGTATTTTGTACAGTGTATTGTAGAAGCTGTTCACATTTTCAGTCTTGGTCGTTTCCAACACACCATTGTCTTGTGCTGGTAATAAACCATCATGAGTCTCTAAATTATGCTTTTAATAGCACAACACACACATCAAAAATCTGAGTTGTATTTTGAAAAAATCCGTATGCTGTGCCCAGAAGAGAAGTGGACAGACTGAGAAGCATCTGTGGTATTGGGAGGGGGAATGGAAATGAGGGGGGGGTGAGGGGGGGGAAGAGTAGGAGAATATGGACCCATTAGGTAATTGCTGCTTTTACACAGTAAAGTACAGTTTAGCTTGCTAGATGACTGGAAATAATTGGGTGTATTCCTGTCCGATTTGGGTGCTATTTCATGGTCTCCCACAATTTGAAGGTTTTAGCACAGAAAAACTGAAATGTTTCATTTTGCAATATATAGTAATTTGGAAAAATTAAAGATATACATTGTTTTTATATACAGTATTAATGCAAGAAGCCTCTAACAGACCAAAATATCAGAGTAGAAATTCTAAATAAGCTATAATTTTATGATGGCTTTCCCCCAAAATATCCATGCTTTGTTTAAAAACAATAGCAGGGCACATAGCAAAACTGGATCTTCATAACGTTGCTCTTTTCTCTTCAGGAAGACAACCTCCATATAATATATTTTCCCACTGTACAAGTTCCTCAATATTGAGAAAACATTTACAGTACTTAGAAGCAAGGCCTATACATTTCCAAAATTGCACAAGGTAGCAAGTAGCAACCACGCCTACAAGAAAGCACTGCTTTGTTGCACGGTACAAAAACCAAGACCCTGGAGGAAAGTCTACAAGAGTTTTTATGCTAGAGAAGCAGAATATATATTTTCTACACATATACAATCCTGAGTCATATGCCAAATAAACCCCATAAAACACTTGTGTGGGGGCAAACACCTCCTTATTTTTCTTTTAGGACAAGTAATAAAGAGCTGGCAAATAAATAACAATAAAATTATACCGCAGAAATGAATGAATAAACATTTAGCAGGCACTACTATGCCATATTTTGAGCATTCAAAGAGCTTGACATACTTCATTCCCAGAATAACATTTCCTATAACAACCTTGTAAAGTACACCAATCTTAACAGTGGCAGGTTGCAAATCCCTGCACTGGGTCATCACCCCCAAGCTAATCAGCAGTGAACAATAGGTGAAGTCAGCTTCTCCCACTCTCCCCACTAGCAAAGGAGGGTGGGGAGCTGTAGTAGCTGTCAGATACAGAGTGGGTTGGCCAGACCAGGCAGGCCCTCTGATAGGCATGAGCTCTTGGCCAGGGCCCAACTTGGCTGACTCCTAGCATTGCCCCAAGTCTTAATATCCTCACACTGCAGATGGCGGTGAGAGAATAAGACCAAGAGAGCATCTTGCCTAGAGTCACCAAGCAAGTACATGACCAAGGAAAGATTACAGCTCATGTGCTTGGCCATCACAATACTTTTTAGATAAGCAGGTAGGTAATTTTCTATATAAGTGGCTAGTGGTCCAAAAGGAAATAAGTGGTCCAGAATGAAATACTGAAAATAAGGCCTAGATAGTTAGGCACTGAACTGAAAGGCAGCAAGAACTAAGTCCCCAATGTATAGAATTCAGTACAGCTCCAAAAGCATTTCAAGCTTTCATGCAGCTCTAGCAATGACAATTTCCAAGTGATGTGTTGTCTTCCACATATGGAAGCCCAAATGGGAGTCATCGCAGGAAAATCATGCAGCTAATAAAATGGTCTATCTTGCCTCCTCCCCAAACCTGCTCAGACAAGGTTTAGTGCATGAGTGCCTGAGAATCCTCCAGGGAACACTCCTGGCAAGAGAGGGAAGTGTGCAGGCATTAGCCCCACGGAGGTGCTTAGGCCGGGGGGGGGGGGTAATTGTGTTGGCTGCAGTAGCAAGTAAACTCTCTCAGTCAAAGTATAAGGAGCCAAAAATGTGTCTCCTCACAAGTGGCTTGAGGTGTGCCCTTCTCTTCCAAAATGTTGTGGTGGGGAGAAGAATGCCAGAGACACACACCACTTTTAGTATGCTGTCTGCAAGTCCATGCTGTTCCTGAAGTGAGACTAAGCCCTCACTTCTTCCAGAAGTAACAGGGAGAGAATCTGGGCTCAAACACCCTGTCATGCTGTGCCTGAGCTCAATCCCTTGTTACATTGGAGGGGAGGGGAAGCTCAGTGCTCTTCTGAAGGTCACTGGGGTGAGGGGTTTTCCTCCATACTTGTAAATTTTACTCTTGGCCTAAAATCAGGCCTCTAAGGATTCTTTTCATTCTGTTAATTTGTTAAAGACACCCTTTTTTCTCCTTTCAAATTACTGCACTTACTGGAAAACTAGTAATCCTGACATTCTTTATTCATTTATTTGGGTTTTAATTCTAAATACCACTAGGCTTCTCAAATCCCTCCGTCTTTGACAAGAGTTAAGCAGCCTGTGTGCAGTGTTGTAGCCAAAGACATCTAAAGATGCTAGACATTTATCATCAAACCTTCAAACAAGCTTCGACATCAATCACTTAATGAGAAAAGCACTTTTGAATACAAATTTATATCTATAAATGTAGTAAAAGCTATTAAATGTCCAGTACCAACAGATTTTAAAAACTACCATAAAATGCTTAAACATATTCTAAAAATAATGAAGCACAAAATAGCCAATGTACATATTATTTAAAAAAAACAAAACACTAGCTTATACTTTTAAACTGTTTCAGTCTATTCAGTGATCATAAAGGATGAAAGAAGAGTTATATGTTCTGAAATGCAGATAAAATATTGGTTTTCATTGAAATGCCTTTTTAAAATGTTAACGGATGGTTTACGAAAAGCTCTGAACACTAAAAAGGCTGACAATATGAAAACCACATGTAGAACCTGATGGTCGAGAGTTCTAAAGCTACTCCAGGTATGTCTGACATGTTTGTTCATTTATAAAACCATGCATCTCAAACTCTTAAGACAAAGTGCCTCCTGATCGTTACCAAGAATAAAAGCCAGGCGTGAACAGAAGAAGTAAAAGGCAGTGTGCTCATATAAGAAATGACTGAAACTCACCAAACCTTCATATGTAAAAGGGCTGACATGCATCCAGAAAGGGAGTATTTTCAACAGTCAATTACTTTTCCATTTTGTCCCAGGACTTTAAAAGTTAAAGGCATAGTTCTGCCAATTGCGAGATGCCCCATCCAGCACAGACCACCCACAAGTACTGATTTTCCATCTGGTGAACAAAACAGACATCTCCCTAATTATTTTTTAAAAGGGGGGTTTTCCCCCCTCCCCTAACGTGCTTCCTTTATTTGTCTGTGACCTGGAACTTAATGGAAAACCTGGTAGATGCCAATGTAGCATCCCATTTTCCTCCTCTTTAAAAAAAACGCTTATTTGAAGTTATTACATATGCTGCTTTCTAACAATCTAAATCATTACACAATTCAAGTCTGAGATTAGCACAGTTTTACACTTAACACTGAATATTTTAATCAGTACGTTAAAGCAGAACACTACTCAGCTTACAGTCTCTTATGCTGAGCTCCCATATTGCCGGTGTCAAAATTTATGCCTTTTTTCAGTAAGATTCTCTCCACTGCCAGCAATACACTCAGAAATGCCAACTGTAATTAAAATCTGGCACTCTGTGCAGTCACTAACAGACTTTTTTTTAAAAGCCTCTTTTTTTTAAGTATTATTATTATTCTTAAGAAAAAGAGACGAGAAATTTTAGATGCTTTTCTAAAACTGTAACAACTGTCCAGGAAACCAGCTTTGAAAAAGCCATACGTTTAAGCAGGGAAAGAAATCCATACACCAGGATCACATATTTCAGTTTTCCATACAATATCTACATGCTTTTAAAATCTGCATGAAATTTACATACTCTCCAATATGTGTAACAGAATAAAATAGGCACACTAGGTAGGCAAGCTGCTCATCCATCATGAAGTAGGTGAAAAGCAAGAGAAGCCATTTGTAGCATAGCAGGGGCTGGTAGCAGTTCGCCTCCTCCCAAATACTTTTAAAATATTTTTTAAAATCAAGAATATTCCATTTTCTGAAATCTAAGTAACAGATTTGCAATTAGATCCTCAAAATCTGCAAAGAGGAGAGAGTCTAAAATGATCTACATGACAGAACCATAATTGCCTGTCCCTCCCTACTTATTGTCTTCTGTGTATCCCTTCCCTGCCACCATCACTACTAAAAATCCCAATTTTTTTAAAGCAGAAAAATGTTTAAGCTACAAATTTTCCATAATTAGCCAAAGACACAGATTAGGAGTTTCTCATGTGACGAGTTTTGTTTAATGTACAAACTTCTTGAACCCTTTGATTTTAGTACAGTATTGACTTGCTGAACAGGAAAACTAGAAAACACAACCAACAAAGTCCTCTTAAGTAGCACATCAGTAAAAATAGGAGTTCTAAAATATGTTCTGTGTAATCTAGAAACTGATGATAAAAATATCAAGAAGAGGTGAACAACTATCTCCTAATAAATAAAGCATTAAGAAAGCTTTACATCATCCAAAGCTTTCATCAGACCACTGTCTTCTACAACACAGATACTTGTTACTAGACAGTGCTCCCCAGTAGCTCAGTGGGAAAGGAAGTCATGGGAAAGAAAGTCACATGACGTAGGTTTTTAAAACAGAAACTATCCTTCAAGCATCATGCCAGGGATAGGTCTTCTTGGATCAGACATGGTAACAACTAAAAAAAAATAGGACTTCATATATTTGTAGTAGCACACCCATTTAATTCTTAAAAGCTCAAGTGCTTTGGTCAATTGAACTTCACCACAGTGAACTGTCAGTGTCCCTAAGCAGGATAAGGGAGCCCTCTGATGGTGGGTCTCTGTCACAGCTGCCACACAGCACAGATCCCCAGTCTCGGGAGATAATGGCAAGAAACATTGGAATGAAATTCATTCAGGTGCTTTCCTGAAAAATACACAGGGTTAGATCTGGCAAAGTAACTGAGCAGTGGTCTGAGGATTGTGAAGAATAAAAGAGAAATGTGAATATACCCCAGCATTTTTCCCATGATTAGAATTCTTAAAAAATTTTCTCGAAACCTTTGGACAAAATTCAGACAAATTCTTCTACAAAATACTTTCTCCAATAACAAACAATACTTCCTGGCTGGAGTACTGCAGCTAGTGCAACCCATTTTAGATCAGGGTGCAATCCAGTTATAGGTCCCAAATGAACATCTGAAGATCAGTTCTGTCACCCACTTACAGCATTTGGGGGAAAATGATAACAGACGCCCAACTAGAACAAACGACACAATTCAGTTTCTATACTTGATCTTAAGCCAAAAGGCCAAAAAGCAATATGCAAAACTTTGGTGTTGCCTTGTCTGTTATAAGACTCCCAGATCTGGTTTTTGGGCCCATCAGAGCAACTTGAAATACTCCAGCAAGCTTTGGGGGGTGGAGGTGGCAAAATCTTAATCTTGCCACCCTGCATCACCTATGCAGTGGTACAGCTTGAAATAGCGCTACAGCTTCCCAAAATTTTGAGCTTGATTTGGAAGACTACAAAACTTCAAATTCCAATTACTAAATGCTGAAGACCTCCTAACCCTCACTATACTGGCAGCACAAGCTGGTTGAAGTGGAACAATGCAGTAGAAATGAAAATAAACTGGGCCTACGGAAAATGGAAAATCTAAATGAAAGAAGGCAAAAGCTATTAAAAGATAAACTATTTAAGGAGGATTAGGACTCCCTTCAAGAGGATGCTAGTAATAAATGCTTCCCTTTCCACCTGGGAATCAAATATTCAAATATTTGATCTGCCTCTCTATTTTAACTTATTGGTTGTCCAAAAAGTTGAGATAATCCTATATGATTGCATGTTGCTTCCAGCAACCCAGATGAGGGACCAACTCCTCAAGATGCCTCTGGACAAACACTGCTGTAACTGCCCCTTGTCAGAACCTGATACACAATTTCATACTTTATTGCTTGAAATAGGAAATGGCAAGAGAGAGATTTCTAATTAAATGGCTGTCAAAATATTCAACCCTCTCTGAGGTCGGAATTAAATTACTCAAAAATTACTTTTGAGCAGTCTTTGTAAAACTGTACTGTAGATATGGCAAATTTCTGTTAAAATATGTTTTTAAATTCTTAAGTTATGGTGTATGGCCTATGGCTGAGGTTCTCAAACTGGGGTGTCGGATGCCCCTGCCTGAGAGCCTCAGCCCCTGGTCCCTTAATGGGAGGGGAAGAGGGAAGGCAGTGACACAATATCCAGGATTGCATTGCTCATGGGAGCAAAGGAGAGAGTTTACTTACAGGGGGCTGCCATAAGGTCCAAGAGATGCAAAGAACCCAATGCAGCCCTCCGCAGAGCTCCTCAAGTCTTAGAATACTGAGGATAAGCAACCAGAAACCACTTCCAGAAGTGGTTTCCGATGGCTTATTTTCAGTATTCTGGGGGAGCCCTGCAGAGGGTTTCGCGAGGCTCCCTGTACCTCCTAGACCTCATGGCAACCCCCTTTAAGTAAAAACCCCGCTTTTTCCCAGTTAGCCTTCGCCCCCCTCACAAAGACTTACCTCTTATTCCTAAAAACTTTGAGAACCCCTGGCCCATGGGCTATTAAACCAAATAAACTTGATAGCTGATATTCCAGCTTCTTCAATTTCTCAACTGCAAATGCAGAAAAAACCTGTACTCGTAATGTCACAGTGGGTCTATTTTGTGTGTCACAATTTATAGCCCAAAAAATATAACTGAGATGGATACAAACAGTCACACATTTTCATTTCCTTTCAAAACCCACAGACTCTCAAGCCTGCAGACTTTCAGAAATTGTTACTTCTGTGATGGACATTTTCCGCTATCACCTCATCTTCAGCTGGACGTTAAATTTTGAGGTAGAGATTCTAACAGAGATTAAATACTCTAGAATTCCTTGCTTGTGAACAATGCCAATTGCTGTAATATTTCTTCATTCAGAAATGTTCTCCAAACATTTTTTACACAGAATTCTTTCAGACCTTGGTACACAATTTATACAGTAAAAGTAGCTTCTACTTTTTTTGTACCATAACTTGTTTTCTCTTTGTTGAGAAAGGCATAAATAAATAAATAAACTGATGGATTTTGTGCCTGTAAACTGGGTGCAGATGTGTGAATGTGTGTTCCAATTGAATTAATTAAATATAATTAAAAATTATATTTAATTTTTAGATAGATTCTACCTGTACAGCCAAACTTCATTTAAAAAGCCCTGTATTTAACATCAAAACTCTCACCGAGTTTAAACAGAGAAGAATTTCAGCCTACATAAACATGCAATCATTTTCCAAAGCAGCAATTACCAAACTGTGTTTTGCAACACCTTAGGGTGCTGCAAGGCACTCCCTGGGGAACTGCTGGCTGCTGGTTGGTTGGCAGCAAGACTACACGGGACACTGCAGAGAGGATTGGCTTGGTCAGCTGAGCTCCTGCAATGCTCTCTCACCTGCCCTAATCCTCTTACCGGCTTCTGCCGCACGGTCTCCGAACACTGAAGTGATGAGCAATTATGTCATCACCAGTCACTTCTAGGAGCAGCACACTGTGTTTGCAGCACACCAAGGTATCATGGGATGCCAAAGATTAGGAAGCACTGGTCTAAAGACAAAGACTCAAAGCCCAATCCTGTGCCACGGACCACAGTCGCAAACATGTTATAAGGCACATTTGCGGGGCTCAGCGCTGGGCTCCCACCAGTGCTAGCCCAGCGCCAGCCGGTGCTGGGTTAGCGTTGGGTGATGGCCCAGGTTCTGTGGCTCAGCAGTCTCCTAGAACAGGAGGCAGGGGCGTGGACGGGGGCGTGGGGGAGGTGTTCTGGGGAGGGGAGAGGTCGGCAGAGGCGGGTGGGAGGCGTGCCGGAGGGCAGGCGGGAGGCGGATTCGCAGAGCTGTGCTCCACAGGATCCAGGGCGCTCATGCAGGGCTGCGCATCCTACACAAGCGCCTTCAGCGCTGACCTTTTGGTCAGCGCTAAAGAGAGTAGCCCCACTGCGGGGCTGCTTCCCTTACTTGGGGGGTAGCGCAGGCGGTGCAGGATTTGGTGGCAGCCCTCCTCGGAGCTGCCGAGCCTGGGCACTCCAGGCAGCTCGGGATTGGGCTGTCAATTGCTATTATCATTGTTACAAGGATAAAAGGGTGCACTATGAACATACAAGGTATATATGCCACAGTATGTATCTTCATTTTCTCAGAAGAAGACAGTAGTCAAGAACCAGAATACAGATCTCTGGCTGCATTGGTGGGGTGGGGAAGGACAGGATTAGACTGTAAAAGTCTATCCAGTGAACCACACTCATTCTACAGGAAACATAGAAGGAATATTAATTACACCTAGTTTAGATGAGAAAAACAGATCATGAGACAGAAGTTATCAATTTGTTTAAAATATTACAAGTGATTCACCTAGAAGAAAGTACTTTCTCATACAGGAGAGCTAACCTTTAATCACTAAATTCTTTGCCTCTGAAAACAGGTAAGGACAAACAGAATGATTAAAATATTTATGCACAATGCATCAATCAACCTATGCATGGGTGGAGAGGGAAGGCAGGTCAAAATTGCTTGTGTCGTGGGGTGAGTAATTTATAATCCAATTACAGGTACTGGAAAGTGTACATTTGATTTTCCCAACTGACTTATGTAACTTTTGAAGTGCTGAGTGAAATAAAAGGGTTTCGGACCAGTGTAGGGCAGTCTCCAGTCCATGTTCCTTTCTGAAAAACTTCATGTTAAGTTGAATCATTAAGCTTACCCAGTTTCAAATCTTGTTTTTGGACACACATAAAGCACACAACCATTCTAGTACTCTGGGTGAATAATTAATTTTGGATAGACAATTAGCTTCATATTTACATACCTGCATGCAAATGAAATACTGAACATTCAACTCAAATCAGAATCCTTACAAAACAAGGACCAGAAATCTACTCTCAAAACACCAATACAGTACTGTATAAAAAGATGGGAGGGATTGGCTTTGCATTATTTTCTGTGACTTGCTTCCTGGCATGTACACTAAGAAAGCCATAAATCACACAAAGGTGAGAGGGATTTAAGCGAATACTGTTTGTGGGATGCCTTTAAGAAAACAGATCAACGTGACTTTTTTTTTTTTTTAATATCCTGAGCAATAAAGATCTTACAAGACTTTAAGAAAGTGGGGCAGGGAGAGAGGGAGGAACTGCCCCATAATTTATCAGTTCCAGGCCTTGGCTTCCTAATTGACAACCTCAGGGCTACTTTCATCACTTGTCAACTTCAAACCCACACTCAATTTTTCCTCAAAGATGATGCTGGATCAGTAGCTCGGTGTTTCTGGACATTTTGCAGCATATAGAAAGCCTTCCTCTGTAGTTTGCATTAGGAGGGAAAGACTCTTGTTTTTTTTAAACATCTATCGCTGACTCAGGAGAGTGACAAGGTCAGAAACAATTATTAAGTTGTAGGCACCATTTTGCGCTGACCCAAAATTATATTCAACCTTTTGAATAATATGGCACAGAACATGCATATACAATTGTACAAGAATACTTAAACATAAAATTTGTATTGTACGGTATTTGTATTGTATTGTATGTGAGCTACATTTAATAACAGTTAAAGGTAAAAGAAAAAAGCTGACTTTGAAAATGTGTGCGTGTCAAAAACTATGGAAGTGTTTTTGAAATTGGCCCCTATGCACTAGCCTGTGCTATATGTAGCAAAGAACAGCTTCCAGTATCATCTTTAGATACCAGTCCTGCAGCAATGAATGCCAAATTAATGCATGGAAATCAGCTTTGCATTACTCCCTGATGCTAGTCACAGGAGAAACACTTAGGGCGCAACCCTAACCCCTTATGTCAGTGCTTTCCAGCACTGACATAAGGGCAATGCAGCTCTGAGATAAGGGAACAAATATTCTCTTACTTTGAGGAGGACTCCGTGAGTGCCCCACTGTGCTACAACATGGATCTTGGACAAGGTATGAATTCTCTATGCTGGTGCCGATAATGAGCCTATGGAAGACACCATGCAGAACTGTTCTTCAGTCACATAGGAAGCCTAAACGTGAACATTGGTTCTGAGTATCATTGATTTCAATAGTTTATCCCTAGCCTATATTTTCATGTGTAGATTGACTGATGATCTGAGAAGAAAGGTGTCAATGAATGCTTAAAAAAAGACCAGCAACACTTGCAACAATCACTGATAACATACTACTATCGGCACAAAGAACTACTCTGGAATATTAAAAACCAGAAGGCTGCTTCCAAAACCTGCACATCATTCATATGAGTGCTACAATTTCCAAGTTACATGTCACATTTATTTTGCTATATTCTTACTCTGGGAGAATAATATTTTGGTGGTTTTTTTGTTTTTGTTTTTTAGTATTTGACCTTTTGGTTTATTTCAATTGCGATCATATTGCCAAGTTTACTTTTGTACTTGTTTAACACCAAAACTGGGAGTCTCAAGATTATAAATGAATCCCTTGGGCCATACAAAACAGCAACACACACGTTGTATGTTGCCCATTTCTTTGCCTTAATATTTCCCAGACATTTTCATCACAATAAAGCAGTCAGCCTTTTCAGGCACAAGTTGAGCAGGCCAAGCCCTACATGTAGGACCCACAGAATCAATCCCAAGGTCCTCAGCAGAGCTTCCCATGGCAAAGAAAGCAAGAACAGCAATTGGATGCTGGAATTTAGGGAATGACACAACCCAAGTAATTGCTCACACAAATAACCCCACAGCTGTCTGTGGACTCCAGGACTTAAGAACAGCCACCACCAGATAGCAGATGGCACCACCAGCCACCACCAATGGCAGAACTGTTGGGTCCTGAGTTCAGTTTCCTGCTGGTCAGAACCTGTCAAAATAGGCCAGGGCTTTTCAAACTGGGGCGTTGGCCCCTGCCCCCTTAAGGGGCAGGGGTAGCCTGGAGGCAGGGAGGAGACAGCAGCGCGATCCCCAGGATCGTGCCACTCAGAGGGGCTGCAGGGGCTTGGGTATACGTACCCAAGCCCCTGCAGCCTCCCGGGGGTGCGGGGAGCCCGGCACAACCTGCAGCAGAGCTCCCCGCAGCAGTGAAAGTAGATGTGGAGCAATTGTGCTCCACTTCTGCTTTAGCCTTCCCCCGCCCCTGCTGCCTCCCCCCTCCCACCCACGCAAGAACTTAGTGGCTCTCAAACTCTCCCAGAGAGTTTCAGAACCACTGCCATAGGCAAATCACAGCCTCAGAGTCTAGCTTGCCTCACAGCATTCTTGTAATGACAAAAGAAGAAGTGATCAAATATTCCTTTTCTTGATTGAAAAGTCAGAGGCTTGCAAACTGAGGAGCTTAAATGCCACAGGAATGACAGCAAAGTCTTTAACAGCGTGATCATATGCATGTGTTCGTGGAAGTAAGTCCCACTAAGTTTAACAGAGCTTACTCCCAAGTACATGCACACAGGACTGCCATTTAAGGGCCCAATCCTATCCAACATTCCAGCACTGGTGCAGCTGAAATGCAACCCTGAGGTAAGGGAACAAATGTTCCCATACCTTGAGGAGGCCTCTATGACTGCCTCCCTACCAAAGGATGCAATGCACACCCCATTGGCACAGCTGCAACAATACTGGAAAATTGGATAGGATTTGATCCTAAGTCTGCTGGAAACTGACAATTGGTCAACAACCAAAATATCTATCCTTCCTAGTGCACCCCCTGGAGAGAAGGGCCTTTACCTTGGCACATTGTAATGTGACCCCCTCTAATGACTTACTCGGTAGATTCAGAAACACCTCCTGGGAAGAACGTTTATGTAGTTGTAATTTAGGCGAAGTAGAATCATTCATACACATTATGTTGCGCTGTCCCAGATATCAAGCGCTAAGATATCAATTTCCCTCTCCCTTGCTCTACGCTAAAACAGGACATCCTAAGAATGCTATAATTCAATCTCTTCTGGCAGGTGATGTCAAGCATACAACCCTCTCAGTTGCACAGTTCTTAAATCTGAGTAACTTGAATCGAGCCAAGCTTTCTGTAGCAAGCAACCACTGAGTAGATTATATCTTGGCAATGTCTGTAAAGTAACTGATTGTCTTCTGTTTTTGTTTTGTTTTTTAATAATTCACATGGGTATGTATAATGCAATGTATGTTTGCATCTGTATGTACACGTAGGTGAGCACATATACATATATTTGTGCACTGCTTAGGTTTCTATTCTCTGTATGGTTTCTGCACAGAGTCTTCACCTATCAAATTTTTATGCCTAATAAAGGTTTGTTGTTGTTGTTGTTGTTGCTGCTGCTGCTGCTGCTGGAAACTGAAACAACCTCAAAATTCTATCCTGAGAAGAATCGCAGTTCTAGACTTGTGTATTTTCCCTTCATAAGAGATAGTACCACCACCACCGGCATTAGAATAATAGACTATTATGCCTGCTTTCTGCAGGCAGATGTTTTCTGATTTTCCTTGAAAAAGAACCTAAAACACATTTGCAGTGTTGATAATCTAGGGCCTGTTGATAATCTAGGGCCTCCATTATAAACTGGGACCCTTCCAGGGTGTAGAATTTAAGTTTATAAGCCTGTTTTGCTTTCCTGCAGGCACTTTGAGCTTGTAAATGGCACCTTTCAATGTCCCAAAGAACGAAGGGCAGCTAGTCCCAAATTCTCATGTTGTTTAATGGTCTCACATAAAACAAGGTCCAGAGAATTTTTATTGCCACCCCTGGACAAACTTGCAGGTGAAGAACCACTAGGGAAAGGATGTCTTGAGTTTTGCCCCTCTGAGCTTTCCAGGTGCAAGGAATTTTCCCACCCATTTGCTAAACAATTAATAGAGCTCTCAATATAAAGTCTTTAGTCAAAAGTTGGGGTAATAGGAAGCAAATCAGATGGAGAATTCCTCAAGAAGGAAAAATGTCAGAGATCAAGGTATGCTGACCTTAAAGCAAACAAAACTACGTAAGTTTCTGCACTCACACACAAGCCCAAATTAGTCATTTTTTTCTTCCCAGTTCCACATGTACAAACTCTAAATAAAACCAGCTATAGTTTAATGCCCACAGGAATTGCATGCAGTTTGCAAACATACAGGTATGTAGGAGCACCATTCACTGCAAGGGATATTTGGAGCCTTGCTGATGGTAAATACATAAAAGTGTTGGCTGCAACCTACAAACATTTTGGGGTGGTTATGAAAAGTCCCATTTATTCCATAAGACTGTACTGGAGTAAAGTCTGTGCACTGCAATCTTTGAATACTACAAATTACTTCCAAATTTAATGACACATGACATGCCAAAAGCAGTGCTAATGAGCTTTGGGTTTCTAACAAAAAAACAAAAACAAAAACACTAAACTAGACTTGGGGCCAGCAAATGAAAGAGGAAACCAGTAAATTGTTAGTAAAATTACTAATTTGATTCATGCGGTTTCAGCTTGGCTGTGGGTATGTCAAAGATAACTCATATCTTTCCCAATCAGGGAATGAGATTAAATGTTTTAGCTGGTTTCTCTTTCAATTAATGGTCAAAAAATTCCCACAGATTCAGGCACTTCAAATAAATTAGTCCTTTGCACTGATCCTCTACATATTTTGGAAGGAGACACAGAAATTAACAGGAAATGTGTGTTCTCTAGTCAGTCTCATTAGCTGGTTCTGCCACACACACCTCTTTACACATATGTTTTAAATGCTTTTCAAAACAACCACCGCTAAGCACCCAAGTGTAAAGTGTTCAGCTGCCGGTAAGAGTTCAGCTGCAATGTCACTCGCAGAGAATGCCAGGCACTGGCACTCCAACACTGGAGAACCGCACCTACATTTCTGCTTGAGATGCCACAGTCCTAGAATATTGCCATCTTTTAGTCATCATTCTTCCATAGCTAGTCAACTACTAGTCAAAGATTGTTTATTGTATTAGCTAATAGCCATCACAATAAGATAAAACATGTAAATCCAAAAATACATCAGATACAAACAGTGATAAGATGATAAAATTAGGTCAAAATCAAGCACAAAAGGCACCTACACCCATCATATTAAGGAATCTCCTTTACAATCTACCGCTATTTCCACCAGGTAGTTGGCACGAATAGTTCTGGCAGCTTTAGCAAACAATGCCACACTATAGGTGACCGATGGGTCACAATCAGAAAGTAACCAGTACAATTTCGTACGTGTGTTCTCCCCTTGACGGGTAGCCAAAATAGGCTCCAAAAATCTTACCCTAGGATTTTGATAAAGCTGACAATGAAGCAGGTAATGTACAATATCTTCAATCTGTCCTGCTCCGCAAATACAAAGCCTCAAATGCTTGGGAATGGACATATATCTGCCATCTAGAACTGCAGTTGGCATAGTTTGAAAACGCAGTTCAGTGAACGCCTTTCTCAAAGAGGCAAAGGTAAGTGAATACAAATATTGCACTCTTGAGTGACTTGGTTTCAGGAAACAATACAGCTGGGAAAAATTTGAAGATCTTACTATATCTAAGTCCTGATCATTATCCAGTTTAAACATCCATTCCCTTAGCATTTGTTTTATTTCAGAAAAGACAAAAATGTCAGTAGAAAGAGCTTTAGATTTTAGGAGCATTTGCACCAGAGTGGCCCAGCCTCCTCTTCTCCACTGCTCGGCCAAACAGAGTTTAGGAAGACGATTTTCTGGCATGTCCAGGACTCTCTTGTAATAAGAAATTATAGCTACGGCAGCCCTGGCCTTAATAGATACCATACCTGTCTCCATTCTAAGAAAAGCTGCCGGAGTAGATGGTGGAACAGCTAAAATGTGCCTCAAAAATTTATTTTGGGCAACTTTGGGAATATATATGTTGTTCTGTTTAATACCCCAGATCTCTATACCGTACAACATTTGTGAAATTACTCTCCCCGAGAAAACCTTTAAAGCTGGAATTACCAAGTTGCCTCCTCTAGAATGGAAAAATTTTAATAAGGCATAACTTGATTTTTGTGCTAATGTTTTAACATTCTGAAGTTGGAATTTCCAGCTGTTTCTTTCATCGAAGAATACACCCAAATATTTAAAGGCAGGAACTTGTTCAATCTTGCGATCACCCAAAGTCCAACTAAATTTTGGAGAACGCTTGCCAAAAACCACTATTTTGGATTTGGCGTAATTCACCTTCAGTTGCTCCGAATCACTGAAATCTTGCAGCTTATTTAGGATTCTCTTAAGCCTTTTCCTATTCAAAGATAATAAAACAATGTCGTCTGCATAAACGAGGGTTGCAATCTTATGATTTCCAATTGAGGGGGGAAATGATCTGCATGAGTTAGAACATTTACAATGTTGTTGATATAAAGATTGAAAAGAAGTGGGGCCAACAAACACCCTTGTCTAACACCTTTGGTAGAACAAATTTCCTCCGTCAGTCTACCATCTGCACTTATCCTTACCCTCAAGGTGGTATTGGTATATAATTCTTGCATTAAAAGCAGCAACCTCCTATCAATATTAGTCCCAGCAAGCTTATCCCATAGACGATCCCTAGGGACTGTATCAAATGCAGAAGAAAAATCTATAAATGCTGCAAAGAGCCATTTAAATGGCCTGCTTGTATATTTACAGATTAAATGATGAAGGACAAAGATTTGGTCCACCGTACTATGGCCTTTCCTAAACCCAGCTTGTTCTTGATGCAAAATATCATTTTCCTCAACCCACTTAACCAACTTCAGAAGGAGATAACGACAGTAAATCTTAGAACTAATATCCAGTAGACTGATTGGGCAATAATTCTGGGGGTTGGAATTTTTCCCTTTTTTATAAACTGGAAAAATAATACTCTGTCTCCAGCCTTCCGGGAAAAATCCTGTGGCA
Organism: Tiliqua scincoides; assembly: GCF_035046505.1. NCBI lineage: Eukaryota > Metazoa > Chordata > Lepidosauria > Squamata > Scincidae > Tiliqua > Tiliqua scincoides. The sequence continues at coordinate 102,156,703 of NC_089823.1, forward strand.
TTAATGTAAGTAAACAATTTGGCAAGGAAAGGGGCCCACCATTCAATGTTGGTCTTATATACCTCAGGAGGAATCATGTCCTCACCAGGTGCTTTTCCTGTCTTCTTCCATAGCTATCATGCCCAATTTGAAAGTCTGCATATTCACCTGATATTGTGCACAGACACTGAGCAAACACTGGGAATACCGGGTGCTGTAGGCTTATACCATAGTCTTTCGAGACTGAAGGTTGCCAACCACTTGCTTTGAGAAAGATTTGCACAAGGGGTCCCAATTATAAGTCACCTCATTGTACCCATCCCCTAATTTAAGTTCTCAACCTTTTGAGGAATTAAAAATAAAAAACATCCTTTAGTGTTATAGCCCTGCCTGCATATCTCCTTACTGCTCCAAGATCCTAAAAGGGCATCCCTGATGTTTAGATGTTGCGGTTGATGGGCCTTCATATTTGTCTTACTCTTCTTCTACCTTCGAAGCCAGTGGTTAAGGACATAAGAACATAAGAACAGTCCCGCTGGATCAGGCCATATGCCCATCTAGTCCAGCTTCCTGCATCTCACAGCGGCCCACCAAATGCCCCAGGGAGCATACCAGATAACAAGAGACCTGTTATCTGCCCTCATGCCACCTGAAACTCTCTGGGAGCTTTGGAACAGCTGTAAGTGCTTGCAGGGGAGAAGTAAAGGCAACAATACAATCACCATGGTATCACCACTGCTAAGGACAAAGGGGTGGTTGTTTTTTTACCTACCCCTGGCAGCACCTGCCTTCCAGGGGGTGTGGAGAGCCTGCAGAGCCCTCTACAGGGTTCCCCAAGCCTCAAAACAGCTAAGAATCATGACCCACTTCCAATTTGCAATCAAAAAGCAAAAGTGGGTTGCTATTGTTATTTTTAGCTGTTCTGAGGCTTGGGGAGCCTGCAAAGCTGTTCGCAGGCTTCCTGCATCCCCCAGAAGGCTGGTGCCTTTTCTCCGTAGCACAGTGTGATTGTTGTGATCATGTCACTGCCTTCGCCACCGCCCCACCCCATAAGGGGGCAGAGACAGGTCATCTCAGTTTGGGAACCTCTGCCCTAAGCTTTTAAAGGGATATCTATTGCAGTATTGACAATTTTGGCACTGTTCTTGTCATTAATTAGAATAACAGCAACCCCCGACCCTTGGTTACTTCACTCCCATCCAGTGCTACTGCCACTGGTTCCTCTAATAGCCACAGAGGAAATTCTGGGCTCCCAGCATTCCCTCCACCAGCCATTAGAGAAGGTGGCAGCAGTGGCAGTAAGCACTGAGAGGATGATGGGGAAGACTTACCTCTCTCTCTCCCTTGGCATCCAGTGCTGCTACCACTTCCTGCACCTCCTTCTTCTCTGGCCAGTGGAGAGAGTGGTGGCGGGAATGCTAGGAGATCATAATTCCCCAACAGCCATTAGAGAAAGCAGTGACAGCAGCAGCACTGAACATGCCTCTGAAAATGGGGACTATCCTTTAGTTCCTAAGGTAGTAGCCACCAACTACTACAGGATTGTTTTGAAGCAGCAAGAAATGTGCAGAAAAAGTCAGTCTGTAGATAATATAGCTAAGGATCACTCTTAGAGTTTTCACTTCCAAGTTTCTAAAGCTTTAACAAGTCATATCTTTTCATGCTCTCTCTGCCTCATGTATATAATCACAAAATGAAGTTTTCTTTATTTATTCCACGTTCAGGTTGTTTAAGCCATTTCTGCCCAACATTGCATATACGCATCAGGACCAAATGAGTACGTCTGTAGGCCAGGCAAAAATGGGTTAACTGTTCTCTAAAATGCAGGGGCATTCCAATTAAGACTCTATGTGCAATTTAAATCTCTTTGATGATTTAAATCAATTTAAATCAGTTTAAATCTCTTTACTGGAACTACTCCAGTAGTTCCCAAACTGGGAGTCATGGTTCCCTGGGGACCCATGGAAACCAGTCAGGGGAGCCATGGAATCCTCACATAAAGCCTGCTGTCCTATACAATGTATAGGATTGTAGCCCCAATGGGGAGCCACAAAAAATGACCCAGTAGGTCAAGGGAGCCACCAGCCAAAAACGTTTGGGTTATTCCCATCTGAATTGACAGATGCCTGCTACTTTGTAAAAATAATTGAAGTCACCAATGATTCTTTGACTGTTAATCTTCTAGCTAGCTATCCTAGCTTTATGGCTCATTCCAAAATCTTGTTAATCAAATATCCCCGATACCTTCTGACCTATTGGAATAAATTAAGCTAACTATAACAATCCACCTATAATGTGGTCAATGGCAGTTGTTCACCACAGTTACTTCCGCCAAACAGAAAACTCTTCAGCTTGCTGCATAGCTGCAACATCATACAGAGTGGTATATGATAATATAGGCATCGCAGCATTTCATGTGTCGCTCTTCCCACTATGCAATATCAGCTGCAACCCCATTCTAATAATAAACATTAAAAGTAGCTTTAAATATTATTCAGCAGCACCAAATAGAGGAGTCACAAATGATCCATGAAGAGACACATGAGTACTAAATGCAGATATAACATATCCCCCAAGAAATATGCACAAGCAGTCTCTTCAGATGTTACTCAGAAGAGATAAAAAGAGGGCAGCCAAGGCACTTGAGCATCCTCTTTCCTAAGTGTCTAAGGCCCAATTCCTAACCAACTTTCTCGCACTGACATAGCTGTGCCAATGGGGCATGCGCTGCATCCTGCAGTTGGGTAGCAGTCATGGAGGCCTTCTCAATGTAACGGAATGTTTATTCCAGCTGTGGACCTACCATTGTATTCGATGGGGCAAATGCCCTGCGCACGAGGCTGTAGGGCCCTGCAGAAGCTTTTCTGAGGCTCCCAACAGGGTTGGAAACTGTGCTTCCAGTTTTCCAGAAGCACAGTTTATAGTGTTGGGGAACCTCAGAGAGGCTTCCCCAGCGCAGCCTTGGGTCACACGAGGTTCCGTGAGCCTCAGGTGAGGGGGGTGGATTTGAGCGCAGGGGGATGCAACTGCCATGGGGGGTACCATTGCAAAACTTTGCCCCGGCGTGTGGGGCTGGAGAGGTCTACAGCTTGTTTATTCCCTTACCTCAGTGCTGGAAAGTTGGTTAGGATTGCACCCTAAGTAACAACTAAAGCTGTCTTAGGTGTTAAGTTGCACTGACATAATTGAAAAGTCCTGTTCTGTCATTCCTTATGATCATGCACATTGCAAGGGAGAGTACCATGCAGGTCTCTTGTTGCTTGTGTGCTCCCTGAGGCATCTGCTGGACCATTGTGAGATACAGATAGCTAGACTAGATGGGCCTGTGGCCTGATCCAGTGGGGCTCTTCTTATGACACTGCAACATCAATCCAAAAGTAGAGGATATTCCTATCATAACAGCAATGACTCACACTACTTCTGAACTTGTGTGACATCCTCACAAATGGCCAACACTCTCCAGAATGGCCATTTATTTGCTGGGGCAAAGCCCACTGGATCAAGTCTTAACATTAGCTGTCAACAATGGAAATGAATTATGAGAAACGCTGATGACTTCACTTTGTAACCTGAAGTCATTCCTATGACAACCCCCCCCCCCCCAAAAAAAAAGCAGGTACTTTTTTCAATTGAGGAATAAGGACTTAAAAAAATACTTTCAGTACAACTTAGTCTGTCCTAGACGAAAGCAGTAAGTGCACTCTTACACAGCAAACCAAGTGTAGCAACAACCCAGCATAACAGCTTGTTAGTGCCAACCGTATATAAGGTTCTTATTTTCAAGGCTTTAGAATAACATCTGTATTGAATTATATATAGCTGGGATCAAGTTTCAATGACCAATATGGACAGATTACTGGAACTTTAAAACCTTGCCCTCTTTGTAATTGACGTTTAAACTGTTTGAAGTTTCTCATTAAGTCCATTTTACAAATTAGGTGCAGATGTATAAAGCTAAATGTACAGTACTAGGGGAAATTAGGTCACCTGAAAGCTCAATATAAAATGTCTCTGTTAACTGTTTAACTACAATGAGTACATTAAATTTTAGAAAATTGACTCGGCATGCCCCAAATTCTTCAGTTTCATCACTTCCTTTTTCACTGCGGAAGAGACTTCACAATGGCTAGCCATTTTGCAATGTCATTAAAATAAAGGAATGAAAAGAAGGAACTTGAGTTGTATAATGACCAGCTGAACTGTTCTTTCATTAAAGTGCACTGAATCATCTAGAACTGGAAACAGAAAGAAAGGATGGCCTGAAAGGTATTCCCAATACCATGATAATTCAGATTTAGATCAAATAGATAAAGTCATGACTTGCTCTTCTACAAAGATGAATTCCCTGGGTTCTATTATCCTGTGCCATATTTTTCTGGAGGGGAATATCAGTTCATTGATTCACAGAATTCTGCAATACATATTGGCATAAGGCATTTTTGTCTGCTAGTTTATGGTTGGTCAGGACTTATCCATGACGCCAAAAAAAAAAAATGCAACAGTGCATACTCTCTAATTCACTTCAAGGTAAGCTGGCAGTTGCAGGAAAATGACATGACCTATTAAACGCAGTTGCGTAGCTGAAGGGGCTCATGGGGTCACAAGATCCTGGGGGGCAGTCTTCCTAGGGTGGCAATGCCAGTGGTAATCCAGTCGCTGTGGTCCTGCCCCCCTCACTCACAGCTGAGCCACAGTCATTCTGAGCAAAGCCAGCGGCTTCCAAAGAAGAAAGGCTGCAGAGGCGAGCAGGATAACCTGCCTGCCCCCACAGCCTCGCTCGACTCGGCACAGTCAGTTGCAGCAAAGACAGAAGTAATTGCAGTGATGTCATCACATCACCGCTATTACTTCCGAGATGCAGGGGGCAGCAGGCTGACTGGTGTGCCCCATGGCAGTGTGCCAGTCAGCTATGTGGCCGAATAAACATAAGGGTGGGAATACGCTACAAGGAAGAGTTTAAAGGATAAACTGAGTCAAATTTTTAAAAGGTGCAAAACACCTGTTTACTAAGATCACTATCAAAAGGATAAAAAACACAGGCACAACTAGTAGCAGAACCACTTTCAGAGGCCTGGACCATAGGAAAATCTCTGGGCTACTCAGGAAAGATGCTAAATGCCATTCAGTTAACACTGCAAAAAGTGCCAAATATGATTGTTTGATGCGCAGACCTGTCCTGGCTCACAATAATATAGTCTTGCAAAGACTTTCTTAATCTAGTTAGTGCAAAACCTGTAAACCTACATGTACTTTCAAATGAACATTCTTTTAAACACCAGCATTTAGGTGTCAAATCTCCACAATGTTCCAGAAGCAAGAGATAACTTTTTTTCTCTGTTAAAGAAAACTTTTAGGAAATGTATAAACAAAAACTTCAATTACTCAGATTAAAAATTCAGGTAAAATAAAAGACTCAGTTCAAAGATAATTTATCAAACATGTATAACAACCAAGATTTTCTAAACAAAATGCAACTGTCACTGGATAGTCATGCTTTACTTATTTGTTCAAGATTTCCATTTGCTAAAACACTGCAAAACAAGAAAAACTTTTTACGTATTAACAAAGAAACATGTTTGGATATATTGCATTAGCACCCTCTAGTGTCCAATCTAGTTAAACACAGCTTTGGGATAAATTTTCCAGAGAGGCAATCATTTCAATGCCCTGAGCTGATTAGAAATAAACCATTATGGAATTAAAAACCCCTTTCTTGCTTCATCAATTACTGGGTATAAATCACTAGTAAGGAAGATGTGTCATGTATAAAGCTGAATGTCACACTTTTCTGCATCCAAATGCAGCTCTGCTCTCAGTGCTGTCATACTGTACAAGACAGTGGAGTTTGCCACCCAATATGGGGCAATCATGTCATATTGCTCAACACAATTGCATTCAAGGCTACCTTGACTCTGTGAAATTTGTGCAGTGAAAACCTAAGCATGGTTACTCAGCAATCTGCAATCAAGGAGGCTTATGCCATGGTAACTGCACTTAGAATTGCAATAGTTAAACCTTCCCCATGTTTTACACAAGACCCCTCACTAGTTTCCACTCACATGCTCCAAGAAATCATCACTGGTGCTTTGTGATGATGCTTCACAAAGCATCACTTTGCTTTGTGAACATCATGATCTCATGAACCTAACATTGAACGGAACAGAATTATGCCATTTGTACTTCAGATAAAGAAGATGTAGGTGAACAGGTCTAAAAGTGCTTTCAGCCTTCTGTAACCCAATATTTCAAAATCAGCCTCACAGAAATATTTGAATCAATTATGAAACCAATACTTCCAAATGGCTTCTTTCTGTCCCAAGTCATTCTTACACTACCAATTTTTTATTCACTTTATAGAGCAGTATCATATAATGTGACAGTGGCAGTCTGCATGGTAAGGCTGTTATATCTTGTAGCTGGGGATGGAGGATGGAGCATTCATCTTGGGGATGTTGGCTTTGGTGGAATTCCTGTTGTCAGAGAAAGGCATACACCATTCTAACCTTCAGCAATATCCATTAGAATTCCCATGTCATGCAGAAGCTTATATTAAACAGTCTGAAAAGAAAATACACACTTCCAGTGCTGTGTTTAAATCACCAAGATTGTGAAGAAGACAATTTAGTTAAAAGGCGTTATAGAAGGCCCGTGAACCTTAAATGGTTTAACTGGAAGTCTTTGTTTAGTTTAGAAGAGTTCTCATTCTCAAAGAGACTCCGGGCTTAACACCATTCAACTTTCCAGTGCCAATGCAGCCCCAAGGTAAGAGACCAAAAGTTCCCTTTTCTTGAGGAGGCCTCTGTGACTGAAGTGGTGCAACACTAATAGGAAATGAAAAATAAACTATGAAAAGGTGTCCTTCCCTTTTAATGTCAGGTAGTTACTTTTTATTAAATGTCAGGTTGTCTCGAAAACACACTTACATAGTGAGTTTGGCAATGTGCAGGTGTATTCAAACATGCAATAAAATGCTAAGCACGTTCACTCAGAAACACGTCCCACTGGGTTCAACAGAGGCCACTCTCTACTAAGCATGCTTTTAGACTACAGCAGCCATTTTCAACCACTGTGCTGTGGCACACTGGTGTGCCGTGAATGGTCTGCAGGTGTGCCACGGGAATTTGGGGGAAGAGTCATTTATTAATAGGGCGATTGGGGGATTTGTGCCTCCCATCAACAGCATGGTGTGCCTTATCAAATATCAAAAAACCAATGGTGTGCCTTGACAATTTTAGCACCTTGTCAGTGTGCCATGAGACAAAAAGGTTGAAAATCACTGGACTACAGCCTTCATAATTAAAAAGTTGAAGATAGAGGCTGCAAGTCTATACACTTACTCTGAAGTAAGTTCTATTGGACCAGACAGGGCTGACTTCCAAGTAACCCTGCACATGCTTGGTGTTGCAAAGCTCCTGTGCACACAAACACAAGAGCAAGCAAACCCTTCTTATTCTGCCCAAGGTTGCATATATGCAACAGGGATTAAAAGTGTACACCTGTGGGCTGGGCAGAAGTGGGTTAACTCAGTGGAACTCAGGTCCCAGTAAACACGCATACTATAAATATTCAGGCTACTATTCTTTAATAGGTTGACTGTCCTTCCTTTAAGGCAGTGATTTTCAACCTTTTTCATCTCATGGCACACTGACAAGGCACTAAAATGGTCAAGGTACACTACCAGGTTTTTGAAAATTGACAAGGCACACGATGCTGCCAATGGGGGCTCAACATCTCCCATTGGCCCTATTAATAAATGACCTCCCCCAAATTCCTGTGGCACACCTGTGGACCACTCACGGCACACCATAAGAACAGCCCTGCTGGATCAGGCCAAAGGCCCATAAGAACATAAGAACAGCCCCACTGGATCAGGCCATAGGCCCATCTAGTCCAGCTTCCTGTATCTCACAGCGGCCCACCAAATGCCCCAGGGAGCACACCAGATAACAAGAGACCTCATCCTGGTGCCCTCCCTTGCATCTGGCATTCTGACATAACCCATTTCTAAAATCAGGAGGTTGCACATACACATCATGGCTTGTACCCCGTAATGGATTTTTCCTCCAGAAACTTGTCCAATCCCCTTTTAAAGGCGTCTAGGCTAGACGCCAGCATCACATCCTGTGGCAAGGAGTTCCACAGACCGACCACACGCTGAGTAAAGAAATATTTCCTTTTGTCTGTCCTAACCCGCCCAACATTCAATTTTAGTGGATGTCCCCTGGTTCTGGTATTATGTGAGAGTGTAAAGAGCATCTCCCTATCCACTCTGTCCATCCCCTGCATAATTTTGTATGTCTCAATCATGTCCCCCCTCAGGCGTCTCTTTTCTAGGCTGAAGAGGCCCAAACGCCGTAGCCTTTCCTCATAAGGAAAGTGCCCCAGCCCCGTAATCATCTTAGTCGTTCTCTTTTGCACCTTTTCCATTTCCACTATGTCTTTTTTGAGATGCGGCGACCAGAACTGGACACAATACTCCAGGTGTGGCCTTACCATAGATTTGTACAACAGCATTATAATATTAGCTGTTTTGTTCTCAATACCCTTCCTAATGATCCCAAGCATAGAACTGGCCTTCTTCACTGCCGCCGCACATTGGGTTGACACTTTCATCGACCTGTCCACCACCACCCCAAGATCTCTCTCCTGATCTGTCACAGACAGCTCAGAACCCATCAGCCTATATGTGAAGTTTTGATTTTTTGCGCCAATGTGCATGACTTTACACTTACTGACATTGAAGCGCATCTGCCATTTTGCTGCCCATTCTGCCAGAGATCTTTCTGGAGCTCCTCACAATCACTTCTGGTCTTCACCACTCGGAAAAGTTTGGTGTTGTCTGCAAACTTAGCCACCTCACTGCTCAACCCTATCTCCAGGTCATTTATGAAGAGATTGAAAAGCACCGGTCCCAGGACAGATCCTTGGGGCACACCACTTTTCACCTCTCTCCATTGTGAAAATTGCCCATTGACACCCACTCTCTGTTTCCTGGTCTTCAACCAGTTCTCAATCCAGGAGAGGACCTGTTCTCTCATTCCCTGACTGTGGAGTTTTTTCAGTAGCCTTTGGTGAGGGACCGTGTCAAACGCCTTCTGAAAGTCCAGATATATAATGTCCACGGGTTCTCCCACATCCACATGCCTGTTGACCTTTTCAAAGAATTCTATAAGGTTCGTGAGGCAAGACTTACCCTTACAGAAGCCATGCTGACTCTCCCTCAGCAAGGCCTGTTCGTCTATGTGTTTTGAGATCCTATCTTTGATGAGGCATTCCACCATCTTATCCGGTATGGATGTTAGGCTGACTGGCCTATAGTTTCCCGGGTCCCCCCTCTTTCCCTTTTTAAAGATAGGCGTGACATTTGCTATCCTCCAATCTTCTGGCACCATGGCCTTTTTGAGGGACAAGTTGCATACCTTAGTCAAGAGATCTGCAACTTCATTCTTCAATTCCTTAATAACTCTTGGGTGGATGCCATCAGGGCCTGGTAACTTATTGATCTTTAATTTATCAATGAGGTCTGAAACATCTTCTCTTTTAACCTCTATCTGACTTAACTCCTCGGTTAGGAGGGGCCGTTCGGGCAGCGGTATCTGCCCGAGGTCTTCTGCCGTGAATACAGATACAAAGAACTCATTTAATTTCTCTGCCATCTCTAAGTCTCCTTTTATCTCCCCTTTCCCTCCCTCACCATCCAGAGGGCCAACCGCTTCTCTGGCGGGTTTTCCGCTTCTAACATATTTGAAGAAGCTTTTATTATTCCCCTTGATGTTGCTGGCCATGCGTTCCTCATAGTCTCGCTTGACCTCCCGTATCACCTTCTTACATTTCGTTTGCCAAAGTTTATGTTCCTTTTTATTCTCCTCATTAGGGCAAGACTTCCATTTACAGAAGGAAGCTTCCTTGCCCTTCACAGCCTCTCTAACTTGGCTGGTTAGCCATGTGGGCACCCTCCTGGATTTAGTGGAACCCTTCTTTCTTTGCGGTATACACCTCTGCTGGGCCTCTATTACTGTTGTTTTAAGCAACCTCCATGCAATCTGGAGAGATTGGACTCTTTTTACCCTCCCTTTCAACCTCCTTCTAACCAGCCTCCTCATTTGAGGGAAGTCCGCCCGTCAGAAGTCAAGGGTTTTTGTTAGAGATTTGCCTGGTATTCTTCCCCCAACGTGCACGTCAAAACGGATCGCAGCATGATCACTGTTCCCCAATGGCTCAGTAACATTTACATCTCTAACCAGGTCCTGCGTACCGCACAATATTAAATCCAGAGTCACCTGTCCTCTGGTGGGCTCCATGACTAGCTGCTCTAAGCCACAGTCATTTAGCACGTCAAAAAATCCAGTTTCCTTATCGTGACCAGAACACAAATTGACCCAGTCAATATGAGGATAATTGAAGTCCCCCATGATTACAACCCTGTCCCTCCTTGTCACCTCCCTGATCTGTTTCCTCATTTCAAGGTCCCCATCCGATTTCTGGTCTGGAGGATAGCACACCCCCAGTATTAAATCGCTGCACAAGCCTGGTAATTTAACCCACAGAGATTCTACGGTGGAGTCGGACCAACCTTCAATCTCTACTTTGCTGGATTCTATCCCTTCCTTAACATAAACGGCCACCCCACCTCCAACACGCCCCTGCCTGTCCCTCCTGTAGAGTTTATAGCCCGGGATTGCGGTATCCCACTGATTCTCCGCATTCCACCAGGTTTCCGTTATGCCCACTATGTCAATGTTTTCCCTTGTCACCAGACATTCCAGTTCTCCCACCTTTGCTCGTAGACTTCGGGCATTCGCATAAAAGCATTTGTACACGGAATGCCCCAGGATGGGCTGCTTATTCGCTCCTTTGTCCCCGCATCCTCTCATTGTGCCAAACCGTCTATCACATTCCATCACGCTACCTTTCCCAATTTCTTCTCCTACTCTGCCTTTGTCTTGTTGTTCTCTAACCTCCCCATCCTCATCCCATAGGGATGAGGAGTCCCGAACCGGATGCCCCTCGGCTCCTGTCGGCCTTCCCCCAGGGATCAGTTTAAAAGCTGCTCTGCCACCTTTTTAATGTTATGCCCATCTAGTCCAACTTCCTGTATCTCAGTGGCCCACCAAATGCCCCACAGCACTTTGCTTTTAATTTGTGTGCCACAGCAGTGGTTGAAAATGGGTGCTTTAGGGAGTCCCTACTCTGCAGTCAGCAATCTGGATTGTGTACCAGTTACATGAAGAATTTATACCCTTTACAGTACAAGCCTAGATGTGCCTACTCAGAAGTAAACCTCACTGTGTTCAATGGGACTTGCAGTGCAATCCTATGCATGTTCCACTCAGAAGTAAGCCCCACTGTGTTCCATTGGGGCTTACTCCCAGGAAAGCATGGAGAGTATTGTGGCCTGAATCCCAGATAAGTGTGCATGTGTATAGGACTGCTGCTTTGCAGCCAAATCCTATGCATGTCTACTCAGGAGCAAGTCCCACTGAGTTAAGTAGGGCTTACTCCCAGGAAAGTATCCATAGGATTGCACTCTTAGAGCCCAAGCCTGTCTACTCAGAAGTCAGTCCCAGTAGAGTCAATGGAGCTAACTCCCAGGAAAGTGCAGATAGGATGGCAGCCTCAGAGCCCGATCCAGTGGCTGTCTACTCAGAAGTAAGTCCCATTACAGTCAATGGAGCTTACTCCCAGGAAGGTGTGGCTAGGACTGCAGCCTGAATCACTTCAGGTGCTGACAAGGGGAGAGGAGGGAGCCTGCACCTTCTTTTCCAAGGCACAATTCTAACAAGGCAGCTGCTTCATGAGGCTGTGGTGCTTGAGGGCTCTAAGAAATGTGGCAGGGAGGCAGCTGGCAGTGGGGAGGGAAGGGGCAGAGCTGCCCTGCCCAGCCCAGCCCAGGCCACCCACCCATTACCCCTCCCTCTCCCCAGCGCTGGCGCGAGAAAAGAGCGCACGGGCTGCTTCCTGCATGAGCGTCACTCACACTCTCGAACCCGCCGCCAGGAGACGCCACCGCGCTGCTGCCGCTGCCGCTGCTGCTGCCGTCCCCGCCGCCATCATCTCTATGCTTCGCCTCGCCCGGGCCCCGCCCACGCCGCCTCCCATTGGCCGAGAAGTTGAGCGGAGAAGAGCAACTTCTGTCGCCCCCGAGCGAGAGAGGTGGGGCTTGGAAGTGGAGTTCGTGTTCTGGGAGGAGCTCCTGCCCTGTGCAGCTTCCAGAGTTGCCTGGGCGCTGCGTCTGCCTGCAGAACCTGAGCACTGGCTGGTTGCCAAGAGACTTTCCTGGTAAATGTGAATTTGTCTTGTGCTGTGGAGTGCAGTATGCCGATGAAGTTGCACAAAAATAGTGCTCCATTTGATCAATAGGGTCCCGCTGGACCACCCATGGGTGGCACCCAACACCAACCAGGAACGTGCAGTGGGTGGGGAGGCGGGTGAGGCAGAGCCTCCCCACCAGAGTCCTTCGAAAAGCACTGCTGCCATGGGAAGTATGCAAGCACTCACAACCCACACGAGCGCAGGTTGTGCTTGCACAACTCCCACAGCTTGCACTCCTCCCATGGTGGTGGCACTTTTTGAGTGCTTGCACACCTGCCATGGCTTGCACACCTCCCACTTTGAGAGCTTGCATACCTCCCAAGGTGGTAACACTTTTTGAGTTTTTGCACACCTGCCATGACTTGCACACTTCCCACTTTGAGAGCTTGCCTACCTCCCACAGTGGTAACACTTTTTGAGTGCTTGCACACCTCCCACGGTGGTGGCACTTTTTTTTTCCCATTTGAGTTTCTCTTTATTTTTCTCATTTTTTCCTCTTTTTTTATTTATCTATAATAAACATAAGATACATAAACAATACTCTAATGGTGTAGCAAGGGCGAAGCCAAAAAATTCCTACTACTTATATTTTAGATACATAAAATCTAAACATTAACAAATGTTAGTCTATATTATTTATCTAATCCTTTAAAACCAATCTTCAAATCCATAATACATTAAATTATTGTTTTCTCTCTGTTTCAAAAAATCAATAATTGGTTTCCAATTTTTCAAGAAGTTTTTTGTTGAGTTCTGCTTAAGTAAAGTTGTGAGTTTGTCCATCTCTGCAAAGTTCATAAGTTTTGTCCACCATTCTTCTATTGAGGGTATGTTTATAGTCTTCCAATTTTGAGCATAAAATATTCTGGCAGCGCTTATCATATACAAAAATAAAACTTCATTTTTTCTTTCTACGTATTCATCTGTCATACCTAATAAAAATACTTCTGGCTTTAACTGTATATTTGTTTTTAAGATCAACTGTATCTGTGCATGAATTTGTAACCAATATTTTTTTACTTTTGAACATGTCCACCACATGTGGTAAAAGGTTACCTCTTGTTTCTTACATTTCCAACAACTATTGGACATACTTTCATACATTTTGGCTAATTTACTTGGTGTCACATACCATCGATAAATCATCTTATATGTATTTTCCTTAATGTTAACATTCAGAGTAAATTTTATCTGTTTTATCCATAGTTTCTCTCATCTGTCCATTGAGAGTTCATGGCCCAAATTTTTCGCCCACTGCATCATGCATTCTTTGACCTGTTCATGTTCTGTTTCAAAGTTCAAAAGCAATTTATATATTTTAGATATTACTTGCTCATCTGATCTTAGTTGTTTCTCCAATATTGACTCTCCCTCTATGGTGGTGGCACTTTTTGAGTGCTTGCACACCTGCCACGGCTTGCACACCTCCCACTTTGAGAGCTTGCATACCTCCCACAGTGGTAACACTTTTTGAGTGTTTGCACACCTGCCATGGCTTGCACACCTCCCACTTTGAGAGCTTGCATACTTCCCACGATGGTAACACTTTTTGAGTGCTTGCACACCTCCCACGGTGGTGGCACTTTTTGAGTGCTTGCACACCTCCCACAGCTTGCACACCTCCCACTTTGAGAGCTTGCACACCTCACACGGTGGTGACACTTTTTGAGTGCTTGCACAAGTGCCACAGCTTGCATACCTCCCATGGTGGCGGCGCTTTTCAAAGGATTCCAGTGAGGAGGCTCTGTCTCGCCTGCCTCCCCACCCACCGCATGTCCCTGACACTGACACATGATCAAAAAACTTCAACATGGATGTCATGAATGTTGAATGGACATTGACGTTGAATATGGATGTTGAGTTAAGAGTTTCATTTCTGAAATAAAACAACAAACAGATGAAAAGCAGGCTTCTCTTGAGCATGTGAAATGCCTCCTAACAATTTATGGGTGACTCAAGACCCAATCCTGTCCAACTTACCAGCGCTGGTACAGCTGCAATGCAGCCCTGAGGTAAGGGAACAAATGTTCCCTTATATTGAAAAGGGTTCTGTGACTGCCCCCCATATGCCCTGTTGGCATCGCTGCATCCATGCTGGAAAGTTGGATAGGATTGAACCTTCATGTTCTTTTACACATACAGTAGGATCCTATACCTCTTGGCTCAGAAATACGTCCTGTTTACTTTCTGCTACTTGTGTGCGCACCAGATTGCATCCTCAGTGTGCATATTGCTTGCTATGCCAGCAACATTAGTCATTAGACTAAATATATTTTACTGCGTTTGAAGTATAAAAGACATTTTGGGTTAAGAAAAGGGAAAGTATCCTTTATCTTTTGCTAATGTTCACATGAGATGATCACACAGGTATTATTACACACAGGTATTGCCATTGTAAATAGATGCACAGTACTTGTTTTTGCCAAAACAAAAGAAACAGGAATGCAGGGGATTGAGAAGAACATTAAAAGGGAACTACTAATGAACTTGGGAGGTAAAGATAAACACACATCATAACGCTGGATTTGAACATAATATGAAATGAACTCCTGTTCTGCCTCAGGATAACTTAAGTCAACTCCATATTAACATTTCCTTGATCTTCATTTACTGTGATTTACAAGAGAAAAATGAGCATCTTGGCAGTCAAAGAGTGATGTACACCTGACTAGCTGAATGTTAGTGGCTATTTTATTTGGTGTCTTATTCAAAAGCAGGAAGCAAACAACTGTCAAAGTCAATCTTGAAAATATGCTTGACATCTTTAGTTGAAAAGTCATTTTTGATGGCCAGGCAGCTCCAATAAAGATCGTAATGGAAAAAGAAATGAATCACCCTATAGATGCCCCAGGTGCATTGAATACCTTTAAATGGCACTGACATTACCTCTTAAAAACAGAGGTTTGGAAAATAACAGAATTATGTACATGTTTATTTGCCATTCAGCTATATGTCCTCCAGTATTTATCCCTTTTGAATAGTAAAATCAACTGTAGTTTATGACCGTTATGCCATATGAATAGTAATTGAACTGTGCACATACAATGTTTCAGTTGCTAGCTATGACAAGAACAGCCCATTTTCCATTCCAGGAAGTTTTCATGTAATCTCTCTCTGCATAGCAGGAAGGGACCTACTCTGTAGGGTTGCCAACTGATCCGAG
Source organism: Tiliqua scincoides (assembly GCF_035046505.1). Classification (NCBI taxonomy): domain Eukaryota; kingdom Metazoa; phylum Chordata; class Lepidosauria; order Squamata; family Scincidae; genus Tiliqua; species Tiliqua scincoides. The sequence continues at coordinate 102,172,157 of NC_089823.1, forward strand.
CAGAATTTACATGATTCTGCTTGGTATGCAGGAACTGGTGTGTGAAATTTTGGGGTGTGCGGAGATAACCATCACCTGCTGATGTTGGCATATGTATATATATGCTGCTGCTGTTATATATGTATATATATGTATATATATGCTGCTGCTGTTAAAGCTGCTGTTAAAAGCACATTATGTTTTAAAAAGTTGATACCCCTAATGCTGTGGCATACCTAATATACAGCTGTTCCTGTCTGTGTACTTAAAAAAAAAATCCACTGAGTTTAACTCATTTTTGCCCGGTCCACAGGCCGGGGTACAATTAGTCCCTGTTGCATATATGCAGTGTTGGGCAGAAATAGTTTAATGGTTCTTGCTCCCAAGTAGGTGTACATAGGATTGTAGTAAACCAACCTCTTGATTGCAACAACTACTCAGGGTTAAATAGTTTGAATTCCTTTATGTTCTTGTTGCCATTAATTATTTATGACATTCCTGAACTGATTATTCTATATCAGAGGTCTCCAAACCCCGGCCCGGGGGCCAGATGTAGCCCACGGCAAGCCTCTATCCAGCCGGTGGCAAGCCTTTTGTCCCCTGAATGCCCCTGGCCCACTTTGCCAAACATGACTGGAACTATGCTCTGGTTGCATCTGGAGGGTGTTCTGAGGGCCAGAGAGGCTGAGTGATTGAGCCTATTCGTTCATTTATTCACACATCAAAGTTCCATCTCTAATTTATTTATATAAATTTTATATTTAAATTTTTTTCCAGCCCTCAAAACCTGCCAGACATTTGATGCGGCCCTCTGGCCAAAAGGTTTGGAGACCCCTGTTCTATATGTAACATTTGTATTCCAGGCTTCCTCCCAGGAGTTCAAAGTGACAGCTGTGGATTTCTCAGGTGGTCTCCTAGACCTTGTTCCATTTTGCTTTAGAAACAGAACCTCACCATCAGACTGCCTAGGATTTGACACACCCATGCAAATTCCAGGGTATGCCCCAAAGGCAGATGATACAACTTCCTAGCTGAAGCCAGTCTGAATTTTCTCAGTTCATGAATAGGAGACCCTGCCTATCCTGGGTATGCAGCTTTGAGTTCATGGAAGTAAAGCAGGATATGTTGTAACTAAATACGCAGAAATTAAATGTGATTTCCATTTGCTCGTACAGAAGTCTAACCTTCTATCAGTAATCAGGTGTGTTACAACTGTAATTCTTTAGTTGGCATTTCTGTGGGGAAAGATGGAGAAACATATTGGTGGCATTTTTTATTTTTTTTTGCTAAAAGTATAACTCAGAACTCTGAAGAACTACTTTTTGCTAAAAGTAGAACTTACAGACTTTTGTTTGTTTGTTTGTTTGTTTCAAGGGGTGAATTTTTGGTTATGTGTTAAACTGTCTCGTCATGTGGCCATCATCCATATTCCTGTGATGTTTGTCCCATATCACAGTGTTGCATGAATCCCTATCTTCTTTTCCAGTGTTCAACAAGAAGAACTGGGGAATAATTAGAGTCACAGGGGGCAGATAGTAAACTAGAATAATTAGATTATAATGTATAAAGAGATAAACTTATGGTATTGTGTCGCCTTGATTTGCCCAGTACAATACATTTGCCCAGTGGTTCCCGAACTGTGAGCCATGGCTCCCTGAGGAGCTGTGGAATTTTCATAGGAAACCAGCTGCCCTATAAAATGTATAGGATTGTAGTCGAATAGGAAGCTGTGGCCAATGGCCCAGTAGGTCAAAGGAGCCACCAGTCAAAAAAGTTTGGGAATTACTGCATTTGCCAATACAATCACAAGCAATCCGTTGGTCTTTTGGTCATAAGAGGCCAAAACATCTTAAATATTGTCTTGATTGAGTGTTGTGCTTTACCTTCCCACTACTCCTTCTCTTGACTTGCTCAGTCAACTCCTCTAACATATATATTTACCTATATTTACCTATAATTCAGGAACAAAACCTTAGAACTGCACAAGTAACAACACGCAAACATCATGCAACATCATGCACAGGTACCACCATGCAGTTTTAGTTATCATGAAAGTGCCCTGAAACAACAGGGATGGGTACATACTATCCATATGTATTTGGACAATCCATTTTTTAAAGGATCTGTCAAATACTTTTCACAGCTAGGTTATGATATTTTGCTTACTGACACAAATATGCTTTGGAGTGGATCGCTAGTCTGGCAGTCAGTCCAGGAAATCAAGGTATGATGTTTATCAGGGTTCTGACTAAGTACTACAGACTCTGGGATTAAAGGTTCTCCATAAACCAATTATATTAGCACCACAATGTTTTAAGCATATGACAAGTGATTTAAATGTTTTACTATTAAAATCTACAGCTGTCCCTTTGAACAGCCAACTTTGATTTTAATTTTTTTTCCAAAATCAGCTGGCATATGGCAGCAACATTTAAGTGAATAATTTAGGAACAAAAACAGAAGCTGCTAAATGGGAGTGTTAGTGGTGTCTCTCAGGACAATTAAATATGTTACATTGAAAAGAAAGGGGGACAGATTTAGAGCTTTGATTAGTTTTCTTTAGAAGAGGTTTATGAGTAACTTCCTATACTTTGCAAGTAGATCTTGTTGGCTGGAGCCATCTGCTTTTGCATTAACTAAGCATATTGTGGGATCTTTTGCATTTATTAAGCATATTGTTGTGGGATCTTTCCTCGTGGAAGAAGCTGGTCTAGTTAATCATGATATTCTCTTTGATTCAGGTGATGTTGGAAGGAGGCATCTCCAACAAGGAAGTTGCTAAGGAAAACAGACCTACTTTAAAAATATGTAGTAAAAGGAGTAAGAAAAAATATTTATTTAATACACATGCGTGCTGTCTTTCAATCAAAACTCTGTTTTATGACAAATAGCATCACCTGACATTTCTCTTTCTGTAATCACAAATGTAGTCACCCCAGCTCCAGTACCTTTTAATAGTTACCTAGTGCAAGAGGAAATGTTGACAGTTTGTAAGGGCCCCTGCCCCCTCCAATTCTTCCCCCAGGGAGGAGCTCAACATCTAAAGGGATAAGACAAATTAGGTTCCATCCCTGACCAAAGGAACATTCTGTGTCAACGTTTACTATAGTCTGGTTTGCACACCAAGTCAGTAAGCACATCCCAGTCTTGTTCCAGGACCCCCTATTTTCTGCCACTGGTGGTTTTCCACAGGTGGCTGCTCACACAGAATTTCTTCACTCTTATGAATAGAAGTTCTCTTTAGAACTTCTAGATGAGAAGAGACAAGTTGCCATGCCTAGTGGGACATGCCCTCCAAACGGGAACTGATGGACCTGAGAACCCCTGGGGTGGATGGCTAGACCCTTTGCCCCTCATCGTCATTTTTTTCTCTTGCCTCGCTTCTCTCTGCCCTTTCATCCCAGCTGCCTTTAAAGCTGACCACCTCAGGCCACCATGCCCAACATATCTCCTTGAACAAACCTTTTAACTGCACCACATCAAACTGGATGTGGTTTATGGCTTTCCACTCCTTCAATGCATCTTGGACATTAAGTCAAGAGTTTTTATCTTATGGGGGAGGGGAATTAAAAATTTTTCCTGCTTTATATCACTTCTGGCCATGACATCAATTCCAGGCTAATAACATCCAGTGGGTCCCAACAGATGATCATTCTAAAGAGTGGGTCCTGGTGCTAAGAAGTTTGAGAACCACTACTCTAGAACAGGGATGTCAAATTTGTTTCATACAGAGGGCCGAAGTTAGCATTCATGGTATCTGCTGAGGGCAGAAGTGACATCAACAAGCTGAGATGATGGCCAGAAAGAAGCACATTGTTCTTACATAGAAACTCATTAGCTGCAAATGGCAGAAGAAAAAATGTGCAAATTTGTTCATATTTTCAAGATATGAGAGAATCCAAATATCAAGCTGGAAGAGCCCATTTATAATGGGGGCAAGAGAAATTGCTTCTGTCGGTCACATTTGGTTCATGGGTCTTTTGTTTGACACCCCTGCTCTAGAAGCTTCTGAGGTTGGCTTTGCTCAGTCACAGAACTCAATTACTGTACAGAGACCCTGAAGAAGAAGAAAACATTTCCGTAAGCACAAAATCTTACCTTTATACAGATCAATGCTTAATTGTACTAGAAATAGGTAATTTTAGTTTGCCTTTTTTTAAAGTGTTCCTCTTAGAAATCACAGAAAGAGCTACTTATTCAAATACAGTTGATTGCTTATTCCATACCTGATAACTTGTTTACTGATAAGCTACTGGGAGACCTGCAGAATACAGAAGATGTATGACTTGTATAGGTCACTAATAAAATCTCTTCCTTGATGTAAAACTAAAATTGAATAATCAGAATTATGATTCACATGTTCTCCATGCCATAGGTTATAGCTTGAAAGGATCTGATTAAATTGAAAGGAATAGCTTTATTACTCATTGTTTTCACCTTAAGTAGGCTTTTCTGACTGACTGAAGATAATACATGTAGAATTTGATTACAAATCACTTGTTTTTATCTGATATAGTGCTTTTACTTATATTCTGGTAAATGGGGAGGTAAAAAAAACTATAATTAAGAATTTTTGCCTACCTTTTCGCTGTATTCCTTCTGCATTACATTTCAGAAGTTTAATATTTAATGTATGCTAGAATGGTAGCTGTTCTAAATTTAACTAATCTAAGACTCCTTCAAATATTTCTTTCATTTTTCCGGTTACAAAGCCAGCTTTTCACAATCTATTTGATGCTTACAGAGTTAAATTAAAAGACTTTTAGCAGAGAGAAAGAAAAGTAATGTCCCAAACTTTCAATTTAAGATTAAGAACAAATAATAGGAGCACTTCTATAAATGTTCCTGGTGATGGTTGGCAAGAGAAAAAGTTTTCTTCAAATCTTAAAAGCTTTTTCATCAAATATTTTTGTTCAGGCTTCTGAATGGATTGCCAGATCCTTAGAAAACTACTGTAGGTGTCTCAGAATTATCCGCAAGGCTTTCAAAGATTTTCCTATGTTTCATCTCCCTTACCAACTTAGATGATGCATTTAAAAGGTCATAATTCCACCACCTGCCAGAGTGGAAAAGTTTGCCCTTTGAGTAGTCTAGAAACCAGAATTAGCCTCTGCAGAGTAGATACAGGTGAGCTTCTCTGATTTCTCTGGTTACCCAGTTTCTCTGCCTCAAAAGTTGACAATTCTAGCATTATGCCATCTGTAATGATACTACCTGCAAGGCATTTTTAGGTAACCTGGAACAACTACATAAGTGCTCCACACCAATCAAAGACAAAACCATGCTCTGCAGTTCAGTGTCAAGACTCGAAGGGGAGTCCATGGGAAAGGTAGTTTGCTCCAGTCAGTTCAGTATTAAAATGGTGGTGGGAGCAAGCCAGATGGCAGAAGCAAGCAATTTCAATTGGAGACAAAGAGCAAGAGAGAAAAGATACAGACAAGAAATTGCTAATGTCATTTAAGCGTGACAAAGTGAGCAATGGAGGTGTAGAACTGGACAGCAATCTCAGACAGAAGCAAAACAGGGAAGACTGTTCAGAGGTGGTCCAGAATACAGCAGCTCATGTCTGAGGATGGATGCTCATTACAGTAGATTTGATGCAGAGTCTGCATCACCTTCACATAGTACAATGTATGGGAAAGCAGCCAGGTAGGCAAAGAGCCTGAGTGTGACAATTCAGAGCCCACCCTTCAGCTCTGGCACTACCTCCTTTCTCTATATGGCCCTGTTTGAAATAAACAGGATAAGTGGAGCATGCTGGAAGCTCCCAGCATGCTCCGCTCATCCTATTTATTTGAAACAAGACTATTGTGGAAGGAGGTGGTGACAAGGGTATGGCGTGGGGGCAGGTACCAAAGGAATCACTTTGCTCCATATTAACCCTCCTTGCCTATCTGGCTGCTTTCTTTAAGCAACCAGGTAGGCAAGGAGGCAGTAGCAACAGTTATGTTGAGGTACAAGCTGGTCTTTTGGGTGGGGGAAGGTATATACTAGCAGGGGTGGCCCCAATTTAAGTGAATGGCTTCTTTAAAACTCTTACAGTGCAAGTGCCTGTTTTCAAGAGGTTAGAAACGACAAATTCTTAACAAAAGATACTTTTATTGGATCTTAATATTCAATCATTAGTTTATGATCTTTAGAAAGAACATTAGAAAAACTTAGGGTTTTTATTTCCTCTAACTCATGAGCCGAAAACATACCTTTCAACAACATGGTAGGCAATGTGCTCTTGTGAGAAACATGCAGGCATTACAACAGAACTGCATATAAACCTAGACAACTCTGCACTATAAACATGTTTTCAAAGATGCATGTGGATAAATTTAATTCTGTATCCAATAATCTGAATTAGATAAAGACTGTGCCTCTGCACTTGTGTATGTCCAAGGACAAAACAGTTATCCACTCTACATAATATACATCATTAAAGTCTGTTGTGAACATACTTGGCAATAAATCTTGCCTCCACGTATGCAGATCTTCTCAACATATTATCTAGTCCCTTAATCTTGTCAGACTAGTCGCAGCAGAACTGATACTGTAGTGTAGCAATGAAGGTGCAGTCTTATGCAGTACAAGGTAACTTTCACATAACATGGAATAGTTTAACAAAAATTGAATCAACCAAGAATTTAACATACCATAAAATAATCTACATTTTTTAAAAACATCTCATCAATAAATTTGTATTTACAGAATTTTGTGGACTTATTTATAAGATGTAATGATCCACTGAAAATGTTTACAGTATTTATTACAATTATGAATGTATAGCTTCCAAGACTCAGAGGCACATAGTTTGAGAAGCCAAATACATTGGAACTTAACAAAAACCACAGAAAAAGGGGGAAGAGACTGATGGCCATAACTCCAGCATTAAAAAAAAATCAAATTAAAAGTGACATACTGAGGAATCCTCCAAAATCATGATAGAAAGTAGCTACTTGCTTGCTGAAAAATAATTAACCCCACTCTATAAGTCTACAAAATCATATTTACAACCAGACTTTATTCAGAAGTATCACTAAATTCTGCAATGCAGTCATTTCTAGCCTGTCATTAGAATTTAGAAGTTCCAGTATAGTAATTACAAATGAATACAATATTCAGCTTCAATCTTAATTAAGAACACCCAAGTGAAAACAGATTGCAAAGTCACATTACAAATATTTAAATGGAGAAAAAGTACATATTCAGTATTGTTTGCAAAGTACAGAAGCCAATACTTCAGGTAAAGCTTCAATTCTAATCCAAGAACATATATTTAAATTAGCTTGATGGCTCCAATATTTTGTAGTTTCTTCAGTGAATAGTGTCTTTAGTCAACTTTTACCACACTGTATATTTTGGTCACAAACCAAAAACAGGCAAAGAATCCAATTGTTCCTAAAAAACACAAAAATGGAGAAATAACTATCAAAAATATATCAAAAGATTATCTGATGGCAAATGAGAACTCCAGGAGATCCCCTGGAGAACCCCACTTCCTCTATACAGATGCATTTATTTCACATCATAATGGGCTGAATAGGTATAGATGATAAAAATGCTGCATAAAAATGCAAAAGCTAGTGCCCTTTTGCCCTGACAATATTGCTTTTAAAAAGGGAAGCATTTATTGGAGTCTGTAGTGTAGTCAACATTTAAATTCAACTTAGGTCACACCACCTTATTATTCATAAGACATGTTATTCATGCCTTATGAATAACAGAGCTTGTACACATGATTTCTGGATGAGAAAATTTATCTCTGTATCTCCATCCACAGAACAGTCACTGCAGACCAAGCCTGTGAATATTTTCCCACTGAGTATAGAATACTATGCCCCTTGAACTCAGTGGGACTTACTTCTGACTAAAAATACATAGGATCAGGTTTCACAGTGTAGCATGTATGGGACTGCATCTTTAATGAATTTACACCCATAACTCATGCTTTTTCCTGAAGAATGGAAGAGAGTCAGTGAGCGTGTTTTTGAAAATTCAGGAATGGGTGGGGTGGACAGGCATGTGTGTCCTTCAGAATGCCAGTCAGATCCAGAAAGACACCGCAGAATGGAACATTTCTGGATAGCCTGCCCATGATTGCATGATAACCACCAGCTCCCCCAAACCAACAGTTGCCTTTAAAGACATACAATCCTTTGAAGATGCAAGCAACAAAGATCCTCATCTAGTATTTGCAACATGATCTGATATATTAGAGAGCTTTTTCATGAGAAGTGTGTGCAGATGGATTAAAAATGCTTTGTCTGTTTTGTGTAATGAACTAAGAATTTTATATGAATGTATAAAACCTACTTTCTGAGGATAATATAAATGATTGGAAATGGGTATTATTCCCTTTTATTCTTGTATGATACTTTTCTGCTTTTTATATAACAGGTGTAATTCCATTTCTCCCCCTCAGTAGAGGCAGAATCAAGATTTAGCAACAGTTCATTCACTATGAAAAATTTCAGCAAGACCCACGAATGATATCATTGTAATTTTTTTTTTCCACACTAGCTAAGCTACTGATGTTTAACTGACTCATTTACCCTGAGACACTGTTGAGGGCCCAGCTGTGAGTCAGAGATTTGTCACATAGCTCCCAGTATTTTGCCTGCTGTGTCTGATCAATGACCCGGAATGCAGTGTGAGAAGCAAGTGCCCCAAGCATGTGCTACACCGACATAGCAGCAGGGCACCGTCAAAACCCTTCTTGAGACTGACCATTTTTAACAGATGAGTAAGCAGCAATATAATAGTTTTGATACAACAATTATGAGTTTCTCTTTCTAGCTTTTATATCGTCTTGACACAGGAAGCTCAATGCCTTTGGGGCCTGCATGTGCAATTTTGATAGCTTGCTAGAGTGATCTCATTTTAATATAATGAAATTTACTATGTACACTTGATATACTGCTTCTTTTCTGTTGTAAACAATTTATGAAGTTATTTGGGGGATGGTGAAGCAAAAAATCACACTGTACAGTACATGCTGAAAGAGACTCAACATTACAAATATATACAGAAACATAGTTGAGAATGTTACTACAGTGGAGTCAATTCACATTTTACATGTAATGGTTCTGATGCATTTTCCTTGATCCCTTAATATTTGGAGAATGCAATTCTCAGAATAGAGCAGATCTAGTTATATAACTACTCTAATTCTCTAAGATATAAAGATTAGGAGAGTGCAACAAAATAAAGGGAAAGAATTTGTATCTTGCAAATTAAGACTAAATTCTGAAATGGTCCCATCTGCCTTCAGAAATGGTGACGCTGACTGCCAACATTCAGTATGAATGTAGCAGATAATATATAGAAGGCATAGGAAAATACATTCCAAGGACCACTTCTTATCTTAGAATTCCAACAAGTAGGCATTTTTTTGGCAGTCACCATGCTTGGGTCCAAAAGTGCCTTACTGCTAGTGGAAAGCCTGTCCAGAAAGCTGTTTCCAAACTTAAAAAAGAGTGTTGAGTAAAAAGTGATTCCAGTTTCAAAGAAGTTCTTCAGTTTGCACAGGACATTGCACATACCCTCTGAACTTTTAAAGGCCCACTAAAGTTTGTGTGCTAGAGTTTGTGCCTTATTTTTCTTATTCACCATTATTTCTCACACAGTAATATTACCCCAGATTTATTTTTATTTTACCTGCTCTTGTATTGTTTTATCTAGTTATATTTTACATTTTGAATTGTTTTATTGTTGTGTTATACACTGATTTGAGCTTTATGGAAAATGGTACATTAATAATGAATGAATGAAAGTCAGATGAATTTTAAATAGAAATTCTATTACTTTTACAATTAAGGGAGGGACTTACGTTAATAGCTTACTTTAGTTTAGTGTTTATTTATAATTGTTTGCCCATTCTAACTTAAGATCGAGTATCAAAATATATACATATTTACCTGTGAAAAGGAAGAAGATCAATACCATTATCATGGTGTAGCCAAAGTATAAAATTGTGCTTGCTGTACCCGCAATTTGAAGTTTGGAAAAGAAATAGTGTACTGCATATATTAGAAAATAAACAGCAGTAAAGCCACTGGTAAGGAATGAGCGCCACTGCCAATGGTAATCCTAAAAAAAGAAGAAAGATACTTGTTTAAAATTAGAAATTTTTCTAGACCAAGGCTATACTGAATATCCTATCTGCACATCTGAGTCAAACAAATACATTGGATACATTATTGGATATTTCACATTTAACATTCAGGTCTTGTACAAAGTCTTTACTACCCCTTTCCAAAATTCTATGAATTTATGGAATTCAGGGAATTTTCACCATAGACATAAGTGTGCCCAGTTGTACCCCCCCTTCCTAGACCACAGGATTATACATCCAAGATTTATGCACTTGTCCTGCAACTATTTTTCCCAACTCCTAGATACAAATATTTTGGGAAACAAAGTACCTTAAATTTCCCCAATAGTGAAAATAATTTTTAACAAAGGAATATTTATTTGATGATATTAGAGAGGACCTTTTCTGATGCTTTCTTTAAACTTCATAAAATCAGAGCTGAATCAGTCATTGTGTAAAAGAAAAAAAACCCTGTAGGCATACCTCTGCACACAAGTGGAAATAGCAAAGTAGAATTGTAGCCTCAGAACATGTGATAACCAGAATAATGAACACCAGAAACAGAAAGCCGAACATGTAATACATCTGATGAGACCTAGAATAGGAGCATTTAAATATTAAAAAATTAATACAGGTATTACTACAAATGTAGTATTGGTGCAAAAACACTGAGTTTAACCAATTCACCCCATTTTATAAAGTAGCAAGCAGTCTATAGTTCCAGCAATATTATTTGGAGACTGCTCAGCCAGTGTCCATCTCCAATGGGTTATTCAAGAAACCATGGCATATATACTATACAACTGCTCAGTATGGGAGAGTACTTCCTGATGTTCAGAGTGCTTCACATATATTCTCTTGATGTAATCCTTACAACAACTCTGTAATGACTGTCCTCATATTGCATCTGGGGAGCTGAAAGAAAGTGACTTGTCCAAGGCAATTTGGTGCATTCATGGCACAGGCAAAATCTGAACCAGGGAAGTGCTGATTTGCCATTTGGCTGCTCACAGACCTTAGAATCTAGAGTCAGCTTATCCCAACTATCTGTCCCAAGGCTTGCAAGGCACCGAGACATAAAGGAAGTGGTCCCCAAACTTACCTGAGTGACGACGCCCCACAGCCTCTTCTTCCTGGCTCAGCCAGGCACTGTCATCTTGGATCTTACAAAAATCTTGCGAGATCCAATGTGGTACAGCCTGACGAAATAGGTAAGAGGGGCCGCTGGGGACATTCCGCAGTGCCCTTGTGAGTGTGCCGTGATGCCCTAAGATTCCAGCCATGAGGTGAACTGAGGCAGTTGCTTTAGGCAGCAGGCTTAGGAGGCAGCAAACGGAAGAGGAGTGCCCTGCACTCTATGCCTGCCATGTCCCACACAGCTGTATCGCTCCACTCTCCAATCCTCTTTATTCAAGACCAGGTGAATAAAGGTGGTGCAGAGGAAAAAAACACAGCAGAGGGCCATGGTGATCACTGTTCAGATCACTTGCATACACTGCTGGAAGGTAAAACAAGATCATTCCACTTTCATCTTGCTGATGCAGCCAGCAACAGCCAGGCAGACGAGAAAGATATAGAGTGTCCATCACCTCAACTTCCACTGTTACCCATTTATTCCCAGCTGGATTGTGTCTACAAATAAATAGGCGAGACAGAGCATGCTGAGAGCGGAAGTGGACTCTGCTCCCAGGATGGTCCACCCAGCCTGTTGGAAGATGTATCTGGGCAGGAAAAAGTAGAAGGTAACAGGTAAGGACACTCTGATATCACAATGCTACCATTCCCTTTCTCTGGTTCTTCAAATAGCTGGGTAAAGAAGGCAGCCACACACACACAGCAACAGCAAGATCAGGCCTGCTTGCAAGCAGAAGGCAGATAGCTGATTTACTTGCAATAGTAATGACTTTTTACGACATCAAAGCAGATCAACAATACCTCTAAGACAAACAAGCACAGAGCCAAGAGCAAGTGCTTTAAAAACAACCTAACATAAGTATTGCCTTTTACGGGGATCAAGCAATCAAGTAGTACACTGGCTTACCATATGCTATTAAGAATGAAGAAAAGTTGTATGAAGATACATCCAAAGGGCAGAATGCCTCCCATAATAATGCCAGGTAATGGTTTCGTGTAAAATGACTGTTCAGGAATTTGACGAGGAATCTGATTGGTACGAACTGGATGTTCTATCGCCTTTAAAATAAGAAAGTGGGGTTGAATTCCTAAACAATTAAATTTCACTTAAACACTATGTTCAGAAGCAAGTATCTATTAAAAACAATACTAGGGTAATGGTATGCCAATGATCAGAATGCATTTGACCAGGACACAATTGTGTCTTGATCAAATATATCCTGGTCATTGATGTCTCTGGACATTTGCATCCCACTGTAACTGAGAAACAAACCTCATGTTATATGTCCTAAGCCTGTTATCCCAGCTGTAGCCCTACCTTTGCATTTTAAAAATAAATATTTAGGCGTGCCCGAGAATCCACAGGGTTTCTGTTCTGGAACCTCCTGTGTTTAACTGAAACCACAGATACCAGGGAACGACCCCCCACCTCCTGGAGGTGAGGGTAGCTCTGCTCCCCTCAACTCCAGAGGGCCTCTGAGAGTCCTCTGAGCCTATTTTTTCATAAAACCACACGTGACTTTTTTTTACTCTCAGTCTGAGCCCGGCAGAGGCCGCGGACGGATGTGCATGGCCCCGCTGGGCTCAGAAGACCCTCCAGAGGTGAGGAAAACAGAGCACCCCTCGTTTCCTGAGGGGGCACACATGCGGGAAGGCAAGGGGGTCCCATGGACCCAATCCTCAGATAAGTGGATCTGCAGATACTTGATCCTGCCCATACATATATTGGGAAACAAGTGTCCAGGACACAAAAACAAGGGCCACAAATGTTCAATATCGGGATGCATTTGACTGGGACACAATTGTTCAGGAGGCAATGGCCCAGTCACTATTCAAAACAGTTCACAGCTCTACTGACTTTCTTTTGTTGTACTAGGAATCCAAGGAAAACATAGGAAGAGCGATGTAATTAGAAGTTCAGATCGAGTTCGAGAACCTTTATTGGCATAAAACAAATTTGAAAGGGCACAAGAAACAAGTTCTGTTCACAGCATAAATTCAGACAGATGGAACACATGGGGATAGAAGTTCAGATATTTCCTTCTGAAGCTGAACAAGATGCAATTGTTTATGCAGGATTGCTGCAATGTGATGTTTTATTCATGCAAATCAAGCATCTAATTTAGAGATGACCTCAACAGCCATCATACTTCCTGTAGGATAGCATGACCAAACATTTATTTTGTAGGCAGCTTAAAATCTGTGAGTGGTCTCTATCATATATTACATTCACATAAAACAGTATCAAAAAGATAATCACTTACATTCTTCTTAAAACCAAAGTAGGCCCCAATGAATGTCAATGGTACAGATATGCAAAACCAAAGTGCCAGAACAGCTACCAAAGTACCAAATGGAATAGCTGCTGAGGAACCTTCTCCCCAAAGAATCAGGTTCATGAAAAAGAAATCTGCAAACACAATGCTAAAAGAGACAAGATTTTTAAGTAATAATACTCACACTTGATTAATTTCAATGTTACTGAAATCATATTACTACATGTCTAGCTGAATGTTAAAGCCAGGTGACATGCAGAAATATCAGGCAGAGAGGTCAAGCTAGCCTTTCTTCCTTAATCTAACAGGACTGAATTCCAGCAGGAGCTGACGTTTCAACTAAATAGCTCCAAATATGTGTCTGTCTTAACTGCACTTGAGGGGATGGCTGCTTGCTGTGATTAAGCATGAAGATTTAACATAGGGATTGTACAGTATATGACACCACATGAGACCAACGACAGTGTAGTTTGATAAGGAGCCTAAGGAGTAAGGCCAAGAATCAATGAACAGCAACTCTGCCTAAAGAGGTACATCTGTCATGCTGGTAAGGCTTAATCAACTTTTTCACATGGTAAATGTAAGCATGGTTTAACAAACACACACAAGTTGTACATAGCTCTGGCATGCAATTTTGTTGACATACTTTACATCTGTTAGCCTTAGAAGTTTTAGGCTTATCATATACATAATTTAATCATACTTAGCTTACCCGGGACAAAGGAAGGCTGTCAGCAGAACATTTGTCTTCCATTTTTCACCACCAAATGCTGCATAAAAATATGCCCCACATACAGAGCACCAGTTAAATAAAGACACACGCAGTACATTCAAATACAACATCCCATTTATTTATGCTTTGACAGTATTGAATTATCATGAACTACAGAAACATGTCAGAGAAAACAAAAGCTTATTATGTTTAACTTCTTAAGCTGAAATCAAAATGTCAGACTAACCTCTTATCTGATAAGGTATATTACAACCAGTTTACTATTGTAAAATATAAGCCTTCAGTGTGGCATCTACTCTGTATGTATCTATGTCTTGTCTATTCTATATAAGTTAGGGTTTCATCCTTGTTCATTATTCCCACCCCAAAGGAATCTTATTTATTCATTTCTGCACTGATTGGAAAGTTAAGACTCAACCATTTCAAATGAAATGCTTATGCAGTTTTATATATGCGACAGTGAACAATTACTGGATGCATACTAAAACAAAACACAAATGCCACAACAATGGCACTGATAAAAGTCGAGTAAAGCCAGCTGTATTTCAACTTAATATGGCACTTATCTTCCTTTCAAGTACATGAAAACCAAAGAAAACTGCAGTAAGAGCAAACATATGCCAAAAATGCAATACAATTTCAAAAGCCACGAACAGACTAGCTTCCTTATTCAAATGTTGTCATTTATCCCTCTTTCCTTATAAGAAAATTGAACTGAGAGCAATTAAAACAAGAGTCAGTACAATGAGAACAGCAGATTGAAAAGTTTACTAGAATACGAACAATCTAAGCCTGCATGCAATCTCTCTTCAATCTTAAACATTCCTCCATCTTGCCCCGAGGATAAACAGAATTTTTTTTAAAAATCACTACTGTGATGATAATTTAGACTAACGAACTTAAGTGCTGCCATATTAAATATACTTTTATACTTACATTTGTAGAACCTGGCAGCAACGTAACCTGCTGGAGTTCCAAGCAGCACCCATAAGACCACAGCACAGGTCATTAGTGCACCTCGATTTGCAGGTGACAAAAACCCCAAGCAAGCAAAGACTGCAAAAGGCAGAGAGAAAGTGTTGCAAGAGGATTTTTAAAGGTTCAGGCATGTAACTTTATCTGTATCATTTTTGTGCAAGCTGACTAAGTATAATGGGAGAATATTATATTTTTCCCAAAAGGTTCAGATTTTCACTTTGTAACTTTTGTATACTTAGGACCAGCACAAACATAATGCTGCTTGATTCCAGAGCCACAGTTAGGAGATTTCAAACTACTCTGGTGCTATCTTTAGTGAAATGCCAGAGCACATTCAGCTCTATAGGGAAACATGTGAGGGATTCTCCAGAGCATGCCAATGATGCATGCGCTTAGTCCCATGCCTCCCCCCATCCCCATGATCAGCATTTGCAGCAACAGAGAGCAAGGCTTGGGCTAAGTGCACACTCTGGAAAATCCCTTGTGCATTCATCTCCCCTCAGAGATGAAGAACTGGACAGGTCTATTTGCCCCACTTTCAGAGCTATGTTGTTTTGAAAGGAGAAGGAGAGCCCGAGTTAATGGGCCACTTTTGACCCTTAACTAAAATTAGGCAATTAAGGAATATGAAATCAAACAGCCTGCACCAAGCTTTACAAGTAATCAGTATTGTTTTATCAATTCATCCCCTTTTACTTACATAGAGTAACACAAGTCATAATTAAAATCTGTGTTCCAGAGCCTAGAAACACAGAAAGTAGCATTCCTTTTCTTGGGGGCCTAAAGACATCCCCGTGAACCAATTTCCAGCCAAATTCCTCCTGAGCATCTTCCTGAAAAGGAAAATAAGCCAACTGAGCACTGGGTACAATTCTCCATGGCTTAATTCTGAAATAAGAAACCATAATAGTTTATCATTATAATAATTAGCAGCAGCAAGCCTTTGAGGTTGGATACTGGATTGAGAGCAAACCATAGATTGTTACATTTCAGTGAAGTGGCAAACTGTATTTTGCCTCAGACTAGAAGGCAAAGAATTGGCATTGCCAATTCTCACTGCTAATCATTGTCTTAACAACAAATCATGGTTCACTGTGAAGTCAGAATTAAATATATTATACACATGCAAAAGTGTCAAGCTTTACCACTAGCTGCTCTCATTCCATCACAGATGTTGTGGCACACAAAAAGAATCACTCATTTTCCTCTAGCTGCTCTGCCCATCCAAAAACTAAAATGCAACAAAAGCTTCTAGATAAAGATGCCAAATCTCCATTCTTGAAGCCGCATAGTTTTAGTTCTTTCCAAGTCAGAAGCCTACAAAGGTGGTGGAAGAAAACCCTTGTGCTTTTTTTCCTGTTTGTCCAATGTGAAAAGAATTATCCTTCTTATGGGGCTTTTGGAATTAAAAAAAAAAGTAACTCAAAAGCTATTCCAATTGTTTCAGTCATTGGGCGCAAAAAAAGAACAAAGAAAACCAATATAGAATTCACCATCACCTTCTCACCTGCTGTGCTTTTAAATGAACTGTGTTTTTAAGCAAATGAGAGCTGCCTGAGAACTTCTTAGGAGGTGGAAAGTTGGCATGCCCATGAAGATGGAGAGAAAAATTTAAAAAGCAACAATATGGGGGCCCCCATATCCACAGATCCTGTATCTGTGGATTTACTTATCCGCGGATCAAGTTCAGAGGCTCCCTACGCAGCTCCCTCTGAGCCCAGCAGAGGCCATGCACGTCCATCTGCAGCCTCTGCTGGGCTCAGACTGAGACTTACAGTTTAAAAAACGCAACTTCCAGTTTCTCCGTGAAACTGGAAGCGACATTTTCAATGCCTTATGAGGCATTAGGAAGTCAACCAAAGCCTGGGTTCATGGTTTAACTTAACCACAGGGGTTCCGGAATGGAACCCCCACGGATACGGGGGCACACCTGTACTTAGCATTTGTGCAGTAGTGGCACAAGTCAAAATACTTGGACTCACATTACTTTGCATGTATGAACATGCAAGAAGAGAACAGCTATCCCCATTTTGCAGATGGAGGTGCTGAGGCTGAGAAGAGGAGGCTTGCCTAAGGCCACCTAGTCAGTTCATGCCAGATAAAAACAGACTTAGAGAAATGGGTATCCTACTGGAAGGAACAAGATCAAACAATCATCAGCCCTTAAGTGCAGCCTAACTTTTTTATAGATTTCAAAAAATGCCTCAAGTACCCAATATTACTAGGCATGCTATATTATAGCATCTAGATAGGAATTCTACTGACAGGCATAATGTTCAACATGAACCAATAAGTTACTCACAGTAAACTGAATTTTACACAAGAGCAAACTAATAATGAGATAACTTCTTAAAGATTGTATCATTAAGAAGTCCAAGTCTTGAAAGATAACACAAATATTCTATTCCCTATTAATATCTACAAATGGAATATATACTAATGGAAATGCAATTATCTCCATAGACAAGCTGTGTTTGTCTTCCTTTAGGAATATTGTATGCTGTGATCATATACCAACTGCAAAATTCTGCCATTGGCTCTTGCTGCACAAGGAACAGCTGACTAATTTATGAATGTTAGCAATAATTCTGAGCATTTGTCCCCTGCTGGACACAAGCAGAGCCAAAATAAAGCTATTGTGGATTTTAAAAAAAAAAAATTATTCAGAACAAGACATGACTGAGGCAACAGCATTCATACCAATTCTAAACACCAATATTTAGAACATATGTTATAACATATGAGATGTGTTACTTGGCATGTTTAGGGACTGGAAAAATTTATTTATTTATACAGGTATTTAGATACTGCCTTTCTTTGGTTGTCAGATTTCTCCTCAGACTTTAATCCAAGGCGGTTGTAATGTCCACTCTGGGGGCCGCCTCCCCCCCGTGGTTCCCCGCCATTTATCCGCCGTCTGAGTTGAAACAGAGGCAGCAGTCCAGGCCCTTCTTACATGGTTTAATCGGGTGAGTATCTTTACATTCATTAGCGTTGCTACAACACTCCTCTGTTAACAAGAGTTCCTCCTCTCCTTCCACCCACTCTCCCTTGCAGGTGTCCAGCTGAGTTGTCTTACTGGCTGAAGACGCCCAGGAACCTCCCTGGTCCTATGCTCAGCGCCTGGAGCCTCCAGAGGTAAGCCCCGGTATGCTCTGGGTTCCTCCCCTCTCCACTTGTCCTGGGGTGCCAGGTGCAGGGGCCTCCTCCAGGGCTTGCCCAACCCGTTTGCCCTCCTCCCTGGGCTCCCGCCTCACTCTCCTGGCACCAGCAGGGGGTGGCCTTGTTCTCTTCACAGGCCGTCCTCCCTGCCCTTGTCCTGCCTCCTCTCTCCTCACCCTCCCTGCTCCTTATGAGGCTTTGCCTCAAGTCTCAGCGCCCGGCCCCTTCCAGGTCAGGTGGGGCCGTGGGAACCCGGCCGCAAGGCTCCGCCCCTCCTGGGTTCCCCCAGGCAGGGAATCCCCACCTCCCACCATCCAGCCCTCTCCTGCGGCCACAGCTGGGCAAAGGCACCTCCCATGTGCCTTCCCTCTGGCCGCCGCCACCACCGGTGCCAAGAGGTGAGTCCTCCGCCTCCATGGTCAGCAGTGTCCCCAGGCAGGGGCGGGCCACAGGGAAGGTGGGCACCTCGCCTGGGGCTGCCGCCGGATGAGCCGCGGAGTGCTCGCATCCGCCCTGGCCGCCTCTCCCCAGGTAAGTCGCCTCCTCCCCTTGTGCAAAGGGGCCCCTTGTGCCGGGCTGGGTCCCTGTGGGCGTGCCTTCCCCATTGCAGGGCGCATCCCTGTGACAGCGGTTTACATAGGCAGGCTGTTCTAAACCCCCGTAGGGATTTTTAAAATTGAATAGTTCTAGTCTTTCATAGAACTCCTCCTTTCAGCCGGATTCCTTCCCGGTCTGGCCTCTCTCTGGCCCTTCGCCTGCCAAGCTCCACTTGATGGCAACTGCCACCGAGGGTCAGCTCATCAGTGTATCAGCGTGTCGTCAGTTCTCGGTTACTTCTGGTTGTTTCGAACTGGCAGCCTCAGATCTTCAGGCAGCCTAAGATCTTCAAGCCTACAAGGCGGCAGCTCTACCAACTGAGCCAGACCTCCTGCCCTGTTTTTTGCTGTCAAAATTAAGTTGACAGCAAATGCTAGGAGCAGCTATGAAGAAAATTGCTATACTTACAGTTGAATCCATTTGATTATATCTTGCAATGTCTTTATGCAGAGTTCTTAACATGATCATAGCTACCATTCCAGAGAGGAAAAGGACGATCACTAGAGAATTCATAATACTGCAACGAAACAAGATTATCAGCTATCAAAAGTAACATCTTGTATACCACAAAGAGCACTCCAAAATGCTGAATTATATAATTAAGATTCTGCCTTACCTAAACCATTGTATATGTGTATGTGGCATGGATTCTAAGATGTAATCCCATCTGGATGCCCACCTAATCTCTCGATTTTCCTGAAGAATAAATTGTAAGTTACTATAGTATATGCCTTACCATTACAAGTAAATTCAAATGTTCTGACCATCCCTATACAGTAAGTTGCAAAGTAACTGGTACCATTTAATATGGCACCAATCATTTTTCAGGACCAACAACTTTTCTGATTGATATTTTTCATATTATTTACAATACATCAGAATTCCATTCGATATCTTCAGTAAAGTCAAGAAACCAAGAATGGTCTTAAAAATTTAATATACAAACTAATGAACACTACAAGTACAATATCTTGTACTTTGGGACACTAGCCAAAATCTCTTCTCTGTGAAGAATGCATAAAGAACCACTTCCAAAACACTGTAAGAATTTCCCCCACCTTAGCAATAGCAGAGAAAAACAAAAGGCACAATCCATAGAGCACCCTAGACAGGCTCAAGTTCCCTGCACCAGTCTCCTGGTGTTGAAAAAGTGCTGTAAGGCACTTCTGCTCCTTGGGTGAGTCAGACGGCCAGCACAGGGGACTCACACTGGCCTCCGGATGTCAAGCCCCAGCAGCACAGCAGAGGGTAGGAATGTGCTGATGGGAGTCTGGGGACAGCAGCATCCCAGAGGTGTTCTGGGGTGGAGGGAGAGTGGGTGAGCCAGGCCCAGGATGGGGATGAAGCCAGCATGTGGTACTGAGCTGGACTGTAACACGTGCGGCTTGAGCCTAGTGCTGAGCTGTTAAGATCAGTGCCAACTCTTTAGGTGGCACAGATCCAAATAGTCCCATTTGGGCCGCTGCCACATTACCCAGGGAAGGGGAGTTGATTCCCCTTGCCTAGGTTGCACCGCAGCCAGTTCTAATCCTGTGCTGCATACAGTGCAGGCCAGCTGGCCTGCCTGTTCCAACCCAAGATAAGATTGAGCTGAAAGTGTAACTACCACCATTAATGCAATACGTTCTGGAAGACTACACTGCATAAACAGACTTCTGTCATTGAGGCCTGAATCCTGTGCAGATTTACATGGGATTCAGCCCTACTGGAAATATTCTGAGAAAAATGTTTAGGATTATGTTTCAAGACTAGAACAAATATACCACTAACTCCAGCTACAGAATTACTTTTGCTTAGGCATTAAACTACTTATAGTAGAAGCTTGCTGGGAGATTGCTGATTAACCAAATATGCTGGTTGACAAACCTACTTTCTAAGCAGAGTCCTTGTGGAGGAGGAGTTCCCATTCCTATAGGGCCCTCATGAGCAGTGGTGTAACTAAAGGGAGTGCAAAACACTTTTGCTCCAGCAGCCTGGAATAGCTCCAGAGGTGGAAGGTCTGTTTGCACACTGCAGTGAGGTGCCATGCAAAACCTAGTGTTTTGCACCCCCCCTAGCTACATCATTGCTCATTAGGAAGAAAGGTGGGTGTTGCAGCACCACAGAGGAAGTCCTATCTAGTAAGTGGACAGATGGCCTGGTAATCAACAATTTGTTAAGCAGCAAACCAGTTAACTGTTGACTCAAGTGGGTAGAGATGCTGCTTAACCAAATGTGCTGGTTAAAGTACAAGTTAACCCCTTTATGCCCAGTGCACAGATGCACACATTTGATCCCTGCTGCATATATGCAACATTGGGCAGAAATGGCTTAAGCAAGGTATACTGTATCAGAATTCTAATATTTCAAAATATGGTTTATTAAGCTACTTACAAGAGTTATTTCCCCTATTTAAATCACTGTACAGCACAGCTCAATGAACCAAACCTCTTAAGTCATTTATGAGTTTTTATGCAAATTTCACAAAGTTGCTTTAAAATTTCTTTTAAAAAAAACTACTTTTCACATTACAGCTCCTCCAGAAGACACAAGGAAAAACAAAGAGAACCAACCTCAAAGGTAACTGAATATGTATAGGCAATTTTGACAATATCATTAGTAGCTTCGTTACTTAAGTCCATAGGTGGTCCTGAGCAGTCTGGCTTGTCAACATCTGTGTGCTTGAAACTGTCCCCCCCCCCCAAAAGAGGAAGATTATTAGTTAATTCAGACATTTAAAAATTTGACCTATGAAACAGTAAGTTTTATTAACTACCATATATTAACACAACAGCGCTAGGGTTGATCAAGAAAACACCTTTGGAGCAGTTTATATGACTGCATTATCCTTTCCTACTATCAGGAAGTTTCCTAAAATGGAACAGACTGCAAAGCAATAATATAATATCTAATATTAAATCAGAATAAAGTTTAACTGCATTTTCTTATACAACCTCACCTGACAAATGCACAAAACTGGCAGATATACAACTGTATGGAATTTTCCAGATCCGTTTTAAAAAGCAGAAGGAATTGTTGATGAACACAGTAGATATTCAACACTGTACCACACTAAGAATAAGAAATACTCCCCTCATCCACTAGTCACTGGACAGGGCGGCCGCAGCAGTGATCACAGAGGTGCTGGGAAGGATGGGGAGAGCTTACCTCTCTTCCTCAGCATCCAGCACCATCACCACCACCACCACTTCCTCTCCCACCATTCTCTCAGTCAGCCACCACAGAAGGCAGCAGCGCTGTTGGACACCAAGGGACAAAGATAAGCCCCCCCCCCCCCGCACACTGCAGTGTGAGAAGAGGACAGAGGACTCCCTGGGCAGCAAGCTAGGGGAGGCAATAGATAGGTGCAGGGTGCTGCCTGCCTACATGCCACTTCCTCCAATTTGCTCCCCAACAATGAATTCTCAACAGAAGTCATGAATCAGCTGCCCCTTCAGGGGGTACAGTGGTTTATACATGTTTAGGACTGCATGTCATTATTCACAGTCCCTACCCCTATTGTTTCATATGGGAGGAAAATTCCCCTTTATAAGTTGTTTTAATATAAGACCAAGCTTTCTGATTTTCCTTGTGACCCCTTTTTTGAATTACTGTGTATAGATTTGCTTACTCTGTGCTGCTTTTATTCTTGTTGTGTTAGATTTTTTTATCTGCCCTTTTAATTGGTAATTGTTTTAATATTATTGTTATTATAAGTTTTATTATATTAACTGTACACTACTTTGAATTTTGGAAAAGTGGTTTAAAATCTTTTAAATAAAAATATAGGTGATGCCTCAGCATCTGCAGGGGGTTCTGTTCCTGGAACCCCCACGGATGCTGAAACATACAGATGATGAGAGCCGTGGGTCAGGGCACCCAGACCTCCGAATGTGACCAGAGCTGTGCTCCAGTCGTGACTGGATGGTGTTCTGAAGCTCCCAGAGATGTTTGATGGGCACTTCCAATTTTTATCAAAAATCAGAAGTTTTTACAGCTATCTGTAAATATCTGATTTTCTTCATGCAGCCAAAATCTTTTATTTCACAAATAAAGCTGAATGATCACCTTTTTGGTTCAAGTTTAGCAGCTACTAGTCTTGCACTAGATGCGTCATGTTCTACATAATGATAGAATATTTTGATCTCCACATGGTTGAATATATAGAAGGTATTATGCTGCTGAAACTCTGTCTACAGGGGAAAAAACACAACAGAAAAAGGTTAACTAAATACATGTGTGAATAGGACAAAAGCATAAAACATGATTTCAACTTGAGAAAGTCAGTATGAATGACCTTTTACAAAATATGAACAATGACTGAGTGACAGAGTATATGTTCAAATTTTCCAGAGTTTTAGCTTTGGGGAAGGTGTAGTACTTAATAGTCTACAAAGGACACTCTGCGTATGCAAGTTCCCAGGCTCAATTCCAATTCCCATTAAAAGATCTTCAAGTGTAGGACTGGGAAAGATTTGGACCCACGAACCTACAGAAATTCTGCTAGATAGAATAGCCAGTACAATGGATCATCCAGTTCAAGTCTAAGATAGCTCCTTATATTCTTGCTGAGAAAACCAGCACATTTTCTTAGGTTTCATTCTGCAACTATGCCGAAGGTTGACAGTGTTATTAAAGACATGAAGAGTGCTGTTCTAAGTGCCTTTCCCTCCCCATCAGAGAAGAATAAGGGCAATAGTACCAATCTTTCCTAGAACTTCCCCATCCTCTGACACTTCATGCTAGGACTGGAGAGAGAGAAGTAGAAAAACTCTTCCTCGAGCTTTGTAATCTATTGTTCTCAAACATCTGCTTTGGGAATGTCAGGAAAGAGACCACAAGATAGCTCATCTTTGCACTTCACTTTCAACAATCAAAGTATGCAACAGAAAGGGAAACAGAAACACACACACACACACACACACACACACACACACAATTCAAGTATCCTACAATAAAAATGAATTGTTACTGGTAATTTCTGAAAAGCAACACATAACTAATCTCTATTTTTGTATATGGACCTTGTGATGAAAGCATATGGAGGTCGAGCCTCATTATTTGTGAGGGTTCTGTTCCAAGCACTCACACGGATGGCAAAAAATGCACTATAGCAAATCAATTTAAAAAACAAAGTTTCTTTGCTCCGGTGATTTAAAAACAGCCTTGCTGACCTTTGCAATGTAATATAAGATCTTCTTAATAAGACAATCCATCAATCAGTCCTCCTCCAAGCGCTTCACTCAGTCCCTCCCTTCACCAATGCAAAGTGATCACCTTTCTTTCACGTGCTCAGGGGGAAGGGACGGGTCCCCTGGAGAGAGAAGGATTACTGGATTGTCAGCCAGCTGCCCCCCTCTCTCTCTCATTATTGTTAAAGGACTGTTCAGTTTTTTAAACTGATTTTAAAGGGATGCATTTTTCCCCTTCTCCAGGGATCAGCACATTCCCTCTCATTTGCAGTGGCCATTTGTGTTGAGTCAAATCCGTGTATAAATAGTCTGGACCTGTATGCACAAGGAAAAAGCAAACCCTTGTATCTGTTATTTACTAAATTTATTAAAAAGTCAATCTACACTATTCTCCCCTCATCCAACTTTCTACTGTATCCTGTTTTAGTGTAGGAAATAGAACTGACATATACTAAAAAACATACTATGGTTTGAGTTCTAAATATTTGTCTTGACAAAACAAAGTTAACATTCACATACCAGCTACTTCAGAAGGTGTTAGTTCCCACATCATTAGTACATTAAAAGATTTGAGCACTGCTTCCCAGCACAACTTTCTTTCTATTTCTTTCTTTCTTTCTATTACTTTCTTTCATTTATAAAATGAAGCATAAACTGCAGATGGTATGACTGCCAGAAAAGAGACTTCAGTCACAAATTTCAATATAGAAAGATATATAAAGACTTTCTATAAAGACTTCAGAAATTAAGTCAAACTTCTTGCAATGCAAGAAACAAAATACAAAAGGCTAAATTTTAGACCAACTGTTTACCTTCATTTACCATATCAAAACCATTTTAAAGCTTTAATTACAATTAAATATCTGTACTTTTTTTTTATAGAGAGTATCAATGATGCTGTATCATGAATACTAGAAATGCACAATAGCCAAGCACCTGTAAGGATTACACAAAAAGTAATGACTAAGCAAAGCAATCTATAGCACAATACACCAAAAATGGCATCAGTTTTGCCAGACTGGCTGTAGTTTAGAGAAATGGCATAACCATGTAATATGCCAATTCAAGCCGCTTCCTCATGAGGAAGCCACTGAGCAAAACCAAGGCCATTTTCTATCCCAAAAATATCCTAAAGTTGTTCAAACACCCTTGGCAACAACAAAAAAGTTTAAAACTCTTTTAAAAGTAAACCTATATAATATTTCACAGTTTGGAAACAAGTTATCCTACCCATGGAGACCAAAAACTAATTTGAAAAATCCTAATTTTCAAAATTAGCAAGATGGCCAATAGATTAACATCCCTTTTCTCACATAATCATATCACACAACTTCTTTTTAAAAATGCTGTTTATTAACAACCCCATCAATAATAACTGGCAGGGCACAAGTTGTGCAAATTAATCAACGAACAGGCTAATGCCAATAGCCCAGTTGTACTGATCAGCTATAGTAAACTGCAGAGAGACATCAGAAATAAGCAGACTGAGGGGAGCACAATACTATGCTACATTAGCTACCTATTGTCATTTGAATTAGCCTTTGTGCATCTACTCTGTCTTCTCTCCATCCAGGATGATTCACAAATGTGTCAAAGAAAGTTCCAACACTCATCTATTCAGAGAACATATGAAAAACTTCAGGGGACAAGACAGCCACACAAAATAGATATAGTTTATGCACTAATAAAAGCCTCTTCAAACTTACACTGATAACACAGGCATCTTTGGGACGTCCATCTTTTGTTATATAACAACCAATAGGAAATCCAGGATTGCAAAACCTTTGGTTATCTTCTACATCATAGCACCATGTTACAGGCATGTTGTCTATAATCCTATAAAATAAATATATTATCTTAGATAAAGGACAACAGATTAGGACATTCCAGAGTTATGTGCTTTGACCTATAGAATACTATGCAAAACCTATACACATCAAGAACTCGAGAACTTTCTTTCTCTGTAAAAGGCAAAAAAAAAGAGAACAGGATCCAGAGAACTGTCAGAGGAGCACCATCCCCAATATGGTGCTTTCCTACACTCTCTTCCATTTTTTAGCCACCACTGACCACAGAAAAACTGATCCTGGGGATCAGGAAACCCTCAAAAATAGCATGATTCATGGTATGGGGGGCTTCCAATGGATAAAGGAGTCCAAAATTGTGCCCTTACTTGCATAAGTAGAACTACGATTCTGCCCATACCAACCTTCCTCAGGACAATACTTAAAACACAAAAGCATACTATTATACTGTTCAGCTGTTTTGGTAGATTTAAATTTAATTTAAACAAAAACAAAACCTGAACTAAAAGTTTAAGAACTTTTAATTCTCCAGGCCTCCCAATCTCTTATAAGGCATTAAAAATGTCACTTCTAGTTTCTCTGTGAAACTGGATGTTGCTTTTTTTTTTTTTTTTTTTTGCTTCAGAGGTGAGTCTGAGCTCGGCAGAAGCCTAAGATGGATATCCTCAACTTCTGCTGGGCTCAGAGGCCCCTCCGGAAGTGAGGGGAGCAGAGCTCCCCTTACCTCTGGAGGGGTGCACAGAAGAATGCGGGCACTGAGGAGGCCCCCCCAAGGACCTGATCCATGGTTAAGTGAATCTGTGGATAAAGGGGTCTCCCTGTAAGCCTGGAAAGCTTTGTGACATGCATGAAGACCAGTTGTTGATCCACAGCTGGCTCCCAATCCTGTCAGAGTGCTAACTTTCCTCAGTAGGTATGATGTCACCTTACTGGACTCCATTCCCTGGACAGGGGAACATACAAGGTACTTAGATAATGGTAAGAAAATTTTTTCCAGCTAAATTTGTGTGCAAAGCAAATGTAAGTTATCCTGCCCCTTGCTTAAGTTTGCAGTACTGTGAACAGAAGAGCTTGGTCCATGAGAAAAAAATTCAGTGAGTAACAAAAGGCTATCCACTTAAAAAGTAGGCCACTGATGAAGATATTTTAATCAGGTCAAATATGGGAATTAAATGGGAATTAGAGTGGTTAAACAAGTGGGTAAAAGATCAGACAAGCAGCATCCAAAAGTTGGTGTGGCATAGTGGCTAAAAGACCAAGCTGTGAATCAATTACTTGATTTGACTCTTGCCTCTGCCTGGAATTCTCACTACACTGCCTTAGGAAAGCTATCACCTTTCATGTTCAGCTCCCCACCTGAAATACGAGATAATAATACTTAAACTTACAGGGTTCCTGCAAGGACATCAAGATAATACACATGAAATTCTTAACGTATCAGAAAGTGCTATACAAATTCTCAGTATTATTACTAAACACAAATAAAAAGATAATTCTTAGCTGGCCTAGCATGTAATATGCTAACAGCTTTTAACTTTCAATAACTATAAATGTAAGAGTTAAAGATGTTCAGAATCTGAAATTTTTTCATATGGCAAAACAGATAATGCAAATGTTTGCATTCAGTTTCTATTGGTGGGATTGAGGTATCTGCCGCTATCAAAAGAAAGGATATTTTTCCATGAGAGTGAAACACTGTCATAGCTCATTCATGAAAATGCAGAGACACTGCCTCTTCAAGTGTGGTTTATACCAAGACACAGAAATGTTTTTGCATGTCTACTTTTGACACTTTGAGAATGAACAGTTAGCATCCTCCAAGTATTAAAGAAGGGGAGAACAAAAGTTGAGAAATGAAAGATACTTCCAATCTCCTCTTGGAAAACAGATCAAATAAAGAAAATTTTCTGTCCAAGTTCAAATGTGAGGTGTTAACATTTGTTACATGCTGGGACAGTAGGTGCATCATAGTGGAAGCAAGACAAGGATTAAAATGGAGTATCTGAATAAGGACATGCTAAAAAGATTAGACTTTTCTCCACAGCATCATTGCAAGAACACAGGAAGTGTGGCATTTGTATTTCTCATCTTCTTCATTAAAAAAACAGTGGTTCAAAGCAGTCCATGAATACAAATGAAATCACAAGTACCACAAATATGTAACTTTTTCTTTAATTGTACAAATACCTTATAATAAGTATGATCCCAAATGATTGTTCTGCCTACCAAAATGAGGAGGCCACCACAGCAGGGGATCCCAGAAAGTTCAATCTCTCAGGCATAAGGCATCTAGAAGAGGACACCCTCATAGAGCAAAATCGGTTCTCTTTCTATTGAAGTGCCACTATTTGTTTACCATACTTTGCTACACTCACTATATGGAATAAATTTAAAGGTTTTGCCAGTTATGTAACAAATTATTTTAGAAAAAATTAAAAAAGATTCTGGTTTCAAAAAGCATCTTTAAAATCTTCTTATAGCTTATTAGCTACTTTCTCAACTGTTCTTCAGAGGCTAACCTTCTTGCAGAAAATTTAGAGTCATGAACAAGACTATTAAATACACAACACAGCACCAGCTAAATAAATGCATCTGAAAAGACTGATATTTTGCTTATGACCACCCCTTTCCTACTTAACAAAAGCTTTTCCTAAGTAGAAGTTAAGCTTTCTTTTATACAGTACAAGGAAATAAAATGGATGTAATCAGAATGGCACACTAACACTCTAGGCATATTTTACTGGTCCATTAATACAGGGGTGCCCAAACCCTGGTCCTGGGGTCACTTGTGGCCCTCAAGGCCTCTCAATGCGGCCCTCAGGGAGCCCCTAGTCTCCAATGAGCCTCTGGCCCTCCGGAGATTTGTTGGAGCCCACACTGGCCCGATGCAATTGCTCTCAGCATGAGGGCGACTGTTTGGCCTCTCGAGTGAGCTGTGGGATGAGGGCTCCCATCACTGTCTGTGATGCAGTAGCGGCAGCAAAGGAAAGACCAGCCTTGCTTTGTGCAAGGCCTTTTATAGGCCTTGAGCTATTGCAAGACCTACATTCATTAACCCCTGCTAATTGGGTAAGAGGCACTTTTTCAAGTGGGTGCTCCTTTTTTAGCAGGGGGAGAGTAATTGGCCCATCTCACCCCAGCAGTGTCTGTTCTAGTGGCTGTCTGCTGGTATTCTTTTGCATCTTTTTAGATTGTGAGCCCTTTTGGGACAGGGAGCCATTTAGTTATTTGATTTTTCTCTGTAAACCGCTTTGTGAACTTTTAGTTGAAAAGCGGTATATAAATACTGTTGTTGTTGTTGTTGTTGTTGTTCATTCATATGTTCATCTTTAATATATTCATTTATGTAAATTTATTCAAATTTGAAATGTAAATTAATTCGGCCCCCAACACAGTGTCAGAGAGATGATGTGGCCCTCCTGCCAAAAACTTTGGACACCCCTGCATTAATACTAAAATGGACGAACTAAACAGTGTGCTTGTTGTGTATCAGTGATTAATAGCCCAGTTGTAACCTAACATCCTCTGTGCAGCCATGTCCCAAAATAGGAATGCTGTATCCAGTGGGTGGGGTGGTGGCTTAGGAGGCTTTGCATTGATACATTTCAGCGTTTAAAAGCTATACAGAATGGATTCAATCGTAACTTGCAATTTTCAAGAGAAGCAGATATGCTATATCTCCCACTTCAAGTAGTTTATAAACATGAAAAATTAAGTTTGAACTCACCAGTGATGTTGATAGTTCAATAGCATACTATTTTTCAGAAAATTTAGTTTTTGCTTGTCTTCTGGCTTCTTTAGATCATATTCTTTCTTACAAACTGACTTGCACGTCTCTTTTTTCTTAAATGTAAACTAAGAAAAATAAGAGGATTTATAGAAGAAACCTTTTAACATATTATTCACTGAAAATTACCAGAAGACCTACAGTAAACAAACAAACAAAAAAAGAGCTACAAGGACAAGAACTTAACATCAATTTAATTTAAAAATTACTGCAAGTTTCTAGCTGTGGGTTTATTGCTGGTTCTCAACTCATTCTATTATACGTTATCAATTAATGCAACACAATGAACACATCATGCATACAACAGAAGCATCTTTTGTTATACTACAAAAAATCTCAAATCTTCACTCTGTGTGTCTGTGCGCATACGCACACCTTTTTACTTAAGCTAGAGCAAGACTTGAACCAAGGCTTTGCAGAATCTAAACTGAAACCAAATCATACCATATAAGAATATGGTACAAATTTACAGGTTATTACCTGGTTTGACCCCTTCTAAATAGTACGTTGCCAACTACATGATGGTAACATCACACACATATTCCAAAGAATAAATGCCTGGGTGAATTTTTATATATTATGATCTTAGACTTATCTAGACTTTCCTGTCCTTGTCAGAATTCACCAACAGGTATAACGTTGGTCTAACGCAGGCTCATCAAGTAAATGAAGACTATATGCCTAGAGACTGAGTGAACAGGACACTGAAAAGTAAGACCCAACCTACACATTTTGCATATATTTTCCACATTTGCCCAGGTAAGGCAAGTAGCCCATAATGGGGCTAGTTGATTCTGCAGCAGCCCTTGAGCTGCCATAGAAACGAGAGCCTCTGTGTCAGGCTTGTGGCTCAACACGAAGGCTCAGGATGCGACAGAGCTCAGCTCCGCCAGTCTCGCCTCCCTCCTGCCCCACTCCCACCCCCGGCACACCTCTTCCCGGCATCCCCCCACGTCCCCCCTCACCTCTCCACCACCCAGTGATCTGCATGACCGCCAAGTGGCACAGCAGCGGCAGTCCACTGGTGCTAGGCCAGTACCGGCCGGCACTGAACTAGCATCGGTGTTGGACCGGCGTTAAGGGCTGCAGACGTGCCTTATTTGCAACACTCAGCACCAGCGCTTGTCCAGCACTAAGAGCTCAGGACTGGGCTCTGAGGTGATAGAAATCTGGACAAATGCAATGCAGACTGCTAGTGGGGAGTCATACATAAGAATAATCTCCAATGCAGAAAAAGCATATTGGAAGAACGGTTTAGTGTAAACCTACTTTTGATTTACTGGTTTATGGTATGATTTGGAGGAGGCCTCCCTGGCGAGTGGAGGACAGGGATCAGCTCTCCCACCCGCATAGCTCACCAAGCCTTTTACCTCCATCTTAAAGGGGGTTCCCCAACCAGTGTGCCTTTTTCTCCCAGCCAACGTAGATCCCCTAGCAGAGGCCCCAGTGATGTCAACTGGGGATTCAAAGGAATATGAGACTTAAGGAATGGATAATGATCTAAAGTGTATAATATACACATCTGAAGTGTATAATAAATCAATTACCATACAGCATACAACTGTATGGTGTGCTCTCTAGATACAACAGACCTCAATTTACCATTCCCCAGCCCCTTTGATGCGGAACTACCTACATAGTGTAACAAAAGGTACATCTGTTGTGCACATGAAGCTCTGATTGCAGTGAATTAATTGATCATATATAATAGATATGACTTGAACTAGAAACAGACCACAACCAGAAGCTTACAGCCAATTTTTAATTAATTTGATGTTAAGCCACCGCTGTCCTTGTAAAGCCAACAGATGGCTTTAACTAGCCATCTGCTGAGCAATTAAAGGGAGAATTCTGTGCAAGACTGATGCAGATCAATGACTGTTACTATTCGACACAACTCTGGGAGTGTGGCACTTGAGCTGCTGTAGACTGTATTTGAGCACTTAAACCCTTTCCCATGCCTGTTAAGGAAACCTCCTCTTTGAAGCTCAGGGGTGCCTTATTCTGCTTATTCCATGTCTTCCCAAGTTCTTGCCTTGCTTAAAATGTGCCAATTGCAACAGTATTATCATCTTCCTCAAAAAGCAACAAAATCCTCTAATCACTACAAGGAATGTGAAAAATCTAAAATCAGAAGGTCAACTGAGATCCACTTGTAGAATATTTCTTTCCAGCCCCATCGCAAGACTGACAGCCTCAGTCCACAATCCCCACACAGTACAATATATTCTTTCTGAAGTGCGAAGACATTTTCCAAGTGACCTCTCTTTTACTATAACTTGGGCCCCTTTCCATTTATCCTCTGGTAACAGCCAGTAGGAATATCGTTTTCTTGGATCCACTTCTGCTGTTCCTCTTGTACTGGCAAATAAATGCAGAGGAAGGTTTATTCAGACCTAGGGTGTACCTAGGAGCATCATGCCCTGGCATGTTTCCAAGCTGGTTGCTGTACAAGCCTTTCTGGTTCACCACTCAATCTCCTGCCCCAAACACATTTGAAAAGGGTTTAACACAATGTTTCTCAAACTGTGGGCACATTGGCACACTAGGTGGGTCGTGAGCCCATTTCAGGTGGGTCCCCATTCATTTCAATATTTTATTTTTAATATATTAAACATTTTTAATATATTAGACTTGATGCTGCCATGGTATGTGACTGCATTTGGGGAAATGTTACAGATCTGTACTTTGAACAGACTATTATGTAGACGCTTTCAACAACAATAGTCAATGGGACTTACTCCTGGGTAACTGTGGGTAGGATTACAGCCTAGGATGGTTAAAAAGTTCCCTCTTCATGATGTCACTTCTGGTTATGACATCACTTCCAGTGGGTCGTGACAGATTCTCATTCTAAAAAGTGGGTCCTGGTGCTAAAAGTGCAAGAACCACTGGTATAACAGATTTGAAATCTAAATCTCATGTTGGATAAATTCTGCAGAATATTCATGTACAAAGGAACGTTTTCCCTACAACCCACTGGTTTTCAAACTCTCTGGGAGTTTGAGGACCAGGATAAGTCTTTGCGGGGGGTGGGGGTGGAAAGCAACGACACAATCTCCAGGATCGCGTTGCTGTGGGGGACATTTTTAAACAATCCTGAGTCCCTGCCAGCATCCGGAGGGGAGCAGGGAGTTCCGTGGAGCCCTGTGCAGGGCTCCCCGCACCTCTAAACACTGACAAAACAAGATTGCAACTCAATTCCAGGTTGCAGTTGTGAAACCGGAAGTGGGTCATGATCACATTTTGTCAGTGTTTAGAGGTGCAGGGAGCCTTGCAGAGGGCTCCACGGGCTCCCCACATACCCCGAATGCCAATAGGGACTCAAGTATGTTAAAAAAGGCTCTATGTCACCCACAGTGGCACAATCCTGGGGATCATATTGCTGCCTTACCCCTTTCCCCCCCTTAAGGGTTCTCAAGCTGGTGGTTCGAGACCCACATGATAGTATAGCCTATCCAGGTTAGTTTACACAAATTGATGAAAGTTCAAGACATGCCAGTAACCAGGATTCCACTGCTACCAAATTTTAGCTTCTTTGTATGCTTTGATATCTGAAGCAAACTACGTACCTTATAGGGCGATGGTTCAATCCGCTCTCCAAACAATACCTGACCAAGATTTTCAGATGGACGTTTCTCTCCAGGTGCTTCGCAAAAATCAAATCTATGAAAAAAGCAGGACTATTTAATGTATTCTGACTATGGCTGCAGCTGAATTAAAGAATTGTTAATCAACTGTCAGATTTTATTTGATTTAACTGACTAATCAACTAAATTATGAATGTTTAGGTACATTTTCTTGATCCTTCTAGAAGGAAGAGTAGGCTCTGTGAAAAAGCCAACAAACAAAAATTAGAGGTACAGTACTGCTGTACATAAAGAGTTCATCTGAAAAAGAACACAACTGTCTGGCAAGATTGCAACAAGAATTCATAATCTATAGTAGAGTTTCTTAACTTTTTTTAGTTCATGGTCCCATTCTGAACCGCATTTCATCATATGCTGGGCAATTTGGGTGATCCCCTAATGTTCCAATTTTTCCATGTGGCCCCCTATGGAATGGTGTGGCCCCATATGGATCCCACGGGGCCATATGGCCTATGTTGAGAACCACAGGATCTACAGCATTCGGTTCCTAAAGCACCAAGCCAAATGCAACAGCTCCTTCTCCTTAGAAAGAAGGACTTTGCTAGGCTCTTGAAACTCCAAAAAGGGAGTGTGGGTGTGGGCAAGTGAGAAAGAAAAGTAGGATCTCACTCAACCTGCCAAATCACTGTCCCTTCACTGTGAGAAGGGGACAATGATTATTCTTCATTATCCTTTATGTTAGTCCAATATCCTTCAAGAGGATATTGAAGACTCATTTATTCTCTCTCACTTCTAGGAACCAAAAATCTGCTGTTATTCCTGTTATGAGTTTTTGCTCTGCAATTCTGCTCTCTGAGAGGTTTTTAAATTGTTTCATTTTATTTTGTCATAAGCTGCCTTAGGGCCAATGTGGTAACACTATATATAAACTAGAACACAATCTTCAAAGTTCTAAGGTAGTTAAAACAACAGCTGCTATTGTTAAAAGTCTCCAAAAAACATCAATACTGCAATTGATTTTTTTTAAACATAAGAACAGAATATAGATATAAAGATTTTTGCTTTGGAGGACAAAAAGACATGAAGCCAGAAAAAGCCAACAGCATCTTTGGAGTATGCAAATAAGTTCAATTTTATTATATTTAAATCTAACACGGACACTGATCAAATGAATGTAGTCGTGTACAATACATGTCATCATTTCAGTTGTAGAATTCAGCTGTAATATTTAGTAATAATTACAGATGTAATATAATGAAGGCATCCCTTTATTCACAGAAATAAGATTATGTCAGGTGTAAGTATGCTACTGAAGATTTGGTGATTACATTTATGACCTCAGTTACCAGATTTCTCTGTGTGCTAAAAGACGAAAAGTGAATTGTGGATTTTCTCATAGCTTGACACTGGAGTCAGTCACAATCCTTGGGCACACAATGCCTAGTGGTTCCCCGTTCCCCCCCAGATATAAAGTTGCTAGACCTACAAGTCCTTTTGTGATGATCAGGTACTTTGGGAAGGGTGAAATTTTAAGTGCTGGTAAATAGTTACGACAAAGCTCAACTTGCTAGTGATTTGTTAGTGCGAAACACTTTTCACATTTCTAGAATGGAAATTCTACAATGCAAGAGATCTATTTAGGTTCCTGGAGTGATGACTCCATGACCAGCAAAAATCAACAGATAAAAATTCTTCCCTAGTTTGCCTTCTTTAGAGTCCCAGAACGGGATCCCAAGTCAACTTCTAAGTGTATCCTATTCTCAAGACACATATTAGAAAGATATAACATGGTAAATTGGGGTGCAACAACACAATTTTATGCATGTTTACTCAGACAACCTTATTATGCATGTCTATTCAGAATGCATAACCTTATGCATTCAATTCAGTGGGGCTTACTTCCATATAAGTGTATACAGGTTTGCAGCTTTATTCATGGATAAACCATCACGAACTTTTAGCTGTAACAGGACTATCATTACATTTTTTTCTACTTTTGTTTTTTAAAGAAAGCATCCAGAAAGTTATTCATTATTGGTCATTTCAATTCAAGTTAAACAAAGAATAAGGTTTAATGTACTTACGCAGTATATTCATATGGAAGGACTGATTCTACTGAGTCCAATCTATTTACAAACAGCTCTATTCCAGACTGCAAAAGATGCAAGGGAACATTAGTATGCACAATTTAAGCTATATTGCCAGCAATCAAAATGATACAAAATAAGATTATGAAGTATTTGGGTCATCATGTAAACAAGTGCAATTTTACATATACTGTAGTTATGAAGAACTGCTGTCTTGAACTAGGAACACAGTTGGGCAGGTCTGTGTTTGGTAAATATTATGTTCCACAGACTCTGAAGACACTGGACCTTTCTGTGGACCACTTTTCTAGGGAAATAAAACTACATAGAAAAAAATATCTAGGTAATATTTCAAACTGCTCAACCAGAACATAAAATATCAGTAAAAAAGGATGCATTTCAAACACAACTGAAAAAGTATAATCAACTATTTCTGCAACTTAAGCTGAAGTTACAGAAGACAAAGGATACATAAATTTATGAAAAAGAACACACTTAAAACTGAAGTAGTATTTATCAATACAAATACAGAACCGTCAAATTAACTCAGACTTATTAAGTTACCCAAACCTACCTTTCTGGAAAAAAAAATAATAATAATGATTATCTGTACTGCTGAGAGTGCTTTCCTTGGTTGCTGGGGGTAGCAGGAATTTTTGAACTTTTTTTTTACACTACACCTCTGCAGGTAGTAGTGGTTTCATAAGCACCAACTGCTAATAGCATTCCAGGCAGTTTTTTTCCCCTTCTTTTTAAGTGATTTTTTACTGCACCTCTGTGGGCTGCAGCAGTTCCAGCAGCACCCCAAGCACTGCTAGTGCTTCTGACAGTTGGCAGCTCCTGCCAATTTGGTTTCTTTAGAAAGTAATTGGGTTATTAGAGCATTCACTGACAGAAGCACAGAGAAAAATCACTTTAAAAAGAAAAACATCCCTACAACAGCCGTGCACCATGCATCAAAATTCAAGGATGTCAAATTCAGACTGGTCAAGTGATTAAAAACAAGACTGAATCAACCAGCACAAAGTATAATGAAACAGACAGGTTAACATTAGCTTAAGCCAGTGTTTCTCAAACTGTGGGTCGGGACCCACTAGGTGGGTTGCAAGCCAATTTCAGGCCATAATCATTTCAATATTTTATTTTTAATATATTAAAAATTATTAATATTAATAAATATTAATTAAAAATATTAAAAAGACTTGATGCTACCATAGCATGTGACTGCATTTGGGGAAATATTACAGACCTGTATTTTTAACAGACTACTATGTATATGCTTTTAACAATGGCAGCAAATAG
Organism: Tiliqua scincoides; assembly: GCF_035046505.1. NCBI lineage: Eukaryota > Metazoa > Chordata > Lepidosauria > Squamata > Scincidae > Tiliqua > Tiliqua scincoides. The sequence continues at coordinate 102,208,839 of NC_089823.1, forward strand.
GACTTACTCCTGGGTAAGTGTAGGTAGGATTGCAGCCTAGGATTGTTAAAAATTTCCCTGCTCGATGGTGTCACTTCTAGTCATGACATCACTTCTGGTGAGTCCCAACAAGATTCTTTTTCTAAAAAGTGGGTCCCAATTCTAAATGTGTGAGAACCACTGGCTTAAGCCATTTCTGCCCAACGTTGCAAATATGCAAAAGGGATCAAATGTATACACCTTTGGGCTGGGCGAAAATTGGTTAATTTAATTTCAATTCCAAATTATTATTAATGATGAATACCTCCGAATTAATTAAATATATAAATCACTGTGTAGCCCTGTTAGCATGTGAAAAGTTGAGTTATAGCTCTCAAAGCAAACTTCCTAACTCTCAGGCCCAAAGGAATTAGCAGGGTGCATGAGAGTTAAGAGCAGTTCAAGTTACTTGGCCCTCTGGTAGCAATGAATGCATGGACGCATGAACAAGGCAGTACATACTACAAGGAAATGGCAATGAAACTCTATTCCCAAATACTAGTAAAGGACATGAGGGTGGCCATAATATCAAAAGGGTTTTGAAATGGCAACAAAATAATGTTTCTCCTCAACAGGGCTGCAGATTTACAAGTGAACTCTAGTTGATGTCTCTTCTTCCTCACAATTGCTCTAAGCAGCAACAATGGTGGAGGGATGGGGACAACACTCTTCACCCCAGTCCAGGTATACTGAAGGCTACTGGCTTCTAAGGTAGCCCTGATATAAATAGTGGCCAGAAAAATGGCCACCAGGAGAATCTGACAGCTGTGGAGGGTATGGTTTCTTCTCAATAGGGCTGATGGTGTAAGAGCAGCTCCTTGCTGCTGCCTCTTTTTCCTCATAGTGGCTCTAAGTGGCAGCAAGGGGAGAGGATGAGCTGGCAACAGTCCTCATTCCAGTCCAGTTGCTGGGGTGGTTGCTGGCTCCTGAAGCAGGCCAGATGTCTTCAGAGTCCGTGGAACATAATATTTACTGAACACAGACCTACCCAACATATATGACCATGCTGCCATTTAAAGGAATCAGATCTCCCTATGCAGTAGTATGTCTATGACAGGAAAGGGAATCTGAATGAACAATTTTTACGGGCAGAGCGGAGCAGGAAGTAAGATCATGCCCTATAGCACAATGAGAGAGCCCTAAAACCTACATTTCTAACTATAGATGCCCATTCTAGGAGCTGAACCTGCAGCATCCTGAAATAAAGGTTTCCACTGTCTGAGCATTTACCCTCTCCTGAAGAGAAATAATTGAATCTAAACTCGTTCAAATGCCTTTCAATTCCTGACAACAGTCAACTTACACTTTTGGTTACTTTTGTTTATATATTCTCTTATCTACTGTTTTATTTCTTTTTGTATGTTTTGCATTTGGAAAGCACAACCATGTTTTAACAAGTAAAATTAAGAGTGCTAAGAAAAAGGTGCAGGTAGCCACCCTAGTGGACCACTTTCTTGGCACTCCCATATGGTGGAATTTTGACAGATGAAGCTGCACAGCTTTCTTTCAGTGCTTCCTTCCAATCCACTTGCTTGGCAGGACAGGGCCCTGACACAAGTCATCCAAACTGCCTCCAACAGGAAAGGGGAGCAGCAACAACAGAGCATGTAGATTATACAGTGGGGGGGGGGGGAAGGATGTCCTGTCTTCCTTATCTTCACTATACAGCTCCTGATAAACACAAATTATCACGAGCAGGAGCAGCTCCTGATGAACACAAATTATCATGAGCAGGAAGCCAGGTTATGAAGTTATAGTGGTTATGAAGATCCAGGTTCAAATCCCTGCATAGACATGAAGCTTCCTAGTTCAGTCACTGTCTCTTTGTGACCAACCTCACCCTGTGCAACCTGGAAGAAAGACTGATACACACACACCCTCCCACACTCACCTCCACACACACACACCCTCCCCCCCACACACCCCGACACACACCCACCTTACACACACACTCCTCCCCACACACACCACACACACTCATCTCACACACACACCCTCCGCCCCCCCTTTGAGCCCAGAGCTTGAGGCAAGAGCGGCCCGGGCTGCGGCCACAGCTGCTGCCAGCCCCGCTGCCTCCAGCCCAGCCCAGACCAGACCTTGCACTCAGACTTGTCCGGCTGCTCGCAGAAGTTGACGGGCGCCAGTCCGGGCAGGTAGAAGAGCGACGCGAGAGGCGCGGACACCAGCAGCAGCCAGGCGGGCAGCAGGCGCCGCGCGAGCGCCATGGCGGAGGGATGGCTGACAGCACCGGCCCGACAGCCACAGCGGCCGCCGCTTCCGCGGACACGTCACCCGCACGGACGCCGGCGCCAGCCGAGGAGCGTCGGCAGCCACTTCCGGCCCCCTTCGGGCCCCTGTTCCTCCAGGGGAACAGCGCCATGAGGAGGCGGGCGGGACGCCGAGCCGAGAGCGAAGGCGGAGCTAGTCGAACGCAGAGCGATCGCGCCGAAGGTCTGCCAAGTTTGTGCGCGGCCTCGGGTGCGGGCAGCGCGTAGGCATCAGGGGCCCGGCCGGCACCGCCAGCTTCCGCGCTTTCCGGGGATTGGAGTGGGACTGACTGCTGAGTAGGCAGCACTGCAGCAGCCCAGCCTCTGCCCGCCTGCTCAGCAGGCAGTCCCAGCAGAGAGCGGGGCTTCCTCCTCCCAGGAAGCGGGCAGGACCCTGGAGCCAGCAGGGTGCCAGCAGGGAAGGTGCCGGAGCATCTCGCTGGAGGGAGTTCCCAGGGCCAGACCAGCCCTGAAGGCCCTGTGCATGAGGGACACAAGAACAGCCCCGCTGGGTCGGGCCATGGCCCATCTAGCCCAGCTTCCTGCATCTCACAGCGGCCCACCAAATGCCCCAGGGAGCACACCTGATAGACCTTCATCCTGGTGCCCTTCCTTGCATCGGGCATTCTGACATAGCTCATTTCTAAAATCAGGAGGTTGCGCATACACATCATGGCTTGTACCCCATAATGGATTTTTCCTCCAGAAACTTGTCCAATCCCCTTTTAAAGGTGTCCAGGCCAGACGCCATCACCACATCCTGTGGCAAGGAGTTCCACAGACCAACCACACGCTGAGTAAAGAAATATTTTCTTTTGTCTGTCCTATCCTTCCCAACACTCAATTTTAGTGGATGCCCCCTGGTATTTTCTATGTCTCAATCATGGCCCCCTGAGGCGGCTCTTTTCTAGGCTGAAGAGGCCCAAACGCCGTAGCCTTTCCTCATAAGGAAGGTGCCCCAGCCCCGTAATCATCTTAGTTGCCCTCTTTTGCACCTTTTCCATTTCCACTATATCCTTTTTGAGATGCGGCGACCAGAACTGGACACAATACTCCAGATGTGGCCTTACCATAGATTTGTACAACGGCACTATAATATTAGCTGTTTTGTTCCCAATACCTTTTCTAATGATCCCAAGCATAGAATTGGCCTTCTTCACTGCCGCCGCACATTGGGTCGACACTTTCATCGACCTGTCCACCACCACCCCAAGATCTCTCTCCTGATCTGTCACAGACAGCTCAGAACCCATTAACCTATATGTGAAGTTTTGATCTTTTGCCCCAATGTGCATGACTTTACACTTACTTACATTGAAGCGCATCTGCCATTTTGCTGCTCATTCTGCCAGTTTGGAGAGATCCTTCTGGAGCTCCTCACAATCACTTCTGGTCTTCACCACTCAGAAAAGTTTGGTGTCGTCTGCAAACTTAGCCACTTCACTGCTCAACCCTGTCTCCAGGTCATTTATGAAGAAGTTGAAAAGCACCGGTCCCAGGACAGATCCTTGGGGCACACCGCTTTTCACCTCTCTCCATTGTGAAAATTGCCCATTGACACCCGCTCTCTGCTTCCTGGCCTCCAACCAGTTCTCAATCCATGAGAGGACCTGTCCTCTAATTCCCTGACTGTGGAGTTTTTTCAGTAGCCTTTGATGAGGGACCGTGTCAAACGCCTTCTGAAAGTCCAGATATATAATGTCCACGGGTTCTCCCGCATCCACATGCCTGTTGACCTTTTCAAAGAATTCTATAAGGTTCGTGAGGCAAGACTTACCCTTACAGAAGCCATGCTGACTCTCCCTCAGCAAGGCCTGTTCATCTATGTGTTTTGAGATCCTATCTTTGATGAGGCATTCCACCATCTTACCCGGTATGGATGTTAGGCTGACCGGCCTATAGTTTCCCGGGTCCCCCCTCTTTCCTTTTTTAAAGATAGGCGTGACATTTGCTATCCTCCAGTCTTCTGGCACCATGGCCTTTTTGAGGGACAAGTTGCATACCTTAGTCAAGAGATCTGCAACTTCATTCTTCAATTCCTTAATAACTCTTGGGTGGATGCCATCAGGGCCCGGTAACTTATTGATCTTTAATTTATCAATGAGGTCTGAAACATCTTCTCTTTTAACCTCTATCTGACTTAATTCCTCGGTTAGGAGGGGCCGTTCGGGCAGCGGTATCTGCCCGAGGTCTTCTGCCGTGAAGACAGATGCAAAGAACTCATTTAATTTCTCTGCCATCTCTAAGTCTCCTTTTATCTCCCCTTTCCCTCCCTCACCATCCAGAGGGCCAACCGCTTCTCTGGCGGGTTTCCTGCTTCTAACATATTTGAAGAAGCTTTTATTATTCCCCTTAATGTTGCTGCCAGGTCTCAATCCAGGAGAGGAGCTGCCCTCTAATTCCCTGACTGTGGAGCTTTTTCAGTAACCTTTGGTGAGGGACCATGTCGAACACCTTCTGTAAGTCTAGATATATAATGTCCATGGGTTCTCCCTCATCCACATGCCTGTTGACCTTTACAAAGAATTCTAAAAAGTTCGTGAGGCAAGACTTACCCTTACAGAAGCCATGCTGATTCTCCCTCAGCAAGGCCTGTTCATCTATGTGTTTTGAGATCCTATCTTTGATGAGGCATTCCACCATCTTACCCGGTATAGATGCTAGGCTGACCGGCCTTTAGTTTCCCGGGTCCCCTCTCCTTCGTTTTTAAAAACCGGTGTGATGTTCCTGCCAGTTGAACTTCTGGACACTGATACCCATTAGGAGGACTGTAATGCAAAATGGATCCTGAAACCCCTTTTTCCCACTTGGTAAGGTTACCATGGCCAATTTCTTTAGCAACTGGACTTCGCAGGTTAGCACTTGGTCCCCATCAAGCAACACTAACACAGCAGGATTTCTTCCAAAAAATTTTTACCATAAACTTTAGAACATATAACCACCATATGACCACCACATGGTGTCAGAGGTTGACCAGCCTTGGAGTGTTTTCCTCCACTTGCTTTTGAATAAAGTTAATTTGTTTACTAAAGTTCATGTAAAAAAGGAGCCGCCAGTAGCTTCCTCTTCTTGCGCCCTTCCATCTTTATAGCCTGCAAGGGCCAGATTGGGAGCAGGGAGTTCCTGATCTGATGCACAGTGGATTTAAAATGGGCTTAAAATGTGTGTTAGAGAGAACGTGCAAGAGCTACCAGCAGCCTGCTGTTCTCAATTAGAACTTCTCACCCAATGACTATTTAATTCACCAACCACAACAACTCAAAGTAAAAAAAAAAATCCTTATATATCTATATGGTGGGTTTTTTGGTTGGACTTGCTATAAGACAGCAGCCCAATCTTAACAGGTTTGAAGAATCCGTCACACCTCTCTGATTTCCAGGAGGCAGATGACAGTGTGGCCCCACCCAGATGCCATCTTTGAAGACCAAGCCAGAACACCTTTAAGCATCCTTGTGCATGTCCTTAAAAATACCTAGGGTACATGATGTCACTGGTCAGTTTGACCAGGTAGTATATGACCACCTGGGCATCTTTACTAGCCCTCTGACCTGGTCAGGTGGGTTTGGATTACCAATCCAAAGGTGGGTGGGTTAGTTAGGAGCTATTGTTCTTTCTGGAAACATGAAAAGGTGTACACAAAATGACGTGTCTGCCTGGCCATGTGGTCTTTGTGCCATAGTGTGTACCCGTTGGGCAAAAAGTCCGGGTATAAATTAATAAAATAAATAAATAAAATAAATAGTGCTTATTTCAAAGTGTCGCAGGTGTTATATAGTGGGTCCATGTGAATAAAGGAAGGCATAGAGATAACAACTCAATACATTTATTCCATCTTCAGAACAGGACCTGGCAATGAATCTGACACAAGGCAAACACCTCTGGCTTTTATACCTTTTAGCTCCGCCCAGACTCCCCATGATTGGTGCAGTTGAAACATTAACTAGAGGGCCAATTGGATGGTAGGATTTCGATTCATCACCCAATTGGCCAGCAAAAAGTCTGGGGCAATCAGTTATGCAGGATTTTGATCCTGCATAACCTGCATACATAACACCCCTCCCCACCAAAGTACAGTTTAAGGTTAACAAACATAGTCCTCAGAGTGGCAGGGCTGTACCCGCATTTGCAAGGTGCGGCGAGGTATTGGGACCTCTGGTTCCTTAGTCTGCTCTGGGGTTGGCACAGCTATGGCAGAGGGACTCCCCATAGGTGCACTGACACCAGGTGGCTCAGATAAGTCCAGGGAGGTCTCCAGTTCCCGTGGTAACACATCAGGAGAGATGACCTCTCCGCTCTGTGGCAAGACCTGATGCTGGTTACCCAGGACTGGAATTGGCCCGGCGGGTGCTGAGTCAGCCAGGCGGCGGCACATCTGGTCCACATGATGGTGGAGAGTCTGGCTGTCCTGGATGGCAACCTCGTATGAAACAGGACTGGTGAATCTAATGATGGTTGCTGGGATCCACGCTGGACCATTCGGATAGTTCCGGACATACACTTGGTCACTCGGGCTGAACCCACGAATGGCCTCTCGTATCTCGGAAGTCGGTGGTCTTTCTGAAGTTCTGTCTGGCATAGGATGAATGTTGTCAGCATCAAAGTCTAATTTGCTGATACTCTGGACCCTGAGAGGATCAAACCACGCAAGGCCAAGGAGACTGGCGCAATGTCCCTTAATGACCACCAGATCCAGGAGCCCCTCAAAGTGTTTATAACGAACCTGAAACCCACACCCCAAACAGGGACACGGTTGCCCTGAAAATCCGTAAGCAAAAGTCCAATCGGCTCCAGGCTGGGGCCCTTTCCAGGGCAAAGGTGCTGAAAAGTCTGTAGAAATAATAGAGTGTGCTGATCCGGAGTCCACTTCCATTACGCAGGGAGACCCTTGAATTTCTACTGTCACATGTACCTTTTCCTTGGTTGGCAAACAGACGCTCTGGATGGAGCATACTGAAGTAGTGTAGAGCTCTTCCTGGCTGACACCTAAAGAACTTTCTGGCTCCAAGCCCAAGAAGGCTTACTGCGACAAACACGGGCAATATGGCCCCTCTTTCTGCAGGCCCGACAAGTCACATCGTGGAACCGGCAACTCTGACGTTCGTGCGGTTCCCCACAGCTGGCGCAAGGGCCCAGGATGGAGACATTGGAGGCTTGCCGGACCCCGGGTCTAGGTGCTTGTAGTTCCTGGCGATCATTGCATCTCAACATATCTTGATTAATTCATAGCACCTCCCCTTCTTCCAAACGGTCTGAGGCCGTGTCCTCATGGTGAACTGCCTCAGCTTTTCAAGTTGTGGCTGGACTGCGAGAGCATGAATCTCCCTTGCTGCTTCTTCTGCTTTTTCAAATGCCAGCGCCTCCTTGACAGCCTCTTGAAAGGTCAGCTCCTCCTTTGCAAAGAGCTTCCTCTGAATCCTTTCATCCCGGAGGCCGCATACAAACCAGTCAAGAAGCATTTCTTCCAGGTCTTAGAATTCACATCTTCATGCAAGATAACGAAGCATGGACACATAAGCTGGAGCAGACTCACTGGCAACCTAATCTCGCTTGTAGAAGGCATGGCGGTGTGCAATACTGGGGCAAAAAGTGATTCTTCAGGAGGGCCATGATGTTCTTATAACTGGTAGCCCTTAATTCTGCTGGTGCCACAAGATTCTGGGCAATTTCAAAAGTGGCAGAGCCACAGATGCTGAGCAAGGTGGCCCGGTTTAGGGCGGCATCTTTGACTGCGTTGGCTTCAAGGAAGAACTCAAGACGTTCTGCATAAGTGTCCCATAGCCCCGGGGACGCTGGATCAAATTCCTCGATGTGACCTCAGGTGGACATCATGTCAGCTCAGCAGGCTTATGGAAGCAGGTCCTTCTTTCTTCGTCTGGGGTGACAATTCCCCAGTGATGAATCAGCTCTAAGTGAATCAGTTCTTGGTCCTAGCATTGTTAAGCATGGAGGAATCAAATCCCATCCTCGTCACCAGTGTTATATAGTGGGTCCATGCGAATAAAGGAAGGCGTAGAGGTAACAGCTCAATACATTTATTCCATCTTCAGAACAGGACCTGGCAATGAATCTGACACAAGGCAAACACCCCTGGCTTTTATAGCCTTTAGCTCTGCCCAGACTCCCCATGATTGGTGCAGATTAACTAGAGGGCCAATCGGATGGTAGGATTTCAATCCTGCATAACTTGCATACATAACAGCAGTGAAACCTCTTTCTGACTAAACCTTATGCTGAGGCTTTTTTAAATAATTGTGGGAAAGCAGGGAGCAAGGGTGGGCTTATTGATCACCTCATCACAGTTTGGTTATAGGGAGACATGCAATACCATGTAAAATATAAAGTCCATTTTTAAAAATGTAAAATCTCCCTTACATCTTCTATCCCTTTTTGTAGAGAACTGAGGGCCCAATCCTATCCAATTTTTCAGTGCCAGTGCAGCTATATCAATGGGGCATGCACTGTGTCTTGTGGTTTGGCAGCAGTCACAGAGACCTCCTTACAGTATGGGGTCATTTGTTCCCTTACCTTGGAGCTGCATTGTGGCTGCACCGGTGCTGGAAAATTGGATAGGATTGGGCCCTTAGTGAGGTCAAGCCAAGTTAACCCTGGTGGACACAGGGTTAACATACAACTCCATGAATGGGTATCATTTCTGCACTGAACATGGAGTCCGGTTAACACTCAAGGACTGGGAAGGGGTAAGTTACTGCTGTTCACTCCAAAATGCCTACTTCCATAATCCTCAGAAATTATTTGAGCCACTGTGTGAACCAGCAACAGGCAGTAACCATCCAGCAACCTGATGCAGTGCATCCTTAAATGGGATGAAACATGCCTGGGAAAGCTGCTGCCTGAGCAGCTCCAGCTGCAAAAGGGAGGGAAAGGGAAAATTCAGTTTTTCGCCTTCCACCCCTTCCATCAGCAAAGGAACCCACCCACGTGGAGGAAGACAGGTTGGAGACCAGGAGGTGGCAGCTAGGTGGGAAGGGATTCCCCCATCCTGGATCTGAAGGAGAAGCAGAGGGAGTGGTTGTTCTCTACCACAATACTCCAGAATATGTATTCCCCCTCCCCCCATGCAAAGTTTAGTTGGCATCCTTCAGTCTCAGAAGACTATGGTATCGCGCTCTGAATAGTGGTTCTGGAACAGTGTCCTCTCCAGTGCACGAAGCCTGGGTAAGGTAGATATGGAGGATAGACTGTTACCCATGCAGCAAATCCCCCCTCTCCACGTCGCTGAAATGGTCCAATGGAAAGGCAGAAGCCAATACGGTTGTTTCCAGCGGCATCACAGGAGTTGCCAGAACAAGACTGTGTTCAGCCATGAACTGCCTTAGGGACTCCGGCTCCGGACTTTGCCTCGAGGTTGACTCCTGAAGCCTTTTCCATAACTGAATGTAGCCACAAGGCAGTGGAGGTTTGGGATCAGAGTTTTCCTTCTCTCAGATGAGCTGCCTTCCCAGGCTAACAAGTCCCATCTACCCGGTGGCTGTTTAGTCACTTCTTACGACAAATACAGCCAAACTGAGGGCCTATTCTTATCCCCAGCCCCCAGGGGAACATGCAAAGTATATGTTTCTCCTTCCTACTTTTTCACCCATCTTTGTGAACCAGCTGCACAAAATCAGTGAGGTGATGTTGTAGGAAGGTGGGTGGCTGTATGGGAGGGGGGGAAGAGAAGGAGTTTAACTTTGGCTTTCAGCCATCATTCCTCAAATGTAGTTCCTAATCTTTGCCACCAGAGGGTCTAAATGGACATCTGCTTGGCCTTGTATGCAGGGGTTGAGTCCTTTACCCAGAATAGAACAACCCTTTTCCAGCTGAGATTAGAAGACACCTCTGCTTCACTCTGTTGGGCACTTATTTGCATTTTGTCATGTGCTGGTTTTATTTTAAAAGTGTTTGTGCTTTAATTCTGACTATAACTCTGTTCTCCATATATATGTGTACAGTATTGTGTTATAAATACTTTTGAACCTGTTCTGAAATGCTCCCTTTCTGGTGCTTTCTTAATGTTGCCAGATTGTCTGGTTTCACCCCCAGAACAAACAGGTCCTGGCCCAGCCTCCTGCTAGAACTGGCATGCAATAGCTGATTGGACATCCCAGTGTACGTGACCAGGCCAAGGGGCAGGTAGAAATGCTCACGTGGTTGTAAATCATTACATTTGATGAACCTATGGCATTGTCAACACAAGGTTTTTTCAGGTCATGCACAAGTTTGCATGTGGGTGTTGCTGAATCCACTGCTGGCAAAGAGCTGTTATTTTAGTAAAGGGCACACCCAACCATCTTGTGACATTATGGGTGCATTGATCAGAACCTGAAACAGTATGAGTAAAACTAGAACAAAGACTGTTCAGTTAAGTATGTCAGGAGAATTTGTTTTATTTTGCCACTCCATTTTAATCTCCGTACTAAGCACCCCACCTTTCTGTTATACTTGTTTGTTTTGTGATACATGCTTTTCTTTGACCCTCTTTACAAATCCCCTCCTATGATTGGAGGTCCTTCAACTCTTTAATAAACTTTTTTTTTTTTACTGTTTTATCTACCTAGTCCAAATTTATTCAGGAGGGGGCAAGGGGGTTGCCACATTTCCTAGATCAGTGCTTCTCACACTTTTAGCACCGGGACCCACTTTTTAGAATGAGAATGTGTCAGGACCCATCGGAAGTTATGTCATGACCAGAAGTTACATCATCAAGCAGGAAAAATTTTTAACACTCCTAGGCTGCAATCCTACCCACACTTACCCAGGACTTAGTCCCATTGACTATCATTGTTAAAAGAATGCACATAGTAGCTTGTTAAAAGTACAAGTCTGCAACATTTCCCCAAATGCAGTCACATACCATAGTAGCATCAAGTCTATTAAAAATAAAATATTGAAATGAATGGGGACCTATCTGAAATCAGCTCATGACCAACCTAGTGGGTCCTGACTTACAGTTTGAGAAACACTGTCCTAGATGGTCATGTTCTGCTACTGCTTGTTTTGGAAGGGGATCCCTCATATTTAGGGACTTTTTTATTATTCGGAGAGAGAGAGACTTTCCCAAGGCAGTCTCTTTCTGTCTGGACTTTCTAACCTTAAATAATGGCAGCAAATTCCAATCCCAGTAAATTCCAGTCTGACCAGCAGGAATTAAGTAGAAGAGCAAGAGAGAAAGATTTGTCACTAACTGCTAGATGCTACACCCATTATGTTCTCCCTTCCTCTTATACCACAAGGTATCATCTCTAAAAGATGAGACACTGCAACCATCTTTGCTCTTTTCAACCTTATTCTGAAATCTCAAAGTCTTCCCCCTTTATGAATATGTTATGTTTTTTTTCTTTTATCAGACCTTACCAGCCAGCCATAATCTTGCCTCCCAAGGCTAACTGTTGATGGGGCTTAATATGGAATTGTCCTTAGCTATAATGTGAAATAAGGATACAAGTGAGGGATGAACTTACTAAAGTATGTTGGAGGCAGGGACGTGCGGTGGGTGGGGAGGCAGGTGAAGCAGAGACTCACTCCTGGAGTCCTTCGAAAAGCACCGCCATGTGAGGTGCCCAAGTGGTCACAACCCACGTGCTTTATGTGCAGGTTGTGAGCACTTGGGCACCTCACATGATGGTGGCACTTTTTGAAGGAATTTGGTGGGGAGGCTCTGCCTCCCCTGCCTCCCCACCCACCACACATCCCTGGTTGGAGGGATCAATACACAAGTGCTAAAGAGAATTACTATTATTCCTATCCCCAGACTCCTGTTATTAGTTTAAAAAGGAGAGGACAACTTTTGGCTTAGAATCTTGAGTCCCACTTTTTAAAAAATAAGGTTACTATGTTTTGCTAATGCTGCGAAAAATATCCAGAGGATAAGGTCTGTTTGCCTATTGCAGCAAAAACATTTCTGTGTGCTTTTTAAAAACTTTCTAGCTGTGAAATAACTTCTGCAACAATCTATATCTTCTAGCTCGTTTTGGAATTTCTAGTCAGCACCCAGGGTGAGATGTAATAACTTCACTGCCAGAACTTTTATTTCTGGTTAATGGGATTAAGCTACTAACTGGTCTGCCTAGCCAAATTTTGGCCATGTGAAAGATAATCCCATCACTTTGTCTCTGACAAAGCCCTCCTTGTAATATGTCCTGGCCTGTTTTAAAATAAAAACACATACTAGTTATTTCAAAATGAAGCATTGTATTTTACATTGTATTTACTGTCTTCATTCTCCTTTTTACTATAGATCCACAAATTATAAATTAGCCGCCTTGGGCATTTGCTTACGCATGGGAAAGGCTGGATATAAATTTTTCAAATAAATAAATAAATTTTACTCAAGATCATACATTTTTGTTCAGCCTCTTGTTAGAGAGTCTAAATATTTTTGTAGCATTTTATTTAAAACTGTATTTACAAAATGTCTTCACCTTTTTACATTGACACTTTGGAAATAAATAACTTATAACCTGGATGTTGTGTTATGAACTTAATATACTGAAGCATCACATTGCCAGAACCTCTTTGCCAGTGCTACCTGCTTTCCACTTGCTGCAAAAGCACTTCTGGCAGCACACGAAGTAGTCCTCTGTCTATGAATCGCTGGTCATCTATTGGAGCAGGTAAACCTATGAGGGAAGTGGGAGAGGTGGGGATAGCAGAACGAAGCAGCAAGGGGGAGAAATTGGGCAGGAAGGGGGAAGGAACAGGAATGTGAAGGCGGAGGGAGAGGGTGGATCCAGTGGCAATATCGCGCACCGGATCCTATCCCCTCTGGCAGCTGCCTGCCTGCCCCCTTTCTCTCCTTGGCCGGCCTTGTGCCAGCAAAATTGCTGGCCCATGTACCACTCCAGAGCAGGAGGCTTACAGGGGGGTAAGGGGATTTAAATCCCCATTTTTGGTACAGATGCACCAGTGGGGGGGGGGGAGGAGGATAGGATTGTGCTGTGAAGCTTGTCAGTGAGAGGGGGGATGGCTGCTGCTCTTATTAATTAATGTGTAGCGTTTTCCCTAAAGAACTGTGGGAGTTGATGTGTTCTTGTCATAAACCCAAACAAAGTAACTTGAGACTGGTCTGGATCATATTCGCCTGACATGCACCCAAAACTCTGAACATAAGACAAGCAATTGTTGACATTCTCTAATCACTCCTAAAAGATTGATACAGTAGGGCTTCCATTGCAGGAGCCATGCTGATTCTTCTTGAGTCAAACTTTATGTAAGTCCAACTTGGAAGGAAAATGCTCATGGTGGGGCATCTGCAGGGGAGAACTGGCTACCCAACTCTTTCTCACTTGTAGATTGCTTATAGAAAGAGGCAGCAGGTTTTGTATATATGTTGGATCCAAATATCTAGTGCCATGGAGAACGTAATTGTAGAACAGCACTTCCCATTTCTGGTTCACGAGAAAGCACCACAAAGCCTTGAACAGAGCCATATCTATCAAGGAAAGCATAGACAGATGAGTCATGAAGAAACTTTACATAAATAATTTCATTTAATTTCCTCTTTCAGGCTGAACTGTCAGTTAAAAAGTCCCATCCTTGACTGACATTTTAAAATGTCAGCGTATGACAAACTTGTTGCACAAGTTTTATGTGGAAAAACAAGAAGGGTACAAAAGAGAGGTGAAAAAAAATCAACAACATAAATTATGTGCTCTTTTTAAATAGAAACATTATTAATAAATGATATATGGTTTAATTCTAGCCCTCCTCCCAATTTTTTTGTTCACAAAAACATACAAACCGTGTGAATATAATTATCAAGAACAATGGGAGGGGGAACCCTGAAAACTGATATTTTTATACCACAGGAAAGGTAAGATCTTTTGTTACTATTATTACCCCATCTCTCTCGCTCTCCCCCCCCCCAGGTTGTTGCAAATTATAATTTTAAAGTGTAGATACACTTTAGATTTCTTTAAAGTGTAGATACACTCAGAGGACACCTTGGGGTAAGGGGATAAAATTCCAGCTGTCCCTATGGGGCTTCTCAGATCTGCAGCAGCTATTTAGCTGGTACAAATTCAGAAAACTCAATGTAATACTGGGTGGGCCGGAGGTGGGTTAGGATAAGTCCCAATCCTCGCCCCTTGTTCTGGCTCAAGCAAGGGTTTGTACTGGGCTGCCCAACAAATAAACTGTTTGGACAACTTTGGATTATGCTCCCCTGCCTTGGAACTACAGTCATAGCATCAAGATGGGGGGCAGCTGGGAATTTTAAAATAACTGGCCAGACGAGGAAGAGGATCCTCCATTGCTGTTGCTGCTCCCCACACATTGTCTGGTAAGCCAGCCTGGGCAGTGGGCAGAGTGACCTCTTCCCTCTCTGTCCAATGCTTTAAAAGTGCCATGAACACCTACACTCCCATCCAAATTCTCATTTAGAAAGAGACCTCAGAATGCCAGATGCAGGGGAATGGCAGCAAGATGCATGTACCTTGTGGTCTTGTGTGTTCGCTGAGGCATCTGGTGGGTCACTATGAGATGCAGAAGGTTGGACTAGTTGGGCCTGTGGCCTGATCCAGAGCAGCTTTTCTTATGCTTTTATACAGAGAAATCCCCTTGTTTTAATCCCCAAGTGCTACAGCTTAATAAATAACTGCCCTGAGATTCTGACCTTCTCTAATGTACTGATATGGATTCAAAACTGAGAACATAACATGCAAGAAAGATTCCAAAGCTTTGGCGTACTATTCTTTTCCAATGTAGATTACTGCAACAGATGTGTGCCACTTAACAATGGGGATACATTCTCTGATCCCTGTTGTTATGCAGTTAGGTTAATAAGCGAACATTCAGCCTGTGCAGCCAGCTAGTGTCTGGCAGGGAGTGCCTGTTAACACAACAAAGAGTACTAGATTGTACCTTTGTTGTGTAAATAGACATTCCCTGCCAGACAATAACTGGCTGCAAAGGTTACAGGAGATATTGCCTCTTCTTTGCATTAAGAGCCTCTTTGTTGTTTAAATAGACACTCTGCTGCAGGCTATTGGAGTCCTGACAGCCTCATTAAGAGCATCTTTGTTGTGCTTTGACCACTGTTGTTTATGCAGTCTGTCATTAAGTGGACAGTTGTTGAGCAGTGCACACCTGTATTTGTTTCTAGAAAGAGATCCCCTTACATAACTGAGATTCCCCCCTTTAATTTGGGGGAGATAAACATAAGAGTAACCCAAGCCTTAGAGCAGGGGTCTCCAAACTTGTTGGTCAGAGGGCTGCATCAAATGTCTGGCACGGTTTTGAGGGCCGGAAAAAAAATTTAAATATAAAATTTATATAAATAAATTAGAGATGGAACTTAGATGTGTGAGTAAGGGCGCAATCCTAACCCCTTATGTCAGTGCTTTCCAACACTGACATAACAGCAATGCAGCTCTGAGGTCAGGGAACAAACATTCCCTTACTTGGAGGAGGCCTCCATGAGTGACACCCAACTGCAGGATGCAGCACATGTCCCATTGGCACCGCTATGCCAGCGCTGGAAAGTACTGACATAAGGGGTTAGGATTGCGCCCTAAATGAATGAATGGGCTCATTCATTCAACCTCTCTGGGCCTTAGAACACCCTCCAGATACAACCAGAGCACAGTTCCAGTCATGTTCAGCAAAGTGGGCCAGGGGCTTTTAGGGGACAAGAGGCTGGCCGCAGGCTGGATAGAGGCTCGCCGCGAGCTGCATCTGACCCCTGGGCCTAGAGTGACAGTTTCCCCTTTGCTTAAGAAAATCTACTGAAGCACCATCCAGGGCAAATCATATCTGCCTGTCATTAGAAAAGAGGTAAGAAACCTCTCCATGAGGCTATGAAGGGCCGCCTGCTGTGAACACTAATCACAAACACTCTGATGTGCATTATAATTTCAGTGTGTAAATTAAAGATATTTAACATTTATAGACTTTGACTGCACAAGCAATCACTTCATTATACTTAAAGGAGGAATATTTCCTTGTGTTCCCCCTTCTGTTAAACCAAACCACATTTCTAATAAACATGGAAAAAGATTAAAAAAAATAAAGTCCCTACTTTTATGTATGGTGCACTCGAGACTCATTATTAAAAGTTTATCACCTAAGTGAATACATGGTACTCTTAAAAATATTAATCTTGCTATGTAGAAGAAGCCATAATTCCGAGCTGACATGGATACCTCATAGAATCAGTCAGTAAAGTGCAGTAAGAGTTTTATTGCCCAAAAATTAGAACATAAAAATATGTTTTAGAGTAGTTTAGAATGAAATACAATGAAAAGTCTCGTGGATGTATATCTCTTTCAAGGGTACCGTCTGTTTGGGCTGCAGTCCTACATAGTAAAGCTGTAATACTTAACTTCCATCTATTTCAGAGGGATTTAAGAAGTTTTTGTCATGTGCCGTTGCTAACATGTATAGGATTTATATCCAATCATAGCTCACATATGTTCCAACAGTTCCTGTTCACCAGAGACAGTCATTTTCTGGCACATGGTCCTGGGAAAACATTGTACCTATTTTGTGTTTGGGGGATACATTTGAGATTCCTTTTTAACCTGTTGTTAGTATTTGTACCTAAATGTGGAGTACATTTATTCAGGTTTCAGTCCTTTCCAGGTCTCTAGAATTTAAGGCTGCAAAGTGAAGTACACTTATTAGGGAACTAGAGCCGGGGGGGATATCAGGAGTTTTGCTGCCACCTATGTGCACCAGAGGGCTCACCCAGCCAGGCTGACCCCAGCCCTTTAATATCAGTGACAGTGCCCAATGTGCTTCAGCGAATAGGTGGGGGCTGCCACAGAAGGTTTGGCTCAGGGCTTTGTCCCAAGGCCTCCAGTAACCTGAGGATGGCATTCACCAGAGCCTTGGAACTTAGTAATGTGCTTAGGATCATGATTCTTATCTGACTAAAGGCACAATCCAAACCTGCGCTGGAGCAGGCAAGCCAGGAGGCTTGTGCTGCATCCAATGCAGGTTCATTGGCTGCAGCGCCTCAGCCAGGGGCAAGGGGAAGCTCTTCCCCATACCCCTGGGTAAGGGCTGCACACCCCAATGGGTCTCCTCGAACCTGTGCCACCTCTGGAGGTGGCGCAAGTTCAAGGAGAGCGGAGCGGCTCGAAGCTGCTCCGTTCTCCCCAGGGACTGGGGTTGGGATCCGGCATAACCACTGGGTCCCAGCCCTGCCCCTGGTTCCTCGCGCGCCCACCCCCAGGGCCGCCCATCACCCGCCCTCCCCCCACCCAGAAACGCCCCCTCCCACCTCCTCCCTGCCCCCCACGCCTACCTTCGCCGCTTGTATCGGCACAGATGCGCCGGCACAAGCACTGGGGAGGAATCCACTGCAGAGGCTTCTGCCAGCTTCCATGCATTGGCGCATCTGGATGCACCGACACAGCTTCCTCCCAAGGAGGCGCAAACGTGCTTTACGGCACGTTTGCAACCCTCCAGGGGCTCCTATGCCAGCATAACTGCCGGTTAGGATTGCGCCCTAAGCAGATGATACATCTTGATTCTGTATTTACATACATGTCACTCCATGGACATGGACACACACAGCCACCCTTAATCACTATGCAGATATTAAACATTGTGGAGTGTGTTTGAATTGCAGGTAGTGTATTCTATAATACATACAATTGGACCTAATCAATAAGTACAATGTATAACAGGCAAAGAAGATTCTTTAGCAAAATATAAAGTGGGAAGGAAAGCTGCTCAGGCAGTAATCCTCAGCATCAGGAGTGTTACAAGACACAAGAGTATCCCTGGCTTCATTAGTGAAATTTTGGAGGCTGTGAATTTGTATCCTCCTCTTGTACCTATTGGGCATGACAATGCTACCATTCTCATTTTGATGAAAGGGCCTATCTAGATGTGGTGGCAGGAGAATTACAACTGGATTCCTGACAATTTTTTTCAAGATAAAAGGGGGGGTAGCCTTGAGGCCATGACACTGCACAAAGTGGATGTTAACACATTTTGACCCACACCATTTTCCTGAACTGAATTCACCTTCCTGAATTTGTCCCAAAGGAGATAATATACACGTGCTACATAGATACGTCCTCCCGACTGTCATTAACTCCCACCCCCTCCTTATTCAGCAGCCATCACTACTACTGTGTATTTTGAAAAGGCAAAGGATGGGGAAAGGATCCAAACAATTATGGCCAAATCCTATGGGCCCTTTATGACAGTGTCCTGCTGGCGTAAAAGGTCCTGTCAGTGGCGTCACTAAGGGGGTGCAAGGGATAGCAGTTGCACCAACATCAAGCTTTGGAGGGGGGCAACAAGCTGAGCTTGAAACAAGCGACCAAAATTGTGAATATCTTGGTAGGTATGAGTAATACCATCATGTTATATATCATTGGAAAGTTAATTTAATGCAGAATGGAATAAAATAAACCACATTGAAATATCTGTATTCTATCAAAAGTTATGGCCAATTAACCAGAAAATGAGAACACAACTACCTTATGGAACAAAAAGTGTATTTTCTTAACTCAAAACTGACCTATGGGACTGATTGTTCTAAGAGCCAATGATATGTTGTTATGTTATTGACATGTTGCAATGACATGTTATCATGATACAGCATGAAACCGATAAGGTGTTAATATGAGTCAGCTCTCGTGTCCATGTATCATAATACAGGTACCCCTGCTAACTGGTAAAAAGGCACTTTTTCAAGTGGTGCTTGAAAAAGCAGGGGGGAGAATAACCATCCCTCTCCACTCCAGCAGTGTCTCAAACTAATCATGGGCACACTTTTTCTTTATTTACTTAATTAAATTTAATTTTATCTGGGGGGGGGGGCCTACAAATCTTCTTTGACCTCTGTTAGCAGATAGATGCCTTAGCTATGCCACTAACTGGGAGGAGGCAGAAGAGCAAGTGGGTGGCAAGCTGCTGGGGGGAGGAGGTGAGTTCCTCCTAATTTTCATTTTTTTAAAAGCCCAGGCATGACATCACTTCCAGTTGTGACCACTTCCGGATTTTTGAGCTTGGCACCAGGCTACACACCGTTAGCTACACCACTAGGTCCTGTGATGGTGCAAAGATCATTGCTGGGCCATTCAAGACCACTGCCAAAAGGTGGCTTCAGCAGCAATTCCTTGCCACCGCAGACCCTGGACAGCAGGGGGGTGATACATAGGCGGGGAGGGAAGGGGGAGTAATGGGGTGGAGAGAGGGAGGAACCAGGAGTATGCTGAGTGTGGGAGGAGGTGGATCAGGCAGCAGTGATTTTGGCTAGATCCTATCCCCCATTTTTCAACCCGACACACCTCCTGGATCTCCTCAGACTTCTGCAGGAAAATGGCTGGCGTAGGTGCAAGGAGGCCCATAGACAATCAGGCAGCCTATTGGGGGTAAGTAAAAAACACCCCCTGCAGGCTGTCCATGTCCAATCTTCCCCACCAAGCTCTTTGGTTGAGGCTACATGCTATAATGTGGTGGGGGATAGGATTGAGCTGGGTGCTAAAGCAGAGATATCCTAACCCACAACTCTATTATTTCCTTAACCTAATATTTTGTCTATGAACCAGATAGCCATCTTACTCCTTTTCATGAAGTCTGAGGCCTCTGTGGAAACTCTAGAAGGTATGCTCTAATGCAGTCATACAAATCCTGCCTTTCACTGCCTCTTGCCAGGGTAACTATACTGTCCTGCAGTTTATAACAGCAAAACATGAGCAAACTTGCAGAGAACACTTCCTAATGTCTTGAGATGTAGCTTATATGGCAATCAGATTGGCATTGGGTGGGGTTCTCATCCAAGTCAAAGTGATGAAGTCTGAAATTGAGAAAGGTCTTGATCAGACAGATTGTAAAGAGCATGACTGAGATGTTCGGTTTTTTACACGTCATTTTGAATATTTTTTTAAACAGAGAAACTACTGATATGGCTTTAGGGAGAGCAATTTGCCTAAGTTCACATGGTATGTGGCTGAACTGAGTAATGAACTAGGGACTGTCCAGTTGACACTGTTACCCAATACAGTTCACCACTGTTTCAGCCTCAGCTCACATCAAGGGAAAGTACTTGAGCTTTTGGGGTTTCCCAAAAGACCACTATGGTTAAATAGACACATGAACAACCACATTCCCAACAGAAAGTCCAATGTAGCCACAGAGTTTTTCCAGAGACCACAGTCGGGTCACCTGCAGGAGAAAAGAGCAGTGACAGAGCACAACTGGGAAGAAGGCATTTTTGCCTGACTCCCACTTGTGGAAAGCAGCACAAGAAACAAGAAATTGCAAATCCCTTAGCCTCTTCCCTCAGTTCCCAGAAGCAGCAGCTTCTTCAGAATTGCTCTCAAGAGACTTACTGGGCTAGCCTGCAGAGCCCCCAGTGGCCAGTAATCTTTTCCACAGTCTGACTGGGCCCAGTGCCAGGTGGCTGGGTTGCAGTGACCCACCTGAAATGACAACACAGTCCCTGCTGAGCCTGCTGGGACAAGCTTGGCTTGCCAATGTGATTGGTGGCCAATTTGGCAACCAGCCCCAGGTCTGCTGCAAGGCACCTGAGTTGCAGATAGCCCCACTCCCTCCAGATGACTGGCCAACACAACTGCAGCGACCTTACAGCAGAGCTGGCAGGACAACCAGGCATGGAGAGGAGGCGCCTTCCAGGATTGGTACTTGTGAAGGGAGCATCACTTACACAGGGGCAAGGGCAGGAAGGGGCAGGATGGAGAACAGAAGTACCTGTATATAAAGATTCCCCAGCAGCCAATGAGGAGCTTAGTAAAGGGCTAAGCCAGATGATTGATTGCATACCCTGTTCTTTCGACAAATACAGCATTGGGGATGTTCATTTTTCAGCATAATGCTTTGTTCTGTCCTAACATAAGACAACCAGATGCAGAGTGGACAGGGTATTGGTCTGGCTTTATTTCAAAGGAACTTTGAAAATATATTAAGTTGCTTAAGCTTGTTCTCTGCCTATTATTTAAATCCACCGTAAAATATTTCTGCCTTCCCCACAATATCTGTAATGTGCAGGATTGTGACTAGCTGCATCTAATACCTGGGGTTAGAGTGAAAACCTTTCAGGCAGATTTGAGGTTTAGCACTTTTTTTTCCCTCTTAAAAATTAACAGTTATATCAGCTATAAAGAATTATAAAGAAATCTGGTCCTGAAAAATCAAAAGATTGGTTGAAAGCCTGAATCCATAGTGTACCAACCACAGTGAATAGAAGCAATTCTGGTGCCTGGCAATTTCTCTCCAGGCACCAGAATCTTATCTGCAGAATTTTTTTTTAATATAGGGCTGAGTCACTTAACCCTGATGTGTGCTGTCATTTACCAGGGCTTAATTTGTGCACACAAATGATGAAGTTACCATCATGTGATTGTCTCACTTCTTTCCTAGATCTTGATTTTTCAATGCATATTCACATTCGACTGCGCCACTGTCAGCTACCCGATGAAAACTTCTGCGTGAGAAATAACATTTTAAAAAGCTGGGTTCTATGAAATGAGAACATAACTACTACAATACATGTACAAACTCAAATGGGGTACAGTCAGCACACATGTCAGTATGGGCCCAGATTCATAGGAACAAGTCCTTCAATCACCTGTAAATATGTTCAAGATAAAGGCAAGCAGCTTCACAAACTGAACTTTCAGTGTTGCAGGAATTTGTTGAAATGCTGACCTCTAGAGGCACTGAAGGAAATTTGGTAAGTGTTGGTTGCTGGTTTTTGGAATGGATTTTAGGCAATACAGTTGATCATTTAAAATTAGCATTTGTTGCATTTCAGAATGCTCTAAGACAGGGATGACCAAACAGCGGCTTGGGAACCACAGTCGGCTCTTTGACATATAATGTGCAGCTCTAGAAAATATGTTGCCTGAGATCCTTTTTGCATCACAATTAATATAAAAGGTAAATAATTTTACTCAGTCAAGCTGAGTGATTCCACCTGCTCTTGGAGTGAGCAAGAAGCATCTTGGTTGCCCTCCATGTGAGAGATGGAGCTGCTTGCCAGCCTGCGTGGAACAACAGGAGGCCAGAAGTGAGACCAAAACCAGGAAGATCCATTCTGAAATGTTGTTGGTTCTTGAAAGAGAGAACCTCTATGATTGTAAAAATTCCCTGAGGGATTTAGAAAAGCCTGCCTATGTAAACCGCCTTGAATAAAGTCAGAGGAGTAATCCAATGACCAGAAAGGTGGTATATAAATACCTAGTTATTATTTTTTTTTTCAAGCTTTATAATTATTTACCAGATATAATCTAAGAGTCCACTGGATTAAAACATAAGTTTAATAACTTATATGTGAGTAAAGTAAAACACATAAGTGAGTAAAAATATTTAAGAATTTAATTGCTTCTTAAGAGCCACAATATTTTTGTGGCTCTCAAGCATCTCTCTTGCAGCTCTCAAACATCTGAAGTTTATCATATGTGGCTCATGTGTTAAACAAGTTTGGCCACCCCTGCTCTATGATATCTTGAAGGCTAAGTGGCGAGACACGTTCAATGAACATTTAGATAAAAACTCTTTTAATATATTTGCTATCTTTATAGACTGAGAATAGGGAAATAATAATAATAATAACAACAGGTGTTTATATACCGCCTTTCTTGGTCTTTATTCAACAGTAATAGTCAACAGTACGAAAACAATACCAGTATGTCAAGAAATTCATGTCTCTTCTTCATGCAAACAAGCTACAAATGCAATAAAAAGGTAACGAAAATGTCTTTACTATCTCTTATGTAGTGTCTCAATCCCAGGATATGTGGGGCTGGTATGGACATACTGCATGCATTTGTGCAGGCATGTGGAGCTCTGGTGATCTCTGTGATGGCCAAGGGCTGTTCTGTAGCTTCCACATGGCAACTATAATGTTTAAGCCAACAACAACATGGGAAGCCCAATCCTAACTTGCGCTGGAACAGGCAGGCCAAATGGACTGTGCTGCATCCAGCTCTGGATAGGATGTGGATGCCGCACAACTTGGAGTAAGGGGATATTTACCCCCTTACCCTGAATGTCCCAGCCACCCCATGGGGCTACTTGGATCTGCACCAGCGAAATTGCTGGTGCAGCTCCAAGCAGCCCAGTGAAACGCTGGTGTGACTGGGAGAGGGGTTAGGATCTAGCGGACGTTGCCCGGGCTGGTCCCACCCCCCTCCCAGGCCTGGTCTGCTCACAAGTCCACCCTCCCCTGTTCAATACTGCCCCATTCTGCCCTCCCACTACCTTCTACAACTACTCCGACCGGCCTCCCTAGGTTGGCACTTACCTTCACTGGGCATGGATCTGGTATGGTGAGGTCAATGCATGTCCTTACGGCAGCCTCTCCAATTCCAGAGTAGTTGTGAACGTGCTTTACGGCATGTTCGTAATACTCCCAGGCCAGTGCAAGAAACTTGCACCGGCTGAGCACATAGTTAGGATTGTGCTCTAAGGCAATTACTTAAATCTCCTGTTGAAATCAACAGGACTTAAAAGTGCTTTAACTCTCTTATCTGTCCATCTCTGGAGGAACACCATCTGTCAGTGACAGAAATATTTGTCATGGATCTCTGCAAGACTTTGTTTGGATTGACAAGAATTGCAGGACAGTCATTTTAGGTTATCCACACTTACCTGACAGCCCAATACTAATTAATGCTCCCAATGCTGATGCTGCCTATGCCAATGGAGTGCATGTTGTGGGAGGGGGCAGTTGTGGAGGTCTCCTTGAGGTGAGGGAATAGAGTTTCCTTTACCCTGACTATGCTCTCCCAACAGGTTTCCTTGGATTTGTGCCAGCCATTTTGCTGGTGCAGAGCTGAGAACAGTAAGGGAGAAGGAACTGGGGAAGGAATGAAGGAACTGGGGAAGGAATCATGGCACATGCTGGTGCTGCTGGGATCTATCACCTTCCTCCCCCATTCCACTTCCTGCCCACCCCGCCAACGCAGACAAACCTCCATTCCTCCCTCACCCTGCTCCGTTCCTTCCACCATCAGGCCCCTCCTGCTGCCAACTTACCAGTTCTGGTGGTGAGTGGCTGCTCCGTTGGCACACTCCAGCAACTTTGTCACACACGTTTTTGCAGCAGCACTTCCTCTATTGGAATGCTTAGTTAAGATTGGGCCTTGAGCCCCACTGAACATAGTGGGACTTACTTTCTGAGTAAACATGCATAGGATTGTGTTGTGAATTCATTAGAGCATTCACTAGTTTATATTTTATGACACTGGCTGTAATCAATTATTTAAAGTGCTGGCTTCTGCAACCAGTCTAAGCAACAGGGGTTTTTGTGTGTGTGTGTGTGTGTGTGTGTGTGTGTGTGTGTGTGTGTGAGAGAGAGAGAGAGAGAGAGAGAGAGAGAGAGAGAGAGAGAGAGAGAGAGAGAGAGAGAGAGAGAGAGAGAGAGAGAGAGAAACTTGTATCAGTTTTTTCTTCTACTTTAGGTGGGTGGGTTTTCAAAACAGATTTTTTGAGCTATTCACTTACTGGAAAGTTTTGTTTCTTTTTATTAAATATAATCAGGAAAAATACCACAATTTTTTTCCCATTAAGGCTAGCTAGTCATTTGTAGATTAAGAAGCAGTAGTAAATGACTACGCATCAGTCACCCACCTTGTCTATTGCTTTGACAAGCCCACAAGTCAAACCTCCTACTTCCTCAAACATACTACTTCTCACACAGACATACTCTTCCATCCTTTATGCTTATGCTCTTCTCCTCCTGGGAAAACGGTACAATTCGTAAACATTTTTACTTTTATGACACATGACTGAAGGTCACCACATACCCACGCTTAAAAAAAAATTCAATTACTGTTACCCCTCCCTCCAACTTAGCATGTTGCACTTACTACTCATTTGGCAAACCACATCTTATTTAAGGAATTTTGGCATTTATCATATGTTATATGAAAAATAATAAATCTGAACTATAGTATTAGCAATCCTTGTTGGACAAACATATGTATCCTGCTATTGACTTGGTTTGCTGATGATGTTTTCTTAAAATTTGCTATTTTTTCTTACTCTGTTGCCTTACTGCCTTCTGCTACAACTTTTTCTTGATGAAAACACACCCTAAAGTGTGATCCTGAAATTAGATATGCTATACCCACATAAGACTGCGTGCAGAAAGGCAGTCAAGTTTGAAAGATCACCAAGATAATATCTGAACAATGTACAAAGTCTATAAACCACAGGGTGTGAAAAACAGAGATATGCACAACAGAAAAATCAAGGCTTATTTTAAAAGTTGACACAGAGATGCTCTTTCCTTTCTGAGTTTTAATCACTGTGATCCAGAACCAGTGATGACTGCCCACCACAAAGACAAAAGAATAAAATTTTTTAAACAGACAGAATTTGTTTTGCCAAGTTATCAGAAGCAGACCCCAACTATCCAGAACTAAGATGCATAACTTTCAGTTAGAAGGCGAAGCTGCAAGCA
Organism: Tiliqua scincoides; assembly: GCF_035046505.1. NCBI lineage: Eukaryota > Metazoa > Chordata > Lepidosauria > Squamata > Scincidae > Tiliqua > Tiliqua scincoides. The sequence goes on from NC_089823.1 coordinate 102,234,513, forward strand.
GGCTTTCATCCTGGAACTGCTTTTCTAAGAAATAAACCAAAGACTGTATTGTTATAGAGCAGGGGTCTTCAGTCTTTTAGAGACCAGGACCCAACTTTAACTCTAATTTGCTATTGCTACGTGGAACCCACTTCCCATTTGTTTAAATGATAAATCTTTCTGAACATAAAAACTGAAGAAGAGCTAAAGGCTCATCTGATCCAGCATCCTGTTTTGCACAGTGGCCAATCAGATGACTTTGGGAAGTCCACAAGCAGGAGACAAAGGCACACCTCTCTCCTACCTTTGCTCCATGCAATGTACTGCCTCTGAACCTGGAGATTATCAAGTAGCCATCAAGACTAGTAGCCACTGTTAGACCTGTCCTCCATGATTCTCCTTCTCTCTCCCCTTTCTCCTTATCAATTTCTATGCCCCACTTTCTGGTTTTTGTTTGTTTGCTTTTTTGTTGCTTTCCCTTCCCCTTTAAAAAAAGTTATCCCCCCCAAAAGAAAATGATGCTTGTGCTCCTGATACCCACACTAGAATGGCCTGCAACCTAGTTTTCAGTTCCAGTTGAAGACCCACGATACAGAGAAGAAAATATAAGTAATACACTTGGATTCAGGTCCATAGCAGAATCTGTCCTATTAAGAAAAAACAATGTGATGAGTTCAGATTTTGTCATCAACAAATTCACTTTTATTTCCTCCATTCCTGTATTTTCACTGAATTATCTTTATTTTTATTGAAAATTTACATGGCTGCTTAATGTAACCTGCCAATATTCCTGTTATACTTTTTGGATCCCTGTTTTGTTATATGCTGCACTTAAAGATTGAGGAAAAAATGGAGATTTTTTTCTATAAATATCAACATAAATCTCTGCAGGACAACATCACAATTCCCTCTCCCTTTTTTGAAATGGCAAGGCTAAGAACTTCTGAACATTTCTTAAAGCTGTGACGAAAGGAATTTGTAGGAACTCAGCATTCAAAAATACTCTGCTTAGAGGGGAAAAACTGATACAAGAGGGAAAAGACCCTGTACTTTTGGCCAAAGAAGCTTTTTTCAAGCTTCTCTGTTTCCCCATGTTTCCTAGTTATTTGAAATGGTAATACATTTTATGTTGATTTTTGAAGAAACATCCAATTTTCCAAAATAAATATTGGAGCTGTAGTGCATTTTGTGACTAAAAGCACGTTTAAGGTGTAACCTGGCCAGTAAGCATGTCCATTCAAGGGTCAGACATCTCCAGTGCTATCCATCTTGGTTGCTCATATGTGCCACACATGAAGGGAGAGCTTCCTCTTCTTGACAAAGACCTTCAGGAGTCTATCCAGCAGGTGCCTATGGTCTCTTTTGGGCAGCATGCCAAACGTGTCAATTAAAGTTCTTCATCATATGCAGTCATCAATGCTGGAGCAGAAAGTTGGTAGCTACATTAATGTCATTATTTGAAGCCCTCAAAGCTTCCAAAGCATCTACTCGAGAAAACCCCATTTCCATGAGCCGTGCAACCTATCAGAGAAATAAAACAAGAAGGGTCTTCAGCTGGAATTTAAGTAAGCAGTCAATGTTAAAGTATGTTTTAAGGGACTGAACAAGGACAGGTAAATATACCACAAGATTACTCCTGTTCAATTGGTGTCCTTCCTACATCACTGATATATGAAGGCTAGCAGCTCATATACAGATATAGGCCTCTCATGGAAATGCATCACCTTCAATTTCAACCCATCCTATGCTTGTCTACTCAGAAGTAAGTCCCATTGTGTTTGTTGGGGCTTACTCCCAAGAAGGTGTGTATAGGATTGCAGCCTGTATTATTGAAAACCCACATATGTTGCTTCTCATAGAAAAATTTAGCACAATATTCACACTATCCAGATGGAGGATGTAGGAAGGAGGGGCTACAGTGCCCCTCCTTCCTACACCACTGAACCATATGGGAGAAACCCATAAACAGCCCCCAACTAAATCATTATTAGCCCAGGTTCCAAAGAGTTGATGCTGATGTGAGAAAATGCTACAAAATGGATTTCTCCTTTGTGGTCTGATGGCATGGGAAGGAATGACTCTACAGCGATTCTCACACTGCCAGGATGGTGCAAAAACTTGGCCTTAGTTTTAAAGTCTTTGACACTGAGTGAAATTTTCACATAGGGATGTTTTCAAATAACCAATTTTCAAGGGAAATCTAAAATGGTGCTGTCCTTCAAAAGAAGTGTTCCATCTCATACAAGAAACTAGCTGTGATGTAATTTGAGGAAGACCTCTTTAAAATAAAAATCCCCACAGTTGTGCTCATAATATCTGCTTCCTTATCACAAGACGAAAGAGTCATCAGGGACCAAGTTCCCAGTGGTAGGAAAATGTATAATATTACGAATTTTCCCATAATAAGGATAAACATATCTGAGCATTCTTGGGCATAGTCAAGAAGAATGAGAATAAGACTGACTCTGGTGGTGTCTGTCGTATCTGTCAGTGCAGGGAAAGAGGAGGAAACACAGGAATACAGGTAAAAGTAATTTGGAGTCACATCATATTAGGACCACTGTTAGGGCTTCATGGTCTACTGCATTCGGCATTGCAAAACCACATGCAGCACCCTGCCTATGTTCTCTTGAATGAGTGCAAATGTAAACAAATAACAGCCCAATCTTAAAGGTGGCACCGCCGCCGGGTGCAGCACTGCCAAAGCAGCTACCGCTGCCTCCTGCAGCACCATGGCAGCAGCTGGAGGTTTCCTTGACGGAAGCTCCAAGTCCCGCAACAGGGCTTCTCAAGTCTGCGCTGGCTGTTTTGGGAGACAGCATCAGGCTGAAAAGCCCAACACTGAGTTCCGGATCCGGCTGAGCCTTCAGCTCTGGTTCCACTAAAGTTGCTCCAAAGTAGTTGCTGGGGCTTATGTCCCCCTTACCCCGAGGAGACCTCCAACAGCTGAAAAATGCCCCGTGGGATGCAGCAGAATTTGTGCCAGGGCAGTTTCATCACTGCGTGGGGACTTAGGTGGGCCTGGTCTGTAAATCACATTTTCTCAGTAGTGGCATAGGAAATGAAGATAAATTTATAATAATAGTATTGAACAACAGAAAGCAGTGGTTCTTCTTTCCTTCTTTATGAACATGAGAGTTAGAGCTGTTCAGTTCCACCTGAGAAGGCTTAAAATAAGTTAATGTTTCAACCATAGCAGGTCCATTGTCCTCTCAAGTATGTAATTTTAATTATGAATCCTCAAAGTATCTTCAAAGCATTGCTTTAAACATAAAAGCCAGTTAAGGAGGGGGCAATTTGGAGTACAAAGATAGCAAGCAGTTAAAGAGTTAAGTACACATCCCTGCTATTTACCTCACTCCAAACTTTCCTTCATAAAGCAGCTTTTCTCTTTCAATTTCTGTGCAATGGCATGTAATGTTGAGCTAGGATAAACTCTTTCTGCACAAAACTGATACAGTTCCAGTTCTACCACTTAGAAAAGAAACAAGGACTGTCATCTTTTGTTGGATAACTTTGTTTGGATGTAGGAAACATCCAAATTACTTTTTTCTGCTTGTGTATCGAGTTATTCCATGAACAACTAAGATATAAAAAGCTAGATGACTATCATTTTGCACTGTGGAATGTACAAATTTAAAAAGGCAAACTTCAGCATTTCCATGACAACAGTTGTGTTTGTAAAAAACAAAGAATGATCAGTATTTGTCATTGTTCTGATTTTCATTTGTTTTCCTCACATCTGTTTTCAGATGAAGAGGCAAGAGTCTCTCTAGCAACAATGAGAGCAACAACTATCTGAGGCTTCTGTTTCTAAAACTACCTCCATCAGCAATCACTCTACACAGCTGAATTAGTAGGAGAGTTGAGTTGAGTTAAGTCATGTCCATCAACTGGTAGAGCCAACTGCTCTTTTGATTCTTCCCTGCCAGAACCTGGGGAGGTGACCTGGTTTCTGAATTTCCTGCTCTTGGAAATCAGGTAGGCTTCATGGTCCAATAAGCTGGCTCCAAGTTGTTTACTGATCAGTTAGAGAACAAGAAGATGCTCAATGAGAAGCAATGACAAGGCTATGGCATCTGATGACTCAACAGCCTTGTCAGGATGCTGAGGTGTCACAGAAGCTTCTGGGGTACTAGAAAGATCCCAAACAGGTATAAAATAGGCAAAAAGAGTGGGGGGAAGTTCGGGGATTTTCTCCACAGCCACACTCTTACTTCCCATCAATCAGAGAACAAAGCTATGAGAACATAAAGAGTAAAAGAAGGAAAATTGGTATATTTAGTCATCTTTGACTGACAGTAGCATATAAGAATTAAAGCTGTCGAAAATTTCAAAGCATGCCTCCAGCAAGGCCTCCATTTTCCTTATTTGCAAACTTTGCTAAAGTACTTAAAGTAGTTTAAGGAGCACACGTCTATACGGGTTTTATACAGAAGACTGATTTACTAGTTCCGGACATGCTTAGCTGCAATGCACAGATGGAGAGTATTTCAGCTGCATGATCCCTGCCCCCTATGGCTAGCATATACCACTGTCTGGAATCTGCATCATGTCTGATGCAGAATCTGCATGGCTGGTTTCCTATATGCAGTGGGGGATAGGAATTATCCCTATGCTCTTAGTTATGGCCAATAGTGTCAGATTGGGGGGGGGGGGGAGAGGAAGCTGGAGATATGCTCCAAGTTAAGCAGAATCACAATATTCAACATAATTTTTTTTTAAACTAAAAACTTTTTTAAAAAAGTTTTTTTTAAAGTTTTTTAAAAACTTTAGTTTTTTAAACTAAAAACTTTTGTTTTTAAACTAAAAGGACCTTATAATATATGTAAGTGTTCACCTGTTCTTCAGAAACTTCAGATGTAGGCAGTACCTCGTGATCAGTTTGGCGATTGTCCTGATAGTTTGCATTATGTCGATGACGTAGAGGAGGAAAGAGACGATTCCAGTTAATTATCCCGCCCTGCAAATAAATATCCCATATGTCTTTTACTGAAATACAAGATCAGTAAGACTTATTAATGAAATTAATCTGTGCAATGTAAAATCTCATTTAAGACAGACCCTAAACATTGTAAGCATTACGTAAAATATAACCTAAGAAGACATTCTACAAGTCTCAATCTCAAAACAAGACATGGTACAGTAATAAAGCTTGTACTTGACAAGCATAGATACGCTTTCCTGGTTGCCATTTGAAATCCATAATTTTCCGATTCAATGTTGTCCACAACTTAGTATTGGTTGGTTTGCTTAGTAAACCTTCCTTTTCCTTGTTTTGTCTATCAGATGTAAAAATGTCCTTATCTTCTGATAAAAATGTATTAGATATTTCAGGGTTTTCTGCTTCAATTTTATACTCACTTACCTGGGAGTATGTCTCACTGAATTCAAAAGGACTTAGTTCTGAGTCAACATGCGTAGAACTACTATGTTGTTAGCTAGTGTGGTACTCTAACCATCTCAGGACATAGTTCATGTCTACCATTTCAAGGAAGAAATGCACATAATGCCCTGCTTTTAGATTTTTCTAGTAGCTGAAGTTTCTTCGACCACTTAGATACAAATTACCAAGTGTTTCAGGTGTTGTAAAAATGCCACTACAATTTTGATCTGTTTGTGTGTCCATCTGTTGGTCGGCTCCAATCTTCTCTTCTCTCATGTGTGTGTATGTGCATATGTGTAAACCAAGTCTTTGCAGAACTTAAACTGAAACCAGATCATTCAGGTTACCAGTTCAGAATAAGAATATGGTACAAGTTCACAGGTTATTTATTACCTGGTTTGCTCCCTTCTAAATAATATGTTGCAACTACATGGTAGTAACATTACAGATGTATTGCAAAGACTAGGTGTCTGGGTGGATTTTTATAAATGTTCTTATCTGGACTTTTCTGTCCTTGTCAGAACTCACTAAGTAATGGGCATAATGCTGGTCTAATGCAGGCTCATCAAGAAAATGAAGACCAAATACTAACATCAGAATGAACACACACACATATTATGCAAAAGGAACTCTGCCCACTAACATATTGTAACCAAGGCTACTCTGAAACATAAACCACACCCAAGCCATAGTCATTTGTATGCTCAATATCAAGTATCACACATACACTAAGGCCAAAGTCCTAGCCCATTTTCCAGCACTGACATAAGGACAATGCAGCTCCAAGGTAAGGGAACAAACATTCCTTTACTTTGATGAGGCCTCAGTGAGTGCCACCCAACTGCAGGGTGCAGCACATGTCCCACTAGCACAGCTATGCCAAGGCTGGAAAGTGGGTTAGGATTGCACCCAAAGACATGTAATAATACTAAGCATTTGTGCAGTCCCACCCATGAGGCCAACTGAAGTTGTCACCTCTGATAGCAGATTGGTGGGGGGCTCCCATCTCTCTTCTGGACTGGAAAATGAACATGGGGACAGAAGTAAGACAAAATATGGAGGGCAGAAGAGTGTGCTGAGCTAGAACAGAGTGGGAGAAGCAGAGAATGGTAATTCCTTGGGTAATGGATGCTAGCATCTGGTATGCTGCCTTAGGCATCAGGAGTTGGGCTGAACCTGCACTTTTTGAATACACAAAGTGCTTCACGTGTATAATCTTAATGTAATCACTACAATTCCTCTTAAAGGTAAGTATTCTCATATTGCAGCTAGGAAGCTGACAAGAGAGAGAGAGTGGTTTGCCTAAGATCACCTGATGAATTCATGGCAGAGGCAAGCTTTGAACAAAGGAAGATCTGATTTGTTGCTCAGGTTGCACTCCTATGCACACTTACCTGGGAGCAAGCCCCAGTGACTACAGAGGGACTTACTTCAGTGTAAACATGTATAGGATTGTAGTGTCTCTGAGCCACTATGCCAGCTCTACATTCCTTTCATGTGTGCATTCATGTTCTTTGAGTAACACACAAAAGATAATATGGCAATGAAAGAGGAAACTGCTCCTCCCCTGAGCAGGGAGAACACAGTTTGCCCCTGATGGGATGAGCACAGACAAGTTGTGGGAAAGGAGAAGGCAAGAAATAAAAAGAGCTTCTGTACAAACAGCAAGGAGAGCTTTGATTATTATATTTTCAGCTACTGGGATGGGTTTTTCACTTGAGAGCTGTAATGTTTATATCAGCCTTCATATACAGATTTATCTGCGACCCAGTGAAATGTGAAGCACTAATATGAACTCAAGGCATAACCTGACTCCCAAAATCTCAGTTAATGACATTAGCAGAGAATTTTAACATTAAAAAAATCTCTTTTTAAAGTCAGACTGTGCCCATTTCTTCTTCTGCAGAGAGACTAACCTATCTGCCCTATTTAGACATCAGAAAAGCACTTTTGGCAGATAATACCACATTAGAGGATGAGCAAGTAAATGAGTTCCTAATGACCTCTGTCACCTACCTCCGCTACTTTTTTTTAAAATTTTTATCAAAGCTTCCCCCAAAAACTGTTGCTTTCTCTCAAAGCAGAAAACGTTCCTTTTTCCATTCTCCCAAACTTGCTGAGCAGCTTGTAATTTACGAGGCTGATAAAATCAAACAGTTTTGGTGCACTGCACCATCTTTCTAACCTTAACCCTTCCTGTTTTTTCAACGTTATTGAGCTACCACCTGACCTCTATTACGGTAGTGACAAGCTGTGGTATACATTCATTAGAAGGCCCTTAAAACTATTTCAAGGTAAAGAAGTTTGTTTTAATTATTCCCCATAGTGTTTGTGTGTCTAAGGCAGACGTGTTTCTTTTTTCTCCCTTCCTCTCAGATCTGCAAAAAGATCCACTGCTTTCCTGTTTCTATAGGCTTCCTTCCTGCTGAGCATATAAGTCCTGTTTTTCAGCAGAATTCCATCTTTGAATCTATTTTTGTCTGCTTGGATTGTTTTTTTTCCTTTGAATGGTTATTTTTCTACCCTATGCTTCTTCTAAAGGCTTGTCTAACTCAGGGCAACATTTTTTGATATTATTTCATTCTGAGTTCCTTTTTAGCAGTAGCAGGAACCATCACTCTAAAATGTAAGGCCTCATCCCAAGACTTATTTAGAATTATGTAAGAATTTAGGAACAAGTTTATTAAATACTGTTAATTCCACTGCATCACAAATATGATGTTATGATAGCACTGCAGGGATACTGTATTGGCACTGCACCCTCATATACACACTCAGTTCATCCTACCACAATAATGACCAATATTTGTAATAATGATACACTTTGTTAGCTCCAAGCATAGCTGGAGAATGATAGATCATGTAGCATACATCACAAATTGTGATGTTCCCTTGTAAGTAGGAGCATCTCTTTCTCTCCCCTCTCCCCATCCCATTCAGACGGCAGGAACATAACTTCGCGTGAGCAAAACAGAGAAATCTATATTTTAATGTGTTCCATTAGCCATTCTTTTCATCTTGTCTTTTCTCTGTTGGCAGAAGCAGTTAGTTTGTTAATATCTGATTTGCAAAAACCAGAAGTGCCTGCTGAATTGCTCCAGCAGGTATTCTGAGTCGCAGGGAGGCCATGCACATCCTCCCCATGATTCAGAAGACCTCCTGAACACAACTGGAGGTTGCATCTGGGAGGTCCTCTATGGGTGCTCTAGCCATGGGTTAAAACCCGCAGTGGGTTAAATCCACAAATACCAAACTCCTGGATAAAGAGAACCCACTGTACCCAATTTAGCTTATCAGTAATACTGGGCCAGGCAGACCCAGGCTTGAGACTCTGTCTTTGCACACATGTAGTGGTAGACACATGTCCATATGCATGAGAGCAGTGCTGGCAACACTGCTGACTTATTGTGGTTTCTTATTTTTTTATTTTATTGTTGTTTTAAAAGTTTTGCTAAGTTAGTTGCCTTGATTTGAGGGCCTTCCTCATGAGAGGGGAATGCACAGGATATATATATAGTTTAAAATAAACAAATAAATGAATTTTGTAATCTATCAGAAAAGTCAGAAGTATGTTCAAGACTGAGAAGTGAATGGGGAATACATCCTGCCCACCAACAATTTTGAGCATGTGGGTCCAAAACTCTACTAAGGATGAGCTAAAAGGGGAAAAACAATAGTGGTCCCTTGGCAGAATGCAGGATACTTGACACTCTGCCAAAAAGACACAAGCTGTAGTTAGTTCTAAGAGAAGTAGCCCTACTGCACTTAATGCAACAATCCACATTCTGAAAGGTTACATGAAATAAATGATACAGAATTATGAAATGGTTTAAATGTGCACATACATTTACCACCTCTTAACCAGAAAACTCATGGCATGTAACAACAAAATTAGCATAAATAAATTTCAAATACTTTCCCCCTCCCCCCTCCAAATCAAAGCTATACATGGAAACAGGATGCTGGGGTGGGGGGAGGGTTTAGCCTGTTAAAGGGTGTGGGGATTTATGCAGTTTGCGACTATTTCATCTTCTGGACTTCAAATTTTGCTGTTCACTTTCTAGATGGCCTTTGGCAATCCACTCTCCCTCTCAGCCTCAGCCTTTTATCTGCAATATGGAGAGGATTTGACCATACAATAGGCATGTAAGGTATTCTGAAATAACACATGCGAAATGCTTTCAACGGTTGAAAAACATGCTACATAAATGCTAAGTATTATTCTTATGAGTAACACCTCAAATACTCAGTCTTCTTTGGGTGTCATTAAACATTCTAACTGTGAACTTCGTTTAACACAAGACATCCGGATAGCAGAAAGGAAACAAACAAGCAGGCAGGTGGTTCACAGGATCCTAGACTTTATCACTGGCACTCATAGCCCACTCATAGCCAAGACATTTCAAGAAGCATAGCTGGGCCAGAGGGACTTATGTTGGTCAAGTATTAAGACTAAATGATCCAAACTCTGCTCATGTCTTCCACTCAGGGACATCAGCAACTGCCTGGAAAAGCTTAAAGGGAAATGGTCTATAGAAAGGACCACAAACTGGGAAAAAGTAGCAATTGAAAAGGAAGAGGCAAGCAAACAGGGTAATGATGCTCAACGGCCAAATCTGTAACCATTAATTCATTTCTACTATTTTCATAAGTGTACACTGACTTCTTAAACATTATAATTCTGAACAAAGATTACATAAGAAAAATTACATAAAACAGAATTTATTTATGCAAGAGTACTTATTATCTCAGCTTTTTATTTGAAACCTTTAGCAATTTTATTTAGGAATATCTTTAATATTCAAGAGCTAATATTGTTCAATGGGGAGCAGAATTCCTCTCACAAACACGTTCACATTTTCCAGTTTCTCTCAGATCCAGTAAAATCTCTGCCACCACCGATGTCTCTAATAGCAGAATATGCAGCATTAGTAGGTTTGAAAATAAATTATAACAAATCTAACTGCTTTTCAGAACAGTACTTAGAGGAAAACAAACTTACTGGAAAAGATAATTTGGAAAAAAAAGTATCTCTAAATTATATTAAATACACAGAAATTAAGAGCCCAATCCTATGGGCTCTGAGAGCTGGCGCTGAGCTCCAGTGTCAACTCCAGTGCCAGTGCCAGCACCAGCCCAGAATTGGATGGATGCCACCTGGAGTAAGGGAGCAGCTCCAGGTGGTAGTAAGATCTTGGGGGGGGGGAGGTGTTTCATGGTGGGAGGAGGGCAGGTGGAGGGTGGGACGAGGAACTGGAGCAGGAAAGGGGTGGGAACACTGGAGCCCTGTTCCACCATATCCTATCCTCCATGTTGGGCTAAAAAGCCCAACACATACAGCAGAAACACACACATAAGTCGATCTCACAGATAAGTCAAGGGCAGGGTTCAAGTCAATAATCATGGAATTTTCTATGACCCTCAGATAAATCAGGGGTTAAACTTAGGGGGTGTCTGACTATAGTTTTGTCTGATTTTACCTGACGCCATATCCTGAAAAATAACCTACCAGTAATTGTTACCTAAGAACTGTACAGTCTCTAATTTATTAAAAACATAGTAAAATATCATAAGATACATTTTTATTCTTTTTCAGTTCTGGTCTTTGCCACTTTTTTGTAAACACTATCAGAGTAAGTGCACTTTAAACAATATACCAGTAAAACAGTATTCCCAGCCTGGAGTTCATGTTCCCCTAGAGCAGGGGTCGGCAACCTGCGGTTCTAGAGCCGCATGTGGCTCTTTCAGCTGTCTGCTGCGGCTCCTCCCGGTGAAAGTGGCAAAGGGGATAACAGGAGGCACCTGTGCTGGGAGGGCAGGCTGCTTCCCTCCGCCTCCTGAGCTCACTGCCCTCCTCTCCCTTCACCCCCACCTGCCCCGCATTGGTTTCCCTTTTCAATTTTGGCCGCTCTGCAGGCTTCAGCTCCCTGTTTTTCCCTTCCCCAACTCTCCAGCAGGCTCAGCCAATCAGCATCCAGCAGGCTCCTGGCTTTTTCTGTTGGAATGGCTCAGGGCCCTTCACTGGCAGACAGACCAGCCAATCCTGAGCCTCCCTTCTTCTCAGCCATTGCGAGCCCTTGCAGCCTGCCTTTCCCTGAGCAGGTCCCCACTCAGTGCAAGGAGAGGCTTTCCCTCCACAGCTGAGGAGACATCCTGTGTGTCTACTCAGTAGTAAGCCCCATTACAGTGGATGAAGCTTACTCCCAGGAAAGGGTGCCTGGGATGGCAGCCTTGGAGCCAGTAGGAGCCTGCGCAGGTCTGTTCCAGAGTAAGCCCCGATGTAGTCCCTGGGCTACACCCAGGAAGGTGTGGAGGGCTGTAGCCTCAGCCGCCTCCTGTGCAGGTCTACTTACAAGTAAGCCCTGCTGTAGTCAGTGGGGCTTCCTCCCAGGAAGGTGTGGAGGGCTGCAGCCTCAGCCCCCTCCTATGCAGGTCTACTCACAAGTAGTCAGTGAGGCTTCCTCCCAGGAAAGTGTGGAGAGGACTGCAACCTGAGAGCTCCAACTAACTTGTCTGCTCAGAAGTCCCATTGTAGTCAATGGGGCTTACTCCCAGGATAGTGTGGAGAGGCTTGCAGCCTGAGGGAGGGCAGGCAGGCAGGCAGAGCAGAAGCTGGCCTGTGGCTCTTCCCCACCTCTGGAGCCTGTGTCCTTTTTTCCTTCCAGCAGGGTGCCTCTGGAAGGTGGGGGGAGTTCTTTAGTATCCATGTAAGATAAGCAGATGTCATAACTGACATACCTATTGGAATCCTGGAAGATCTGGCGAGGAGGTAGATGTGGTGTCAGCAGTGGCCTCTTTAAGGGTAAGGCCTGGGCATCCAGCAGAGTATGCTGCACAGCTGCAGCCACTTGAAGGCAATAGGGCCCTCAGGGATATAAGGAGCACCTGAGGCAGGAAGAGGGGGGTGGGTTGGAGAAGGAGTGCAGGTTGGAGAGGAGACTGACTGGGCTTATTGACTTGGATACTCTGACTGATTTGACTGACTTACTTTGGAATCTGACCTTGGACTGTGACTTGGCTTATTGACTTTGGACTCTGCCCTGGATACTCTGACTGACTTTGTGACTAATGGGCTGCTGGAGACACTGGAGTTTGAAGTGTGGCTGCTGTGCCCAAGACCTGCTGAGGACCAAGGGTCTGCTGTAGTGGCGGGAGGCTGCTGGCAGGAGAGAGGACCTCTGCAGGTTGAACAGGGGAGCTATCCTGGAGGTGGGGTCCAGCAGGAGTGCAGGGCAGAACCAGGGTCATTTGTTGGGGGAAAGAAGGGGAGCTAATTTGCTTAAAGTGGGCATAATTCTCCAGGCAGAGAATGGCCTTGGAATCAGGCAAAACATCAGAGGACCAGGCGTCTGAAAACACAGGACAAGAATGTATGACAAAACTAACTAAAAGCTATAAGAGGGGGCTACATTATAAAAACGGGACCTATAAGAGCATAAAGGTAAAAAAAAAGCAACTATATATGCAGTATTATCTTCATTTTAGATGTCAAAAGGGTTTTGTAGCTCCTGAGGTTTTTTTTTCCTCTGGAAAACAGGTCCAAATGGCTCTTTGAGTGTTTAAGGTTGCTGACCCCTGCCCTAGAGGCATGCAACAGAACCTTTAGAGGTACTCAAAAAAGGATGGAATAATGGCAGAAAAATGCAGGTAGTGCTCCAGAATGCCTTGCAGAGCCAGTAAGGCAAGAAAGGAGGTAGCTAGTTGGCTGTAAAAGCCCCACCAATAGCTAGTTTTTGTTCATCAATTCATGTATGAATCAGTGATTAAAAACCAGCACAGTAAAAAAGCTGAAACGTAATATTTTCCAGTGATCAATCACCCAAAATTTCTCAGCACATTTCTGGTGCAAAACAGTGCAAAGGTATAGTCTTCTGTTCTTCAAACAGATAAAAAATACTGTGATGAATGTATGAAGTATGGGTTTTCATAGAGAGGAGATGAGGGCTTATTAATTACAAACATTTTGCTAATATGAAGGGTCCAATTTATGGAAATGGGCTGTCAAGGGATATGCAAGTGAAAAAGGTTGGGAACCACTGCAGAAGAACCATGAATCAAATCCACCTTTGAACCACCAGGTGCCTTGTGTGTTAAGCCAGAAGCTCTACATATAACATACAACTTATAACACATAACTGAGAGTTCACAGCAGAGATGAGCAAGTGCAGCTGCATACAGTTGCAACCTTTTTTTCTCAGAAGTAGACCCACTGCTTTCCATGGGTGTTGTTCTTAAGTAATGGTGCACTGAACTGTGGTCTGTTACTTCAAATGGAAAGGAGGGTGACATCCTGGTGTTGAAAAAACAGACCTCTGCCAAATGCAAGGATTTGCAAAACGGAACCTGGTTGCAGCAGCATTTGCAAAATGGAAGGAGGAGAATAAAGGGTTAACTTTGGCTGGAATTTCCCAGGGAGGTTACCACAGAAATAAACAGCCCTCTAATGATCTCTGAATTGCTTCTAATGATCAAGTGGTGCCTGCTTCTCATGATCAAGTGCTGCTTGAAATGCAACAGATTGCAAGGAAACTCGGGACAGGACAGAGCTGAAAAGCTCTGCCCTCTGATCCACCTCAGAGATAAGGTGAGGTGAAAATTTCAACTTGATTACTTGGCAAAAATTTGTTGCCCTGTAGGTGAGTATCTATGGTAGGTTCTAAGTCTGCACCAGCAAAATAGCCAGTGCTGATTTGAGAAGCCCCATTGCAGGGCCTGTGGCTTCCCCTAAGGAGATATCCAGCCACTGAATGGTGATGCCACTGAATACAGCGGTAGACATTTTGATGCTGCTGTGTAGCACCAGGTAGAGGATTGGGCTGACTGTTCCCCAGAGAGTACTCTCAGCTAAGGAAACTAAATCTTACCCTGCTTTGGCAGGGTAGAGAGTTAGATTGACATCAGTGGGACCAACTTCCTCTTTTTATTAGGCCACATTGCCACATATAAGATGATGTTATCACCAAAGGTCAATTTTCTTATTTCTACTATATCAACCTTGTTACTAGTCAAGTTCTTTTCAAAATATAGAACTCTTTATAATTAACTGATACTCATATAGAAAAAGTTCAATTTCAATAACATGACAATATAGCAGCAAAATACAGCCAGTGGTGTGTGGATTCCTAATCTGAGGTTATACTACCAGATTTCTCAACTCCAACAATTGGTATTATTTATCCATCATATTGCTTCTACAGTTTGGGACATAATGGAAACCAGGGTCATACCCAAGACAGATATGAACACTATTTCAGCTTGACACATATATAAGCTGTAATACACTACTCTAAATACTTTTTAAGTTCCACGCTATTTACTTGGAAGGAGTGGCATTTCAAATTGCAGCAAACAGTATCACCCCACTACTTTTCTTAATGTATCCATGTTTTTTTATCAGATGAAGATAGCACAATTTAAAGGTTAGAGAACAAATGTGAATTATTTCAGTTTGTATGAAAATGAGTCCCTTATCAAGTTTTCAGATGGAAGTCAAGCTTTTAACTGTACAAGTTAACTGGTTCCCGCTACTGCAAATTGCACATTTCATTTCTCTACCAGTAGTTAAAGAAGAAACTTTGAAACCCCTCTGTTTTCAACTCCATGATAATTAATTCACTTCATGTCTTTAAGGGAATTGCCTCTACAAATTACTAGAGGTTGGACATCCCTCACCTGAAGTGCTTGTGACCAGAAGCATTTTGATGGTATAAAATTTTTATTGTATAATAATAAATGAGAAAAGGATAAAAGGAGAAACACAATTTTAAAAAAAACATTAAAAATATACATAAAAATACATAGAATATCTCTAATAGAGTAGCAAGAACAAAGTCAAATATTCTAGTTACTTACAGTTTTATATATTTATAATCTAAATTTCCACCCTTACATATGCTGTATCTCCAACAGGACCACTTGTCTTCTCATTATATGTATTTCTTCTCAGATTATTATTCTCTATTCCTTTTAATCTAATCTTTGAATCCACAACTCATTAAGACATTGTTCTCTCTCTCTCATACAGAAAGTCAATAACTGATTTCAAATTGTTCATGAAAGTTTTTGTTGATTTCTCTTAAAGTAAAGTCGTAAGTTTGTCCATTTCTGCAAAGTTCATAACTTTTGTCCATCATTTTTCTGTTGACAGAATATCTGTAGTTTTCCAATGTTGTGCATAAAGTATTCTAGCCGCACTTATCATATATAAAAATAAGATTTCAAATCTTTTTTCTACCTATTTATCATATTCAGCAAAAAGACTTCAGGTTTCATTTGCACATTTCTTCTTAAAATCAGCTGCATCTGTGCATGTATCTGTATGCAATACTTTTTGGCTTTAGTTTGTACAT
Source organism: Tiliqua scincoides (assembly GCF_035046505.1). Classification (NCBI taxonomy): domain Eukaryota; kingdom Metazoa; phylum Chordata; class Lepidosauria; order Squamata; family Scincidae; genus Tiliqua; species Tiliqua scincoides. The sequence continues at coordinate 102,250,227 of NC_089823.1, forward strand.
GTCCACCACGTGGACATTTTGGATATCAGATTTTTCTATTTTCTATTTTTCTATTAAAATTTTCCAATTTTCTATTTTTCAGATTTTTCTATTTTTGGAATACTTGCATATACATAATGAGAGATGGGGGATGGAGCCCAAATCTAAACACAAAATTCATTTAAGTTTCATATACCCCTTATACACATAGCCTGAAGATAACTTTATACAATATTTCAATAATTTTGTGCATGAGACACAGTTTGTGGTTTTTTTTTTTAGGCAAAAAAGTTGGGTTTTTTAAAGTCATGTGGGCGCTCAAAAAAGTTTTGTATTTTGTAATATTCTGGAAAAGGAATGCCCAACCTTGTACTATCTTTTGTATACAAGGAAACTGTCAACCTCAGATGGATGTGGAAGAAAGATTTAATGTTGTTAATCCACTAACTAAATGGCAAGAAATGTGGATAGAGAACCATTTACACCCACTTCCTCAGTAATAAAAGAAAAAGCATTTAAAATTAACCCATAGATGGTATCTTTTCTTACATAAACTAACAGCACAATCCTATCCTTTCCTCCACCCCCCCCAGGCTGTGCCAAAAACAAATGCATAGTGGGGGGGGGGATGAAGAGGCTTCGGAGGGGAATGGGGATTTAAATCCCCTTACACCTCTGTAAGCCTCCTGCTCTGCAATGCGTTTCTTCGCGTCTGTGCCAACGAGAAGGCTGCTGCCAGTGCTGATAGGATTTGGCATATACCTCTCTGCCCCTCCTCCTCTCATCTAGTTCTCCCCCCCCCCACCGGGTCCCCTGCAGTGAGTTACAAGTTCCTGGTTCTAGCCTCAGTGGTTCCTGTCATATATACAGAGCAACTGGGTAAATATGAGATTAAGGAAAACTACTAACATTATTCTGAACTAAAACACTGACATGACAATGTAACCATTGTAACCATTGTCATGTATAATTATAAGCTTTCTGTTGAAACAGATTGCTCAGGTGAGTCTTATTTTTAAAAACATTTAAAATACACTGAATCAGATTTTCCAATCTAATTCAAAGTACACATAGCACAATGGAAATGTTGACAGAATGTCCAACTATGCTGAAAAAAATTGACTCAGTATTATAAAACAGTGTAAATTAATAAAGCAATTTAAGCAACTAACCAGAATTCCAGAAATGTGCCTTCCTGTTAAGAGGCGGGTGTGCACTACTTACTATGAACTGTTCTCACCAATGCTTTCATTTGACACTTGAGTCCTAATGCTAAGATCACTATGTTGGTCAAGGCATCAACAATAAGGAGATGGGGAAATAGAACAAATGAAAGAAGAAGAGCTCTTAAAAATGTACTTTTAAAGAGAAGCATGCACATTGTTTCTCTACTCTAAAACTAGCATTGAAAAAGACACTGTTCTTACAACACTATGTAGAAGCTTCTCTGTTTCGGAAATTTATCTGAGGCCAATGTAGACTGGGGGTCCCCAAGAGTCCCCGAGGGCCGCGAATGGCCCCTGGGCCAGGGTTTGGGCAAGGCAAGGGCAAGAGAACCTTTCCATTCAAAACTGAAGAGTCCACTTTCTCTGGGATACAGAGCCACTTGGAGATACTGTAGCTTGGTGGAGCCCTCAAAAGGGAATGTTTCACTACTAGTTTCTGGGTGCTGAAGTTTGTAGAAGACTTGTAAAAGTTCCATTTCAGTGCAGAGACTGAATCAGCAATGACTGATAGTCATATTGGATGGAAAAGCAGACGGGAGACAGGTTGCAGAGGAAAAAGCAGGGGGTGAGAGAGTACTAAATAATGTCTACACTTTTCTGCTGTAAAATACTCTATTTAGCTTGCAGGCTGTTTCTTACTATAACTGGAAGTGCCCCTCTTAAATCCAAGTTAGAAAAGGTGAAGGATCTCCTACACCCAGTCTGTGTTGTAACCAACATGTAGCTTGCTTTGCTCTGCACTGAAATGCTGTTCACTTTTATGTGATCTCGGGGGTAGCATTGGAGTCCCCCTGCTTATAAGTGTTGGGGGACTTCAGTGTTCATGCCAAGGCCCCTGCAGCAGGTGCAGCTCAGGATTTCATGGCCGCCATGACAGCCATGGGCCTGTCCCAGAAGATCTTGGCCCCAACACATACTGAAGGACACATGCTGTACCTGGTGTTTACAGCTGGGCACGGGGGTAGTGATCTGGATGTAGAGGAGGTTAAGATCACTTCGTTGTCATGGACAGATCACTTCCTGGTAAGGTTTAGGCTTGTTGCAGCTTCTTACCTTCGCAGAGGCGGGGGACCACGTTCCATGGTCCGCCCTCAGAGGCTAATGGATCCTGAAGGTTTCCTGAGGACTCTGGGGGATTTTCCCACTGCCAAGACTGGCGTCTCATCTGAGGCCCTGGTTGACCTCTGGAATGGGGAAATGACTAGGGCAGTGGATGAGATTGCTCCGGAGTTACCTCTGCCATGTCGCAGACTCGGAATGGCTCCTTGGTTCACTGAGGAGCTGCGAAGGATGAAGCGGCAGGGCAGGTGTCTAGAGCGACGGTGGCAGAAAACTTGTGATGAATCCGATCGGACACAGAGTAGAGCTCATTATAGAGCCTATTCCGTGGCAGTGGTAGCAGCGAAGAGATCTTTGCTACCATTGCGTCTGCTGAGAACCATCCGGCAGAGCTGTTCCGTGTGGTACGGGCCTCCTCCATCAGGCCCCTCCAGTAGACCAGGAGGAACACATGGTCAGCCACTGTGACGTGTTTGCACAACATTTCACAGATAAAATCTATCATATTCGTCACGACTTGGATGTCACATTGACAATGTCTGACGATGTCCCCTTGGCAACTGCTTGTCCAGTGTTGTGGGATTCTTTTCAGCTTGTACAGCCCCAGGATGTGGACAGACTCCTTTGGAGTGTAAGGCCATCTGCCTGCCTGCTCGACCCTTGCCCAGCTTGGCTGATAAGAGCTGCCTGGGGTGGACTGGCTGAGTGAACAGGGAGGGTGGTCAACTCTTCCTTGATGGAGGGGACGTTACCACATGCTTTGAAATGGGCAGTGGTTCACCCACTCCTGAAGAGGCCCTCCCTGGATTCCACTGTATTAGACAACTACCGGCCAGTCTCCAACATCCCATTTCTGGGCAAGGTAATTGAGTGGGTGGTGGCGTCTCAACTCCAGAGGATCTTGGATGAAGCGGATTATCTGGAACCTTTTCAAACTGGTTTCAGGCCAGGCTTTGGGACAGAAACCACCTTGGTCGCCTTGGTGGATGACCTATGCCGGGGACTGGACAAGGGGAGTGTGTCCCTGTTGGTCCTGCTGGACCTCTCAGCAGCTTTTGATACCATCGACCATGGTAGCCTTCTGGGCCAATTGGCTGAGTTGGAGGCACTGTTTTGCGGTGGTTCCGCTCCTATTTGGAGGATCGGTCCCAGATGGTGGTACTGGGGGATGCCTGTTCGACACCCTGGCCCTTGAGATGCGGGGTGCCACAGGGCTCAATTCTGACCCCCATGCTATTTAACATCTACATGAAACCACTGGGAGAGGTCATCCGGGGGTTTGGAGTGGGGTGCCATCAATATGCTGATTAAATATGAAATTAAATCTGGATAAGACAGAGGCTCTCCTGGTTCGGAAATCCTCTATGCAGGTGCTGGACTATTGGCTTGCACTGAATGGAGTTGTACTCCCCCTGAAGGAGTAGGTCCGCAGCTTGGGGGTCCACCTGGACTCGCAGCTGCTCCTGGAATCCCAGGTGGTGGCTGTGGCTAGGGGGGCCTTTGCTCAGCTTCGACTGGTGCGCCAGATGCGGCTGTACTTGGATCATGCAGACCTGGCCATGGTGATCCATGCCACGGTGACAACTAGGTTAGATTATTGTAACGCGCTCTAGGTGGGGCTGCCCTTGAAGATGGTTCGGAAACTGCAACTAGTGCAGAATGCGGCGGCCTGTGTAGTTACTGGAGGTAGGTGGTTTGACTCTGTCAGTCCACTTCTCCAGCGGCTGCACTGGCTGCCCATTTCTGGGCCCAATTCAAGGTGCTGATTTTGACCTTTAAAGCCCTACACTGTTCTGGGCCAGGGTATCTTAGAGACTGCCTACTGCCGTACAATCCAGCTCGTCCTCTTAGTCATCAGATAAGGCCTTTTTACAAGTGCTGCCGCCTAGGGAGGTATGTGGGGCGGCGGCAAGAAATAGGGCCTTCTCAGTAGTGGCACCAACACTATGGAATTCTCTTCACTTTGACTTAAGAACTGCTCCCTCTCTTGAAACTTTTCAGCTAGGCCTGAAGACCCTTCTGTTTAGATAAGCCTTCTGAGTTCCTGGCCTTTTAAACATCTTTTTAGCATCTGTTAATATCTTTTTTAAAACCTGGTTACAGGCCTGATCCTTTTATAATTTGCTGCGCTATGCTCTTTTACCTGACTACTTTTTTATCTGACTACTGTTTTTATGATATGTCGTTATGTTTTTATCTGTTTTTAAATTATGTTTTTTAATTTGCTTTAACCTTGTTTGTAAGCCGCCTTGAGTCCCTCCGGGAAGAAAGGCGGGGTAAAAATAAAGTTAATAATAATAATTAATAATAATAACTTTATGCCTTGGGTTTTGAAGGCTGAGTACCAAAATGTCCCCTTTAAATTTTGGGGAACAAGCTCCAGGTTCAGAAACTTTGGCTTATGACAGCAGTTACAACAACCGTGATACCACTCAGAAACCTACACCTAGTGGATTGTAGGACTCATAACCTTGAAGCAGATGATTGAACAAAACATTGGGTTGAGATATATATAACACAAAATGATACTTGTCATAAGAGAAAAACACAAAAGTGGTCAGACAAAAAAAATTGCACATTTCCACTTCACAAATAAGATACATTCCTCAGAAAAAGTATTTTCTTTACCTGCTGCTGTCTTTGACGTCTCATCTGTGCAAACTGAGACATCAAGATTTGCCGATCCAGTAGCTCCATTCTCTGTTGCCTCTGTATGTCCACAGTTGCTCCCATTCCAACTCGGACCTCATTGGATGGCTCCGCAGATGAGAAAATTGGTTCAAGTGTCCAAGCAAATATCCTTGCCACACCACTGGGCACACAAAGAACACGGTACACTTTTAACACACTACTGTTGTAGCACATTCCAGAAATCTGAAAAACCAAAAAATTAAGAATGGTTAATTTGCTGAAGGTATGTATGTTGAGTGTTATCAAGAATGTAATTATTATGGCAACTAATGCAATTAAGTCTGAATGATACTCTACAAATTTCTGTAAGTCAAATTCATGCTTCTGCTAATTATGCAGTCTTATAACAATGAGATTACAGTCATGGGATCACCTATCATAGAAAATGGTGCTGGCGATATACATATAATTAGACTATCGAAAGTTTTTGATAGTTGTTTTTGATGGCTTCAAAATGGCTGCTGCAAATTAAAAATGGCCACCAAAGCAGATAATAGCTTCAGGATGGCCGCAGATATCCACAGATAGCCTAGAATAGGCAGCAGATGGCACAATGTAACGCTTCTGATCCTGCGAATAAGCAAATCAATGGGAACTGAGTGCACAGATAGGGAGAAATTATTATAATTAAATAAGGAGCTCCACTGGGCAAGAAACAGCTTTATTATTCTTTCATTTCATTTCATAAACCTTTATTGGCATTAGAAACAGTTGAATACATACGGTAGCTTGCCTTCATTTACACGTCCCAAATAATAGTTCACAAGCGACCACATTTTTTGATAACCGCTACCAGGAAGTCGGGTACAAAGTTTATAATTACTTCGGAGCTATCTTCAGCTTTATTATTAAACCTTTGTTAGTTATCTGGAATAGAAGATAAATTTTGCCAGGGAAATCCCCTATGGTTTGGTTTTGATGGGTGAGGATTTTAACAAAAAGGTGCGTCTGTGTTTGTTTTCTGGATGGATTAAAATTTAAAAAGAACTGTACCAAGGCCAAATGGTTAAAAATCAAATTGTATCATGCAATTGCTTACTAGAAGGTAGGGATGAGTTTTCTCCACCTTTTTATGAATATTTTGTTAGCTCTTTGCTCCGACATAGCCAGAACTGGTTGCAAACAATTGGTTCAGGGCAAGTTGCAAGCAGCTGAGTTAACTGGATTGCACTACACCTGTGCAGACACACCCTAATTAACTGGGGAGACTCAGATTGGGTGCTGAAGCCCACTTAAGCCTCACTGTGCAGCTCCACCAGTGCAGTGGGTGAACTGTAAGCTGCTGCTGGAGACTTTGTTAAACAAATACTGTATATGACCATGGACTAACTTTGACTTTGCTTTGTGGATACTGGACTAGAACAAGGTAACTCTGGACTGCTATATTCCATGTGTATGACCTGGACTGCTTTGACTATTTGGCGTATGGCTCTGTGCTCAAAATACAACAGCAACTTCAAGACTCTGCTGTGTCTACTAATTTGTATGCACCCTGCTCTGAAACAGGACATACCCAGGTTCCTACCTGACATATTTACAGGTCTGACACTCTCTCTATGAACTAATTAGTGGGACTGGAGGTTTTAAAAGGTCTCTGATATTACATGTGGGGCCTCAGTGTCTGTGGGGGATCTGTTCTTACTCATGGATCAACCCACTGATACCAAAAACCATAGATAAGCAAACTTGCTGATTTTGGCCCCTTAAACCTTCAGAAGGTGATTGGAGTTGTACTCCGGTCACCTCTGGAGGGCTTTCTGAAGATGGCAAAGGCTATGTGCATTCGCCTGGGCCTCTGCATGCTTCACACTGCCTCCTAGAAGCAAAAAAATAACTGACTTTCAGTTTTCAGAGGAAAATCAGAAATTTTTGACTTTCATCCATGCTCTGGTCCCTAACCAGTTGAAAGTGCAAAGTATTGCTGTATAATCCAATTATAAGCAATAAATAGTTTTTGAATTGGGAAGATTTCAGGAAAGCCAAACAACTATTCATCTTAGACAATCCATTTTTATTATGATGATTAAAGGCATAAGTTTATGCCATGAATAGTGTGAATTTTAGTGGACTATAGGACTTTGTCAAAGCTACATAAACAAATAAAATTACTTTTATGTATTTATGTTGTAAATATCTTTACAATCACATACTGTTCTCACCTATTTGCATGTTTATGAAAAAAATTGTGATGGTATATGCTTATAGCAGCAAGGAATATGACTGTGGTGTATTGAAAACAGTAACTATTGCCTTCAGTTGAACTTTGACTTAGGTAAGCATGAAACAATATTTTTCGCACTTGAATGAATAAAGTTAGAACATACAGGTTTAGCCTCATTATACACATGGGTTCCCTTCCAAGTACGGATGGCAAAAAATGCACTATAGCAAATCAATTTAAAAAACAAAGTTTCTTTGCTCTGGTGATTTATAAACAGCCTTGATGACCTTTGTGATGTAAGATAAGAGTCATTAAGAAGACATTCCATCAGTCAGTTGTCCTCCAAGAGCTTAGAAAAGAGCTTCACTCAGCCCCTCCCTTCACCAATGCAAAGTGATCACCTTTCTTTCACCTTCTCAGGGGGAAGGGAGGGGTTGCCTGGAGAGAGAAGGATTGATGGATTGTCAGCCAGCTGCCCCCCCCCCTCATTAAGAAGGCTATTGTTAAAGGACTGTTCAGTTTTTTAAACTGATTTTAAAGGAATGCATTTTTCCCCTTCTCCAGGGATCAGCACATTCCTTCTCATTTGCAGGGGCCATTCGAGTCAAATCCGTGTATAAAAAATCCATGTATAAATAGGCTGGACCTGCATAAACAATTGGGGATTCTAGATTAGTCTGAAATCAGATTTTGTTAAATTTGGACATCTAAAGCACTTCCATGCCACTCTTGAGGCAGTTAGGCCAGCACAAGGGACTTGTGCCAGCCTCCGCACACCGTCATGGGCCCCGGGGAAAGTGAGTTTCAATCATCCAAGTTTGGCCAACACAGGGGTTTGCGGAGGGCAAGGAGGAGGCAGGAGAGAGGCGTTTCAGGGCAGGGGGGGAGGCAGGCAGCAGGCGTTCCTGGGGACGGGTGGGTGGGGAGAGAGGTGGGGCCAGGATGCCACTGATTTTGGTGGCACAGATCCAAGTAGCCCCATTAGTACTGCAGTGGCTCTCTCTGGGGTAAGGGGGCGTGATTCCTCTTGGCCCAGCATGAGCCACTAAGTGCCTGAAACTTGTGCTTGCCTGTTCCAGTGCAAGTTAGAATTGCACTATTAGCTATCTTCAAATTCACTTATTTGCACCAGGCAGAACTGCCACCTACCTCTCGTTATCCACAACTCAGTTCTCATTATCCCCAAATACTGCACCAGTGCACTCGAGGTGGGGGGGGGCTCGATGTAGTTATGAGCAGGCAGGCAGGCGGGGCGAAAGAGGTTGCAGGAGGAAGAGGAGAAGAGACAGTGGTCTCCTCAGGAACAGAAAGCAGTGCTGGTGCTGTGCGGAGGGTGAGGAAGACACGCCTATACAGTATACGCTGGGGGGATTTGCAGTAATCACATCCAGCCAGTTATACTTCTTGGTTTTTAGAGAGTTGCCTGGATTGGGTCAATTTTCCATAGCAAACAGGCATTGGAGAATTGCTTCCAGACACGCCCACCATATTGAGCACCATCTCAGTGACTCCAGCTGAACCTTCACAACCCTGGTGATGATGAGAAGCCAATGATGTGAGGTCTCTGGAAGGTTACCTGAGGGCTGCTCTGGGGCAAGCCCAAGGAAGGAACCAAGAGACAGATGGAGGAAGAGGAAGGGTGAAACAACTCGCTCCCCACTGCTGAACTCTGAGGCCTTGTTGTTGCAGCAGCAATCTTCCAACAAGCTGAGGGATAGCCAGCATAGAGGAGGAAGCATCAGATGTTGATGAGCCTTTTGCTATCACCCAGCCCCATGCAAACACATGCTATCTCTGCAGGGCTCTGGAAAGCCTCCAGAGGTGCACAAAGCTCTCTTGGGTTTGGAGGTTTAGTTTAACGTCAAGTCTCGCTTTATGATGGGGGTGCTGGAGCCAATCCCTAAGCAACATATGACTGTATTTACTTAAAGATTAAAAAAGAAAAGAAAAAGGCATGTGGGATGTCAATTAACACTGTTCAACATTTTAAATCTAGATGGTAATATGTTTTCCTACCTTTAGCACCAAGCTGTTCAGGGATTAGTTCCTCCCTAGCCCTGTCACCATTGCCTACCACTGCTACTCACGGATTAGAGAGCCTCTCCATTTGGCTCTGCAATTCAGCTATCAATTTGCCAAAAAACAGCACCCAATACTCTTACAGAAATCTATACACAGGGACTGGTACTCCGTTCAACTGAGGGCTGAACGTTTTTGCTAAGCGGTTTGTTTGCAGTGATTCAGGGCAGAAAATTCCATTTTCTACTGGAAAGAATACCTTGAGTAGAAGTGAAAAGCCCATTCCTCCTCTCCTATGGGTCTAGCACAAGAGCAACATTCCTTCTTTTGCTTTCAGAAGAGTCACGGCGGATGCTGGCCTTACATAGACAAATATAACACACGGAGGAGAGGCACACAGCTGGCATCTGAGATGTAGTTCATTTGCCCCTTGATGTTTAGTGCAGTCTAATGATGGTATCATACACTCACTCCTAACAACAATTGGGGAAAAGGCAAAAAAAAAGTCATAGGGCTAATGTTGTTCAAGGACAATCATTTAGCTATCCTTAGAGTAAATATAGAAATTCAAAAGCCACTTTACCCAAACATAATCTGATGTCAGCCAGTGGCGTCGCTAGGGGTGTGTGGGCCGCACTGGGTGACGCGCACAGAGGGGGTGACATGCTAAAATCACGGTGGTTAGGAGTAACCCCATCATATTATAGGAATTTCATATATCATATATGCGGAATTTCAAGCGGAATGCAATGCAAAAACCTAGAGTGCAATATCTGCTTTCTATCAAAAGTTATGGCCAAAAAACTGGAGAACAATAAATGCATGGATCCCTATGGAAAGTGAAAGTGAGCAGTATCATGCGTTTACTCATGAGTAGGTGAACTTGCCTTACTCTGTTGGAAAGGGCTGGCTGAGAGGAATCCAACAACACCAGAATGGTCCTGATCCAATGAATGCAGCCCCCAAAAACACATGAGAGGGAAGTCCCTGCCTCCAAGCAGATGAATGTATTGAGCACTATGGAAAGTGAAACTAAAAATGCATTTACTCATGAGTAAGCAAACATGCCTTGACTGGTGTGGAAGATCAGGTGAAGGAGAGTGCAAGGCTACCACAATGGTCCTGATCCTATGCACCTGGAACTAAACAAGTGCTCCAGAAGGCAGCCTCCCCCCCACACACTAAAAAACAATCAAAACAGAGGCTTCAGCTTATAAGGTGAACCTTTTTGAGACTTGCAAAGCCAGGTGGATTCTGATTATGATCTGGTTTAAAAAGAAGTTCTTAAATTGAACTAGGCACTGAGCAGGGCTGAAAACCTTACTGATTTTGGAGGGGGGGTGTTATTGCAGGCAGGCTACAGAGGAAATAGGAAATTCACTTGGTGGAACAGGGCTGGCTTCTGCTTATTTAATTATTTGTTATACTTTAATTATTTATACTTATTTATTTTAATTTGCCTGATAATGTCTCTTCCACCATGACATCACTTCTGGTGTGTCCTGGACACATTGTCATTCTAAAAAGTGGGCCCCAGTGCTAAAAGTTTGAGAACTGCTGTAATAAGTTGTTAGTAAGTTGACACCCTGGGGGGGGGGGTGACACCAATAGTGACCAAAATCACTAAAATCACAGTTTGGAGGAATAATACCATCATGTTATATATCAGTCAATGCGTAATCTCATGCAGAATGTGTTCTATCTTTGTTACAGCCAAAGGTACAGCCTTTAAAAGGTACAGCCAAAAAACCAGTGGGGGCAGAGTGATGGTTCATCACCACGCCCAACACCTGGGGTGTTGCCCCACCCACTGCATGGGGGGTGATGAGCTGGCATCCCACACCGGGTGACGCGAACCCTAGTGATACCACTGATGTTTTCAGAGTAGCATAGTTTTACCACTGTTACCACCAGTGTTTTCAGAGTAGCATAAACGTTTAAGACTTCAGAGCACAAAACAGTATGCTACATATTCTCAGTTCAGTCTATCAAGTATGTAAGCGTACACAAAGGCATTCCACTTGCACTAGTAATTTCTTTAACATTTAGAACTTCCTCTTTTGCCAGTTGTCACTTGGAAAGCTAAACACATGCAAATTCAAGTTATTTTTCTTTCTATAAAAATCTGCTTTTCTGACAAAAATAGGAGGGGCATTTAGATTTTATTTTATTTTTTTAAGGTCCAACCAACAATGTTTGAGAAGGGGCAACATTTTGGGCACACCCATGACTGTTAAACCCATTGTGTTTAATAGAACTAAGGTGGCAAATGTTGCATATTCATCACCAAAACTGTATCACTAGTAAGCCATCAAGCTAAACATTTATTGAGCCTGTCTGAAATTGGACATTAAAACAGACTGATTCACATGTTGTCTCTTCTAAATGTCAAGTGTTCACATTGTTTTGGACTTCTCAATATTGCTATGCTGTAAGTAGAAGATAATTAGTGCCCTGCATGAAATTTGACATATTAAAATTTTTCTTTTTAAAATTTGGTTAGTTCTCAGTTGAATGCCTTTAACATTTAAAAAAAAATCTATTTATTGCTGTCTAGTGGTCTGTACCCTCCCATCCCAACATGAAACCACAAAGAAAACGGAAGTGGCTGTGGCTTTGTTTTCACTTCCGATAAATCAAACAGACGTTGTGTGCTGACATGCGACAGGATAGAGATGTCCATTTGTATCCTTTTTATTAAATGGCAGATTTGCAATTCAGCAAGAATTATCCAAACTCCATTCAAAAAACAAAAAAAAAGCCAAGAAGTGAATCACTGCCCAAACAGTGGTCTTCTGAGCATGTGAAACCAGACTGTTTGCTTTCTGTGAGCAAACATCATGAAACTCCAGAGCAATTTTCTTACTCCACATTTCCAGGACATTCAGCATGACTCACAAGCTCTTTGCCGTTTAGTAAGAAACATAAGCAAAACCATATCTATCTCACCAACATCTCTGAAGCAATATTAATTTGTGAAGGAGTGCCAGTTTGAAGTGATGGTAACCAATGTGAAACAGACAAGATGGAAATCAGGTCTAAATCAGTCAAAAGCCTAATCTTTCCATTGCATGGTAAATGCATGGGACAGAATGTAATCTGAAAAAAAACACAGTGTGACTTATTTTCAACTTCTGTTTTTGAAGTTTTAGCTTTTATATGTATTAGAAATTAACAAAACAATTGGGAAGTTGAAAATCTAAAGGAGCAAAGGAGTAAATGTCAATAAAGGGACATCATGCAGAGAAACCAAGAAATTACAAAGAATGAAACAGATTCTACAAGACAACTCTCGCACAGCATATGGGTCATTCCGAGCTCAGCACAGATTGATCACCTGTTTGAAACAAGAGAAAAGTGTATGCTCTATCACAATAAACAGTAATCACTGACTACCAAGTGAAGCTGTGCAGGATAGCTTCAATCAGAGCACAGAACAGTGGAAAAGAGTAATATATATACATGATTTTAAACCAGGAGTACCACGTGCATAGCAATGTTAACAATGACATGGCCTATATACTTCTAGTTTCTGTATATATAATGTATTTTTGGAATGCATAGTAAACACTGAAAAAAGAACAACATAAATTCAAATTAATATTAAATGAGTCCCCAGGAAACCAAAACTTTAATTAAAAACTTGACAAAGCAAACAATTATTCTGACATATCATATCACCTCTCCACACTTCCACTTCAAAGGAGCTCAAAATCTATGAGATAACATGGCAAATAAATTTGAAATATTATTCTTATTACTATTATTACTATTATTAAGTGCCAGAATTAATCCTAACATTGGGGGTGCTTCAGCGGCTTCAGGTATCTCTGCACCAATCTGCAAAGCATGGGGAACAAGTAAGATGAACTAGAACTAGATGTAGAAGGTAAATACATCTTAGGCCTTATTGAAATCTGTTGGGATGTGATGCACAAGTGGAATGTAGTAATCAAAGGGTATAATTATTCAAAAGGTACAGACAAAACAAGAAGGCTTGGTGGAGTAATACTATGTGTTAAGGAAGTTTATGTCTGTTAGGAAATTCATGGTGAGAGGGAAAAGCTGGATGAGTCTCTTTGGGTAAAAATAAAAGAGGACGGAAGTGATGGTGAACTGTGTGGGTTGGTTTAGGGCTGCTGAGGCAGAAAGAAGACCTGGCCTTCCTGGAGCTCATGGACAAATTTTCAAAGAGGAGAGAAGTGGTAGTAATGAGAGACTTCAACTACCTGGATAACTGTTAGGAAATGTACACCACCAAGAATGAGTAGTCAAATTCTTGATATACCTTGCTGACAAGTTTATTTTCCAGAAAGTAGGAGGGGGAACTAGGTAGGGGGCTGTCTAGATCTCACCTTCACCAACAGGGAGAGACTGGTTGATGAGATGAGGGGACCTTACGAGCAACTAACAAGACAATATCCTCCTGGATTCACAGTACAAATAAAGGGGGAAAGCTGAGTGGAGTCAGACATGCACCCTGTTCTTTAGGAAAATCTACTTTAAAAAGATGAGGAAAACACTGGGCAAAATTTCATTGATCAATATTCTCAAGAAGATAAGGGTTCATGATGGATGGGAGTTACTTAAAAGGGAGGCACTGAAGACACAATTGCTTCCTGATCAGGAAGAAGTGGGATTGGTGTCTAAAAAACCAGAGTGGATTCACAAGGAGTTTTCTGAAGAATTGGCATGTAAGAAGGACATATACAGGCAGGGTAAGGCGGATCAAATTGACAAAGGGCACAATCCTAACCAGGTCTACTCAGAAGTAAGTCCCATTTTGTTCAATGGGGCTCACTCTCAGGAAAGTGTGGTTAGGATTGCAGCCAAAGATGAATTCACACATATAGCTGTTGAGAGAGTCAAGAGAGCTAAATGGCAGAATGAGCTTTAGAATGCAATCCATACTTGCCCTTGATCCAGTGCAATTCCCTTATGGTGGCCCGGAGGTATTGCAAAAGTGCCATAAAGCACTTTCATGCCATCTCAGGAGCAGGGCGCACAGGTGTGTGCTGGTCTCCGGAGGCTGACCCTGTTGCCATTGCACTGACGGACCAGTAAGTACATGCCAGCAGAGTCAGGCTGACACAGGGGTCTGAAGGGGGGGAGGGTGAAATGGAGGCATTTAGGGGCAGGTGGGCTCGTGGGTGAGCCAGGCCCAGGAGGGGGTGAAGCCATGATCCAGCACTTAGGCCAGATCCCAGCTCCACTCCCAGACAACCTGGCACAGCGCCAGGCTGCTTACATTTACACCACCTCTTTAAGTGGCGCAGATTTGAGTAGCCCCATGGGGCTGCTACCATGTTATCTAGGGTAAGGAAAATCAATTCCACTTGCCCTGGGCTGAGCTGTAGCCAGCCCCAACCCTGTGCTGGATACGGGGCAGCTGGCCTGCCTGTTCCAGCGCGGGTTAGGATTGGGCTATAAGTTAGCAAGGGAGGGGATGGAAAACAAAATGGGATTTTATGGCTACAATTGGTGCAAGAGGAAGACAAGGTATCAGCGGGTCTGCTGAAGTGAAAAGATGGTAAATGTGAACATGCATTAAAAACATGTGACGTGGCATTAAATACAAAAACAACCACCACAAAATTAGCTATTGCAGTTTAAAACAGTGGTGAAAGCAGCACTAAAACTATTGTTAGGGAAATGTCTGGAAGAATACAAAAGTCTGGAGCTTGAAAGCACCGAAGTAGTTGCCAGGTAAGACACCCTAGGAAAAGAATGCTACAAGCAAGGTACCAAGAAGGTTTTCTTTCAGGTCACCATACACCCCACTTCCAAAGACAGATGCACTAGGAACAGGGCCTCCTAAGATGATGTCAGATCAGGGAAGAATAGAGGAGCGAGCAGGCATTCCTTCAAGCAGGTACGCAACAAAAGGCATTTTTCATTGTTCTACAAAGACACTGCAAAATATTTCAGTGCAAGAAGAAGCTGCTGCCAAGGATCTCACTCTTCAAGTACATTTCAGATTATAACTTGAAGCCATGCCAAATATATAGTGCAATTCAATTAACGTGCTTTTGTCTCCAGCACAAAGGAAGCTACATCTGTCAAAGGATGTCAAGAAAGACCATTTCCCCACATCTGTCCAAATAATTAGTGTCAATCTTCCTTTGCTTAAAAAAACAAAAATGAAAGCTTTAATTTTCCTGCCGAGTCTCCAAAAATATCAGCTTTCAATCAGTTAGAAAAACACAAACAAGGGAGGAAGTTTAAGCTTCTGTGCTATGGACTAAATAGCTGAATTAAAAAAAATCTTACAGCACAATCCTAGCCCTATGTTTCCAATGGGAAACAAGTCCAATTATGTTCAGTTAAGCTTACTCTTAGGAAAGGATTGCAACCAGGCAGCCCAATCCCATATGGGCCTTATGCCACCAAAACTAGCATAATGCCCATATGCCCACTAGCATTCTGTGGTGTAAAGTCCTTGACAGCTGCAGCCTCAAGTCACCTTCTGGGATCACTCACTGGTGGTGGCGCAGGTCCAAGTAAAACCTTTCCAACACTGGATTTTAGCCTGGGGAAAGGGAACAAATGTCCTCCTCCTGGAAGAGGATTGTGCCCGCCCACCCTCATGCACAGCCTCTGGTGAAATGGCTGCATTGGCAGGGAGAGGATAGGATTGGAGCCTACAAATATGGTGCTTTAACCAGTTTTATGTCTAGCCTGAGGAAGAAAACGACATGAAAGTTAAGAAGGGAAACCAAGAAGTCTGAAAGTATTACTCCGTTGCCACTGGCTTATGTCCATGCATTTGGACTATTAACTAGAATCCTGGACACATTTAGACTTCCTAGTGATGGAGCTCCATGCATGTATAGAGCTCTTTCTTATCCACTTACTGACATGCCCATAGAGGCTTTGGTTTAAAGGTCTAAGAATCGTGGCTCTAAGTTTCAAATAATTTAATGTAATGTAATACATTAAATTTAATGTAATATTAGCCACAACCAAAATATACATAGGTAGATAAGCAACATGCAAGTTATTGATCTGGAGCAGGTACAAGCACCAACATGTGTGACTATAGTACATTGTAAAAAAAAAGAGTGTCATATTCAGTGGCATAGCTGGAGGAGAGCAGGAGGGGTGGACCTCACTTAAGGGTGGCACTCTCTGGTTGTGTGTGTGACACCACTAGCGGCCAAGATTGTGGAAACTTTGATATTTATGAATAATACCATCGTCTTATATATCATTATAGGTAATTTAATGCAGAATGTAATGAAACAGACCACATTGAGTTATGTATTCTACCAAATGTTACAGTCAACTAGAAAAAGGACACATAACAGCCTTATGTAACAAAAAGTGGGTTTCAAAATTGACTAATGAGACTGATGGTTCCGATAGACAACGAGATGCATCCTTCAGCCAATGGATGCAGTGGAAGACCAGCGGAGGTGCCTCACTGTCTGGGTTCCATGCAAAACCCAGGAAAAATTGTTACCTTTAGCAGAAAGCACAGCAGGTGCAACATCAAGAGACCCTGACAATTTTTTGGAGTGCAAACAATAAAAAGTTAACCTTTTTGCTCCACCCCCCAGCCCATCATTGAACACTGTGTAACCTGCTAGCTGCTGCTGGAGCGCACATGCACAAAAAACAGCTTCCCAGAAGAACACAAGAGGCTTTTCGTGCAAGACAGAAGCAGCACAACCCATGTCCGTTGGCATGCAACTCAAGTCGTGGGAGTGAAATGCAAGTCACAAATCAGAGGGCCCTTGACTCGAGTGTTTTTCTGAGTCTTCCACACACGTGACTCATGAGTCAATGAAAAACACACTTTTTCACGACTTGCGTCCGAGTCATCTGACTCGAGTTACAAACCCTGCATGGAACCAATAAGGTGTTAGTATGAGTCTGCTCTCATTTCCACGTATAAGAGCTAAATCTACAACTCCTATTCAGTTGTGTGAATGTCATCAAGTTGGCCATGGTTTTTTGTTTGTTACTGATTGGTTGGATGACCTGCATTATTATATAGTTAAATAGATAGGTAAATAAAGTTAATGGGGGGGGGGGTAACACCATGACTTACCGCACCCGCTTTGCTGTTTGCGCCCGCTTTTTCATTCCAAGCCTCAGGGAACCCTGCAGAAGGCTGTGCAGGGTTCTCCGCACCTCCTGCAGCCCTACCTAGTTAAACGTAAGTGGAAAGCACCTGCCTAGTCCCTCTCATAGTGACACAATCCTGGGGATTGCATCGCTGCCCTAGCCCCTCTCCTGCAAACACTTACTGGGGGAGTAAAGCTCCCTCAAAGTTTGAGAAACTCTGCGGTAGACTATGTGTCTATTAGTGGTTGTTAACCATGATGGCTGTATTGAACCTCCTCCGAAGCAGGGACAGTACGTCACTGAGTACTACATACAGGGAAGCCAAAGCAGGGGAGAGCAATGACTTTCATCCCCTCCTTGTGGGGAAATGTTCATTGTGTTTATTTCCTGGCCATTATTATTATTCATTTCATGCCATGACTATTACTGAAAATAATTTTGTCATATACAAGGTGTGTGTGTGTGGATCCTAGATGTCAAATGACCTAGCTACGCCTCTGGTCATACTCACTGGCAACTTTTCATCTACTATTACCATTACTATTACAGTGCCAGAATTTGGCACTGGACATATCCCTCATATTTCAAGCCTGCAACACTATAACAATAAGACTAGTTGCAAGCCAATCAGAGTTTCTATTCTGGGGAATTGTTTGGGTTTACTGATGCATATCAGTTAGGTATGCTATTTTAATGAGCCCTTTCTATAACTTGTAAGGGGAAGTACAGACAGGGGAAGAAATGAAATCTAGTTTCCAGGTTTAATTGAATGACATCAGCACTAGAAAATGACTCACTGTCCTAAAACAAAGAACAAACCCACCTATTTTGTTAAAAACTTGCATTTTGCTAGGAATAACATCTTTTTCTTCAGCTTCTTTTACTTTAATAATAATCATAAGAATGATGTAGTAGTGGATTTGGGTAATTGATACCCTGCTAATTACCCTGCTAATTGGGTAATGGATACCCTGCTAATTGGGTAAGAGGCACTTTTTCAAGTGGGTGTACTCTTTTTAGCAGGGGGAGAGTAACTGGCCCTCCTCACCCCAGCAGCGTCTTTTCTAGTGGCTGTCTGCTGGTATTCTTTTGCATCTTTTTAGATTGTGAGCCCTTTTGGGACAGGGAGCCATTAGTTGTTTGTTTGATTTTCTCTGTAAACCACTTTGTGAACTTTTTGTTGAAAAGCAGTATATAAATACTGTTAATAATGATGATGATGATGATGATGATGATTTGTGTCAGGAGATAAGTTGAAAAGATAGCACTGAACAGAAAAGCTATATCAATAGGGAGTTGGGGGATGACAGAACTGTTGGGAGGAAAAGTTTCTCCTTATGCCTAAACTTTTAAATATCCATATCCTTATTCTGGACAAAACACTTTCCCTCTTCGTTTTTCAACTACCAATTGTTGCACTGGCAAAGGAAAAGTTTGTGAAGGACGGCGAATAGATAGGGAGTCTGAGATGAGTTGACAGACAAGGCTTATGAGCCAAGCAACTAGTATGCCACACTAATTGTTTTCTGTTACTGCCTTCATATGAATTTATATGGGCCAAATTTGGAAAATGTTATAAATATTAAAGAAGAAAAGTCTATTTAGCTCTGTTGAAACACATACATACTTAGTAATAAAGTAATTATACTTACCAATCCACTTAAAGCTACAATCCAGATGTAAGACCCAGATGTTAAAAGCTGCAAGACAAAAATGTGCAATTTAAAATAGGAATTAGAATATGCCAATATTCCTTTCTGATTGACTGTTAATATCAATTACAAGAAATAAAGCAACAGATATCAATAAAAAGACTGAATAGATCTGTAGGTATAGGAAATTAATTCAAACATGGAGCTACAGAACAAGTAGCAAATCCAAAGAATAATCTCAGATAAAACTCTGTGTCAAGAACAAGATTTTTGAATTAAATTAAAAGAGTTTGAATAACAACAGGCTGGGTCTAGCTGAATAGGGAAAAACTACACTCTAATTTCCAGATATTTTCATGCTGCAAAATACAGCAAAGTCGAATGCAATTTAAAGAAAACCACTACTAAATACTGTAAGCTGCCTTGGACTCCTCCTGATGGGGAGGAGAAAGGTGGGATATAAATCATCATCAAGAAAGGATTACTACTTCCTTCTATAATGAGAAGCAAAATGATGTTCTCCAGTAGTTACTATCTATCCCAAAGGACAGCCACTATTCTAAGCTAAGCTGGTGGCAAGAAGTCATAAAGAGTAAGGAAGTAGTTGTTGATAAGCTACTTTCTGAGCAGAACGCTATTCAAAAAATCACCACAAAAAAGTACATCAGTATCACCTCTGTTCCTTCAAAACAACAGGGCAACATGCTTTTTCTAGAGAGAAGAACAAGGACATAGATATGAAACTGCAGATAGAACAGAACATGCATAATGGAATTCTTAAGCTAAGAAGGGAGGTATTAAGGAGCAAAACAATTTTGCAAAGAGTAATGAGTAATACACTGAAGGCATGAGTAATAAACGGAAACTGGTATATTAAACCCCCCCACACACACAAAAAAACCAAAACAAAATGACCATGTGACAGATACATATAATAGCAATTTCCACTGGCAGTTCTATTTTTCACACTTGCAAGCAATATGTATGGGGAGGACTTCTCATAATATTGTACAGTTATTCTTTAAAAAATTGTGCTATAATCTGTGAACTTCTTCAAACTTTTTCAAGCTTGCATGTGCATCATGTGTTGAACATCTATATAGTCTGCAACGCAGAAGCACTTTCAAATGTTAAAACCATGTAATCTAGTATGATCTCTGCTGCTGACAGATTCGAAATGATTGCAATAAAGTGTTTAACGGCACTCCTAACAGAATGCCATGATAAGAAGGGAAAGTAAAATGAAACAAATGAAATGTGAGATAAATGTCTAGCAGCAATGTTAGTACTTATCTCCATAGTAGTAAGAGGAAAATGATTAACCAAAATAACAGACTTTACTGATGTATACTTCATTTTTCCTAAAATATAGAGACAGATTTGTTAGATATTACATTTTTTTAAAAATGGAGGAAAGCCATTTTTCTTTGTGTTCCAACAGCCCTTAGTGCAGAATTTGTCTTGTACCTAGCAGAAGTTAGTAAGTACTGATAATGTAGTTCTGTATGCATAAAACCTCCTGTTCTCCATCTGAAGCCCGTTGGAAACAGTAGACTTTAAAGCTGTTTCTTTTTCCCAACTTTGTCTATGCCAGCCATTTTCAACCACTGTGCCATGACACACTGGTGTGTTGCAAATGGTCCCCAGGTGTGCCATGGGAATTTGGGAGATGGTCATTTATCAATAGGACCATCGGGGGATGCGAGCCCTCATTGACAGCATAGTATGCCTTGTCAATTGTCAAAAAGCTGACGGTGTGCCTTGACCATTTTAGTGTGCCACGAGATAAAAAAGGTTGAAAATCACTGGTCTATGCCCCATCTCCCTTTATATTGCTTAACATCCCTCCTGAAGAAGAGTTCTGAGGAACTTGAAAGCTTGCTCACTACTTTGAGATATTTTAATCCTCCTAATAAGGGTATTACCCTACTTTGGATTCTGGATTTTTTTTTTGTATGGGTAATTATGAAAAAGTAAACAATGACTCTGTCAGCGCCAGGCTGAGGCAATTTAAGTTCAGCCCTGGAAGGTGTGCTGCCAAGCCCAGGATCTCCAAGATCAGCGACCTGAGTAAAAAGATGAATGCACAGCTCTGTTCACCAGGCAAAAATAGAGGATCAGAATCCTAGTATTAATATGAACCTGGCCAATCCAGGTAGTTTCACTCGGCTGGATCCTAAAACACTAGAAGTACCATGTTCAAGCCACCAAGTCCCTTGCCCAGTTCTGTAACATTCTTGTTCATGTTCTTTATTATTAAAATTATAGAAAGAATTAGTGACAAAATCCATTTAATAGCTACAAAGTTAAATACTAAGGAGCAGCAGACAGCTATTACCAGCTATGGCAGAAAGTAATCGGCACTCTTCCATCTTTCAAGCATGCAACATGCATGTACAGTCTGGATTACTTGACTAACCCTTTACAATGTTTGCAGAATTAGTGCCCGTCTTAGATCCATCTTACAGAGGGATACAGTATAGGATGTACTGAAAAATTCTATTTCAAATATCTGTCTTAACAATTTAAGACAAATTGTTAAGATTTGTCTTAACAGAAGATTGTGTGAACTCCTCTATGTAGCAAATATACACAAATAGAGGATGTTGCACTGTCTAGCAAATAAAAAGCAAAGAAATCAATACGTACTGTACCTGCAAACCCAGTACATAGACCAGCGTCTTGTTTGTGATGGAAAACTGGCCTAGAATCTGTGTCACTTGCACTCTTGGAATGGAACAATAAAATGGTACAAAAAGAGCAAACACAGGGCCCAAGCTGTTAAGACAAAATACAAATGCAAAATTAGGGGATCAGTAGAATTCTTACAAAAGTCTCTCGGCTAATTCTGAATAATGTAGCATATTTAACTGCCTTAAAAATTTTTTAATATTATGCCTTGTTTACTTATACCAAAATTCTAAGAATTACTTGAGATTGTTTCCCAAATTAGCATTAGGCATACACTAGCAATATGCATCTCAGAGTGGAAATTCAGAGGGGGAGGAAAAGGGGCATTGCTTGCATATTAAAACTGCTGCCATCACTAGGTAAAGAAAGATCAGGGCAAGAATGAGATCCATATTCACTCCCTCCTTGGCACCCACCCATCCATAGTATGAAGGATGATAGGTTGCACCTCCCCTCCTTGGTTCATCTTCCTTCTTAATACTTGGTCATTCTGAAATGCAACCAAGTAAGCTATGAAGCTAGCTTATTCTGTAGGTGATTTAATAAAATACAAACAGATATGGAACAGTTATAGACAGCAGAGGGGTGAATTCTAATGAAAGCATAGTACAGTTTATCATGAGCTTCTTCTTTCAAATAGCAAAACAATATACAGCGAACCTTGATTTAACAGACTTCAAAAAAGCAGGTGCTTGCTTCTTTAAAAACTAGTCATATATGTTTTGGACATGTGCACTGTTATAAATGCATTCAGATTAAAAGACTTTAGGCATGAATAGACACCACTTCCCTGTATCAATTGGTTAAATGAAAAGTCCACTATAATACATAATACTTTCCTAGAATGATGTGATTTTTCACACCCAAATAGGGAATAGAAAGAATTAAATTCTACATGCAACACACACCTCAGAGGCCCTTCTACATGTGTTGCCACACTGTCAGCTATTAGGTGTGTGGCATCGGTACCCAGGACTTTTTTGACTTTGATGCTCTGTAGCTCCCTCCTCTTCCTATAGAGAGTCACCTGACATTGACTCTTATGTTTGTTTGGTGACAACATTTTTAAAATTTTCCCTTTTTTAATTTTCCCAGGTGTTTTTAAACATTAGCTGAAACTGATTTTCTCTGGATCCAACATCATATCCAGTTATTCTAAGCCACAGACATCAGAAAGTTGCATTCTCAGATTAAAACAATTTATCAAATGTTCTCTTAAGTCCAAGCAAGAGAGTTCACAAGAGAATCCAGGGTTTATTCATTTTATGCAACTTAAATCATTAACATTCTTCACATGAATTACATATCTGAAAAGCCCTTTTAGCAAAAGAGGAAATAGTATGGGGAATAAGAAAACCTTCCCAACCTTGTGATAGAAGGAAAGATTGCCTCAAAAGCCAGTTGACAAAAATCAGGGCAATTCTCACCTCCCTTTCCTCCTTCAGCCACAGCAACAGCTCTCAAAGAAGTGCTATCTGGAAAGGCATCTCAGGCTCTGACAAATGCATGTTTTGGTAAATTGGTGTCCAGCTTCAGACCTATTCAATGATGGGGGGGGTGCAGCTTACTGCAGGCCACTGCTGATGGGGCAGGCCTGCAGATCATCATGCGTCAGTTGTGCTTGGTGACTTTGGCTCCAACACAGTCTGCTGAGATTCCAGCAGTGGCCATACTAAGGGCGCCTACTGGGGAAGAGAGTGGCGGAGGCAGGCCAGGGGAGAAAAGGCATTTTAAGTGAGCATGGCCCTAAGCAGGACTAGGCTGGAATGAAGAGGCAGGACAGGAAGAGAGGAGTGAGAGGGGCAAGGAGAAGAGCTTCAAAATCTATAGGGAGGCCAAGGTGATGATGGCAGGTGCCTAGGTGGAAGCTGAGGGCCAGACAGGCCCTAGGAGGCAATTCTCCCTTCCCCCCACCAACCTGTGAACAACAGTGGTTGCAATCCCCTCCTCAGGGATACTTTGGGGCTTCCCTGTGAAGACAGCAATCAGAAGCCAGCCCCAGTGGAACCTGAGAGACCAGCCTGAGTGACGACAAGAGGCCCCTCTCCTTCCTTAGGAGGTAGAGCTTCCTTCCCCACTCCTCTTTACACCCCTCCTGGAGCGCACAACTGTTTTGTCATAAAGCTACAAAGCATTGGTCTGGAGGCAGAACTCCACATTAGAATATTAGGAATACATGTACAGGACTAACAAAGCACATGATCTGGGTCAGCATGATGCTCCTGTGCACACATGGGAAATACTAAAATCTATAGTACTGTTCCTACTGAAAGCAGTCCTATGTTACATGGAGAGCAAGCATAAGCCCTTATCAATCTTGCATGTTACATGGCAGTAACTAATTGCAACAGGTATTTCAGTACTACCATGGTTCTCATAAAGATGATTTTAAAAATGTCATTCAGTCTTTGCTCTATGGCCCCAGCTGTGGACTTTTGTACAAATGAGCATTTAATGAACACTCATGCTCCAACATTTACTGATATGCAGAATTCAGAAATCAAAACACCATGCCCATCTTCTTCAACTGAATCTGTTTACATCATTCTCTGTTCTTTCAGAGTTTAGCAAGAGTATGTCACAACGCCTATTTCTTGTGAAGTGATATGTTTGTTTCGGGTGCAGAAGATTACTCAGTTGAAAAGACAAGGTCATATGCTGCCGGCAAGAACAATCAGGATTATCTAAGCATGTAGTACAAGACAAACATAATAGCCCTACTGAATCAAACCAAGGATCCATCTAAGTCAGCAACCTGGCCAAACATTATTTCCCCAGGCCAGATATGAGCCATGTAGTAGCAACAGCAGCAGCCAATTGGGGTATGATCCATCTAGGAGAGCAAGAGAGGGGAAGAGGCTGAGGAAGGACCCATGTTTCCTCCATTCAGACCAGGATGAGGAGAGACCTCCCCACTGGAACATTTAAAACAGTGCGTCCTGTAGGCCATTTCTGGGTGGGTGCCATATTTCCCCCAGGCCTGGTATGAGTGCTGGGCTGCCAGCAGTGGGATCAACACCAAAGAAGATTATCTCCTTGGGTTTGCCACTTGGGAGATGATATGAGGATGAGGGCCATACTGCGTTCCTCCATTAACCATATGTCTATGGATGTGGTTGTGTAATTTGCATATTCTTCCTCATTTATCCTTGTTTCCACTTCCCTTCCTCTGTTACTTTCCTACGTCCCTTAGATTGGAAGGACTTTGAAACAAGGAACTATCTCAATTCCTTTCTTTTGTAAATCACTTTGAGAACTCTTTGTTTAAAAGCAGTATATAAATACATTGAATAAATCAGAGCACCAGGAAACTTCTAAATCAGCAGTTTCCAATCTTTTAACCGCCACAACCCACATCGTTCTCTGTGGTGGGTCATGACCCAATGTTCAATGGTGGGCAACCTTCAGTCTCAAAAGACTATGGTATAAGCCTACAGCACCCAGTAGTCCCAGGCAGTCTCCCATCCAAGTACTAACCAGGCCTGACCCTGCTTAGCTTCCGAGATCAGACGAGATCGGGCATGTGCAGGATAACAGTTGCTGCCAATGCTGCACTGCAAAGCCTTACTGGGAGCCCTGGGGGGCCACTTCCGGGTTGTGCCAGGCCCATGACCCACTCCATTAACGTCAGCAGGCCTCAGAATGCCTCTCAGAAGTGACCAAAAGTTGTGGAAGCAAACTAGAAGTTGCTTCCAGTTGCTTCTGAGAGGCATTCTGAGGCCCGTGGAAGCCAATGAAGTGGGTTGCAGGCCTGGCATGACCCAGAAGAGGCATCTAGGGGCTCCCAGCAAGGCTTTGCAGAACAGCACTGAACATTGGGTTGCAACCCACAGTTTGAGAAATGCTGGACTATACCATTTTAGAAAGCAGATGAGAAGTTTGTTTTTTTCCAATGCTCTCTTACATTTAACAACAACAACAACAACAAAATCACTGGCATATCAGTGTGAAAAGATTACACTCTCCTGTGCTAGCTTCTTATTTACAGGGAAACATGTTGCTGCTGTTTTTAACATTTGGGATAATTTCAAAAAATGCTCTATCTACAATAAGCAATGGTACCATCCATACTCCACCACCACATTCTGCTGCATAAAAACCACCTTACAGTGATGGAAGAGGATGGAGAGCAAGATGGTGACTTGCTTTGGCCCTTTGCATTTCTTTATAATCTTTTCCAACAGACACTTTACTGCAGTGCAGGCTCTTCCAGGAACAGTAGCCTCACATGATATATCTGTGGATGAGTCTTGGTTTTCCTCACTGTAGCTACGGAATCAAACACTAACACACCAAAATCCAGAGATGTGTTTGGGGGAAATACATTTGCAAGGTATTTTCCTTTGGAATGACCCTCCAGCATACATTGCTTTTTAGTCATGCTAGACATTATGCAGAACAACAGGTGTTTCTTTTAAACTTAAGCCTTTTCTATTGTCTTTGGGAGTTTCTACTCTAGAAAAAAATCACATAGTACAGAATACAACATCATAGCCATTCAGATTTTTTTTAAAAGTACTTTCACCTGTTAATTCTTGCCACTGAATTCCATAAGAGAGCAATTATTTTAACTTCTAGAGTCTGCCTACATTAGAGAACCAGCTACGCCACAAAATGTTTCTTTACCTAGAAATCAGGGTTACTGACTAAATGACAAACAAATCTGGTTGCAAACACAATTACAAGGAAATATTCTCATTGACCGCAGTAAGACTTACTTTTGAGTAAACATGCACAGAACTGCACTGTGAAAATCTTCAATGATGCTTTCCTTTTGTGGGTGATAGTTACTCAGAACATAACCTCTCTTCTCTGACTAGTCATATTTTACTTGTGGAATTTTAATTTCTGTCTCATTTACTTAGAGCATTTGCAGAGGTTGATAAAGATTTCACAACTATGCCGTGCATACATCCAAAAACAAGCAAGAAGCGTTCTGCTGAAGCACTTTTTCACATCTTACAGGAACTCTCTCATTTGAATTCACATCATTTACAAGTCATCATGGCTAGGATTGGGCTTTTGGTTGCACTATTTTTTCTTAAATACACAAGCAGGCAATTGGCACTTCTCTTTTCACCCACCCCCCCACCCACAGGTACAATTCCCCCCCCCAAAAAAAATCTCACAATTGCAGTTAGTACCTCTCTTACTGTCCCTCCCCTCACTCATCCCCACCTTCCAAAGGCCCACAATCACTTGCCTCACATTCTCTCTCTTTCCTCCCACTCCAGCTGAATCCTGCAGTTGTTTCAATCATGTCTCTTCATTGCTTAACACCCCACGTCTCTCCGCTATGTGCTCAATCTGACCTCTCTTTGCCAACACTTTCTGGCATAACACTTTAATAACAATCTGATCACCCTACTTCAAAACATTTTTCCTCCTTTCCAGAATCACATATACTTTCTTCTCCAAATTTCTTGTGAGTTTCTTTGTCATGTAATGATTTAATTGTATTAATTAAAAATTAACTGTAACGTAGTAATTTAATGTAAGTAAAAAAACTGATAGTGTGCCTTGACAATTTTAGTGCCTTGTCAGTGTGCTGTGAGCTGAAAAAGGTTGAAAATGGCTGGGGTAGAGCAATGTTTCTCAAACTGTGGGTCAGGACCCACTAGGTGGGTTGTAAACCAATTTCAGGTGGGTCCCCATTCATTTCAATATTTTATTTTTAATGTATTAGACTTGATGCTATCATGGTATGTGACTGCATTTGGGGAAATGTTACAGATCTGTACTTTTAACAGGCTACTTTGTGTTTTGTTTTTGTTTTTAATATATTTTATTTATTTATTACAGATACAGGAAAGGAAATAGGTTTAACTTTGGGTGGGTAGAACACAGGTTACACATAAGGTTTGGCCCCAGATTCCAACATACATCATTCAGTTAACACAAAAACATGCTACTCTGTATATGCTTTTAACAATGATAGCCAATGGGGTTTACCCCTGGGTAGAATTGCAGCCTAGGATTGTTAAAAATTTTCCTGCTTAGTGATGACACTTCTGGTCATGCCATTACTTCCGGTGGGTCCTGACAGATTCTCATTCTAAAAAGTGGGTCCCGGTGCTAAAAGCGTGAGAAGCACTGGGGTGGAGAATGGGACATAGATATAAACAATAAATAATAATGTGTAGTTTGGTCTTGTAACAGTAAAAGAAGAATACGAGACGGACAACATCAACACCACACTGTACCAAGCTCTCAAGTATTGTGCTATGAGGGGTCTCATGTGGGCATATGGGAACTTCAAAGCTTCCCCCTCCCTCCTGTGTGGCTAGGAGATGGGGGAAGGGATAGGGATAGGGAAGTGGTGGGGTAGGGGGCGGGATCAGTGCCTTCTGCTTTCTTTTATCACCCAAGACAATGAAAATTTCCCTCCAGGGAAGAAAGTAACCACCAAGTGATGTGCTTGACTGAGCATGTTGCTCTGCTGTCTCATGTTCAGGTGAGAATTGGGACCTTCAGGGGTTTTCAGGAAGGCTTTTGGGAGCTTGTGGACCCGGCCTGGTTGACCTTTGATGCCAGTGATGCAGAAGACTGCCGAATCCCCCATCTTCTATGCCTTACTTTCTTGCAGCTAGTGCTTCAAGTACTTTTCTACTTCCCAACTTTCAGAGAGAGAGAGTTGGGTGCCCTTCTCCTTCATAGAACTTTTATTGTTAAATTCCCACCTGCTCCTTTACGTGTGAAGGGGGGTCTGTGGCTATTTGTAGGAATGTACTGGGAGGGTCCATGTTTCTCTCTTTCTTGGGTGGTGTTTTGGGACATTTTTCTGATGTGCTAGTTTGGATTTGCCAGGGGTGTGTTTTATCTGTTGATCTTGACTATGACAGAGCATGACTATCTTACTCAACCTGCTGGAAACTCCACTGGTGCAAATGGAAGTTTCATTCTAGGTCAGATAGCTATGGGGGGGGGAGAGTCTGGATAAAATACTATTTTGAATGATTTATTATTTTCATTTATTTGTATAAAATCTTCTAGAAAGTCTTTTAGTTTTTTCAAAACAACACCTAAGGCAGTACATAGAATTAATTTTCCAGTTGTTTTAAGTGAGACATATCTAGTAGTGCTAATTTAAAAAAAAAAAAGACACACACATAATCTGACAAAGGCAGGTTTGATCTATGAAAGCCACAACGATCCTTTTCTTTCTTTAGCATTTGAGGTGGTGTGACATTTCTTACTATACTTTCAAAGGAAGCATGAAAAATGTGAAATGAATAGATGCTCTCACTTCCCATAAAAACCTTTTCTTTGACAGAGTTCTATCACAGGGAGGAGAAATGCCGTCAACTCCATAAAAGGATAGTCTGACATAATCACTCTTAAAAACAGCATGCAAAGGGGAAATGGTTGCTAATGACATGTGTGGCCAACAGCAGCACAACACTGGGGTCTTCATAATCTTCTGAAACGTGAGTTCAGAGAATGTTAAGATGTTAACATTTTATTTTCTTCAAAATGGTAATTAATTGTTGCAGGGAGTTAACTTTTTTGATGTGGTAATCAAGGAAATATTTCTTTAATCATAGAGAGAAGTAACTAAGGAGGAATCTTTATGATACATCAATAGTTTACTGATGAGATAAACAAGAGAGCCAGGACAGTAGTTAACTTTTATTCAATTGTTATTTTTATTCAGTCACCTTTTATTTCAAGGACAAATTATTAGCATTAGCCTTATATAATAGGTATTTGGAGGCAAAATAGAAGAATGCCTTTAAGAGAAAAAGTATTCTTCTAGTAAATTTTTGTTGTTTTAATAACAACAACCCTGGATACTGAAGCCAGGATGGTTTCTAAAAAGATGTACTCTTTGGCTTAGCCAAGAAGAGGCCTTGGTAGTCTGTTATTTCTGAAAGTATTCTGAAATAGAGATAGTACATCTGGTTCTGGACAAATGTTGATAGAACATGGAAAAAACAACGGTCTTATGGCACCTTAAACATCTGATGGCTTATAATCCTCAAAGCTTCTGCTACAACAGATTCATTAATCGTTAAGGTGCCACAAGACTCTTTGTTGTTTTGCTGCAACAGACTAACACAGATAGTTCAATTTGCCTCTGAAAAATAAACATTGACATGCATTCTCTTATTTAGCTTCTTTTTTGTTTCTCACATATTTATTTTGGTTACAAAATCTGGAAAATGACATTAAATTAATGCCATGAGCTTGGGCAGAATGGAACCATAACACTCTGCCAGTTAAACATATTACAACATTTCAAACTAATTTTTATTATGCAGCCATGGAAACCAATGCAGCCACGTGCACACTCAGCAGCCTTGGATGCATGTAAGAAATCAACAGTTAGAACTGTACCAATCAGCCATTAGGCAAAAAGCAAGGCAGCTTTTTTTCTGCCATCATTACCAAACACGTTTCATAGCATTATCCAATTCTTCTCACTCCATACCTTGTTTCTTGGTTTTCTACTATATAACACAGCTAATGTAGCTGTACAGTATGAAGGAATGATTGGTCTGGAAGAAAACATTTCAGCCTCTCACAACCTGACCCAAACAACTAATGAACATGATTACACAAATGCCTGCTGCCTGCTTCTGAGCATATAATTGCCCTTAACAGGATTCAAACTATGTTTGCCTCAAATCCACTGCTGTTGTTTTACAACTATTGCAAACTTGATCATTAGGAATCACATGCTAACAAGGTAGTATGATACATGGAACAGCAGTGCTATCTAATTATGTGAGATACTTGATGTTGACACTTGAAACCAGAAATTGCTAGGAGTTGCACTGGTGGTGGCTTTTCCTTCCTTCCTTTTTCTGTTAGAAGAAGCAGCTAGATTTTGTTTTGCCAAATGAAAAATCCAGTGTAATAAAGGAAGGAGTATAGTGCAATCCTGTGTATGTTTACTGAGAACTATATAGTGCAATCCTGTGTATGTTTACTGAGAACTAATCCATGGCAGGACAGTGTGCAAAAGACTAAGGGTACAATCCTAACCAGGTCTACTCAGAAGTAAGTCCTATTTTGTTCAATGGGGCTTATTCTCAGGAAAGTGTGGTTGGGATTGCAGCCTTACAGCCCAATCCTATCCATACTTTCCTGGGAGTAAGCCCCATTGACTCTAATGGGACTTAGAGTAGGCATGCATAGGATTGGGCTGTAAGTTATTTCCAAGTTATTTTTGCTGAAGAAATATCATAAAACTCATCCCAGTGAATAATTTCTTGAAAGTTTTACAGAGAGAAGAAAGCAACCATGCTTTATTATACCTAAACAATAACGCCATACTATGTAACAATGAAAACTTTAGAGATGGCCGGTGGGGAAGGGGGCAAAGAGATTTTCTGCTCTTGTAAAAAGGGGATACAGCCTAGTCATCAGAACAAAAATGTAGAAATAATTTTCATAGACCAGCATCCTGTTTATATAACCTGGCCATAAGATAATACAGTTGTGAAGCAATCTGGGTTGCTAACTATACCACACACAGGACTCAGCAATGTATGAAACACCATGGAAGGCTGGAACTTGAAGCCACAGAAATGCTTCTTCAGCCTTCACAGCCAAAGCCACTTCTAATTTTTTAAGCAGTATGAGCTGCAGAGAAAGCATATCAACCTTATTTCTTTTCTCTCAATTATTCCTGCTTCATAAAGACATTTTTTGAGCTCACAATGGGCAACATAGCTAACATAGCCAGGTAGTGTAAAAAAATTATTGTACTAGATAAAATCTTACACAGCAAAATAAATAAATAAAAGGGAAATGAGTAGTGGAAGTGTAACAAATTGTTAAAATATTTTCACAAATATTTGTGAAATCCAGCAGTACTGGGCTAAAAACAAAGAGAAAATGGTTTGTGAAGAGAGGGGTCTTAGCAGGCATATACACAAGACAGCATATGACAAACCTAACCCCACCCAACACATCATTAAACAAGAAGTTTAATGTCAACAAGTGTTGTATCACTTTTAAGCTACAATTTATGTACTGTATCGCAGTTTATTCAAAATGCACTACTTCTGGAGCCTGTCTAGCTTTGCGACATGTTTCAAGAGAAGTAACTGAGTGTCAAGAACC
The DNA here is from genome assembly GCF_035046505.1 of Tiliqua scincoides. Taxonomy (NCBI): domain Eukaryota; kingdom Metazoa; phylum Chordata; class Lepidosauria; order Squamata; family Scincidae; genus Tiliqua; species Tiliqua scincoides. Next base: position 102,281,846 of record NC_089823.1, read on the forward strand.
TTGGCAAGAGTATAATGTAATATTTAAGAATTGGGATATGACAACACAGTTTCCCTAAAAAGATTCAAAGACTCAATCACATGGAAAAACTTCACACCAACTTCAAACTACAATTTGTTGTATTCCTTAATGACAAAATCTTGAAGGCCTGCAGACAGTTTGGCCCATTTGCTAAAATACATGAAAAATACAGGATATTCAATACATTCTGCTACTTGGATTTCCTTGTACACATTGCTAATCCCTGGTATTCCCACTTCTTCTGTCCACTCTATTCCCCCTAACAGCACTCAACTGATCCTGTTTGGGCTGTCGACTCATACTGAAACTATTCTTGGGAGAATTTTTTTCCCCCAACATGATATAATGTTGGAAATTCCTGGAAGCCTGTCAAAATCTCCAGGCTTGCTTTCAGTAATCACCTGGAGATTAGTGCTGATTCCTGGAGACTTCAGGCCAGTCCTGGAGGATGGGCAACACTTTCCTGTTCTGAACCCTGTGTGGAAGACTATGGTCAGAGGTTACATGGATGGCTATTAGAGAGAGGGTCCTTTTCTGGAGTAAGAAAAATTAGAGTCGCAGAACTTAGTAGCAACTTTTAGATGGGCAAGTATGTTGCAAAACAACGAAGAGTCTTGTAGCATCTTGAGTAATAACTTTATTGTGGGATAAGTTTCAGTGGATTACAGGCCATTAAATCAGATGCATGAAGTGTCATCTCAGGGCCCAATCCTATCCAGTTTTCCAGTGCCGGTGCAGCCATGCCAAGGGGGTGTGCACTGCATCCTGTGGAGGAGAGGCAGTCATAGAGGCCACTTCAAGGTATAGGAACATTTGTTCCCTTACCTCGAGGCTGTGTTGGGGCTGCACCAGTGCTAGAAAGTTGGATAGGATTGGGCCCCCGGCTGGCAGGGACAGATACACTTGCATGCACAGAGAAAAAGAAAAATAATTGTAAAAGTCACCAGGCTGTGAGATGGAAGAGATCAGTGATCATTATTATATAAAGTCACAATTCATAATAACAGGAAGAGTTAAAGCATTCTCCCTATTTGTTTGTTTATTTTTTGCAGCATTAATATACCGACTTTCTTCCCAAGGGGGCTTACAAAAGTGTAACTACAGAAAAAGTAAAAATCACACTTAAAAACAATTTTACCCTGCCCTAAAAATCCATAAACCATTAAAACAAACTTAAAACAACCATAAAACATAATTACAACACAAGAGCAACAGCAACACCTAAAAAGGACAAGTCTGCAAAAGCTTGTAAAAGCTTCCTAGCTGAGCTAACTAACAGTTCAATCCTGACCAAAATTTCCATGCTGTGGTGCAGCGGAGCCAATGCAGCCTCCATGGTATCCTGCACAGGAACAGAGGCTGCAGAGGGTCTCCTTGAGAAAGGGGACCTTTGTCCCCTAAGGTAAAGCCCCAGCAGCCTCTATGGGCCTATTCAAATTCATGCCAGTGAAATTGCTGGGGCAAAGCCAAGCAGCTCCAAGATGGGCTTTCAGGCTCAGGAGGGGGAATATGGAGGAGGCCTCATTCACTGACCCCACACCCTCCTCCCCACTTCTGCTCTGTTATTTATTTATTTTTCACATTTTTATACTGCCCTTCCTCCAAAAAGCTCCCCTCCTTTTGTCCTCATAACACCCGTGTGGTACTTGAGGCTGAGAGAAAGTGACTGGCCCAAGGTCACCCAGAAAGCTTCATGGCTGAGGGGGGATTTGAACTTGGATCTTCCAGGTCTAAGTCCACCTCCCAAACCACTACACCACCCTGTTACTCCTTCCCTGCCCCCATTCTGTCCTTCCCACCCTTCTGCAGTCCTGCAGAGTGGGAACCACAGCTGTCCTGCAGAGTGCTTATCTTCTCCAGAGGGTGCTTCCTTCCAACTTGCAGTGGGAGACTGGCACAGGCCTTTCCACTGGCGGGATGGGCCTCCCCGCTGGCACATTGTGCCTTATGGCATGTTTGTGACACTGCGTGTGCCGCTGGTGGAGGCCAGGATAGGATTGGGCTGCCTGAACACAATCCTATGCGTGTCTACTCAGAAGTAAGTCATATTGTGTTCAATAGAACTTACTCTCAGGAAAGTGTGTATAGGATTGCAACCTAATGTGCTGAGTCAGGAACAATGATTTTCTATTAGAGCCTATAAGGATTGGTCTGAGCTGTAAAAGAAGTACCTAGAACTTAGTAAAACTAATCTTAGTTCAAAAAAATCTCAAATGTCATGGTGTATTTACTGGTTCCTAAACCTTTTCCTTGTTGCAAAGATTAAAGACTTCCCTTCCCCACCTTACAACAAATACTTCAAATAAAAGCCTCATTTTATTTATTTAAAGCATTTGTACCCCACCCTTCAGATGACAAGGCATTCAGAGCAGCTTCCATAAAAATCAAACAATGCAGTATAATTACAATAGAAAGGGGTTGGAAAGGAGATGCTTTGCTTGCTTCCTTTTGCTTTTTTCTCACAGGGCAATTGGTATTTCTACAGCCACTGTGAAATGAGGAGGGGCATGGCACAGTCCAAGCTTAAAGAGGCACTAGCAGGTAGAAGTGGCAATGGAAGTTCATTGCCCTGCTGGCTTTGTTGTTTTTTTGTTGCTGTTTTCCTTCTCCTCATCCATCTCACAGGCCAGTTTGTTTTCCCCTGGCCTCTGTGAACTTGGGTGGCACAGTCTAAGGTTTAAGAGACACCAACAGGTGAAGATACTGTCATAAGATTACCATCATATTCTCACTTCCAGAAAGTAGTTTTCTCCATTTACAACTTTGCTGGTTTGTTGACAAAGGCAATTAAGGGCACAATCCTAACCAACTTTCCTGCACAGACCTAGCTGCATTGCAGCCCCAAGGTAAGGTAATAAATATGACCTTACCTTGAGGGGGCCTCCTTGACTACCTCCCCACTGCAGGATGCAGTGCATGCCACATTGGCACAGCTATGTCAGTGCGGGAAAGTTGGTTAGGATTGTGCCCTAACTGTAGAGTTCACATGTGCATTTAGGTTAATTCCAAAAAACCACAGGCATAGTTTTGCTCACTTCCTTTCAAGTTCAAACTGCTTTTTCTCATTTCAGACTTTTGATTCTCTATAAACTGATGTACTGAAAACCCAGGAATCCCCCCAACCTTTAAAGTTTACAGATATTAAGTTTCCAGAACATCGACCTACCAACCTTTTGAAAAGAGGAACATGGTTGTTCATCATTAATGATTCTATCTCTTCTATTGTTTTTGCTAGGTCTTCTCCTGAGCTTGTTGAAGACCAACAGTTACAAAAATGAACTGCAACACCACTGCTCCTAATGAGTCACGCTGTGATCTATATGAGCACCGAGATTCAGCACGTGTGTTATTGCCTATATTCTACAGCTTTGTTTTCATAATCGGAGTGCTTGGAAATGGACTTGCCCTCATCGTGATCATTAAAAACAGAAAAAAGATGAATTCTACAACTCTTTATTCAACAAATCTGGTTGTGTCAGATATTCTTTTTACTACGGCTTTGCCTGCAAGAATAGCTTACTATGCACTAGGCTTTAACTGGCCATTTGGAGAAGCACTGTGCAAACTTATAGCACTCATCTTCTACATCAACATTTACGCAGCTGTGAATTTTATGACTTGTTTGAGTATCGACAGATTTGTAGCTGTGGTTCATCCTTTACGCACCAAGATCAGAAGAGTTAAATGTGCCAGATACATTTGTTGTTTCGTGTGGTTTCTCGTATTCAGCCAAACTCTCCCATTACTAGCACAACCGATGTTGGCTAAAGATGGAACATGCATGGAATATCCAAACTTTGAAAAAATCCCACATCTTCCATGGATTCTTCTTGGTGCCTGCTTCATTGGATATATAGTTCCACTTGGGATTATACTAATCTGTTATACTAAAATCAGTTATAAACTCTGCCAAAACACAAAAGAAAACCCACTTGCTGAAAAATCAGGAACAAACAAAAAAGCTATCAATACAATTATTTTTATCATTGTTGTCTTTGTCATCTGTCTGACCCCCTACCACGTTTCCATTATCATCTATATGATTAAGAAGCTTTTACTGCAAGGTTGCCAGCCTGAGTGCAGTCACCTACAAATGTTCCAGAAGACTCTCCACTACACTGTGTTCCTGATGAACTTAAACTGCTGTTTTGATCCTTTAATATATTTCTTTGCATGCAGAGGCTACAAGAGAACAATATTGAAAATACTGAGACGTCAAGGAAGCATATCAGTCTCAAGTGCTGCCAGAACAGCTTATGATGAAAGCTCTCGTGACGTTGGAGACGCACAACTGGCTACTCTTACAACAACTTTGAATGGAAAAAGATGAATGCAAATTCCCACTTGAAACAGACTTAAAGGTGTCAATTAAAAACAACAACAACAACAAAAGGCGCAAATTTTTCAAACACACCTTTTCCAAACACGTTTAGAATGTTTGGGGAGGGAAAGGTCATATGGCACATACTGTGTCAGGAAAATAAAAACAAGCATTTTCCTTGCTTTTTATTTGGTTTCATGTAATGCCTTGTTTCCAGAATATTTTCACCACAAAGTATAGCATATTCTTTACATGTTCATATTTGGATCTTAATAATCTTGGCCAAAGGGCTAAATCACATTATGAAGTGGCTCTCCAACACAGAAACAAGTTAAACTTGAATTTATCTGAATGACTGGACTCTAGTTCATACACACTTGGTTACTATGCCTGGCACAAAAGTGATGGATGAAATGAAGATTCTTGGAAGGAGAATAAGATGGCATGATATACTGTGGGAAAAATGGGAGAGGGGTTGCCAATCCTCAGCCATGTCTGTCCCAAAAGCTATTTGCTGCAGTGCTTATTGTTAGTTGTTCGTATTGTTTTGATTACTGATTTGTTCCTTTACATCCCAAATCCGGAACTTTTGTTTGAATGGGTCTTGTACTTATGCATTTCCATCCCTCAGATTTAGGGAACTGTTACTTTAATCAGAATCATGTGCATGGTTTGTTTGTTTTAACTTTGAAACTGTACAGACAGCTGTGCTTTGGAACACACCAGTAACTTTATTAGGACTGGGAAGTTTGCAAAAAAAAATAAATAAATGAGGGAGAACATAAGAAAATCCATGAGCTGCCTGTGAAATTGGACGGTAACAAAAATGTCACAGAAAAAGAAAAATATTTAATTAAATAAGGGATTGGTGAATGATTATATATTGTAAGTGCAAAATCATATTTTTTAAATTGCAGTTTAAAAACCTTACAAATAAAAAATAAACAGGCAGAAAAATGACTGTGGTGTCGGCCATTAATAAATATTTGACAATACAAATAAGAGCTAGAGCAGGAAAGATGGTACTTGGTTTTCCACTCAGCTAAGTTTCCAGCTAAGAAACACAGAAGCAGATACACTGATTGACAGACATGGAACAAAGTTCTGATGGAACAAGCTACTGATAATATTTTTATAGACAAATCACATGCACGTCAGCTGGTATGTATCATTAAACGAGTTCTCATACTTCCTGATGTTGCTTGTGCTACCATCCTATGTGCCTAAAAATAATTGTGTAGTGATACTTAAAAACAGTTAATCTGCAGTAAACAATGAAGAAGGGGCAGCTGCTTGTGCAGGTGTGAAACAGTGGCTGGATAGAAGTGAAAAAAAGGAGAGGAGTGAATGCTATTGCCAGTTCCCTTGCAACTTTCTTCAGTTTATGGACAAACAGATTTATCACTTATCTCAGACAGGAGAATCCCCATGTTGACCTGGTGCTAGGAAGCACAGATGTGAAACTAGTTCAATGTTTAGAATTGCAAGATGTTTTTGTTTTTACCATGTCGAATATTTGTTTTTTGGTTTGCAACTGTCAAGGAAAGAAGTGCCTCTCTTATTTGCCTGTAAAAATGTTATAAACAGCTACTCTTAAGTCCATATACAAGTATATACTCCAAATTAAAACAAAATCAAAGTTCTTTTTCTGGTTTTATATCCCTGAAGTTTTCTCAATGTTTTACTTCCAAAAAAAGATCAAAAGTTAGGATGATTGAAGGGGTAAGAGTCCAATCCTGAACTCTTCTGCACCAGTGGTACAAGCTTGCCACCAGCGCTGGGTGTCATAAGCACATTTATGACACCCTTGATATAGGGACTGCTGGTGCCAGCCCAGCGCCACTTGGTGCTAAGCCCAGCGCTGAACAGATGCCACCCAGAGCAAGGGTGAGCTCCAGGAGGCAGTAAGGTTTGTCAGGGCGGGCGGAGGCGTTCCAGGTGGGGGAGGGTTGGATCAGGGAGGAACCGGCGTGGGAGAGGTGTGGGACTGGCGGAGCCCTGCTCTGCAAGATCCGGTGCTCCATACTGAGCTGAAAAGCACAACACAAAGCTCCTCCATTCTATGTCACCAAAATAGCTGGCACAAACTGAAGGAGACCCCCTGAGGGAACTGCACCCTTACTCAGGGGAAGGGGCTGAATGTCCCCTTCCCCGGAGGAGAATCCAGTGGCTGCTGCAGCACCCATAGGATGCAGTAGTAGCCACTTTGATGCTGCAGCTCCTCTGGGTGCCGCACAGCTCAGGATTAGGCTGCAAGGCATCCCACAGAATATGGAATATGCCCAGTGACTACTTTCCGTTTCATCAAATTGTGATAGCAAACTTCATGACAAACAGATAACCAGAGTCTGACGTAATAAAATTTCATATAATTGAATCATTTACATATATTATAAATATATGCTAATATATTAATATAAAGAACATTCAGGAACACTACCAAACAAGTTTTTTTTCATAAAGAGTTACACAGTCTTTTCAAGGGAAAAAAGACTCGCGTAAAATCATGCTGTATTTAGTCCCACTGTTTTCAACCAGGGAGCATTAAACATGCCTTAAACTTTTTCCACTGCAACAAGAGGTGTTTAAAGCATTCAACTTTGAATGGATCGCACAATTAATTCATTAGTCACACTAATGTATGGTATTTTGTCCCAATTTCCTCACTGAATTTTGTCAACTACTGGGGTGATTTAAATCCAAGTAATTGTATATTATGTAAATGAAACTACTATTAGGATATAATTCAGATGAAAAAGATAACAAAATGGAACACCCTACTTAAAAAACTGGCAGTGGTTCTGTTTTCATTTCAGCAGACAGAAATCTAAAATGGCATGAGACAGAACTGTGGGCCAATCTATTAAAAACTACTTCACAGGCAGATGACAGGGGACACTAAAACAGGGGGTAGGCCCAGTAACCAGAAAGAGAAAACCAGAAAGTTCAAAATGAAAGATTGCTGTTTATCTTTTCACAGTTGCAGCTGGTGCAACTGTGGTGGTCACAAAAGCAGAATGAATTACTATGCTTTTTATCCATTGTTATATACCAAAATTCTAACCACCAGGGAAAACATATTAGGAGAGCATTTGACAATTGATTATTCTGTGCAGATAAGTCAATTTGTTTTGAACTTTAAATTTAAAGTCAATTAGTTAAAAGTATTCTCTATGATCTCCAGAGGAAGGGATCACCACTATCCTATGTGGATCAAAGTCAGGCTTCCTCCAGCAAACAGATGCAACATGGTTGGCAGGGTGGGGTATTGCACAAATCAACAGCATGAGGGGCCAGCAGCAACAGCGATGTATTTATATAGCATTTTGCCTGAATACTCAACATTATTACATTACCTTTATAAGATATTGTTTTCTCTAGACTCTGAATATCTACATATATGGGAAGGCCCCCATATCAGCGGATCCCTTATCCACTTATTCAGTTATCCACGGATCAGGTCCGGGGTCCCCCCTTTGTGCCCTCTCCAGAGGCGAGGGAAGCTGAAATCTCCTCACCTCCGGAAGAGCTTCAGAGCTCAACAGAGGCCAAGCTCATCCTTGGCCTCTGCCAAGCTCAGACTGAGCTTTAAATCTCAAAACACATGACTTCTGGTTTCACAGAGAAACTGGAAATGACATTTTCAATGCCTTATATGGCATTAGGAGGCCTGGGGAAGCCCTCCAGGGTTTCTCAGTGAAAGTGGAAGTCATATGTTTTCAGCTCTAAAGCTCAGTTTGAGCTATCTGCGGGGTTTCTGGAACGGAACCCCCACGGATAAGGGCGCATGCCTGTACCCTTGTAAAACAGTGTGTAAATTTAAAAAAAAACACAACTGCAAGCAAAGAATTGACTGGTTAATTCAAAATAATAAGTGCAACTAAGCCTCCACCTAGCCTTCCTTTTTTTCCTGTCTCATGTGCTTTTTTCCTTCAATCCTCTATCTACCCTTCCATTTGAATCCTGGTTCTTGGTCCACTTCCTACTCTGCACCCTTCCTTCAGCTTCCATGCCTTTAGGCTCTCAGGTCCATACTTCCCTATCTGCAGTATTCACTTCCCAGTTCTCAGCCTTTCCCACAAGTCTATTCCTGTACCTAGGATTTAGGAGATTTAATCCCAGGTGACAGTGCTCTCTTTTCCTACAGCAACAATACTGCAAACATCCTGTTGTTCCCTGAGCACATCAAATGTCTTTGAACATTCTATACTGTCACCCCAGTTCAGCCAATGAGTGCTAGATAAGTTACCACCACAAGAACAATATAATATAGATTTATAAAACATAACATAATAATCAGCATCAAAGTACAGTATTTGCCTAAAAACAGCAAAGTCGTGTATTTCATTTTCCAAGAGACCTGTAAACTAGGTCAGGAATACTATTTCCATGTTACACATGTAGTGATGGTGAGGCAGTGACTGCCTATGGCCATTGATGAGTCATGAACTTACATTTCATCACCCATGCTCTTTGCTACTATGGCTGCAATCCTAACCTCACTTTCCTGGGAGTAAGTCACACTGAACACAACAGGACTTACTTTTGAGTAGACCTGGTTACGATTGTGCCCTATCTCATTCAAGCTCTTCCACATCTTGCTGTGCTTGGGATGGCTTGAGAAAAGATAAATGAGAGGTATTGCAGGAAGTTTTCAAGTGCTATTAGTTTTCCTGCTAAGAAACTCAAATTACATGAAATTTATGGATGTATTCATAATTCATTAGGAAATCTCTTGTACTTGCAAATATTGTCCAGCAACAACTCCCAAATGCTTATAATTACAGGTTGAGTCTCATTATTCGAGAGGGTTCCGTTCCAAGAACTCACTTGGATGGCAAAAATGCACTATAGTAAATCAATTTAAAAAACAAAGTTTCTTTGCTCTGGTGATTTAAAAACAGCCTTGATGACCTTTGTAATGCACAAAGAGTCTATCAGTCTCTTTCCAGGAGCTTGGGCTTCACTAGGAGGCCCAAAGTGAAGGGGGAAAGAATAGTGATAATCGCTGCCATTTAGCCTAGCCTTCTTTCACAGTGCTCAGGGGGAAGGGAGGAGTGAAGCCTGCAGAGAGAATGATTGATGGATTGTCAGCTGGCTGCCCTCTCTGCCAGTATTAAAGGACTGTTTTCCTTTAATTTAAAGGGCCCTTCTCATCAGCTTTGAGATAGAAAAATCTGTAGATACTTAGGTTATACCTGTAATCGCTTGTATGACTGTCTCTGCAACAGTGAAAAGCAGTTTTTTAAACTGTGATTTTAAAGGGGTGCATTTTTCCCCTTCTCCAGGGATCAGCACATTCCTTCTCATTTGCAGGGACCATTCGTGTTGAGTCAAATCCCTGTATAAAAAATCCATGTATAACAAAGCTGGACCTGTAGTTGCAAATGTGATGCAATGGTTTAGGCTTCAGCCATCGCTTGCTATTAACCTTCTTGTTAATCAAGCAAGATATTTCAGCATTTAGATGGCAGTGCTATCAGTGTTGCAGAGACAAGGACTATCTGCAAGAGACAAGGACTATCTGCAAAATCCAGACATCTCACAGCAATGTCTCATGATCTCCCGCAGTGGCTTCACCATGGGTGAAAAAGAGGAAGGAAGTTTGGTGACTAAGCTGGGCAGGTGACAAGAAGATGTTTCTCACTTTAAAAACATAGCCTGAAAAAGCTGAGGTGTATTTTCCCTCTGTTGGAAAATATCAGCAGTATATTCAACTGTGATCAGTGAACTAAATGAAATAATTAGCAATGTAGTTACTAGGGTTACTAGGGTTAACCCCTGCTAATTGGGTAAGAGGCACTTTTTCACGTGGGTGCTCCTTTTTTAGCAGGGGGAGAGTAACTGGCCCTCCTCACCCCAGCACTGTCTGTTCTAGTGGCTGTCTGCTGGTATTCCTTTGCATCTTTTTAGATTGTGAGCCCTTTTGGGACAGGGAGCCATTTAGTTATTTGATTTTTCTCTGTTAACCGCTTTGTGAACTTTTAGTTGAAAAGCGGTATATAAATACTGTTAATAATAATAATTAATAATAGGGCTGTCACCCAAGTTTGGGCCAGCTTGGGCAGACTGGCACAGTGGGCAGGAGAGGGAGAGTGGAACGGAAATAGGAAGGGGGCATTTATGGGCAGGGGAGGGTGGCCCAGGAGGCAGATTGAGTTGGGAGGGGGGTGGGACTGGGGTGGTGGTTCAGGCTTGATCCTAACCCTTGACCTGACCAGCTTTACACAGGCTGCTTGGATTTGCACCAGTGAAGTCACCAACACAGATCCAAGTAACCTCATAGGGCTGGCTGGCAAACGAACCAGGGTAAGAGGAATAAAATTCCCTTACTTCAAGTTGTGTCCCAGCCCACACCTACCTTGCACTGGATTCAGTGCAGACCAGTTGGCCTGCTCATTCCTGTGCAAGTTAGGATTGCGCCCTCAATCAATTAATAGTCCTTTTCTTCACTGACAGCTTCAATGAATAGCTTGGTAGATGGGGGAGGGTACTGTGGACATTATATATCTGGATTTTAGTAGGGCATGTGGCAAGGTTCTCCATGACATCCTGGTGAACACACTGTGAACATCTACCCCACATTCTCATGGACCTGCAGCAGGGTTTTTCAAACTGGGGTGCTGCTATGCCCCAGCCTGTGGGCCCTGCCCACTGCCCCCTTAAGGGGCGGGACAGTGAGGAGGCAGGGAGGAGGCATCGGCATGATCCCCAGGATCGCACCACTCAGGGGCTGCAGGGGCTTGGCTGTACTTACCAGAGCCTCCTGCAGCCTCCTGGGGGTGCGGGGACCCTGTGCAAGAGCCTGCAGGGCTCCCTGATGTTTTAGAAGTGAAAGCAGAGTGATTGTGCCCCACCTCCGCTAAACCGGAAATGAAGTGTGATCGCTCCACTTTCACTTTTGAAGCTTCAGGGAGCCCTGCAGACACTCCCACAGGGCTTCCTGCACCCCCAGGAGGCTGCAGGAGGATCTGGTAAGTGCAGCCAAGCCCCTGCAGCCCCCTGAGCGCCGCTGCCTCCCTTCCGCCCCCCAATGCCTCCCCCCTGCCCCCGCAAGAACTTAGAGCGGTTTCAAAACTCCCGGAGTGTTTGAAAACCGCTGACCTACAGTAAGGTCCATAGATAGCTGACAAACCGTTCTTCGAGAGAACTCAATGGCTCCTCTTCAACCTGGAGAGATATGAGGAGAGCGGAGCCTCACTGTCTTGGACCTAGTATTGTTCAATATCTTTTTTAATGACTTAGATGAGGGAATATAGGGGATGAGAACGAAATCTGCACATGGTATCAAACTGGGAGGGGTAGCTAATGCACTCGGACAGGAACAGGATCCAGGAAGATCTTGACAGGATGAAAAACTTGGCAAATGCAAACAAAATGCACATTTATTCTTCAACAGGGATAAATGTAAAGCTCTGCATCTTGGCAGGAAAAATCAAAAATACATCTCTAAGACCGGGGATATTTGCCTGAGCAGTAATATGTGTGAAAAAGTTATAGGCGTTTCAGTGGATGAGAAGCTAAACATGAGCTGGCAGTGTGATATGGTGGCAAAGAAGGCAAATGTGAAGGCAAACATCAGAATAGAATGGCATTGTAGTCTGAGGGTCACTCCCTCCTCAATCCCCCACATACTATGGGATTATGGTTGTCATGACTACCAATGCCAGACCAGTCTTAATACCACCACTCTAATAGCCTGGGTCCTGCCCCTATGTAAAGAGCTATGCATGGTACTTGCTTAGCACTGGCAAAGGCAAGGACAGCAGCAGGACCCCACCTAGACCTGTTTGTACTGGTCCTTTTTTTAGCTGCAACAAAATTGTAAGCAGATATTGGTTTTGCCTCTTCGCCTGGAGTGAGATGTATGTAACTTTAGCTACATGAATGTAGATGCATGTAACTTTATTCAGTGACACTGAAGTCACCAATAAATACATAATACCATTTATGTAGCAAACATTTAAAAAGATTTATACAGAGATGTTGCTATAATTATGCAAGAATGCCAAACCAAAAATTCTACTGTGTAAATCCTTGGACTAGCCTAAGATAGCTCTTTGGAGTCCACCCACCGCCATCTTGAATAATACCCAATATAATAAGACCCCTGTCTCGGTAAAAATATAGAATAATTGTGCTTTTCCTGCCATTAAAAACAAATCAGTTTTGCAACTGAAAGGGTGTTGGAAGCATATACCTCTCTCCAAACACACATTTCTTTTGAACTAATAAATCAAGGGCAATGAACATCTGAATGTACTCTACAGTGTTGCCAAGGTAGCTTGCCGCAACATGTGGTTTGTATGTTGAAATACTTTCTCCGAACAGCCTAGAATTATCATCCTAGATATCTTTCACAAGGCGATATTCATCAGTAGCAAACAAGAAAAGGAAGTGAGGGTGCTGTTGTAGCTGGTACACATAATTTGCTTGCAAAACATTTTGCTGCTTCGACCAGTCACCTCTTCACCCCTTGCCGGCAATTTCTAACTGGGTTGCCCATTTTATTTGCAGGAATGCTGGTCATGAGGTTCTCCAAGAGGTATAATCAGTCACGGAAACTACCACAGTTTCACAAACACATTTAATTTTGATGTGTATTTCTCCCCAGACAGCAGACAGAAACACAGTACTACCCATTAAATCAAATTTTGTAAAGAAAACAAGTCAACATTTAACTAGGAGGTAAGGGATTCTTTCAGTCCATGGGGGATTAGCATGGCTTCACTGCTTATTCAAGAGGACCCAAGCAAGACACTGCAATTGCATGGGCAGCATAAAGGAAGCAGTAATCATTTTACTGCCAGGGTGAGCCAATATTCATATAAATCCTTCCAAAAGGGCAGTGTTTGGTGTTCCAGCAATCCTTTGCAATTTGAAGTTACATTGCCCTTGCTTTTCTTGCCAAAGTGAAAGAAATCTTTTGCCTGATTGTTTCTTTCCTAACCCAAGTATCCCTAGTTTAAGCTAGTCTTTATCTGTTTTAAGTATACAAAGTGTTTAACAATCCTTTCCTTGCTCACTCTCACAAGATGCTCAAGAAACATGTTACATAATATTCTGTTTTTCAAACAGAGGGTAAAGATTAGTCATACATACCCTCTTCGGTTGGTAAAAATCATACCACTGGACCTGGAGGGCAGTGACTCATTTTATTTTTTATCACTTATAATGGTAAAGGAAAGACAGTACTACAAAGCATTGCCTCACAATGAGTCCACGGCTCAGGTAGAATTTGGACCATTTTCTCACTGAATCAAGATATTCTGAAAACATTGTTGTGAGAAAATTTAATGAAAATTCAGAGTAACGTTGTATAGAGAACCTCAAGTTAAAGCTGAGCTTGTGGATTTGGTGGAAAAAACAAATATTTGATACGTGCTTTATTGCTGACAGGCTATGTTGAGGGGAAAAGAAGGTAGAGTGTTGTGTTTCACACTAATGCGATGATTTTCAACTGCTGCGCCATGGCACACTGGTGGAGTCAGGCAGCAGTTGTGCACGCAGGAGAAATGGCCGCTTGGAGCCACGCATGGCAGCAGGAGGAAAAGGAGCAGCCTGCGAAGGGGCTTCAAAGCTTCTGCTGCTACTAGTGCCTGCCCGGCATGGTTATTGGGCAGCCAGAGAAGCCTGAAAGAGCTCCCGGCGGGTGGAAGCATGGAGGGAGTGAGAGCGAGCAGCGAACCAGAAGGTAGGAAGTAGGTACAGAGCCAGTGAAGCAGCTGGCTGAAAAGGATCCATTTCCTTACTTGCAATGTCCCAAAGTGGTGCTCCCTGCGTTGCCTCCACTGGCAAGGCTTTGGTTTTGGCTTTGACAGTAAGAGTGCTGGGCCACAATCCTATCCTCACTTACCTAGGAGTATGTCCCATTGAATATAATGGGGCCTACTTCTGAGTAGACCTGGTTAGGTTTGTGCCCTCAATGTATTAGTTATATTAATTAAATTAATATAATAACATAATAATAAAAGTAACATAATAATGTAATTAAAAACTAGTAGTGTGCCTTGACAACTTTAGTGCCTTGTCACTGTGCCATTAGCTGAAAAAGGTTGAAAATGGCTGCACTAATGTATTCCAGTCACTCAAAGATGACAGAACTGTGGTTTGCATGTGCTAGGACAGGGGTGCCCAAACTCTGGCCCTGGGGCCACTTGCAGCCCTCGAGGACTCCCAATCTGGCCTGCAGGGAGCCCCCAGTCTCCAGTGAGCCTCTGACCCTCTGGAAACTTACTGGAGCCCACGCTGGCCTGACGCAACTGCTCTCAGCGTGGCGGCCAACTGTTTGACCTCTCGCGTGAGCTGTGGGACAGAGCCTCTGCCCAGCTGACCAAACACAACCAGAATTGTGCTTGTGGGGTGGGGGAATGGGGGGTCCATTTAAGTGTGTGCCTTATTTCTTGGTCTGTGTTGGTGCTTGGAGAAATCCTGGGCATTTGGGCCCATTCATTTATTCATTCGTACATCTAAGTTCCATTTCTAATGTATTTATTTAAATTTGATATTTAATTTTTTTCCCCTGCCCTTGACACTGTGCCACATTTTTAATGCGGCCCTTCGGCCAAAAAGTCTGGAGACCCCTGATATAGAATATAATAGTATAACAACATATGTCAGGTTTAGGTTCTGATAGATGACCTGTATTGGGAAAAAGTCAAGGAGAGTATTATCTTGTTGATTCTCCTGGATGTCTCAACAGCTTTCAGTCTTATCAACCAGCCTATCCTTCTGGATACACTGTTTGGTGGAAATTGGAAGAAACTGCCCTTCATTAGTTCAGCTCCTACCCTGAGGAGAGATTCCAGAAAATCTCTCCACTCAGTCTCATGGCAGGTATACTACAGAGCTCCACCCTGAACATCCAACATTCATCTTAGCTAATACTCAACTTGTTCTAGGAGTTTCTCTTCCTGAAAATCATAAGGTTCACAGACTGGGCAGTACTGACAGATCCTCATCTAACCCTGTCAGTAAAGGCCAAGTAGCATCAGTAATATGAAATGTCTTTCAACAGCTGAAGCTGTGGCACCAGCCACAAACCATCCTGGACACAGATAACTCAGCTATAATTACCCATGCTGTGCTAATCTCCAGACCAGACTACTGTAGTGTATTGCCTTTGGAGATTTTTTGGAAAAGTCAGTCCAAAATACAGCTGCTAGCTGCAAAGCTGCAAAACACTAACCAGCTAAAGCAGTGGTTCCCAACCTTTAATAGTCTGTGGACCACTGAGGCAACAATTGGAATTGTGGACCACATGCAACCCCCCCCCCCAAATAATTTATAATGGAAAAGTTTTATTAGAGATTTATTATTCATAGAGACAATCTGTGGGTTGCTGCTTTTGTTGCTGGCTGTGGGCAATCCATTCTCTGCCCTTTCTGGTGGTCTGTGGGGGAACACACACTCAGCAAGATGCTAGAAGTGTTCAAAGGCAATCTTTTTTCTGATATCGTGAAGACCACTTCTTGGGGTCTTACAGACTATGTGTAGTCCACGGACCATGGGCTGGGAACCAGTGAGCTAAAGGGACCACATGTCCTCATTTTTAAAACAACTATACAGGTGTGCCCCGGTATCTGTGGGGGTTCCATTCCATCCCCCAGTTAACTGAAATCACAGATACCAGGCAATAGGAGGCATTAAAAACAAGTAGGAGGAGCCAAAAGTTTCACAATACAGCCATTGCCTATTTGACCATAGCAGGTCTGTACAGTTTATGACCCACCAATATGAATATTACCCATTGGCCTGCATGATATCTACCACCACCACTTTTACGGTCTCAGACAGGGAGCAAAGACAGGAAGTTTACTAAGCTCCTGGAAAACTGCATTTGGATAGGTGTGTCATAAGTTCTGCAGTCTTAGTATAGCATTCAGTAAAGCATTCCTATACACATACCGCAAAGTCATAAACTGCGTAACTGTTCTGTGTTTATACTATATATTGAACACTAGAGGGCAATACTGCTGCATTAATGTCTAGCTAGCCTGCTGAAGAAAGAGATAATGTTCAAAAACTACCTTTCAACATCTTAAGCACATTTTTGGTACATTCAAGGTACCAAAAATGTTTTGAATCACGTAACAAGCAGCTTTAATCTATTGTAAAACACTGCTGTCCTTCTATATCATATACCGAAAGTTATGGAGCAAAACAAATACATGCAAAGCCTTCTAATCAATGGGACAACAAAAGTGGATCTGAAATTAACTACCAAAAATTCTAATTTTTGCTGCACAAGAACCTCAGATTCTATGCAAATTACAGATAGCCTCACTGTAAAATTCTTGTTGGAAAAGTCTGAAATGGAACTACTCAATTCTGCAGCACCTCTTGAGCTAGCACAGAATCAAGGAGTCTCGGGTCAGGCCGCACAGCCCAACACAGGGTTCAGGATTCGGTGGAGCTGAGCTCTGTCAGTCCTGCTCCCTCCCCGTCCTATTCCCTCCCCCACCACACTTTCTCCCTGCCCTCCTGCCATCTCAGAATGCTTCCCCCCACTGGTGTCGCTAGGGGGGTGCATGGAGTGCGGGCCACACCAGGTAATGCGCTGGGGGAGTGACGCACCCTTGGGGGAGGACGCGCTAACATCACGGGGTTAGGAGCTACCGCATCATGCCATAGACCATTGGATGCAGAATGGCTGGCAGAGTGCAGGGCAAAATACAGAATTGAAATAGCTCCTTTCGTTCAAAAGTTATGGCCAAATAACTGGAAGCAAAAAATGCATGGAGCCCTATGGAAAGTGAAAGTGAGCCGTATCGCATGTTTACTCCTGGGTAGGCATACTTGCCATAGTCCGTCAGAAAGGGCAGGCTGAGAGGAATCCAATGACATCTGAATGGTCCTGCTCCAATGAATGCAGCCCTAAAAAGCACCCGAGAAGCTCCCCCCTCCCAGCTGCAAGTCTGAATCCGAAACGAAGCCACGTGGCCACGTTTACTCGCTAGTAGGCAGACCTGCCTTAGTCAAGGCAGGCTGAGAGGCTCCAAGGACATCAGAATGGTCCTTATCCAATGAGTGCAGCCCCCAAAAACACTGGAGAAGTAGGTTCCTCCCTTCCAGCTGCCTCCCTCCTAGTCTATGGAGCCCTATGGAAAGGAAAGCCGCCTCACAGTCGCATTTACTTGCGAGTAGGCAGATGTGCCTTGGCTGGTGGTCAGGCCAGGCAAAGGGGAATGTGAGGACACCAGAAGGGTCCTGATCCGCTGGAGCTGCTCCAGAAGGCAGCCTCCCCCCCCCCCCAAAAAAAAGAACAAAAAAGAGACTTGAATGGTAAGGGGAAAGTTTTCTATTTTGCACTTGTGAAGCCAGGTGGGTCTTTATTCTGATGTGCCTGAAATAGAAGAACTTTAAACTGGGCACTGGGAGGGCTGAAGAGCTCACTGATTCTTTTTGGGGGATTCTTATTGCAGGCAGACTACAGAGTAAGCTCCATTGACCACTATGGGACTTACTTCTGAGTAGACATGCATAGGATTGGGCTCACAGGCTGCAATCCTAGCCACACTTTTCTGAGAGTAAGCCCCATTGACCACTATGGGACTTACTTCAGAGTAGACAAGCATAGGATTGGGTTCACAGGCTGCAATCCTACCCACATTTTCCTGAGAGTAAGCCCTATTGACCACAATAGGACTTACTTCAGAGTAGATTCACTTGGTGGAACAGGACTGGC
This sequence comes from Tiliqua scincoides, assembly GCF_035046505.1. Lineage (NCBI taxonomy): Eukaryota > Metazoa > Chordata > Lepidosauria > Squamata > Scincidae > Tiliqua > Tiliqua scincoides. Next base: position 102,299,875 of record NC_089823.1, read on the forward strand.
TCCCCCTTATTTAATTATTTTATTTTAATTTAATTATTTATAATTATTTATTTTAATTTGCTTGATAATGTCACTTCTGGCCTGACATCACTTCCAATGGGTCCTGGACAGATTGTCATTCTAAAAAGTGGGTCCCAGTGCTAAAAGTTTGAGAACTGCTGCATTAAGGTGTCAGTAAGTTGACACGAGGTGTGTATATGAGACTCTACAAGTTTTGTAAATCACTAAAATCAGAATTTGGAGGAATAAGACCATCATGTTATATATCAATCAATGAGTAATTTCATGCAGAATGCAATGAAACAAACCATATTGAAATATCTGTGTTCTAACAAAAGGTACAGCCAAAAAACCAGTGGGGGTGGGGTGATGGTACATCACCATGCCCACCAGAGGCATTGCCCTGCCCACTACATGGGGTGACACACAGGCCTCCTGCACCGGGTGACGCAGATCCTAGTGACACCACTGCTTCCCCCCACTTACCTCTCCACAGTCCAGCGGTTCAGATGAGCCACTTGGCAGTGGAACGCGGGCCCAGCACTGGATCTGGCACAGTGTGGGGGCTTGCGTGGGGCTAGCTCTGATGCTGGTTCCGCAGTAAGGCTCACAAACATGACTTATAGCACATTTGCGACAGTACGTACTGGCAGTAAGCCAGTTCGCAGAGCACTGGATTGGGCCCTCATAAAGCAAAGCCTCTTTTGGAAACAGAGGCCTTTTTAACGTAGCTGGTAGAGGCAAAAGTTAAGCTTCTTACTGTAAGACAGTGTTTTAGTATTTAATTTTCTCAGCTTGACTTTTGACATTTTGACATGCAGTAACCACGCTTCGGGATAGGCAGGGCTAGAAGACCAACTGAAGAAAATAAAGAGATTAGCAAACTGGTTGCTGGCATGAAGGTTGAGCCATTACTAGTTCAATAGATTATAACCACTGTTTTGGAAACCATCAGATTTGTAAAGGTGTTCCATTCTGTTGTATAATTAGGTCCCTGGATACAATATTAATGAATGTGGACACAGCAGATTGGTATAACTGTAAGTTTCAAAATGAGTCTCAAAACCAGAAGACTAGGGTTCAGTATATTTTTGGAGCTGATGCACAATTTTAGTCTACGTGAAAGTCCACCCAAATCTATAGTTTGGTTAATGAGCCAAAAACACCACAGAATCAGAAGAGAGTAAAAAACATAGAATTAACACATTTATTTCTCCCCCAGCTTTGAGCAATTTTGTGAGCTTCTTAAGCCTCTTGTCGGCAATTTTGCCTGCTCTTTCTTGCCTCAAAAGGCTTTTTCTTGCCCCATAATAAATCACTTTCCTGTGTGACCACAGCTGCTCCTGTTGGGGGTTTGCTTGTAAAGGTAACAGGTTTAAGCAAATGATAAGTTACCAAAACATCAAGAATTAGCATGTTGAAAAGTGTGCATCATTCTGACAGTGAACAGCTAATTGAAAGTACAATGAGGTCCCACAACACAGTGTTGCAATGTATCTGGAATGTTCCTCTTATTCAGGGCTCCAGACAGCCTGGAACAGGAACCTTGTAGCACTGTCTGGGGCTTAGAGCTGACATGTTCTTTTTTCTCCACCCTTCTCCTACTGTTTTATAAAGTGCTAAACCATTTAGGATTGGGGCTGATCCTGAATCTGAATGCTTTATTACTATTTAGTGGGTCAGATGGAGAGGAAGAATAGTATGGTGAGGTGAGCTTTTAACCTCATGCTACAGATGTCCCTGTCCCCAGTGTTTCCATCCAGGATACTAAAAACTGTTAGGGGCTCTTACAGGTAGTGCTTTTTAAAACACATATAATGGGCCCACGTGGGAGAAAAATAATCACGTGCAGGGATCCAGTGTAAAGACCAATGGCACCAAAAAGATTGGTAAAAGGAAAACAGAGGTGAGGATGAAAGAGCAGAAACATTTATGAACGTGTTCAAAACCAAAACAGGGGGCAAGGTTCAAACTGGTCTCAGCTGAATGATTTAATCTAGGCAGGGGAAATTCTACAGCTAGGGGAAGCAGTTAGAAGGTGAAGAAACAAGAAGAGAGAAGGAAAGAGGAACTTCTTAGAAGACAGAGAAGAGAAGGGAAACACTGGTGGGGGAGAAGGGGCATAAGGAAGAACCTGGGAGAGAGGTTTTTTGGATGCAAGGAAAAAGAGGGGAGAAGGAAAATGAGGGTAATTGCTGGTCAAGGACCCCAGCTGAATCCTGCATTGTTTTTCCTCTAACAGACAGTTCAGGACCCATCAATGAATATGTGACATTTTAATTTCTTGTCCCAATGTGTATCAGTTTACATTTACTTGAAGCACATCTGCTGTTTTGCTAACCATTCCCCCCATTCAAAGCAATTCTTGGAGAGCTTTTCACTATCTATTCTGGACATCAGAAAAGTCCAATGTCATCTGAAAACTCACAGACTAATCCTTGGGGTACACCACTTTTCAATTCTCTTCTTTATGAAAATTGACCATTTACACTCACTGTTTCCTGTTCTTCAACTAGTTCCTAATCCATAAGAAGACCTGCCCTCTTATTCCTTAACTGTTGAGATTTCTTAAAGGTCTTTGGTGAGGACTGTGTCAAATGCCTTCTGAATATTCAAGTATATAATATCATTTCACCCACATCCACATGCCTATTGATCCTTTCAAATAATTCTAAAAGATTTGTGAAGCAAGACTTATAGAAGCCATGCTGGTTACCCTCAGCAAAGCTTGCTTATTTATTTATTTATTTATTTATTTATTTATTTATTTATTTAAAGAATTATACCCTGCCTTTCTCCAGGTAAGGGCAATCAAGGCAGCTTACAGAATTAAAAACAACAATAATAAAACAACAAGAACAAGACAAACCCAAATAGATAACATAAAAACAGTTAAAATTGCATTTGATTAAAACACCAGCCCATTGTTTTAGCTATCAAATTTGATCCTGAATTAAAAGGTCTTAAGGCCCCACCAAAAGATCTCCAAGTAGCTGTTCTTCATTCCTAGGGGAGGGAATTTCACAATTGGAGTGTCACCATCAAGAAGGTGCTGTTCCTCACCGCCATTAAAGGTGGTACAGTTAAAATGGCCCCCTCTGCTGATATCAGAGAACAGGTCAGATTATATGGAAGGAGAAGGAGTATACTGGTCCCAAACCGTAAAAGACTTTAAAAGTCAAAACGAACACCTTGAATCGTGCCCCCCCAAAAAACCAGCAGACAGTGTGGCTGCTGAAGCAGTGGCCTGACTGAACTGAACGGATGAGCCCCCCAACCACATGGGCACTATATTCTGCATTCTGTATTGCAGCTTCAAGGCCAGCCCCACATATAGCACATTGCAGTGATCTACTCTAGATGTCACTAGGGTATGAATCATCCTTGATTAGGCTTTCCACCATCCTACCTGGACAGATCTTAGGGTGATCAGCCTGTAGTTCCCTGGGTCCCCTCTCCCTCCTTTCTTAAAGATTGGCATGACATTAGCTATCCGCAAAAGATCACAGTATGGTCAGTGTTACACAGTTATTCTGTAACATTTACATCCCTCACCAGGTCCTGGGTACCACATCAAATCCAGAGTCACCTGACTTCTGGTTGGATTCATGACTAACTGCTCTAAGGAACAGTCATTTAACACATTAAGGGCGCAATCCTATCCTGTGCTGGAACAGGCAAGCCAAGAGGCTTGTGCTGCATCCAGCTCAGGATAGTGACCAGAAGTGGCTTAGCCAGAGGCAAGGGAAAACTTTTCCTCTTACTCCTGGTTAAGAGCCGCTGGCCCTATGGGTCTCCTCAAACTTGTGCTACCTCTTGAGGTGCCACAAGTCTGAGGAGAGCAGAGTGGCTTGAAGCCGCTCCGTTCTCCCCAGGAATGGGGGCTGGGATAACTGCCAGAACCCAGCCTGCCTCCTGCTCCCCATCTGCCCACCTCTGGGGCTGCCCACCGCCCGCCCTCCCATTGCCCAGGAACGCCTCCCTCCTGCCTACCTTTTCCACTTGCATCAGCCCAGCTGACCAACACAAGCACCCAAGAAGAAGCCAGTGCAAGACTTATGTCAGCCTCCACAGGCTGGCACATCTCAGAGCGCCGGCCTGGCTTCCTCTTGAGGAGGTGCAAACATGCTTTACAGCATGCTTGTGACCCTCCCAGGCCAGCGCAAGGGACTTGCACTGGCCAAAGTCCTTTCTAGGATTGCGCCCTAAGATATCTGGTCTCTTATGACCAGAGCATAAATTGACCCAGTCAATATGAGGATATTTGGAGTCTCCTATGATCACAACAGTCACTCTCATGGATGTCTCCCTGATTTGTTTCCTAATCTCAAGGTCCCCTTCAGACTTTTTATTTAGAGAACAATAGTATGCCCCCACTATTACATCGCTTGTTGGGCCTGGTAATTTAGAGCCCAATCCTTAGGTCCACGGTGCGGCTCTGCAACACGGACCTCAGTCACAAATGTGCTGTAAGGCACATTTGTAGGGCTTACCACCAGGTTCCCGTTAGAGCTAGCCCAGCTCTGGTTGGCACTGAGCCAGCACACAGCAGGCGCCTGGCTTCCGCGGCTTGGCGGTCTCCCAGACCACCGGGTTGCGGAACGGGAGATGGGAGCGTGGTCGGGGATGTGTGGGAGGCATTACGGGAAGGGGAGAGGCATGGCCGGGGGCATAGGGGAGACGTGTTGGGGGGGAGGGGGAGAGGCGGGTCCGCAGAGCCAAGCTCCGCAGGATCCAAGGCACTTGGGTAGGGCTGCTTGCCCTACACGAGCGCCTTTACTTTAGCAGTGACCAAAAGGTTGGCGCTAAAGTGAGTAGCCCCATTGCGGGGCTGCTTCCCTTACTCAGGGGAAGGGGAGGAATGTCCCCTTCTCCCGAGGAGCTTCCCGCGGTAGTGTGGGAGGCGCAGGATCCAGCAGGAGCCCTCCGTGAAGCTGCCAGGTCCTGGAGCTCTGGGCAGCTCAGAATTGGGCTGCCCATCCACAGTAATTCTAGGGCAGAGTTTGACCCCCTTCAAACTCTACTCTCCTAGATTCTACCCCCCCCCCTTTTTTACATAGATGGCCATTCCATCTTCAACACACCAGTGGCGTAGCTAATGATTGTGTACCCGGTGCCAAGCTCAAAATGATGCCCTGGAAGTGACGTCACAACCAGAAGAGATGTGACACCTGGGCTTTTTAAAAAGTGAAAATTGGGGAAAAACCTGCCTCCTCCCTCGCATAAGCTCACCACCCAGTTGTTCTTCCACCTCCCCCCAGTCAGTGGCAAAGCTAAGGCATTTATCTGTACCTGGAGTCAAAGAAGATTTTGTAGCCCCCCTCCCAACAAAATCAAATTTAATTAAATAAGTAAATAAATTGTGCCCCTTATTGGTTAGAGACACTGTGCTGGGGTGAAGAAAGAGAGTTATTCTCCCCTGCTAAATAGAAGACCACCACTTTGAAAGTACCTGTATGTGTGCTTGTTTATGTGTTTATGGAAAAATAAAATAATAATAAAGTACCTGTTTACCCGGTTAGCAGGGGTAACTGTATTATGATACATGAAAATAAGAGCTGACACATATTAACACCTTATTGGTTGCATGCTGTATCATAATAACATTTCATTAGCTTTCACAACAATCAGTTACATAGGTCGGTTTTGAGTTAAGGAAATCGACTTTTTATTTCATAAGGCAGTTGTGTTTTTATTTTCTGGTTTATTGGTCATAACCTTTGATAGACTACATATATTACAATGAGGTTTATTTCATTGCATTCTACATTAAATTACCTTTCCAATTATATATAACATGATGGTTTTATTCGTATATACCAATTTTTTCACAATTTTGGTCACTAGTGTCAAGATCAGCTTGTTGCCCCCTAAAGCTTGTGCAATGGTGCAACTGCTACTCCCTGCACCCCCTTAGCTGCGCCACTGCAACACACACACACACACACAGAGACTCCTATCCCTCCTATATATACCCTAGGATTGCAGTATCCCATTGGTTCTCCACGTTCCACCAGGCTTCTATTATGCCTACTATGTAAATGCTTTCCCTAGCCACCAAACCTTCCAGTTCCCCCATCTTAGCTCAGAGACATCAAGCATTTGCAGAAAGCAGTTGTGCACTGGGTCCACTGAGAATGGCTGCTTTTTTGTGGCTTTATCCCTGCAGTCTCTCATTCTGCTGGACTGGCTGTCATGTCCCACCATGCTTCCACTCCTAAATTCTTGGCTTGCTGCTCTAGAACATCTTCACCCTGGAGCTCTTATGCCCATGAGGCCCACAGCTTATGCCCATGAGGCATATAGTCATACACAGGACACTGACCAATACACTGAATACAGTGGATAGCCCCTACCCTGCTGCTGGCTTTCTGCCTTCATACTTTTGTTGCAGTGATGTACTAGTAAAGAAAGAGAGATGCAAAATAACCAAAATGTACACTCACACCATACTTTCAGTTTCAAGGGTTGCAAGTCAAAAGTCGAGAACAAGTGGTAGGGGAGGGGATTTCTTCATCAGCATAGCTAGGCATTATATCAGCACACTTCCTCCCAAAAATTAACTTATGCCTGTCATGCACATCACACAAAATTCTATCCTACAAAATAACAAATATATTTCCCTACAATACTTGAACAATGTGATTGCTTCCTATATTCTCCAAGAAAATTTTAAACTGTTAGCATGTTAGAAACCATATTATTAGACCAAAGGAAGTATTTTGACGTAACAAGAATAAAATGACTTGTTTATACATTAACAGATTATGATGCACAAAATTTTATAAGAGAGAACAGATGTAACCAATCGAGAAACCACTTGCATTATGACATTTCCTGGCTCTACAGGAGGTCTTCTATTTTGGTACACGGAAGTTATTACAGAGAGAAGAAGTCTGAATCTCTTACAGATCTTGGAGTCCAGAGAAGGCATCTCTATTAACATCAGCATTGTGCAAAAAGGTAAGAAATGTGATCAACTATCCATTGCTATGTGTGCCTTTTCTCAAGTAAACTTCTTTAAGAACAAATATGTATGTATTTTTCAAAATTACTGAATAAAAATTAGTGCCTTCAGAATTAAAGTCTTTCAACAGCACTATCCTATGCCTGTTCACTCAGAAGTAAGTTTCACTGAATTCAATGCAGCTCGCCACTGGCAAAGTGTGTATAGGATTGCAACCTCATTTTCATATTTCAGTACTGTAACCTAGGTGAACTTTCACTCTTTTCAATGGTACTTATGTAATTGTATGAAATCTGTGCTCTTTTAAATCAAATAACTGGATGAGAGAGGAAAGAGAATTCACTTAACAACATAAGAACAGTTTCTACAGCAAAGTTAGCACAACTGTTTCCACCTGGCAGAAGTAATGAATGAAATATCCTCAGCTGAATAAGCAGAGGGACATTTTAAAAAATTATGTCAAAAATGACAGCAATAATTTGAAAAAGTGAGAGTTTCTCCTGTGAATTCAAACAAATGAAATTACTAAGTCCCAAGCAAACTTATTATGTACACAACCATGACTGGAATCCAAGGAGTTACATTGGTCACACCTTAATTGCTGGAAGAGCTCAATTGTCAGGTGGGCTGAATAAAGAGTTTCCATGGGTCATATGTTTGACACTACTGGTTTAGATGATAATCTGAAATCACGTGATCTTTTGCCCCCCAAATCTACCATTTGAGACAACTTCTCATTGTCTCATAGCAGGATTGCTGATGCTCTGCCATAAGAAACATGAAGGATCATAGGAGGGTGAGATGGGCTAAGCAAATGCTTTGTAATGACAGAACAGGAAGCAATCTCCTTCAATAATGTAATAAACCCATTTCTTGAAGTCAGAATCCTGCTTTGCTTTGCTTCCTAACATATAGTTGGACTAGGTAATCCTGGACTGAACATGGAGTTGTAATTTACAGTGTGGCAACAAAGCCTTTAATACTTTGCTCTTCCAATTTCCTCGAAACTGAGAGTACTCTTCAGTCAAGTATCCAAATTTCATGCCTTTATGTTCCTATACTACTATTTCTTTTTTTAAAATGTATAAAATTTCTGCAATAAATTCATTCTGATGAGTTTAAATTACCAAAACATAACCTAATTTTTTGGTCCTTGCTAACATAGCTTTTCAGGAGCAGGTGAAATGTGCAGAAAAGTCTTGCAATAAAAGACTTGCATACACACAAAAGCTTGCCAGGATACACAGGGTCCAGTCCTATCCAACTTTCCAGCACTGGTGCATCCGCAATGCAGCCCGGAGATAAGGGAACAAATATTCCCTTACCTTGAGGAGGCTTCTGTGACTGTCTCCCCACCAAAGGATGCAGCTCACATTCCACTGACACCACTGCACTGGCCCTGGAAAATTGGATAGCACTGGGCCCTAAGTATTTGGTTTGTTTTCCCAAGGTGCCATTGATTTGTGTGGCCTAATGATTCAGTAGGTAATAACATGTAAAATTTGCAAATGGAATCCATATTGGAGCTGATGAGAACACCCTATTTTCTGATCAGATGTGAAGAGCCTGCACTGTGCCAGAGTAAAAGCAGAGGAGTTACTTCACCAAACCAGAATCTGGTTTCCATTTCAGTCACTTGTGTCTCATGTCCTGAACCACATCACTGCAACAGCTACCAAGTCTACTCTGCTAATCTCACTGTAAGTTTAAACTCCATTATAATTGCATACAGCCACTTACCCAGTCACTTGCACTCTCATCTAGGAGACAAGGCAGGAAAGTTTAGCGAAAGGTGGATTGTGCAGGGCAAACTATTTATATAGATATGTATAAACAGGCAGGATAGTAAAACTTTTGTAGGTTAGTAACTTGTGAACTTATTTTCAAGGTTTCATTATAGTAAATGACTATCACATAGTATTCTTGGCTCTTGTGCCATCTGGGAGCCAGGAGCAAGCATGCTGCCCCCTCTCACCCAGAAGTAATTGCAGTGACATGATGACGTCACCACAATTACTTCCGGCATGTTCACTTCGAAAATAAAAAGTGAAAAAAGTATAGCTGTTTGGAGCCACAGCTCTGAATGGGCCCCCATTTTTTTTCAGCTTCTTTTGCTTTGGGGGGAAAAAATGAACAAAAAGGGGCATCCATGCATAACCATGCTCTGAATTGGTGCCCTCCCTTTTTTTTTTTTTTTAAAGCAAAAGAAGCCAGCGGTTGGCTTTCACTCTAGGGGGGAAAAAAGCGAACAAAAAGGGGCAGGCATTCAGAGCAGAACACAACCGCTCCAACGGGCTGGCCACTGAGATTGGTTGCACACCGCTACAAACAACTGCCTCCTTTTCAAAGCAAAAGAAGCTGGCAGCGCCACAGGCTTCTTCCACTTCAAAAACAAAAGGGGAAAAAAACAGTCAGTAGGGTGGCAGTGAATAGTGGCGGCGGCCCTGCAGGTCTGCCACCCAGGGGCCCTTGTTACCCTTGACCACTCCCCAAGTATACCAGTTATCTGGCGAACAGGACTGTAATGTCTTAATTGATTCTTTGGCAGCTGAAGGTCTTTAAAATTAGGGGTAGGCAAGTCATTTCATTTCTGCCCTCATCACACCTTCTTCCTGTTCATTTCTTATCCTGTAGCTTTGCATACTGTTGCTAAGCCTCATCTGGCAATTATGACTGTGGCTGGAACAGTCAGGTCAACGGACGTCACTGCTAACTATGACAGACTACATTAACTCTGCAAGAAATGAGCAAGTGTCAAAACTGGCAGCAGCCCCCACTTGTGCAGATTTTTAAAAGGTGGCTCACCCACAGCTGCTCAAAAGATGAAGCGACAGCAACTGTTTGCTCCTTTAGCCACAAAAGCAAAAGCATGCCTGTGTGGGGGGAGGGAGGATGAAGTGCAAAACAGCAGATCACTGCAACCCACCCAAGAGGTTCCAAGGAGAGCAAAACAAGGCTGAGAGACCGTCTTTCAGCATGCTTGGTGGCAAAAGCAGTCAAACGTCCCCTCTGCAAATACTCTTTGTGGGGCTTTGTTTTCCACAGCGTTTACCACTCTGCCTTATTTCAGTCACTCACAATCTGCCAAGCAGAAAGAGTTTACATCAACCTGTATAAGAAGATCCATTGGATATTCAGGAACTCTTGTCTGCCAATTGTTTATTTATGTAAATTACTTACACAGGTTGAGCCTACTTATAGATGGATTTTTGATCTGCAGATTTGGCTCAATGGGGGTCCTCTGGATCCCTGCTGAGACACATTTGGCCCAACCTGAAGCCTCCGGAGGTGACTGGAGCAGAGCTCTGGTTGCCTGGAGGCTCTTCTGAGACCTGTGGAGGCTGCGCACAGTCTCCATGGGCCTCATGATGGCCTCCATTCTGGCCTCCATACTTTTCGGCTGAATACTGGAAGTGTTCTTCTTACCACTGAAGGCCTTTCTGAGGCCCCCAAAAGTGTCAAAAGGTGACATCTGGTTTTGCATTCCGATGCTTTTGGGGGCCGTTGGGGGCCTTTCTAAGGCCTGTAAGTCCACGCACAGCCTCCTTGGGCCTCAGAAAAGTGCTCTGAAAGTGTCGGAAGGCAAAACTGGAAGTCGCCATTCGACTCTTTTGGGGACCTCAGAAAGGCCTTCTGTGGTCCTAGAAAGGCACTTCCAGTTTTCAGCCAAAAATGGATAATGAGCATCCACCTGTACTAGTGGATGTTAGTACAGGTGTACTAGTTATACCTGTACTATATAACTAGGTATAACTATAGGTATAACTAGGTAACAACCAGCAAATTCTAGTTGTGCAAATTCCAGGTCATCTATTTTATACAACATTCAATGACAAAGAGTCCTGCAGTACTTTTAAGACTAACGTGCATTAAGTATTATCTTTAGAAAGTAAGTATATTAATGCTTGATACAATCTCTTAGTGGCAGCAACTGCATAGTAAATCTTTTATGAAATGCTCTGCGCTTCTCTATAACAGTACTGATAGCAGACTCTGGTTTATTGGTAAACCACTGGTCAGTTTCTCATGGACCTCCTAGAACAGGGGTTCTGAACCTGGAGTCCATGGATAGTTTCATAGGGTTCATGAACCAGGTGCAAAAATGATTTTGTCTATACATTCATGTTCATTGTTCTGGGGAGCGGGTCTATAGCTTTCATCAGATTCTCAATGGGCTCCATGAACCAAAACAGGTTAAGTACCGTTATCCTAGAGTTTGCAAGGATTTTTGCAAAGAATGCTCAATTAGATGGATTGTGGTCTGGCCCAGTAAGACATCTCTTATGTTCTTAAGTATGAATGCATACTCAAAATTGCTTAATGCTTTTGTTGTTATTGTTAGAATATTCTCAGTATGCACTCTTGCTTTGTAATTCCAGCACTCATTGGCATGACCCTTAGGGATTCTAGTCAAGAAAAAAAGTAACTGTATAAAACTGAAGTTAGCCTCCTTGTTCTACAATACTACAGATTTAAAGAACACTTTATATAAAACTTGTTTGTGGCTTTTCTAAGCAACATTCATTGTCTCACATTTTTATTTCATTGTTCAGATAAAGGTCAAAAACTTTAAAATTTCACACACATACATATATATAATGCGGAAGGATGACTAAAGGAAGAATTGTTCCACAGTTTTTGGACAGTGGCTTCAGTGAAATTATTGGAGATGCTCATTTTTAAAATATTTAAAAGTCATTTTTAATGTTACATTTCTGCAGAAACAGATCAAACTAAAATATTACCTTTGAACTACAGTCTTATAACTGTAGAGAAATGGAATGAACTGCATTTCAATCTAAAATTTTGTACTAAAGTCAACTTTGATTCTTCAGGCTAGTTAACAAGTGCCTCTCTGCAAATGTTGCATGGGGAATGGTATGGGGAAAAAACACACTTTTTAAAAGTTAAAAGAGCAGAAAGGAGGTAGAAACTTACCATAGTCCATGCTTCTTGCACAAAAATGACCCAAAATGTTTGTTTGGGTGACACTGACTTTTGAAATTCTTCTCCTCCCCACGTGACCAACCTGTCTCTTTGGTACAGTAAGTTAGCATTAAGATTTTAAAGCAGCTCAGGAACTTTGGGTCATATGCACAGATCAGTATTATTGTACGTATTTGTTCCCTTATAAAGCATGGAACTGCTTGGTTCTAAAAAAAGTCACTCCAAATGCAATACTAAACAGATTTAACTGCAGAACATAATTGTTTTATGATTCTATTTTGTCCTTAGATATCATGTTCTAGAAGTCATTCATGACTACTACAATCAATCAATTCATGCCTTCTAACTACAATCAAAGTCTAATGACGATGTATGGCAAAAACCACCCTGAAGAATGCAGAATTTCATCACTTGTCTTCTACAGCTTTATTTTCATAATTGGCTTACTCGTTAATGTCACAGCACTCTGGGTGTTCAGCTGTACCACTAAGAAGAGGACAACAATAACAATCTACATGATGAATGTTGCACTGCTTGACTTAGTATTTATATTTTCTTTGCCTTTTCGGATGCTTTACTATGGGAAAGGATCTTGGTTCTTTGGGGATATTTTTTGCAGGGTTCTTAGCGCTTTCACTGTGTTTTACCCAAACATTGCTCTGTGGTTGCTGGCTTTTATAAGCGTTGACAGATATTTGGCTGTTGTGCAGCCCAAACATGCCAAGGAACTCAAGAACACAACCAAAGCTCTGATAGCTTGCACAGGCCTCTGGTTAACAACTCTTGCAACAACTTCTCCACTGTTGTTCTTATATTCGGATCCAGATAAAAAGTCAAACTTCACCACCTGCATTAAGATGATGGATATTATCTACCTAAAGGAAGTCAATATATTAAATGTTTCTCGGCTAATATTTTTCTTCTTGATTCCTCTGTTTCTCATGATTGGTTGTTACCTAGGCATCATTTACAGTCTCATTCATGGAAGAACTTCCAAGTTGAAACCTAAGGCTAAAGAGAGATCAATCAGAATTATTGTGACACTGATTATCCAAGTGTTGGTGTGTTTTGTGCCTTTTCATATTTGTTTTGCATTCCTGATGCTCACAGATGGGCCTGTAAGCTACAGTCCATGGGGAGCCTTTACCACCTTTCTTATGAATCTCAGCACATGCTTAGATATAATTCTGTACTACCTTGTCTCGAAACAATTTCAGGCCAGAGTTATCAGTGTCATGCTTTATCGCAATTATCTCCGAAGTGTACGGAGGAAAAGTTTACGATCTGGGAGCATGAGGTCAATAAGTAACATCAATAGTGAAATGATATAACAACAACAAAACAATATAAAAATATATTTAAAAGACTCAAAGGATAAGAAAGTATATCAACACTTAGAACAAATTAAATGAAATTTTCCGCTAACTGTAATGTCAGCAAGGAAGAAAGAAATGGCTTTATCATTGCTATCTCTCTCAACAGTTTTCTCTCTGCTAAAGAAATTCCCTTGCTTCAAAGTGACAAGTTTAATAAAATTTATAAGTTGCCTATTTCATAACTTTCTTTCATAAATTTCTTCTACTTCGCATCTGTTATTTACTAATACAGTGGTTCCCAAACATTTTAGCACCAGGACCCACTTTTGAAAATGACACTCTAGCTTTACAAGCCTTAAAAAAAAAGTTTCACTTTATCAATCACTCAAGCCTCTGTTTTTATCCTTTTTACTAAGGGGGTTGCCTTCTGGAGCATTTGTTGGGCTGCACATTCATTGGATCAGGACCATTGTGGTGGCCTTGTGTTCCCCTCTGCCTGGCCTTTGTAAGAGCCGAGGCACATATGCCTACTTGTGAGTAAAAGCACATGTGTGGATCATTTTCCATAGGGTTCAATACATTTTTCTTTTTCAGCTTGGAGAGGGGTGACTTCCCTCTTGAGTGTTTTTGGGGCCTGCATTCATTGAATTGGGACTATTCTGATGGCACTGTGTTCCTCTTGACCTGCCCTTCAAGGTAGACTGAGGCATGGTCACCTGTTCGTGAGTAAATAAAAAGTGCGGTTCAGTTTCACTTTCCATTGGGCTCCACAACAGTTTCCTTGTCAGCTATCAACTTGTCAGTTTCATAACTCACCAACAATCAGGTCAGGACCCACAGTTTAGGAAACGTGCAGTCTCACTGAGCCTCAGAAGGCTTGCTTGAGCCTTCTGACAGGGACTTCTGGTTTTTCGGAAGGCCAAACCCGTGTGCCTTTTAGAAGGCTTCAGCAGGCCTTTTAGAGCACTTCATGGATGTGACCAGAAAGCATTTCCAGTCGCACCTGGGAGGTCATGTGAGGCCCTCTAGTGCAGGTCGGCACCTGCATTGGGTCAAATTCATGGGTGCCAAAACCATGGACATGGGGGGCCTTCTGTATTCTTTCAGTAACTACTACAGGAAATACATCAAGGGGCTTTTTGAAACCTTTGTACACAACTGTGTACAAACCACTGATAAAAACTGCCTTTACATGGTATACTGTAAGTACACACTCAGGCAGTGGAAAACTTCTGAATATAGCTTACTACAAGGCAGTGTACTACAAGTTCCTAACAGCCCAACAAATGTGACCTTCTAAGAATTAAGTAAATTGTATGTCCACAATTCTGGCAACACAAAATTTACAAGACTTTGAATGGAAATATTTACAAGCCTACAAAAGGCAAGGCAACCAATTTTGGTCACTTGAGACACAAAATATCTGAAATCCTAACAAGCACGTCACTCTCCAAGTGGCAGTGTGTTAAAATTTTTGTGAGGTTAGATTTTCACTTCAGAAGAGACATTTTGGGGTGTGTGGATAAAAGTTTTCCTACAAAATATGAACTTTCCACTGTTTCACATATATTTTCATGTCCACTTTGCAGCCTTTGTTCTTCATCTATTACTGCTTAAGTGCCTTTTAAAAATTTGAAGATGTTTCTTGCCTTCATGATCCCAGCTAATTATATAGTTAAAATTATATATATTTTTAAATACATATATCATAAATGTAGACAAACAGGTCCAGCTATGTAATGATATAACTAAGCGCAATTTAGGTCTTTCCTTCTGCTTTCACTCTGAATGGAAGAAGAAGGTACAAGAAACCCATCTGCTGCTGCCCAGGAATGTGCATTCCATTAAAACAATGTAGTATGAATGGACATGTGCATCCAAATGCATATTTGCTATTCTGTCCCAATCAGCCAATTACATATAGAATTTGAGAAAACAAGTGTTGGACTGGCTGTCTTAACAATGGGGATGCATATTCCCTCGCAAGCAGTTTTGTAATCTTACAAAGATATGTGAAAAACTGCCAAAGGAAGATATGTTGTGTAGGTGACAAAAACTACAAAATACATCTCTGTACACACAGTTCTGCTCAGCACTGTTTCCAAGCGCAGAAATAATGCAACAAGCACACCATTTGCCTAGAAAACTGCCATCACTACCTAAGCATCTAAAGTTCCAATCAGTTAAGATTTTGGCTATATTTTAGACACAGAACAAATTTCTGTTTCAGAGACTAAACAACAGATTGAAGGGGTGACTCTGTTGAGACAAACTGTTCCACCCCAACATGGCATGTGCAAAAGCAAAAATCTGGAAAACAAATTGCTTGATTTTTAAATGCCAGTAACATTAAATGTCTTGCAAAATTCAAAGTGCACCTTTCACTTTCATGTAGCTGCTCTATAATTATAGCCATATTGCATCTGAGCTAGCAGTGTTGATTTTTAAGAAAAATATGCCAATTAAAAAGTAGATATTTTCTCCTTTTTCCAAAGAGCAGGAGAATTAAACAGATGCTACCTAGATACTCAAAATGACCTAGAACCACAACTAATGATGGAAAAAAGAAATAACTGTAAAGGATTCTTATTTGTAAAATATAGTAAAGGTTACATAATGAAGGACAACATAAATACAAAAGGCCATATCCATTCAAACACCAAAGGAGGATGATCAGAACATGAAATAAATAAGTGGTACTATCTACCTCAGCTCAGCTAATTCTTAACAGCTACTTACAATCCTGAAGGCAAGGTATTGATCGTGAAGCCAAAAGAATATTCAACAGCTTCTACAAGGAGAAGATCAAACAGCACTGACAGAGTCCAGGATCCCAACAAAAAAGACTATAAAACAGAAAAAACAAGGGGTCAGGATCATGAACAATGAATTCAGCATTGATGTAGCTTATTTTTCAACAGGACTTGGAGCACTTGAAGCTTCTCAAAGACATTTCCAAAATCTCATTGTGTGGGAATAACAAAAGTTGTTTAGGCTCGTAACTCAGGCGACAAGTATCATTTTTCCAAATGTAATAGATTTTCAGCATCATTTTCAAACCAATCAGGTGACCCAAAGTCTAACCACAATTTTAAACTTCTCAGACTGACAAAACTGCAGCACTTTGCTATACTAGCAGGCAAAGTACTCCAAATAAAAAAGCAGTGCACAAAGTGCAAAAATCAGAAGATACAGCTCACATACACAGAAACTACAGGTGAACTCTGAAAAGGATTTGAGTATAGGCCAGGTTAAATACAAATTGATTCACAATGTCATCTCAATACACTACTCCACAGCTTCAAACGGGGTTGAATGGGCAGCACTGATAAAAAAAAAGTTGGGTTGAATGAGTAGCACTTTAAAAAGCGGTCTTGTTAGGAGCTGCGACCCGTGTCAACCTTCAGCCTCCAAACACAGGACCCATCTTTAAGAGCACAGCGGGATGAGAGATGAGCAAATGAGTGGTCATTGGTCTTCTTTTGCTGCCCAGTAGCCATATGTGTTGCTACTATACCATTCCGCTCTTTCCTTCCTTTCAGGCCACTTGGAAGGAGAGGAGGGACAGAGAGTGATATGGAAAAAGCATGCACTTAATTTTCAAAGGTGAAAAAAGAGGAAACAAAGTGAGGCAGAGCAGAAGGAGAACTGTGGCAGAGGAGATCAGGTAGATGACTGGGAGACCAAAGTAGCTGCTGGGGGCCTTAGCCAAAGCAGTCCTTCCAGAGTCTAGGTCTCCAGGATTGTCTTGCCTAGGACTCTTAGCCCTGGCTACTATTCGAAACTTACAGGTCTGAGTCTCAAACCAAAATAGCAGCAACAGCACTACCACAACCCACCCAAATGCAACCCCCTTCTGAGCTTTAACTGTTGAATTTTGAACATGAAAATTTCTGTTGCAGGAATTGTTCTTGACTTTGAATAAACAGAAACAGATAATGTAGCACAACATGGCCAAAGGGCACAATCCTATACTCCACATATGCTGCCTGAGAGGCTTTTGGGTATGGCTGAAGCCTTCCATGTCCGTGCATGTCAAGATATGCTGGAGTACTTGCAACACTGTGGAGGGTCAAGAACAGGGCAATGACAGGGGTATGTCACAAGGAGGAGCAGACATATGCCAAATCTCATACCTTCCCTTAGTCTAGTGGTTCCCAATCTTTAGGAGCCCATGGACCACAGGGGCAAAAACTAGAATTGTTGCAGACTACATGGGGCTGTGGGTGGCCTGGCCTTCACCCTCTCTGGTGGTCTGTTTCTCAAGCACTCCCCGTAGACTATCAGAGAGAATGGACTGCCCAAAGTCACGGCTGACACTTAGGTTGTGGCTGCTGGAGGCCTCCATCCTCTTTGGTGATCCATGGGACACAGGTTGCTTGGCAAGACACTGGAAGTGATCAAAAGTGATTTTTTTTTTCCCTGAGACCTCGCAGACCACTTCTCAGGGTCTCACAGACCACCTGTGGTCCACGAACCACAAGTTGGGAACCAGTGTCAGATGTCAGTACCTGATTACACCAAATTGGACTGGCATAAACAAATCTCTATTTGATTCAACACACTATTGTTCTAGGAGGGGGTTCTGCCCAGGGAGCAGGCATGCTAAGTATTAGGCGCTATTGCCCTGGATCAGTGTGCAGGCACTGGCACCTCCTCTCTGGACCCTGACAGTTCTGCTCATAACTTTTCATGCTGGCCTGTAGAACTAAACAACTGAACCGGTTGTCCAGACAGAGAGCCAATTTAGGCATGCAGTCTATCAACCCTGTTAACAGGAAAATGAAAGCAGGATATTAAGTTTTTCTGTTTGTTTTTTTCTAAAATTAATGTTTGCAGTTTGCATACAATAAAATAATAACCTTAACCTGTGGGATTTTCTAACAGTAGCTAAACAAAAGGCTGCTGCGCATATGAAACTTTTCCTACAAACATGGGATTGCAGAATTATTTATACACAGTCACTTATGAAATTATGATAATTGAGAAAACTGTTCGGCACAGCAAAGCCCCAATCTATATATTAGCAGCATCCCTGCACACGTGCATACACACGAAGTACATCTTTATGCCATTGTTTTACAACAGAACCTGGGGCGTTTTCATAGGAAGTGGGCTTGTCTAGCATAAGATTTTGCCTTAGCAAGCCAGCATTACTGAAGATATAGAATCTCATTTAGCTCAAACAAAATTGAAACTATTCTAACTACTGCACATGCTTTTCTAAAACTACAGTAAATGTTGTGAACTACTTACACCTACTATAGAAGACTAATAGTTTTGTTAGGATTATTGGTCTGTACTTATTAAACGAAAAGAAACAACAGATTCTAAAAGTGAATTAAACAACAGCGAAAGATACAACAGATTCTAAAAGCATTTAACTTTCGCTTTAACTATGTGAAGATTTTAAATATGAAACTGGAACTTACTGAAAATTTTCTGCTGCCATATCTCCTTTCAAAAATCCTAAAGTTGTAAATAAGCAAGCTGCTGCAGAATGTGTCTTTGAGATCAAGACATACCGTTCGTCCACATACAAGCCTCCATATCTACAAGATAAAAACACACAGGTATTACAGTTTTCTTTCACACCCTATGGAAATTATTTAAGAGAGATGTTTTGATTACCACCTACAGCATATTATGAAGTATTACAAAAATAGCAGAAAATAAGTTATGTATGAATATTTCCATAATATTAATAGTTCTTTTTGTATGTTACTTTTCAAGAAAAGGTGACTATGTTAATACATTTTCAACTGTTTTACAGCTTATATCTTATAAATTGTATGTTAACTGCGGTTGCTTTATCCAGATACATTTCCACTTCACCTACCTAGAAAACCTGTCCTGAACCTTGAGATCCACTGGTCTATAGCACTATAAAATTAGTGCTGGTCATAGCACATCTGAAATTCTTGTAAGGTCATTAAATGCTGCTAACAGTGGTCAAAAGGAATCCTTCCAGCAAGGACACTGCTATTGCTGGAACAAATTATTATCTTAGTTTCCCCTTTAAAGACAAACCACAAAAGGAAAAAAGGAAGGTGTCAGAACACTTCCTCTACCCATCCACCTAGGTTTTACAATGTAGCAAAGATTATTATAAGTATTTTGTCCATTAGATCATCAACTATTTTCTTGAGCAAAAAACACCAAAAATATCAGTCATGTATTTCAGACTAACAGCCCAATCCTGAGCTGCCCGGAGCTGCGGGACCCGGCAGCTCCACGGAGGGCTCCCGCCGGATCCCGCCGGATCTCTCCTCGGGAAAAGGGGATGTTTGTCCCCTTCCCCCAAGTAAGGGAAGCAGCCCCACTATGGGCTACTCACTTTAGCGGCGACTGTTTGGTCGTCGCTAAAGTGAAGGCGCTCGTGTAGGGCACGCAGCCCTCCCCGAGCGCCCTAGATCCTGCAGAGCTCCCCCAGATCCACCTCTCCCCCGCCCTGACACACCTCCCCCATGACCCCGGCCATGCCTCCCCCCTCCCCAGAACACCTCCCCCATGCCCCCGGACATGACCCCATCTCCCGTTCCACAGCCCAGCGGTCACAGAGACCACCGAGCTGCGGAACCCGGGCACCCACCGCGTGCTGGCTGAGCGCCAGCCGGAGCTGGACTAGTGTAATGGAAGATCAGAAGATCATCAGGTGGATGATGTGGTGTTGACAGCAATTCCATGTTTTGACAGCTGTTTGACAGCTTTGGGAAGGGCAGGGCTGGATCCACAGCTGTAATCAATCAAGGCCAATGGAGACTCTGATGGACACCTGAGTTTCATTTGACCTTGATGGGACTTTGAATGGACATGGACTGAAGGGATGGCTCACAGCTGAGCTGCATCTTGGACTTAACAAGGGGCTACAAGGATAAAAGGCAGCTTCAGAAGGAGCAAAGCTACCCTGACCCAGAGAGAACCTGACCCCAGACCTACAGGACAGACACACGGGAGAAGGGGACTGCCAGGACTCTGCTGCAGAGGAGGGACTCTGCTGCAGAAGACTGAATTGGGAAGATTGGACTGTGCTTTGGAGATTAGACTGTGGACTTGGACTGGAGGCTTCAGACCTTTACTCACAGAGTTAAGTGGAGTTTTGGGGAGGGAAAGCCTCTGGCCAAAAGGACTTGCAGGGAGTGTCAGTGTTTGTAGCAATAAATTTGGTTAATTGCTATAGATAAGGAGTTCTGCATTTCTTTGCACACCACAGCTGTTGTTCATGGAAAAGGAGGATGTTAATTAGCCTAAAAGTGGGCATTAGAAGGAAGTTGGAATATTTGGACAGCTAGCTCCGGTGGGAACAGCTAGCTCCGGTGGGAACAGAGAAGACTAGTATATTTAAATATGGGTCTGCTCAGTCATATTTGAAAAGGGTAGTCCTGCGGTTTTCAAACTTTCCAGGAGTTTGGAAACTGCAGTAAGTGCTTGCAGGGGAGGGAAGGGAGGCAGACAGGGCGGGGGGGAGGCAGCAATGTGATGCGATCCCCAGGATCGCATTGCTCAGGGGGCTGAAGGGACTGAGATGCACTCATCAGTCCCTGCAGCAGCCTTCCCGAGGTGCAGGGAGCCCTGCGTGATCATCTGCAAGGCTCCGCAGCATGCAGAAAGTTAAAGTGGAGTGATTCTGCTCCACTTCCGCAAAACTGGAAGAGGAGTGCAATCGCCCCGCTTTCATTTTCTGCATGCTGGGGAACCCTGCAGACACTCGCGCAGGGTTCCCTGCACCCTGGGAAGGCTGCTGCAGGGTCTGGTGACTTTCTGACACTTGCAGAGGCTGCACACAGATTCTGTAGGCCTCAAAAATGCCTCCAAAAGGTGCCAGAAAGGCACTTCTGGGTTTTACAAAAACCACCTCCAGAGGCCTTTCTGAGGCCCACAGAGGTGGCATGAGGCATAGCTGGGCCTCAGAACAACTCTGGACATGACTGGAGAACCTCTGGTCCTGTGGACTGGATCTGCGGAGTCACTTATTCACAGGTTTCTGTAACCATGGGGGGGGGGGTCCAGGAATGGATCTCCCGCAGATACCAAGGTCCAACTGTTGGTGGTTCAGCATCCCTTACTCACCCACCTCTTAATATCAGACCCCCTTCCACAAACATTTTATAAGAATCTTCCACTTTGGGGCAGTTTCACATTTAAAAGAATGGGTCTGTCAATTTTGAAGTGCTTTCTGGGTCTATATAAGAAGCACCAGAAGACAGAAATGATGTAACATTTTACATCATAATCTGAACTGCTAAGGTGTATACAGCTTTTCATCCCTCGAGCAGACAATGGGAAATCACAATAGTTTGTTATTTTTCTGCCTTTTTGTAAGACTCACTCCAGATTGATGGGTGTGGGAGAGATGAAGAGAAAAAAGGCTGAAGTTCAAGTTGATAATATGATAATGTGAGAATAATCTTCTCAAAGATTTTAGCATGTAACAATGGTCAGGTGCATAACAGATAGGATACAGGCAGTCTTAAATACAGATTAGGTTTCAGAGGTCTGTGCTTAAGTTGAAATTTACTTCAGTTAAAATATTATTAATTTATCTATGCAATGTAAGCAAAATTGTGAACACCTTTCTGTAGAAGTAGGAAAAAAGTATAAAAATACTATTTCCTAAATAAATTATCTATAAAATAGATAATAATTCACTCCTGGGTGAATACACACTCTGTAGTAATCTTTCTTTTTTGTTAGGTAATGTAAAAAATGAGCTTTATCGCAATTTAGATGGGGGAGCTGCATTTGTATTATTTGCATTGTACAACTTGCATTTTACATTTTGCAACAATTTGCATTTGTACTAGCCAGAAAGGAACACAAATACAATTCTATTAAATACTGTACTGGCTCTTCTGTACCCACCACTTCTGTATCTGCAATATACAGTGCTTCCATCCTCAAAACCAGTGTTATGCCTGTGTAAAAATGTCATAGCAAATGGACTGTGCCTGCATGAAAGCACAAAGCAGCTGTGCTTATTTTCAGGCATCTGTAAGTTGGACATCCTTAACAACCCAATCCTAGGCAGGCCGGCCACCGGCAGAACATGCACTGTGCTGGCAGCAACTGCTTTACAGTTTTACGATTGGGCTGCCTGTTGGGAACCGCCTGTAGTTGCGTGCAATACCTTCTCTAGTTGAAGATAGTTACTTCAAAGCTTGATACAGAGTTCCAACCCCATAGGTTTGTTGAATAATTCATTAGGGGAAGACAATGCTCAGAGGAATACAATTCTGAAAAACTGGACATGTCAGCACCATGGTATTAGCAAGTGGCTTCATGGTAGCATTCAGCACAGGAATAGCAAGCATGGCTAGGGGGGGGATGAACCCTCGCCAGTTTACATTAAGAACCAGAAATAACTGAGGAGATCAACAAAAGTACCAAATGAGAGTGATTTGAAAGGGGCAGCTAGGACTATTTCAAGTTGTTCAAAGAAACAGTAGATAATAGGTGGTGGAATTACACTTTACGAGCAGATGCACAAGTTTAACAAAAATGTGGCTTTCCTGGGCAAAAGCAGATTTCAGGTGGGGATTTTCAAAAGAGAGGGGAAGGAGAAAGAGATAGCGCTTATCCTTTCTCCTGTCTGCAACTTCAAATCTTTCTTTCCAAAGTGGCTGTTTCTCTGCATTGTTTTTCTAATGTGTGTTTAGAACATAAGACTGGAAAGGGAAGAAAATTAAAACAGTAGAGAAGAACAGTTTGCGGCTGAGAAGTGATGGCTGTGGAAGGGATTAAGTGCACGCATTGCTTCCCCCACTCTAAATACACTCCCAAAGTTCTTACTAAAATCAGTCACTGTACTTCTGCAATGGGAACTGTCAGAGATTTTAGCCCTCTGAGCTACATGGCAGGAAGAAGAAAAGAAGAAAATGGATAGTGGGGTAAATGAGAAAGAAAAGAGATTAGGAAAGACTGGGCGACAGAGGGACAAAGAAAACAGGTGGGTAGGTGTGAGATGGGGAAGAAGAAAAGCAGTAAACTATTATTCCTTCCTTATTCTGGTCTGCCATCAGTTGCACATGTGCAGGAGAGAGAACATGCATGAGAATCAGACGCTAATATACGAGTGGGACCATCTGTTACATGGGCATATATGTGCATGCATCCAAGTTGGTGAAAGACTCTCCTTTTTCCTTGTGCCCTTCCTGGCTCATAGCAGCAACTCTTAATCATTACTCTGCACCAGTTAAAGCACTTTGTCACTTTAGTTAAAGCACTTTGTCACTTTAACTGAGTATGCTGCAAAGAGTGCCTTGATTTTTGCCACATTTTGCCTTGATATGAATCAGTTCCCTAAGTGCAAGTTAGCTGAACTGTATATTGAAATAATCAATGCTGTTCCCCCTTCTCTATCCCCAGTAAGACTATCCCCCTTGTAACAAAGCTATTAGCCAGTCTTGGAATGGATATTTCTGTTTCAGTTTTGAACTGGGACTTGCAGACCAGACCACCAGATCTGCAGGTACTATGCAATGATCAGGTATGTGAGAAATCATTCTAATTCATGGGTCAGGAAAGCAAGACAGCAAATAAAGAGCCTTTCTCCCAAGCTAGGTTGTCTGTTGTGATGTTCTTCAAAGTACATGTTAAGACACGCTACTGGGAGACACATATACATACACCAAGTACACCAGGAATTCAAGTTTTTGTCAGGAGTTCACTCAACTATTAAACATTAGTTATTACATATTAGTTACTTTACTGGTGTACTCTGTAACCACAATATTATTTACAATTATCATTTTATATTGTATTACTTGTATATAGCACAATTTATATATTTTATTATTAGGTATTTATGGGAAAAGTGTATGTGATATTATTGCACTGGGTCATGGAAAAAAGTTCGACGATCTATTGCAGCCACTGCTTTACCATACTTGACTACATTCAACATGAGATCTGGTAGGCTATTATATCAACTGACTGTTAGGATTAAAAATGATTAGGATTCCAAATCTATTGTGCAGTTCTCAGATATTAAAAAAATAAGAGTTACAGAACACCTGTTCTATATGATTATACTCTACTTAGCTATCACACTCCATACAGTCTTACATATGAGTTATTGCTTACCTGAAATTCCTCTTTTGCTGCTTGTAGATTATATGTGAAGAACTTCTGATAATGTTGAAAAAGTAGAACCAACAGAAGTGAGAGGGTGCTTGGTATTATTAAAAGGCCCTTTGATAGAGGTGCTTTATCTTTAAAAGAAAAAGATGTATGAAATGGTCTCAATTACAAATATACTTCCTAATATAAGCAAGAACATGCTTTCCAATCATAACTGAAAGATCTCTCCTCCAAAAAACCACAGATGCCTATCAAATTGAATATGATTAAAATGAATGAATTGTACTTCTTACATAACTTTTTGCCTTACTTTTTTTAAATCCAAGTTGTAGCCAGGATCCTGATTCAAACTGAGGATTTTAGTGACAAAATATAATATAGGTCTCAATGCATGGCACTAACTGAACTTTTGGGAGTGAAGTCTGCATTATATCCAGGCCAAAACAAACCTTATAAGCTGAAAATTTGTTGTCACACAAAAGAAATGTAGAGCCCAATCCAATCCCCTGCCAGTTCATACGAGTAGTATGCAGCGCCATTGACAGAGTGTGCACTGCATGCTACTGGGGGTGACCAGATGGCCCAGGATTGGCAAGTAAAAATTTGTTACGTATCTTCCTGTAAACCACCTGGTCTCCAATGGGTCTCCATGGACATACACCACCTATTTAGCTGGTGTAAGTCTGAGGAGACAAAGGAGTAGGTCAAGCCTGGGAAATCGGGATAGGATCTTAGTGTGTGCAGCTACTGCCATGATCCTCCCCTTTCAGCCTCCCAGCTAAGGCTGTTCCTTGCCCCCTTACACCACCCATCATCCCCTGAACTGCCTTTGCCACCAACCTATCTGCTCCAGCAGAGGATGAAGAGGTTTTGTGGCCTGATGGCACCCACACACAGCCTCTAGCCATTTACACTGAAATGCCTGGTCCACAGAACAATGGAACAACTTTTGCGCCATCAGTCCAGGATTTACAGTGGTGGACTGCGAGATCTGTCACCATAAGGCCCTGGTAGAATTGGGCTGTTAATCTTCTATATGAATTACTGATGGGGATACTATATCCTATTAAGAAAATTTTTGTGTCTCCCTCGCATTCGAGTCCGGAAGATAGCAATGCTTTTATGAAAACCGAAGTGAAACCCGCTCAAAAAGCCATCTAAGTTTAAATGTTCGGTTAAGTTTAAGTTCAGCAACATGTTGATTTATTTTATGAATATCTTAAGCTATATAGGGTCATAATACTAAGAATTCTATTCTTCTGGATATTACTTTTTCACAATATTTATATAATTCATAAACTCTGTATACTGAGGCACAGGATTTTGTTTTGTTTAAAACTCATTTTTGCCCGGCCCACAGGTGTGCACATTTGGTCCCTGTCGCGTATATGCAACGTTGGGCAGAAATGACTTAAATAAATATGGACTGTAATTCTTTCATTACAATATTTGTCAAAGCATATTCTCCTTTTTTGGACTCAATATAACCGGTTAGATCCAAAATTGTTGTAGTAAGTAAAACTCTGCTCCCACAACAAGCCTTTCCCACCTCTCCTCCCCACAGCAGCTCTCTATGCCCCTCCAAGTGCCTTTTCAAATGCCTTTTCAAAGAATTAGGGAATCCTCCTGAAGGATTCTACAAAGGAAAGCTACAAAGGCGCTACAAAGGAAAGGGAGAATTGCTGAAAAAACTCTGAATACAACCCAGTGGGAAGCATTTACATTTCCCCTTAGGATGGAACAAAGAAAAATGTTGAAGCTATCCATTTTATGCATCCTTTCGTGGATTACAGTAATACTGCCCAAAATACTGCTTCTTTTGGTACTGTTTTGTTACAGTCCCCTGGTCCTGGGTGTGACTGATCGCTGCTGAAATCAATGGCAACAGTGTATTCTAGGTAGGATCCACCAATCAGCACCTGTTTCCTGTCTTTACCCACAACGATGTCTCCTGTAGCATTGTTTCATATACAGCACTTTGCAAGAATGTATCCCCCAGCATGTCAAATGCTGCCTCCCCTTATCCAATGATGTTCCAGTTTCTGCTCTTAGCACTCTCCAGTGCTCTAGCTCTGCATTCCACTCCCCTCTACATTTATTTTTCCTCTCTGCCCCCCTCTTCCTTTTCAAACCCAGGGAGTGGAAAGAGTCTGAGAAGCAGCAGATGCGGACAGATATGGGTACCTCATGGATTATTGGAAGCATTACTCTAATACAGATCTGGCTGCAACAGGAATATTCAACATGTGCCAGTGACCATATTCTTTTCATAGTTCATGGGCATATTCTTGGCAGATCTTAGCCTGAACTATAGTTAGCTATGACTCAGCACCAGAACCAGTTCTGAATATCTGACTCATTCCTGGAGCATGAAATAATAATACAAGAGCATAGATGAGGAAAAGAGCCAAGGAACACACAGATGGTACTGGTCTTCCCTGCTGTATAACTGTATAAAACTGTATTACGTAACTCAAAGATTTGGGAGAAAGAATTCAAAGTCAGAAAATTTGAGTCCCTTCTTTTTGATAAACAATGGTACAACTCCTGTAATACAACAGAAAATTATTGTTTTTTCCCTTTTCCCAATACTTTATATTACAAAGAAATTATTCAATTAAACTCAAGGCCCCACTTTACTATATAATAAAGAGACAAAACCCTTTTATCAGTACTCTGCCATTACTGTTCACATTAGACTTCTCAAATTTTAGTACACAGGAAGTGGTTATTTTTACTTATATCACAAAAAGTAGAGTAGCCACAGTTGCAAACACCACATAAATGTGACAGTAACCCACAGTGGAAAGCACAGCTGTCTGCAAAATCCTCAATGTCCTCATCTGGTCCCGGAAAATGTTTTAAAACGTGACTGATGCCGGTTGAAGGGTACAATAAACACTGTGATTCTAGAAAGCGGTTTACTGTATCAGTACAAAAGCTTCATAGTTCAGTAGTACAAATAGTGCTACTTAAAAACAGTGGATGTTCAATTGCATGGATAAAAAGTATTCATACGGTACGGATAAAATAAATTTGAAATAATCTATAGCAGAATTCTTTTAATAAGATGACCCAACAGGTGTTCAAGGCTACCACATAAATCATTCAAGCCAATGCCTCCACCATACTAGAAATCATTTTATCAGCAAAGGTAGGTAAAAGAAAGTATCCCCCCCCCACATACATTTTCCTGTCAAAAAGATCTTTGTGAGAGGGAAGAAATCAGGCTTTGACTGGGAGAGGCTTGCTAGTGGGCCCTGAGAGGCAGACTTCCTCTCCAATCAGGGACTGGCTCTGCCCACACTTGGCAATATAAGAGCTTCACTGGGACAAACTGGGCAACTCCTGCCCACGCCCACAAATGTTCGCAACACTGGGAGGGTAGAGATCTCAAGTGGATGTGGAGGAGGCAGGAGGGTCTGAGCAGGAATTAGGGAGCAGGTTCAAGTGTTGGCAGAGTTTAAAAATCCTGCCATTGGCTTATAACAAAGCTGGCAGGTAGATGCAGGCAGCAGACCACAATAGACCCTCTGAGCCCCTGTGATGGCCCTGAGGATGAAAATGGAGGAAGACAAGGGTACAATCTTAACCCCTCCCATGCAAATGCTTTCTACCCACCTTTTCTTTAGCTTTGGAAGGCACCCCAAATCACCTTCAGGGAAGTGGGACCAGGGGCCAAACCCCCTTCCCTTTACAGGCTTGGAGAACTCATGTTCTCAACCACTAATTTTCCCAGTCCCTGGATCTTTACAGGGACAAGAAGGTGTGTGTTTTTCTTTTGCTCAGTCAGCATGATTCTCCTATTCTCTGTGGACCATCCCTGCTGGGGATGTTCCATGGTCCTTTTTTTCTTTTTAGGGTACAGAATGAGGGTTAAAACAAACACCAGTTACTTTTCTTCAAGTTGAAGTGGTCTCCCACTTGTCTGCAGCTTGCCCACAGGCCTGCCTGCCGCTGGCCCTTCCCCTGCCTGGAACACCTCCATTCCACCCTCCCCCACACCCCAAACCATCAAGTCAGCCCAACATGGCCAGTGTGAATTGTAATAGAAGATCAGAAGATCATCAGGGGGATGATGTGTTGACAGCAGTTCCATGTTTTGACAGCTGGTTGACAGCTCTGGGAAAGGCAGGGCTGGCTCCACAGCTGTAATCAATCAAGGCCAATGGAGACCTGGATGGACACCTGAGCTTCATTTGACCTTGATGGGACTTTGAATGGACATAAACTGAAGAAATGGCTCACCTGAGCCTAATTCAGACTTAACAAGGGGCAAACAAGGTAGCTCACAACTAAGCTGCATTTTGGATAATGGGTCATCCAAGGATAAAAGGCAGTTTCAGAAGGAGCAAAGCCAAGCAGGTACACTGACCTAGACCTACAGGAGAAGGGGACTGCCAGGACTCTGCTGGTGGACACAGAAGACAGAACTGCCAGGACCCTGCTAAAGAGACACTCTGCTGCAGAGGACACAGAGGAAGGGACTCTGCTGCAGTGGACTGCTATTGGATTGAACTTGGATTGGAGGCTTTGGACCTTTACCCACTAAGTTAAGTGGAGTTTTGGGGAGGGAAAGCCTTTGGACAATAGGACTTGCAGAGAATAAGTGTTTGTAGCAATCAAGTTGGTTAATTGCTATAGATAAGGAATTATGTGTTCATTCCTTTGCATACCACAGCTGTTTCTAGAGATAAGGACATGTTAATTAGCCAAAAAAGTGGGCATTGGGAGATGGAACATTTGGACGGGACATGAACTTACTTGTTTGCATTGGTGCAGAGGCCAGATCTGGTGCACGGATGTGCACCAGCCCAGCTGACTCAGAAGAAGGAACAAATGTGCCTTATAGCATATTTGCAACACTCCTGGGCCAGCATAAGGGGCTTATGCCAGCGTAGCACAATTGTTGGATTGCACTCTTAGGCTGTCATACTAAACATACTCGGTTCCTAACAGAGCCTGACTTGTAACATACTTCCAAATAAACATGCATAGGATAGTACTGTTAGTATGCACCCACACAAGTTAGCACTGTGCAGAGAAGATGGATTTCCTTGGCACAGAATTTTGATTACTTCCTGTAAATGGAGATCTAAATGCGAAGCTTGTGCATACGACAATACTATGACAATATTGTACTACGACCAATAGGCTGATCTCAATGTTCACAGTATACTGCATCCGACAGGCCTAGTTCAACATCAGTCAGGCCAGCAAGTAACTATTTGCTGTGAAGAGATAGATGACAAAGATTTAAGTTGAATACCTTTATAATATTCCTTTAGAAAAACTGCTATACTTCCCAGTACAACTTGCTCAATCCAGAGCTACTGCAGCACATACAGTATTGTAAAAAAGTTCAAAGATTGGCCTTGTCTGCCCTCTGTCTGTTGCAGATATATTTTATTTTCCAACCTGTCTGAAGTTTCCTGCCTGATGTGAATACATATCATTACAAAGGAAGGCTGTAATCCTGATATTCCAAATTAAGGTGGTTCACCCCAGCATGAGCTATCTTGATTTCTGCACATTTCAAAACTGTCAGCTGAATGTGTGCACTGATTCAATTGAAAAACACTGGAATTGAGCTTATGCGAAAGATCATCTATGGTGTCCAATTTGTGATGGTCCATTCATAAATGCAAATTATTTGTTTTAGTAATGAAGTGATAAACATGCATATATGAACCAATATCAAGTTTTGTCCCATTTTCTATAAAAAAACCAAACTTGCAGAAGGCAAGAGTGGTTAATACTTAAATGAAACATTTGTTATATGTTTTAAGAGCGTACAAAGCACTTCCCATGTTTTATTCTGATGTTGTCCTTACAACAACCCAGCAGGGTTAGCATATTATCTCCATACTGCCAGGGGGTTGAGGGAGAGTTTGCCTAAAGCTGCCTGATAAGTTCATAGCAGAGTCCCATTTGTGCACATGCATCAAGGCCCAAGCTACCCCAGCTGTCCACACGTTTTGCAATGGCACAACCTCCAAGTATTGGGTCACATACTTCACCATGACAGATCATAGATATGTCACACCCAGAGTCTAACAATGATAGCCCTCCCATGAATACCTTTTTCATTAAGGAAAGAGCCCACTGAGCATGGGCTAGCCCTTGACAGGTGACTCCTTGTCCTAGAACCCATGAACTTACACTCCCTCTTGAAATAGCCCATCTCCCAACAGGTGAACATGGTCTCTTCTGTGGCCTTTCTGCACTAGTCTCTCCAACATTGAGTGTCGGCTAGCAGAGGGTTGGTTAAATCTCTACCGACCAGTTTGGGTGGGCCGTAGCTTCTAGCCCTCCACCCCAGTGAGATCCCCCACCATGGCTGTCCTGTGACTTCTTCCCCTTGGGGCTTCTCCTTGGGTCCCTTCACTGCCTCAGCTGCTAAGAAATTCTCAAACATCCAAGTGGCTGCCTATGAAGATGATGATAACCTGTAGGGCTTGGTTCAACACCACCTTGTTGACTATGTGGGTCTTGTCATCAGTGGTTGGCATGAACCATATGACAACAGCTTCATGGACTTTGGCCATGAGTACATGGCAGTGGTCCCCTCACTTATACCTGATGACCAGGAAATAAGGTGTAATATGCCCTTTATCACCCCACACTAGTCAAGGAAGGGTTCTTTCAATTTCTTGTAATCCCTAGCTTCCCATATTGGCAGCATGCATAAGACTGCTTGAGTGGGCCCTGTCAAATATGGCCCAATCAAGTAAGCACATTGCGGCCAGGGTCATTGGGCCATCTCAGTCAGGTAAGTTATAAAGTTATAAGGAATGCTTCCATTTCTTCTTCCAGGGTCTATTTGGTTGGGCAGACCAGAGGGACATTCATTAGCCCCCCTTCAGCAGTCACTGTCCCACCTTCCATCCTGGAGCTGGTTAACAACTTTCCACAAAATTGGCCTGATGCTTCTGCTTGTTACTGCATTAAATCCTTTATCAGCTACCATTAAAGTTCAGCCAGCCATTAGCCAAACTGTGCTAAGTCCAGAATGTGATCATCCTGGCCTCCAGCTCTTCCTATCACTGTTTCACCTGCATTATTCACCACAAAATGTGGGGGGTACACTGCCTGTACAAAAGGAAGAGTGACCAGAGGAGACACCCCAAAGCCCTAGTCAGTCAGATAAGGGCCTATTGGCCTCAAGATGGTGTTGCTTGGATGCTAGTCACAGCTATGAGGCCTCAGAGCCCAGAGGAGGGAAAGGGTACTAATAAGACACCCCTTAATAACTTGGACCCCTCTCCCCCCACCAGGTGGGGACTTCAAGGCCAAAGTTGTCCCACTTGCAGCCTTGGTCAGGCTCTCAACTCCCTGGTGTGTAGTCCAGTCAGCCATCATAGGCCAGCAGGGGGCTTTTAAGTACCACCAGCAGCTATGCCTACTCATCTGTCTCTTGCAAGTGCCACCACCAGATGTGCCTCCTCATTCACCAACACGTCTGTGACAACTTCCAGCTACAAATGGGGCAGGTGCTGCCCCCCCCCCCACACACACCTTGGCCACTACTCCCAGGATGGTAGTGATGCTTCTTAGGCCACTGCAGTTGGTTTTCCAGGATCACAGCTGCCCATCCCAGGATAAGGAGGACATGAAGATTGAGGATAGCCATCCTTTGCATCCTAACTGCATCCTTATTTGGAAAGAAGCTTCACAACTCATTCCAAGTGATAACCATGTTAAGCATTCATAAATTTATTATAGCAGTCGTTCCCAAACGTTTTCAACCAGCAGCTTGGCTCCCTTGACTTGCTGAGCCATTGGCCACAGCTCCCCATTCAAGATACATGGTATATACATTGTATATTGTATACATTATTGCCATTGGCCATGGCTCCCCATTTGGGATACATTGCATACGCATTGTATACACTGTATAGGCTGAGGGTTTTTCATGAGCATTCTGTAGCACCCCTGGCTGGTTTCCACCACTCCTTGTCTCACAGTTTGGGAATCACAGTATCATAGCATAAACTTCCATGCAGTCATGCATCTAAAAATGCTGCAATGCATTAGTTCCACAAGACTTTGGGGCTACAATCCTCGCCACACTTTCTTGGGAGTAAGCCCCGTTGACTCTAATGGGACTGACTTCTGAGTAAACATGCATAGGACGGGGCTCTAAGGCTCCAATCCTGCTCACACTTTCCTGGGAGTAAGCCCCACTGACTCTAATGGGACCGACTTCTGAGTAGACATGCGTCGGCTTGGGCTCTGGGTTGCTCTCTTCACAGAACCAGAGACCATTCAGATGCACGCAATGCATCCTCCAGGGGGCGGCTTACATAAAATCTGTAGCCTCGGAGCTCCACGACGTTTACTTCCGAGTGAGCGTGCACAGAAATAGGCTCCGCAGGGTGCATGACGATCCACCCACTGCTGGCTTTGGGCGAGAGCAGGGACTCAGAGGGGAAGGCGGATTCCTGCGGTGGGGAGGAGACTGCGCCGCGCCTGGCTCCCTGAACACTGGCCAGGGAGGTGCAGAGGCGATAGGGATTCCCCCCAGTTGCTGCAGCGCTGCACCCCTCGGCATTCCCGGGGCGGGAAGGGAAGGGAAGGAGTCCCGGGGAGGGGGTACTTACACAGCCCGCTGGAGCCGGTACTGGTGAACATGATCCCGGGCTGCAGGAAGGGGGCGCGAGGAGGGAGGCCCCCAGCCACAGGCAGGCTGCAGTCGCCCGCTGCTCACCCCCGTCCGGGGGGCTGCCCTGCCCGCTCTTCCTCCCTTGGGCGGCCCTTTTCCCGAGGCCGAGGAGCCTGGGCGGCAGCCGGGCCCAGGAACTAAGCGCTAAGGCGGCTGAGCCAGCCGAGACCGGCAGGGCAGGGCAGGCGGGCCGGCCCTGGACAGTGCCCTCTGCCGGAGATGCAGCCTCAGCCGCCGGCGGGGAAGGCAGCCCGCGCCAGGCACCGCCGACCCGCTCCCAGCCACCGCAGCCCGCGCCTGCCTGGCTGCTGCCTCCAGCACGCTCCTGCATTGAGGTTGCTCGCAGCCGGGCCAGGCTAGCCACGGCTCTTGTCAAACGAGCCGCTCAGAGCTCAGTGGACGAAGGGTTTGTGTCGGGTGCACAACACACCCGCTGGCTGGCTATTGCAGCCCAAATCCTATGCTTGTCTACTCAGAAGTAAGTCCCATTACAGTCAATGAGGCTTACTTCCATGAAAGTGTGGCATGGATTGCAGACTGAGAGCCCATGCCTATGCTTGTCTACTCAGAAGTAAGTCCCATTAGAGTCCATGGAGATTTCTCCCATGAAAGTGTGGATTGCATTGCAGCCTGAGGCTGCTTAAGTTGGCAGTCTCTCTCTCACACTCAAAAACATACACACAGTGCAAAGACTCTGACTGACAGAGGCCCTCTCAACACACCCACTCATCTTTGACAACAGAGACAGATTCCCATTCATCTTTAGTGGAATGTGCAAATCAAATCTCATTGATCTGTGTTGCAGGCACACAACTTTTGCACAGCCCTGTCTCCAAAACACACATCTTTCTTTTGCTTTTGGTCTGGGCACGCAAACACAGGTTTTTACCTGCACGTACTTAACAAGGTGGTTACACAATGTTCACAGGCTTATAAAAACATTGGAGCATACTCTTGGTCTCTTTGAAGTTGTTGGGCATGCTTTAACCAACTTTAACCAACCATATAACCAAAGAATGATAAAATAAGAAAGGATTTCCCTTCCATTCTTTTTTATATTTCATTATAGGTAAAGTAGAGATTTTAATCAGTGAGTGAAGTACTGTGTAACATACTCTGGACTAATTTAAATGCACTACTAGCGCTGGTGTTAGGTTCCTGCACAGAGCCTCCCATGGTCTCTTGACCACAAGACTCATGCTGCAGTTGCCACTTCTCTCCATCTCCTCCACCACCCCCCTGTCAATGGAAACATACTCTACAAATCCTAATGATGAGTGAAGCAAGTACTCGAGAGAATGCTCCCAATTGTAAATGAGGGTGCAGGGTGCAATGGTTTTATAAGTTTCTTGGCCAGCTCATACTACCACTGGTGCTGGGGGCACCAGTAAACCAGGGATCAGCCTGACTGAGTTCAATGGAACATTGATCAGCCCTCGAACAGTGCTAGACCTAGTGCTAGACCTAGCACTGTGAATGTAGTTAGCATGCATCTCAGTATAGAGACCCCTTGCACGCACACAAGAACTTCTGCTTCTGGTTTTCTCCACACACACAAGAAGGGAAAGAAATGCTGTGGAGCCCCAAAAAAGCATGCACCTTGCGCTTTGCATGAAGGTGGATCCGATTTTGGGATTTGGCTTCAGCACTTGTAGCAAAGTGCTGGATATTTTCCGAAAATATCTTCCCAGTGATACCATTTGGAGCCATTTGATTTCCATCTCAATGATTTCTCAGTATGAATTTTGATTAATGATTAATAGAAATGAGATACCAAAGAAGAAATAATTAATAGAACAAAAATAAAGGAAAGGAAGAAGATAACAGCAGAAAAGACAGGAAAGTACAGGTGGGACCTCAGTATCCACTGATTTGACTCACTACTGATACTGGGTCCATCTATAAATGCCTTATAACAAGGGGGAAAGCGCCAAAGTTCCATTTCCTACCTTTGGACTATAAGAACATAAGAACAGCCCCACTGGATCAGGCCATAGGCCCATCTAGTCCAGCTTCCTGTATCTCACAGCGGCCCACCAAATGCCCCAGGGAGCACACCAGATAACAAGAGACCTCATCCTGGTGCCCTTGCATCTGGCATTCTGACATAACCCATTTCTAAAATCAGGAGGTTGCGCATACACATCATGGCTTGTACCCCATAATGGATTTTTCCTCCAGAAACTTGTCCAATCCCCTTTTAAAGGCGTCTAGGCTAGACGCCAGCACCACATCCTGTGGCAAGGAGTTCCACAGACTGACCACACGCTGAGTAAAGAAATATTTTCTTTTGTCTGTCCTAACCCGCCCAACACTCAATTTTAGTGGATGTCCCCTGGTTCTGGTATTATGTGAGAGTGTAAAGAGCATCTCCCTATCCACTCTGTCTAACCCCTGCATAATTTTGTATGTCTCAATCATGTCCCCCCTCAGGCGTCTCTTTTCTAGGCTGAAGAGGCCCAAACGCCGTAGCCTTTCCTCATAAGGAAGGTGCCCCAGCCCCGTAAACTCCAATTAAACTCCGTTTAAAGTCCCTATTAAACTCCATTGGCAACAATATTCTTGGGGTTAAAGATAACTTTAAAAATCCACTTCTGAGTTTCTTGCTCCTCGATTGTCTTCCCAGAATGCATTGGTATAGATGCTATGCCCATTCTGCATTCACTAGATGGAGTGAATAATGGAATCTAATGGAATAATTCACCCCATCTAGTGGCTGAATGCGGAATAGCATCTATACCTTGTTACAAGGCATTTAAAGGTGGATCCTGGTATCCACTGAAGGTTTTGAAACAGAAACCAGTGGCGACTGATGTCCCACCTTTACTTTCCAAGCACATTTCTGAACAGTTCTATATTTGTTCAGAGAAGTCTCTTTGAGTTCTTTAAGGACTACAGCTATTAAAGACACAGAAATTTGCTTCCTATATTATTATGTAGCTTTGGAGCTACATAGCTATTATGTCATGACACCCCAGCCAGGGAAGCCCTATCCCTGTCTTTTAAGGCAGTGTTTCTCAAACTGTGGTTCGGGACCCACTCAGTGGGTCATGAGCCAGTTTCAGGTGGGTCCCCATTCATTTCAATATTTTTACTATGCTGTATTAGACTTGATGCTACCATTGTATGTGACTGCATTTGTGGAAATGTTACAGACCTGTACTTTTAACAAGCTACTATGTATATTCTGTTAAAATAGGTAGTCAGTGGAACTTACTCTTGGGTAGGATTGCAGCCTAGGATTGTTAAAAATTTCCCTGCTTGATGATGTCACTTCTGGTCATGACATCACTTCTGGTGAGTCCTGACAAATTCTCATTCTAAAAAGTGGATCCCATTGCTAAATGTGTGAAAACCACTGCTTTAAGGGAAGGGGGAAGGCAGTAACATGATCTGTAGGATGGGAGATGGGAGAGGTTTTTCTTTACTTACTTTACTGCCAGGTATGGGAGAGGTTTTTCTTTACTTACCAGGAGTGAGTGCAGGAGTCCTGGGAGGTGGGGCTGGTGGTGGTCTGGCGAACGCTCTGCATGGCTCTCCGCACTTCCAAACATCTAAAAAAACCCAAGAAAGGGCACTTTCAGTTTTCATCATGGTTTTTGTACCCTTTTGGAGGATTTAAGATGTTTGGAGGTGCGGAGAACCTTGCGGAGGGCTCCCAGGACTCCTTTACTGGTAAGTAAAAAAATCCCCTCCTGTCCCTGGCAGCAGCGCATTCCTGGGGACTGTGCTGCTGCTTTAGTCCCTCCCCCGCACACACTTACCTCAGAGAACCAAGGCTGTAGGTTATTTCAGTGATCAGATTAAGCAATCAAAGCTTTATTTACAAACAGGGATGACAAGATACATGGTTACGTTCTCTGTAACATTTGTTCCATGCCTAGAGATGGTTTTTTTAATTGTTAAAAACACAAAACACCACATTTTGTGTTTAAAATGTTCAAATAAAAACACGCTGCATTTTGGAGTGTAAGATATTTTCCAGAAATTAAAATAGATTACTTTTTCAATTAAAATAATACTGTAACTGCATCTGCTAACACAATATTGCATATATCACCTACCTAATACATTTTTAAGTGTTTAAAATTAATAAAAATAAGAACTTGGAATAAAAACACATAACACCGCTTTATACCTTTCAATTCCTGAAATTTGCAAAAAAAACCCACCCCATTTTCAAACAACCCTACCCATGCCTTATCTCCAGTCTTCCTCTCCTTCATATTTTCAAGCCCTCTGGCTTCAGAGGCAGCCTCTTTACACTCATCTCTCCCCCTAGAGTTTGCCTTTGGAGATGCATAAAGCATTTCCAATGCTTTACCTCTTGTTAACAATTGCTGTCTGCTGCTGAGACATTTTATAACATCACAACAATTCCCCTTTCCAGTGACACAATCATGACATGACTGCAGATGTTCATGAATAGCTGTTCAGAGGCATTCAGGAAACAAAAGCTGGTACTTATCAGTACAATGAACAAAGCGGATGAGGCCTTAGGGTGGCCTCTTGCCCTGTTTCTAACACTGATCTAATTGCTGGGGAAGAATCCTGTTCTGCTGCTCATGATAATTGTCTTATGCACAGAGAGAAAATCAGGAAGCTAATCTCCTTCCCTCAAGACTGCAGCTGTTTAAAGTCCATCAGAGATGGCCATAGCTGGAGATGGGATGCTAAAATAGGTGAACTATGTATTACTAAAGGAGATGAATAATGTGGCCTTCAGGTCCCTTTCAGCCCTATAGCATTTTCATTGTATGAATTTCCTCTTTGAAATCTTGTCATTGTAGCTACTACAGCCCATGACTCATTTACTCTGGAACAGCACCAGGTTTTCCCAAAACCAGACTGATTTTGGGAAGCTATTCTGGAGTCCAAATGTTTATAAACCACAAATGCTTATCAAAGAGTTGTTTGCATCCTGAAGTTGCTCTGGGGTGTAGATTATTTTTCATAGATTATTTTTCTTATTTATAAGCCAAAAACTCTGAATGAGCTCTCACTGAGGAGGTCAGTTTGTGTCTGGGCTATACCACTTCAAGTTGCAGGTATAATGTGCACATGATTGTATATTCCTATGCGCTGAAGGGAATTCCTGTATATTCCCCCCCATGATTGTATATTCCTATGCGCTCACACACATGTGACATCTAGCCATCTCTCTTGGAGGCGCAAATGTGCCTTATGGAACATTTGCAACCCTCCTGGGCTGGCGCAAGGGTGAGTCAGGATTGCGCCCTTAAGCACTTAAGTACATAAATGACTAGAGAACTCATCAGTAGGGTTCAATTGTCTTTTTATATGCCATGCAGCATATATTCTCATATGTCCAGTTCTAAAGCATAAGGAGAATGTATTTTCTTCCATTAGGGATATAGGATACCACTGATCTGATGAACTGACATAGGTGCTAACCTACTAGTAACAGCTTGTAAGATATTGAAGCTTACCTTCAATGTTGTATAAAGAAATGCATGCTATTCAGTGTTTGGTATCTATTAAAGATACCTTTATAGCCAGGTCCAGTTATGGTTACATAGCTGTAAGTTCCACTGAGTTGGAGTTTACTCCCAAGAACAAGTGTTTCAGATTGCTTTTAGGATTGAGAATCTCTCAGTTGCTGTAGCTTTTATTTCCTTTAATATTCATTCAGAAGGAAGCTACTGCTCCTCCTCTCTTCAAGAATTAATTATGCTAGGCAAGCTTCACCATGAATAAATAGCATAGAAGCAGCACCTTCTTTTAAAAATAGTTCCCAGGATTGAATCATCTGATTCATGAGAACAATTCCAATTCCCAGTGAGCATATCAATGTGGCTAAAAGCAAGTGCAATCGCCACATCGTTGTGAGATGCATCAGTTCCTTTCTGGGGTTGATCTCAGGTAAAACCAGTTCTTCTGTGTGGGCTGAGGAGGAAATTGTTGATAGTCCAAAGATTCTAGAAGTGACTGTTAGGGCAAAGCAGCCCCATATACTCTGAGATTAAACTCTGGAGCCTGCAATTATTCTGCTCAGCAGTGAGCTCACTTGTCTGTTACTCTTTAATCTTTACAGAAAGAATTTCAGATTTCACAAAATGCTATAAGATTTCAGTTCTCTTTTAAAAGCAAATGACTTGGCAAAAGTTGTTCCAAACATCCCATAGCCCAAAAGAAGGGGGAAGCCAGCACAGTCCTATGCATGCTTACACAGAAGTAAAGCCCAATGGGATTTACTCTCAAGTAAGTGTGTCTAGGATTACAGAGTACATTACAGGTTTAGTGTCAATAAGTCACAGTACACTTACATTCTGAATTGCATTTTTTTCTTCTCTTTGAGTTGCCGCACACACTTTTTTGGTGTCTATGAATTTGTGATGTGCCTAATACAAGAGCAATACTGAAAACTGGCATCAGAAGACATATATTAATTGTATATGTGGTGGAATTGTGTGTGTTATTTATCTTTAACAGTGGTAATCCGTATTATGTTTGTTTGTTCCTCTTCTTGTTTGACTTCCACACCACAAGGGGGAGATCTATATAAATTGTGCTTAAGAGCAGTATGGAATTTCAATGTATTTCTTGTAAAAGCAGGTTTGCTGATTGCTAAAATTAACTAAAAAAAGATTTGCTCTTCAGTGAAGAAGATTAATATCTTGCATGATGAATTTCCTAAGATTTACATTTAGATGAGAGAGGACCACAGTTGGCAACTCTAGTTGTAGCTCAAATGGAAAAGCCTTTGTAGCCCTTTCTATTTTGGAGGATTCAATGGCCGGTCTGGGTAGGAAAAGCCAGGTCAGAATCTGGGAACTCCTATTGTTCCAAAAGACACTCTAGTCTGAAGCTGGTGGCTCACAACATGGGACAGCCACACATTGATCCATGGGTTTTAGTTCCAGAAGCTTCTGAGAGTGATAAAGTTCTAAGTTCTAATTTCTAATGAAGGTTATTCATGCCAAGGTGCACACACATTAGTGGAGAGCAAGGAGACAGGCTAGGATGAGGTCAGTCAGCCATCCTACTCCCTCCCCACCAACTATTCATGAATGCTTCATGAGGCGTTCAGTGGCTTGCAGTTTACTCTAGTTTCTATGTGCTATGTGCTTGGCAGAGCAGCAGGTTCTGTGCGCTACCCTCTGAACATTGTATCACTTTTGGCATTTTAGGTTAGATCTGAATCTGATTCTACACAGCCATTTTGAAGAGAGTACAGTGTGTGACTGTTTTAGATAACTCACTGTGCTGGCCATGGAGACTGTATGGACTTGAAGCATTGGGGGGAGAGAAGATATCAGTCTGACTGTGAAGAAAATGTATTGAGTCACATGCTGAAAGACCTAGATCAGTGGTTCTCAAACTGGTGGATTGTGACCCACCAGCTTGTATAAAGATGCCCCGTTCCCTTTAAGGGGCAGGGGCAGGGGGAAAGCAGCAAAGCGATCCCCGGGATCACACCCCTGCGGGGGGAGGGGGTGCTTTTTTTTTGGTTTCCGGTTTGATAACCTGTACACCATTTACACTGGGTGCCCTTGCTTTTAATTGGTGGCATCACTAGGAAGGTGCAGTGGGTGTGGACCACACCAGGTGATGCGCAAAGGGAGGTGACCGCACTACTAGCCAAAAAATTTTTAATGTTGGTATTTTTGAATAGTACCATCATGTTTTATATCATTCAATGTGAAATTTCATGCAGACTTCAGTGAAACAGACCATGGTGAAATATCTCTATTCTATCAAAAGTTATAGCCAGAAAACCAGTGGGGGTGGGGCAATAGTGCATCACCATGCCCACTGCATAGAGTGCTGCCCTACCCACTACACTGGAAGAGGGCCATCATGGGGGTGACGGGCTGGCCTCTGGCATCAGGTGACCCAAACCTTAGTGATGTAATTGCTAGCTGTATCCTCAATGAGGTGCAACAGAATAATATACATGGAGTCTGAGATATCTGTATGCAAGGCAAATACTTTCTGGGAGATAATATAAATTGGGAAACAGTGTAGTACATTTGGAAAGGGCTAATCAGTGGTGTACCTAGTGCTGGGCAAATGCCCCAGGCACTGAAACCCACATGACTCTAGGACTACACAGGAAGCCTTCAGAGGCTCCCAACATGATCAGAAACTGTACTTCCAGTTTTCCTGAAGTACAGTTTAATAGTCGGCCTTGGAGTTGCACAAGGCTCCGTGTGCTAGATCAGTATGGGGGGGAGCATCGTGGACCTTTGCCCAATCAGGGCAGGTCCATTACTGGGGCTGACCCCTCTCCATCTTGATGACCCAATCTGAATTCTAGCCCTCTGCTCTTATATTATTTAGAAAAAACAGCTCTCTGTTAATATTCCACCACACATCTAGTTTGACCCATAGATAATTCCAGCACTTTGACAGATATACCAAGATAATACATATTATATATACACCTAAACATCCTTATATGTGTGATATTATTATACTGACATAGAGTAGAGCACATGCTTTGAAAATCCTAGATACAATCACTGGAAGGCTTCAGACTGTTTTCGGAAACCCTGAAGAACCACTGCATATAGAATAGACAACGCTGAGTTAGATGGGCCAGTGGTCTAATACAGTATAAGGTACTTTCAGGTAAAGTAGTCCTTTCAGCGACATTATTTTTTTTACAGATTAACTGTTGAAAATAGATTTCTTAGCAAAAACACAAAAAGCATCCTTTTCAAACAAGTGTGCTCTGGGATAACAAGCCTAATCACTTACATTTATGTGACAAGGAGGAATCAGCTACTGTTTAGTTCTTGATCTTGTGGAGAACTATCATTGAGTAAGCTGCGCATACAGTGTCAGTTTTGCTGTCAAAAACATAGATAGTTTAAAGGTAACACCCTATGTTATTTCACCACAATCAGATGTTGCAAAATGAATGCTTCACTCATATGCAGGTGAGCTGTTCCACTCATTTATGACACCAACAGGTGCACAGTAATTATCTCTTTCATTTGAATGACTGGTTTTTGTCAAGGATGACAATGCCGTAGAAATGAAGTTTAGGGATAAGGCAAGTATGTACTGCAAACCAGATTATGGATTCAAAGGGGAGAAACGGGGGGGGGGGGAAGAGAGAGAAGAAAATGGGTGGTAAAGAAGGGAGAAGATTCAGCAAAAGAAATGGCCAAGATAGGGGTAAAGAGGAGGCAGACTGGGCACATGGGTTTTTGGAACTTGCCATTTTCAACCCCAAATCCAAAAGCCTTTCTTGAGGTTACTGTTCATCAGAAGCTGGAACAGATCAGTTCTTTTCCTAACACTGGTATCTGACCCAGTGGGGTTTGTTGAAATTACATGGAATACTTCATATTCTGAAGGCAAGCAGTGCTGACGTGAAAAGTTCTTATGTGCTAAGAATGATGCACTGCATAAGGACTTGCAAATAGTAGCCTTTACCATGTAAAAGAGTACTTCCATATGAAAGATGTGGAGTTTGTTTTTTGTGTCTTCCACATAAATGGGGTAATATTTGAAACATTGCCCTGCCACTAGGAGTCTTCTAGCGATACCCTTCTCTCAGTCTTTCTGCTAGACCTAGTTTTAGGCAGTAATCCTATCCACACTTACCTAGGAGTAAGCCCCATTGACTATAATGGGACCTGAGTAGACATGCATAGGCTTGAGCTCAAAGTCCTCTCCTGTGCTATTCTCCCTCTCTTCTAAATATCACTTTCTGAAGCTTATTTTCCATCCTTCCGGTGCCAAACCACCTTACAACTATCAGACCTGTGGAGAAGAGGGATGGTAAATTTGCTCATGCTCAGAAGGAAACAGTAGTATCAGACAAAAAAGTACAAGCACAATCTATTGTTAAGAGCCCACATCCACTTTCCCATGGATGTCAATCATACTACAAATCATGGTGAGGCTTTCACTGAAATAATTTTACATTCCTTTCACAGTGTGCTTCAAGCATCATTAAAATATACCAGGTTATCATACTGTAAGAGAGAATAGTGCCAAATAACAACATCAAATAAAAATATTCAAGTTGCACTAGTCTTGGATTGGATCCTAATCCACAAACAAAATTAGCATACTGCTATCAAAATCAGTTGGACAAAGACCTATAACTGGTATGATTCATGGAACACATGCTTATTTAGCAGGTTTTTTCAAAGAAGGAGGAAATGACATTTCATGATGATAAGAGATGTTGTCCTTGTGCTGAATATAAACTAATCAAATGAAATAATGCATGAGGCAAAGAATGGGAAAAGAGACAAAGGAAATAATCATGAGATATGTGAATGATGGAATGTAAGGAATTGGCAGGGTGGGAGGAGTGTAGGAAGAGATGTTGGGAGATATAATACCAAGTCTGTCACTGTGCAAATAGTAATTATTTAAATGGAACTGAGATAAAAGAAGCTAAGATAATGCTTTAAGGAGGAAAGAGAGAGAGTGAGAGTGTGTGAAGATAGCCTTATAGCCCAAACCTATGCATGTTTATTCTAAAGTCAGTCCCATATTAGCCAGTGAGGTTTTGTTCAGTGTGCGACCTAAATAGAACTAGGGCCAAGTTCACTCTGCACAAGGAATTATTTATATTTTACTAAAGACTAATTATCTTGTCATATGAAATGATATGACAAAACACCTTGGCTTGGATCCAAAGAACTATGAGTGGAACATGTAGTTAGGGCTGTTCTGCTAACTCTTGTGCAAGTTGAAATGGAAGATTTCTCACAGTGCAACAATCAAGAGACAAGAAACACAGGTTTGGTTGGCAAACAGCAGTCTCGAAAGACTATGGTATAAGCCTGCAGCACCTGGTATTCCCAAGCAGTCTCCCATCCAAGTACTAACCAGGCTTGACCCTACTTAGCTTCCAAGATCAGATGAGATCGGGCATGTGCAGGGTAACAGTTGCTGCAATTAAAAAATGCAGTGAAAGATACAGGTCATTGGTATATAACCTCTTGAGGGCCATATGTTCAAGAATTGGGATTTGCTTTAGGTTTACAGCTGCTTAAAAAAAGCCATGGGGAAGTAATCCACTAAAGCAAATCTTTCCCTGCAAATGTTTTTATTTTTACTTTTTACTATATGGTCAAGATGCAAAGGATTGCTAGTACTGTACATGCAGATGAGCAATTTACCATGCAGCTTCAGTCAGTGCTTTTTAATGAGCAAACACGGCTTCAAAATGATCCCACAATGAAGAGAGGGTTTTCTCTATATTCCTTATCAAGGGAGTGTCACTTCAAAGCCACACATCCAATGTGTTGGTTGTCAACCTTCAGTCTCGAAAGACTATGGTATAAGCCTACATCCAAGTACAGTACTAACCAGGCCTGACCCTGCTTAGCTTCCAAGATCAGAT
Source organism: Tiliqua scincoides (assembly GCF_035046505.1). Classification (NCBI taxonomy): domain Eukaryota; kingdom Metazoa; phylum Chordata; class Lepidosauria; order Squamata; family Scincidae; genus Tiliqua; species Tiliqua scincoides. Next base: position 102,344,187 of record NC_089823.1, read on the forward strand.
GAGATCGGGCATGTGCAGGGTAATTGCACAATGAATAAAATCAAAAGATACCATCTATTTACAAGGGGAGGGGGGGACAAAACCATTAATATGTTAAGATTAAAATAATAATCTGAAGGAAACTAAAATTAAATACAACAAAAATCACACTGAAACCAGTAATTTATACACCTTGAAATTACCTTAATGGTATCATGCTTGTGCTCAGCTAGTTTAAAGTGGCATTGTTTCTGAATTTGAACTATGCTCATTTAAACTACTTCAGAAATCTGGGCCAACTTTCAAGTCCAAGCCTATAAATACTTATCCCTTCTACACAGTCTGTATAATATGTGTGAGTTGGTTGGTGATGTGTCAACCTATATTTTGTCTGAGCAAATTCTTCCCAACTCGAAAATAAATATCTACACATTTCTTTCTATAAATCATTACATCTTAAATTACGACAATATTTTAAATGCTCCCTCCATTGTACCTATCCACTGAGAGAAGCATGCTTTCATGGTTTGTTTTCCCACTGCTTTTGCTTGATGGATGAATGACAACCTTTCTGGGAGCAACCATTCAGGAATGCATAGATGAAAAGCCCTTATGGACTCAGCCATAAAACACAGCAAGTATATAATTAAAGCTACAGTGGATAAGAGAGATAGGTTGTACTAAACATGTTCTTAAGGGAAATGAGTGTATATTGATTGCAATACAATGCAAGCTTACCTGGAAGTAAGCCCGATTGAACATTAGAACATGCATTGGATCATACCATGTATCTTTTAATATAGCATCACAAAACCTTCTGAAAAACTGCAATACAAACTTGTATCAGCCAGCCCCAAACACTGTACTCAGTAAGCTACAGTTGCATGCAGCTGCCACAAACATATACACACATACCACACACGTGTCTCTCCCCGATCCCCTTCTGTAACATCTGCAGCAACTTACTTTGCCATCACAATACTGTCCCTTTTGCTGCCAATAGTAGCCAATGACGTGGAGTAGGGTATTGCACACAATGTTGCAATGTCAGGACACAGGAACATGTTATGGAGGGGGAAATGAGACATGTGGCTATCATTTTTGATGGCAATTGAATGTGTTTTGTAATATCTAGCTTCAGCCTCACATCTTTGTATAGCTTCAGTTATGTTCGAAGTTGGGCAAAGTTTGAATACTAAAATTGGTAAACATGTTAACAGAAGAAATAAAGAAGCTTTCTTTTTGTTGCTGTTATTCAAAGTATAACTATTATTTCAATTGTTGGAAAAAAGGGTCTAAGTCAAGGAGAGTCATATCGTAGAAGACACTTTTTTTGACTGCTTCTCACTAACCTACTGTTAACAATAATATCTGGAGCTGATGCAGTAAAAGGTTTCAAAGAAAAATACTTTACAGGTTCTTACAGTTCACAAACATGTACATTTCTGTTGATAGTACAGGCCCTCAACTTGGAACAAGGAATCCTAGAGCTATTCCCTTTGCATGTCTGTGTGAGACCTCATGGCATGATGGACTCCATGCAGCTCATCAGAGCTCATGGAGAGAGGTCTTGCACGGAGGGAAACCAGATTGTGAAACATCCCACAGGTCAAAGAGGACAAAAGGTCTGAGACAGGCAGCCCCTGAGTAATCTGCCTCCTAGGCCAGAGGTTCCCAAACTTTCCCTGTTCATGGAACCTCTACAGTTCCCAGTAATTTTTTTTTTTTACAGTGCCTCTACAGTTCTGTGGCTGTGTTTCCCTTTAAAATTTAAACTAGCCCAGGGCACCTATGAGTTTACTGCAGTGCCCTGGTACAGTTTGGGAACTGCGGTTTTAGGCCCCCTAGTGTCTGCAGATAGCATTGCACCCACTTTCCAGCAACAACATCATTTTAATGACTATTATTTAATAAGATAAGTAATGTTTACTTAAAATTAATGCTTACTGTGTTTATAATAAATAATGTTTACTTAGAGACCAAATAAATTAAAATAAAAAAACCAGAACAAAAAAAAACAATAAGGTAGCACTTCACTCTTTATGCAGCACACACAGATCTTACACAGAGATCTTCTAATAACTAGAATTTTGCCTCTTAAAGAAGCAGCTAATAATAGTCATTTTAACATAATTGTTTCATACATCACAGAGATAAAGGAATTGGGTATCATCGGAAGTGCAGTATGATTTGAGAGACTAGGATGGGCAGAACACATAGCACCTAAAAAACAGAAAAACTGCAGTCCTGTAGCACTTAAATACTGTACTAACACAATATATTGTGGTATCAGCTGTTGTAGGCTAGAGTTCGCCTTGTCAGGTGGGGGAAGTGATCTCTTAAAGTTTGTAGCAATGTGTCTGCTAAGATAAAGAGAGATGTTTAAAAAATGGGTTTTACATAGTCAGACCAAATGACCAAGAACACAAGAAGTAGCATTGGGTGTGTCCCAGTGCTATGCAGATCAAAAAGACCACAATATGCTAAATTGTTGGAAGATGACAATGAGATGCCAAATCCAACCAGAGTATTCAGAGGACAGAGGCAGAGAGTTACCAGAAGGCCAAGAACAATTTGGGTTACCAACACACAAGGGAGGGAGAAACCTAGCTGTAGGCTTTTCATTGTTTGTTTTGCTTTTGGGCTGATTTCCAGAAAAACCAGTCATATCTCTCCCCAGACCATTTTATCTATCGTTGCAGTGGTGTTGTTAACAGTGATGCCTTAAGATAGTGAACAAGCAGATTTTATGCTTTGTGCATGACAAAAACTGCTAGGCTTTGCTCCCCAGCACTCCAAAAACTCTTAGATTCTGTGCCTAGACCTGTCAAAACCTGCCAAGCTCTGCCATTGCCTCTGTACATAGACCACACTCTGCTACAGTTCAGGAACCAGAGTTACTCTGTTTTGAAAGTTGGCAATTCTAGGAACAATCTGGAGTTGGGGCACCAGCCTTGCTATGCCAATGTTAGGAAACCGAAGACCTGTGGTGTTCTACACTGGAGTTGATGTGCATTAGATTCTGGAGACTGAGGTGTGGCAGAAGTGGGCAGATCTTGAAACAGACAAAATTGAGCAGATCTATTACACAGAAGATGTAGGAATAAGGAAAAATATGTGGCAATTAATAGCTAATGGGAATGCTTGAACTTGAGAAATAGGATCAAGCAACCATGAGCAATTCAACTTTCTTTTTCTTGTGTGCACTGGATAGCTCCTTGCTATGAGCATATACCAGCACCTCCCACAGAAATCCAGCCCAGCTTCATCTTGCATTTTTTCTGAATGAATATGTACAGTACTGTACAAATACTGGTGTGAATTAGACACTGTAATTATCACAGGCATGACTATACAGTATAACATTGTGCAATTGGGAAGATGTCTGATCTGGAAGAACGTGCACAATGCTGACAACTCGGGAAATCCTCCGACACACCCCAGGCACTGCCAGTTAGTCACAATGAACAAACCAGTACACCTGAGCTTCAGTTTGTACAAGTAAGTCAACAATATGTCCTTTCATCAAGGACAGTGTTTGAAATGTCTGAAAATTCACTTGCATATATCATACCATGCTAGTACTTGTACCTGCTCTCTCAAGGTAACCCAAAATAAAAACATACTTGCAGCATCCTACTAATTATATGATGCTACCAACTTTAATATTGGTTTATGAATGGAAAGCCTAGGATTCTGTTATTGTTTGGGTCAAGGTATTGTTATTGGTGGGGAATCAATCTCCAGGTGGTCCGTTTTGTGAGTCCAGAGAAACCAGCTGCCAGTGTCATAGGAGCATAAGCAGTTACTACAGTCCAAAGCAGGCAAAGGTCAACTTTTGTTGAGCAGTAACTGAAGATCAGAAGTGAGTAAAACAGTCTGAAACAGAAAGGCAGTCAAGTTCTGAAGACAACAGTGTAGGGGAAGGGATCAGTTGCTTAGCTGCACAGGATCCTCATCAATGAGAAAAATAGTTCAGACTGAAGATCATATTCTTAGGCTGGTCTTTTATAGGATTGGTGCTTGAATACAAGTCAGCTTGTATTGGAACCTAGGCAGCACTCTTGAAGAAAACAGTCTTGTCGAAGCAATGTGTACAGGAGGTAAGGAATCAGAACCTAGCTACTAGAAGCCCTGAGTTGAAAGTGGCGTCACTACGGTTAGTGTCACCCAGTGCGGGAGGCCAGCATGTTACCCTATGATGGACCTCCTCCCATGTGGGGCAATGCCCCTGGACAGTGGGTATGGTGATGTGCTGTTGCCCTTCCTCACTTTTTTGGGGGGCTATAACTTTTGGTAGAATAGAGATATTTCAACAGTTTGTTTATTGCATTCTGCATGAAATTACACATTGCTTGATATATAACATGAAGCTATTGTTCAAAAATACCAAGATTTAAAAATTTTTGTAGAGTAGTGGTGTCACGTCATCCCTGTGAGCGTTACCCAATGTGGCCCAAACCCTCCGCACCCCCTAGCAATGCCAGTGGTTGAAACTTCATTCAGAAACCTTATGGCTTTATGGTTACTAGTTAAAAAGTAAACAAATTTAAATTTCCTGACTTAAAAGTGTATGTCTCTGATCAAGATAAATTTAATCATCATGACCAAGTCCCTTTGAAACCAAAGAAAAAAATCAACTTTGATTAATCTAAGTTCCATGGTTTTCAATGGTTGTAGGCCATTACTAAATTTAGCTGGATTGGAGTCATTATTTATGAATTTTTAATACATACAACGGTATTGGTTAAGCTACAAAGCTCAAACAAAATATAAATAAGCAATACAAATTTAAAGAGCAAATAAAGACCATTCATATGGTTACTATTAAGTTCTGGTACAACTATATCAAATTATAAAAACAGATGTACTTTTTGAGGAGCCCCTCAAGATACAATTTTGTCTAATTTTAATAACTTAACCTTATTATAGTCATTTTGAATTCAGCTAAAAAGCCTGTACTATTTTAATATGACTCAAACTTATCAAGGATAACTCCTTGGTTATTTTACTATGTGAATGATCAATTAAAATTCTCAGGCACATTAAATTATTCTTGTATATCATCATAATTCTATCAGCTGAATTACTGAGAAAGACATTATTCCTACGAGACTGATGTGACATAACTGCAGGAAAAGTTATTAGTCTTGGGAATTTTGTCATTGCACATTATTAATCATACAATCCAGTTAACATAACATTTATTCTGAAAAGACTGAACAATTTAGTTGAAAATTACACACTGTATCATGAAGACTAAAACATTCATAGCTTTTTCTAGACTGTCACATTTAATTTAAACTTCTCAAATTAATGGCCCAATCCTATCCCATACTATCCTATGTGAAGCAGCCAAGCTAGTGGTGTTGCATCTCTTGCAGGGTGTTGGCCGGATGGCCCAGGAAGTGTATGGCCAGGCAAACAGGGATAGGATCTGTTGTGCTCTAGTGTAGACAAAATACACCCCGTCCTGCCTTCAAAATGATCCCTGCCCACCCCACTCCCTGCTCAGTTCCTTCCTCTCCAACTCTCAAACTGCCCCAACTGCCACCATAGCTGCACTGGTGCAGTATTTGGAAGCCACTGGCATGTGTATGTGCCTCTGGCCATTTGTACAGAGTGTAATGTATCATCACAAGTTCTTCCTGTAGACCACCAGTGCAACCAGCTCTCCTAGCAGACCTGAAGCACACAACAGTGTGCTTTTGCAATGCTGTAGCAGCACTGAATGGCAACAAATTGTGAGATCTGCCACTGTAAGTGCCCTATAGGATTGAGCTGCCAAGTGGGAACTGTCATCAGTAGTATATATGTAAAAATAGAAGACAGGATTTGTAATCTGGTTATCCATTGTTAAAATAGATACAAGAAATTAATTTACCCTTGTTGTCCCTGAAATTGGGTACAAGCCCCACATGGTGACATAATGTCACATGAGCTTGTAGGATCAGGGAGAGAATGGAAAGAATGACAAGCGACTCCTGGAATGTATCATCACTAATTCTTCCTGTAGACCAGTGGCGTAGCTAGCAAGGGCGGGGGTGAGGGTGGTCCTCCCCAGGTACCAGCCTTGGGGGGGTGACACCACAAATGACCCAACATCACTAACATCACAGAGGTTACAGATAACCTCAGCATGCTATATACCATTGGATGCAGAATTACAAGCAGAATGCAGTGGATAAACCCAGAGTACAATATCTCCTTTCCATCAAAAGTTATGGCCAAAATACCAGAAACAAAAAAATGCATGGAGCCCTATGGGAAGTGAAACTGAGCCATATTGAGCATTTACTCATGAGTAGGCGAACTTGCCTCAGTCCATCAGAAAGGGCAGGCTGAGAGAAATCCAACAAAACCAGAATGGTTCCTATCCAATGAAAGCAGCCCCCCAAAAACACTCAAGAAGGAAGCAGACGAACAGTGGTGAACGTCATCGTCACAGCAATTACTTCCGCACAGCTACCTCCTCCCTTTGAAAACAACTTTGGAGGAGACACTTGCTGCTTCCCAGGCCCCCACAGCGCCTTCCGCACCACTTACAAGCAGTGCGGAGGTCTCCATTGGAGCAGTTTGGGGCCGCTGGAAGCAGCCCCAGACCACTCCAATTGAAACCTCTGCGCTGCTTACAAGTGGCACGGAAGGCTTTGTGGGGGCCTGGGAAGTGGTATGTGTCTCCTCCAAAGTTGGAGGGAGCTCATGCTGCTTCCCCTCCACCTCTGAGGGACACCCTCAGAGGTGGAGGAGAGGTACCCAGGAGCACTCCTGGGAGACAGCAAGAAACTGCCTCTCAGGCAATGCCTCAGCGCCGGACTGGGCTGCCCCCCTCCCCTCCTCCTCTATAGGAGGATAGGAGATGGGCAGCCCAGAGTGTCAAGTGCAATGGGAGATGCGACTCCTGTCATGCTGACATTCTAGGGCGCCTGTCTTGTATCCTCCGGAGGAGGGGGGAGGGCGCCCTAGAGCGTCAGTGCACGACGGGAGTTGCATCTCCCAACACGGTGCGTCTCTAGGCGCCTGTCTCCTATCCTCCTATAAAGGGGGAGGGGAGGGGAGGGGAGGGGAGGGGATGGGCGGCTCAGTTGGCGCTGAGGCACTGATGGAGAGGCAGTGTCTTGCTGCCTCTCCACAACGCTCCTGGGCACTCCTTCTCGAGCAGGGGGGCGAGGCTCGAAAAGCGCCCCTGGAGGGTCGGCGCTTGGGGCTTTTGCCCCATTTGTCCCCTCTAGGTACGCCAGTGCAGAAGAATGTATTGAGCCCTATGGAAAGCTCAAGTAAGTCACATGGTTGTGTTTACTCATGAGTAAACAAACGTGCCTTGGCTCCTGGTCAAGTCAGGCAAAGGGGAATGCAAGGTTGGTTGCATGGTCCCAATCTGATGAAAGTGGAGCTCAACAAATGCTCCAGAAAGCAGCATCCCCCAAAGAATAAACCAGAGGCTTCAGCTGGTAAGGTGAATTTCTATTTGTTTTTAGACCGATAGTGATATGCTTGAAATATAAGAACTTACACTGAACTGGGCACTGGGGAGGGCTGAAAATCTCACTGATATTTTTGTGGGGGGAGGTGTTATTGCAGGCAGGCTACAAAGAAAATTCACTTGATGAATCAGGGCTTTCCATTTAATTATTTGTTTTTCTTTAATTTAATCATTTATAATTATTTATTTTATTTTGCTTGATGATGTCACTTCCAGCCATAACATCACTTCTGGTGGGTCCAAGACAGATTGTCATTCTAAAAAGTGGGTCCTGGTGCTAAAAGTTTGAGAACCGCTGCCTTGACTCAAAACGATCCAATGAGACATCCTTGAGGGAGGGGTGTGTGACACCCTAGTGACAAAAATTGTGGAATTTGTGGCTTTTAGGAATGATACCATCATGTTATATACCATTTGATGCAGAATTTCATCCATCGCTTGTGGGGAAATATTCACTGCATTTATTTTCTGGCCATTATTATTATTCATTTCATGTCATGACTATTATTATCTCTGTCTTACCTACCTCACAGGGTTGTTGTGAGGACAAAATAAGGGGAGGAACCATGTACACCACCCTGAGCTGCTTAGAGGAAGGGTGGTATTAAAATGTGAATGAATGAATAATTAATATAATTAATAATAATAATTAAATAATTAATTAATTATTTCATATGGGGTGACACAAATTTATGGGCCCTGGGTGTCAAATTACCTAGCTACGCCACTGCTATACACCATCAGTGGGGCCAGCTATCCTAGTACTAAAGTACCTAATAAGATGCCACTTTTCTTTCAAAGAAAAAGTTAGCTAGTGCCACAGCAGCTGACTCAACATATATCATCAGTTTTCTTTAACATGGTGTAATTGGTTCAGAGAATGTTGTGGGTGAACAATGTGCTTGTCCCTCAGAACTGCTTAGCTGATGACTTTTAAACATTTGATTGAGGCTAGATAAAGCAGATTTCCCCTTGAAGCATAACTCAGTTGCATTACTTCTTCCCAGGTTATGACCTCTTTAGCAACTGTGATGCAAACAATTTTAATGTAGTTGCTGTAAGCCCCCCAGATCCATGGTAACATAAACAGGTGAGCTCAAACTGATGTAACTTTATGCATATTCTATTTTAACAAAGTAGACTTTCTGGTTTACCACTTACCTCTCTTCAGCATTGTAACTAGAATAACGGGGTTTTCATTAATGAACTAGGGTTTGCAATTTTATACACACTTTCTTGGGAGAAAGTCCCACTGAACACAATGGGATGTACTTCTGAGTAGACGTGCATAGACTTGTGCTGTCAGACAGTGTTGACACAGCTGTCTGGCAAAATAGGGGAATTAAAAATCAAAGATAAGATATATGATAATTTGTTTCATGAATATACATTTCCCATAAAAAGACAGGAGTGTTCAGGAGGCTGAACCTAAGTGCTACCTCTAGTTGCTGCTGCCCCCTTAAACAGTAGCTGCCTTCTTTTTGTCTCTTTTAACCCCCACAAGCAATTTTTTTCTTTTAAGATTGTGAACCCCCTGAGGATAGGACTACTACTTATACGTAGGGGAAAAGAACCACTGTATGGCCCCTTGGGTACTTCCGGACTGGGAAAGAAAAGGCAGGATATAAATATTTTAAACAAATAAATAATACATGAATAAATAAGAAGATGGCAGGGATTCTAGTAACTGCAGTAATAGTTCACTCATGCATTCCAAGAACTGCCTTGCAATAGTTTTTATCGATTGCTTCTTAGTGTTTCACAATTTCATATGAAGACACTGGCATTCCAATTAGCATTCCTAACTAATGTTGAATAAGCCTCAGAAATACAGGTTTGGGATTCAGGTTTTCAACTCACCCCATCTTGGTTCTTTTTTCAGCACAAGCATAAGGGGATTTTGGAATTTGGTTTCCAGAAACAGCAGAAATTGACCTGGTGCTTCAAGGCTTGGGCCTAAGTTTGAAAGAACCAGTGCTATTGCAAATCGGTATTGGTTTGGTATTGTTTGCTTTACAATTGTCGGGATAGAGCTAGGCAGTGGTGTAATCATCACATGGGTTCAGGGCACTCAAGTATTCGGAGAGCAGTGGTCCTCAGAGACCAGGACAGCTTCAGAGTAGTTGTGGGCAGGGGATTAAAGTTGTACCCTCTTCTTCCACATGGTGTGCTAGATTTGTACCCCTGAGATCATTTGCTGGCTCCCTTCCCATGGGCAGCCAGTCCATTCCAGCACTCTGCTTCCAACTCGGGCTGCCTGCCTCATCACAGGCTAGCGGTATGACTTTTAAACCCTACCACCTTAAGTGCCTGTCCTCCCCTTCTGGTCCCACTCCTCTCATGTCTGAGTACCCTGCTGCAGTGTTTCCACTGCCAAACCAACTGGGATATCTGTCAGGACTTGCACAAGTTGTGCAACTGGCCTCAGCGCAGCCCCCATTGGTTCAGTCCATTGCATGGTCAAGCATCGTGTCACTCAGCTGAGCTCAGATGCGGAAGAGGGTGTTTTTCTCCTGTTATGTGAGCCCACTTTCCTGACAACAATATTTGTTAGCAAACAGAATAATAGAAAAGAATATTAAGAATTGTGTGTTAAATTTAAATGACGAAAAAGGCAAATTCAAACTTTCTTGACAGAATGCTAGAATAGTATATTAGGGTCATGGTTCTAAAAAGTTCTAGTTCATAGTCCTGGTTCTAAGAAGCAACAAAGGGAAGTTATTTCTGTGAGATCTAGAAAATCAAGTTTGAGTACATTTCTTGAAGCCCAATCCTGTACTAAACCTGTGCCAGTCTGAGTGGCATATGTCTTTGGATGCTGGTGGAACAACAGCCACATCAGCACAGCAGCTGGCCCCTCATTCTAAAAGTGGCAGTGACGGGGTGTACATCCATGGTGGGATCCCACCTCCTCCATGGGGGTCTACTGGTGGTCCTGGGTCAACTCACAATATGCTCCGCTTACCCCACTTTGGCAGTAACCACAGGGACCAATGACTGTCTTGACAGACCCTATTTATTCTGGTCAAATGCTTGACATTCATTAGGTTCCAGTTTCTTCACAGGGACCTGCACATTGCTCACCACTGGCAAGGTACAAACCCAACAAGTATGGCATACTAAAGTCCACTGGCTATAGGCAAATCCATAATCTAGAGCAGGGGTGTCCAAAGTTTTTGGCAGGAGGGCCACATCGTCTCTCTGACACTGGTCAAGGGCCAGGGGGAAAAAAGAATTAATTTACATTTAAAATTTGAATAAATTTACATAAGTTTACATAAATGAATATATTAAAGTTGAACTTATATGAATGAATGAAGGTCTTGCAATAGCTCAAGACCTAAAAAAAGGCCTTGCACAAAGCAAGGTCAGCCTTTCCTTTGCTGCCACTACTGCAACACAGACATGAAACAAAAAGCAGTGGAGGGAGCCCTCATCCCACAGCTCATGTGAGAGGTCAAACAGTCACCCTCATGCTGACAGCAGTGGCGTCGGGCCAGTGTGGGCTCCAGCAAATTTCCAGAGGGCCAGAGGCTCATTGGAGACTGGGGGCTCCCTGCAGGCCACATTGAGAGGCCTCGAGGGCCACAAGTGGCCCCAGGGCCAGGGTTTGGGCACACCTGATCTAGAGGTAAATCCACAGACCATATGTAAATCCAAGGATTAAGGCTAGAACAATTAGTCTGAACCAGGGTGTAAGCAGAGCCAGGTAAAAAGTTGGGGTTTAGCAAGACCTCCAGCATTGCTGCCCAGGGGTTATTGGATGACTCAGATACTGTGTGGGGGCCGGCCCCCCAGATGGCTGCAGAGCTGTGTTGCCTGTTTGCTGGACTGGTTGTCCTGGCCACCCCCACTGCACAGGGGCTGTGAGGTCTCCCAGGACCCCCAGGTGGTTCCATTCTCCCTCAGTCCTCCAGGCAGCCCCCTCCTTGAGGATCCTTCTCCAGACCCTTGAGAGGGTTTGGAGGGGCAACTCCCACCCCTCCAAGGCAAACATCCAGTACAGGGAAGATAAGGGGTTCACCTGAGCACTCCCCAGCCACCCTTGTGGAACCCATGTCCCAGGAAGAGCAACCTCTCTCTCTCTCTCTCTGGCTGCCAGGCTCCTTATGAATCCAGCAGCCAACCCAGCTTGCCCCACCCCTTCTGGCCATATGATCTCAGGCCCTACTCCCAAGGAGACCCCTTGCCTGGGGGCTGGATCCAGGTAGTATTCACTCAGCTTCCCTACGCCTGAGGAGTCCTTTGCTCTTGAGGAGGCCTGCCTCGCCAATAACACAGGGGCAGAACAAGGAGGAAATGGCATATGCAATATCCTAAGTGGTCTCCCAGAGGTGGAATGCCTCCAAAGTCAGAAAGATGCTATGCCAATGACAGAGCTAGCACAGGAAGGGAAAAATCAATAGGGAACAAAGGGAAAGGAAAAATAAAAAACCTGAAAATCTCACATCCCGCCATCTCCTCTTTCCCACACATTTTCCTAGAGTGGTCATAGGATACAGACTACACTTGGCAGCCAATCACACCAACCATAGTATTTAAGCCTCTGCCAGAGGGACTTCAACCCAGACAATAGGGCAAGCAACATAGGGTTATACCTGGCCTCTTGGCATGCACATTTAGAGTGCACACACAGGAACTTTGGAGAAAGGGCACTTGGCACACAAAGGAAGCACTTAGTACAAACTATCTGTTGTCCCTCATAACATGTTTGGCGAGATACTTCATTAACATTTGTCTTTGAATTCTTATTGCAAGTATTCTACACAAACACCCAAGTGAAACCTCAATCCAGGAACCCAAGGGCAGGAGCAAGGACAATGCACCCCACACAGGTTAGCGAAGGAAGAGAGGGAATTTCAATGTATTGCTGCTGCATCTCTCTCTCATGCCTCCTCTGTTGACAATGATCCTTCAGTATTGTCAAATGTGTACCTGTATTTGCTAAAAACTGTCACATAACCATCACTTCCTTTTGTAACAACTATGAGCAGGGTGTGTCTGCTTTCCCTTGATGAATGAGTACTCCTCCAACCATTTCCTTTGCTGGCTAAACACTCATCTGGTGACCTTTTGTTTTCCAGGATTGCAGTATTGCCACATGGGGCATAACAGTAATTTCTTACAGAATTCTACTGCAGTCTTTCCCCCTGAAAGGAGTGAGAAAGATAATATTCTGAGCCACTGTATTCACCCCAACTGCATGGCACCACGCTACCGCTCAATACCAAGTATGCATCTTGATCCAGAGAATATATGTTACTGATGCTGCTATCTATTCCTTCTTTTGCTGTGCGTGTGTGTTTGGTTCCCACAGAAAGCTGTCCCACAAGCACTGTGCAGATGCCAAGGGAAGCCCACACACAGCCAGCATGCCTGCAGTAACCAGTGTGAGCTCACCTCCTGCTCGGCAAAGTTGCCAACCTACTTCCTATTACCTAAAGAAAAACGACAGTTTTTAACCTATCCTTAACATTACGCCATGACTTTATTAGATGAGAGGGGATCAATTTCTGTTTTATTGTACGTTCATATTTTCTCTTATCCATCAAGAGCAGGGGTGCCCAAACCCCAGCCCAAGGGCCACTTGTGTGCAGGGAATCTTGCCTGCAGGGAACCCCGAGCCTCCAATGAGCCTCTGGCCCTCTGGAGACTCATGGAAGCCCATGCTGGCCTGACGCAACTGATGTCAGTGTGAGGGTGTCTGTTCGACCTCTTGCATGAGTTGTGGGACGAGGGTTCCCTCCACTGCTTGCTGTTTCACATCTGTGATGCAGCAGCAGCAAAGGAAAGGCCAGCCTTGCTTTGTGCAAGGCCTTTTATAGACCCTGAGCTATTGCAAGACCTTCATTCATTCATATAAGTTCCACCTCTAATATATTCACTTATGTAAATTTATTTAAATTTTAAATGTAAATTAATTCCTTCCCCCCCCCAGTCCCCAACACAGTGTCAGAGAGATGATGTGGCCCTCCTGCCTTAAAGTTTAGACACCGCTGATCTAGAGTAAAGTGTACAATGGTACTGTTACCATTTTTTGTTCTAGTAAATAATCAATATTATCTATGTCTTTACTTAAACCACAATTTAAGCCATCACATTTGTGTGACTTAATAATATAGCCAGAGATGATGAAAAGTTAACCAACCTTATAATCCACTGAAAATAGGAGGACATGAAAGAGGTCTAAAAACTCACTTGTAAGAATGGTCATCTTAATAGTTTCGATTCCTGCAAACCATGATTAGTTCAGTTTCAAGCATCTGTTCAAAACTTTTTAAATGTTCACAACTTGATTTTAAATATATTTTAAATCTCTGAAATGCTAGGCCCTAAGAGCCCTTTGCCAAAGACCATTTCTGAAGATTGACCTCTTATCTGTCATTGGCTGCTGCACATGGGAAGGCTAAAAGATACTCTCCTAGGAGACATCAGAGGAGAAAAAAATGTCAAGAATGAGTTCCAAACTTAAGAGAAAACACAAACAAAACACATTCCTTTAATTATTTCCATAGTTATTTTGTGCCTTGGCCTTAAAGTTGCTTTAAAAAAGTTTCAATGAACTTGTTTTCCCATTCTCAGCTATTTACATACACAAACACACAGAATACTCTGCATTGATTGACATTTTATTCAACATAACATACATGCCCTGTAGTATGAATATATTTTGACCAGGTAGATCATGTTTAAAGGATATTTTCTATTGCTAGTGAAAATGAAGTTGCCTTGGCTGCTAGCCATCATGTCCCCTGTCCAGCAGTGAAAAATGCCACAGTGTTTGTTACCAGTTTCTTCTAATTTTTCAAGATAGTGGTGTTATTTAATGTGCATGCACACATGAGGCTTTCCTCTTACATAATATATAATTTTATCCTCCATTGGTTTTAAAATGTTAACACACGCAGTCTATTTCCATTTCTCATGCCCTATTGGCCTTGGCAGCGAGCTTACATTTTGAATGATTTTTTTCCCCTTTCAATATTCTTTGCTTATGCTACTAGCCCAGCATCCCACTATGTTTCTATTTTTGTATGTTTTGCATTCCTAATAGCTTTCCCAAAGAAATAGTTAGAATCAGTAGTTCATGCTCAGATGGTAAGACAAATGAATACTGCATAAATCAGATTATAGGAAAAAAGAATCAAAATTGTTTGCTATTATATTGACACAACCCTGACCACAAGCAGTGCAAGTGTAAAGCCTGGGCAACATATGACAAATCCTAAACCCAATCAGCACAAAGGGGGAGGGGGTAACAAGCACTGGAACAATCATACAGAGATGCTACTCTGTCAGCAACATCCCCCCCTTGACAGTATGCACCAGTCACCATGGGTAGGCATCCCAGTGCAAGGAACTAAGCATAATATGGTGTCAGGAAAGTTCTTCCCAGGTAGCTCTGCTACCTAATCTTCTACCTAGTCTTCCACTAATGAGGGACTTCCACTTCCTACTACCTAGTCTTCCACTAATGAGGGAACTGATGCTCCCCCTGGGGGGATTCCTGGAGTGCAAAAGTGGATGGGCAAGGGCATGCTGGCATACAAGGATGCCCATATGAAAAAAACTGGAAACAGAGTTCCTAGAGAGTGTTATAAACAATATCTTTTTCCCAACTCTTGTGCAGTCTAATCTAACCCCATCTTGGTTCTTGGCTGGCATTTCTGCGAGCCAGGAAGGACTTGACTTTGCAAGGGGTGAGGTTAGGCTGAACACTTAGGAGAGATAAGAACATAAGAACAGCCCCACTGGATCAGGCCATAGGCCCATCTAGTCCAGCTTCCTGTATCTCACAGTGGCCCACCAAATGCCCCAGGGAGCACACCAGATAACAAGAGACCTGCCTCCTGGTGCCCTCCCTTGCATCTGGCATTCTGACATAGCCCATTTCTAAAGTCAGGAGATTGCACATACGCATCATGGCTTGTAACCCGTAATGGATTTTTCCTCCAGAAATTTGTCCAAACCCTTTTTAAAGGTGTCCAGGCCAGATGCCATCATCACATCCTGCGGCAAGGAGTTCCACAGACCAATCACACTCTGAGTAAAGAAATACTTTCTTTTGTCTGTTCTAACTCTCCCAACACTCAATTTTATCATGCTTATTAAGGGCCATTACGGGGAAGATAGGTTGTTGGATGTTTCTATGGCTCCTTTCCTCCAAGGCAGCAATTTTCAACCCTTTTCATCTCACAGCACACTGACAAGGTACTAAAATCATCACAATGCATCATTGGTTATTGCAAATTATGCAGGGGATGGACAGAGTGGATAGGGAGATGCTCTTTACACTCTCACATAATACCAGAACCAGGGGACATCCACTAAAATTGAGTGTTGGGCGGGTTAGGACAGACAAAAGAAAATATTTCTTTACTCAGCGTGTGGTTGGTCTGTGGAACTCCTTGCCACAGGATGTGGTGCTGGCGTCTAGCCTAGATGCCTTTAAAAGGGGATTGGACAAGTTTCTGGAGGAAAAATCCATTACGGGGTACAAGCCATGATGTGCATGTGCAACCTCCTGATTTTAGAAATGGGTTATGTCAGAATGCCAGATGCAAGGGAGGGCACCAGGATGAGGTCTCTTGTTATCTGGTGTGCTCCCTGGGGCATTTGGTGGGCCGCTGTGAGATACAGGAAGCTGGACTTGATGGGCCTATGGCCTGATCCAGTGGGGCTGTTCTTATGTTCTTATGTTCTTATGGTTTTTTGATAATTGACAAAGCCCACCATGCTGCTGTTGGGGGGCTCACACCCACCCAATGGCCCTACTAATAAGTGTCTGGCTGGCAACCTTCAGTCTCGAAAGACTATGGTATAAGCCTACAGCACCTAGTATTCCCAGTTGGTCTCCCATCCAAGTACTAACCAGGCCTGACTCTGCTTAGCTTCCAAGATCAGATGAGACTGGGCATGTGCAGGGTAATAGGTGACCCTCCCACAAATTCTCATCGGACATTTGTGGACCATTTGTGGCACATCCATGTGGCACAGTGGATGAAAATTGCTGCTCTACGGTCTTGCAAATCTAGGTGCTCCTTTTTGACAAATTGCTGCAAGCACAAGTCCTGCTGCATAATAAATTGTTTCAAATTACTCAGTGGCCAGGTCATCAAGCATCTTTTCAGAGTCCTGTGCCAAAGAAGTCAACTGGAGCCTGAGTACAGCATACACCCTGCCATTCCTTTTGTCCCTTAGGAACCTCTCTGATTGGGGTGCAATCAAGCTTTTTGGGTTTTCCTGGAAGGACGCACTAAAGCCCAATCAAGTCCAGGGAACTATGCTGTGTACCCAACGAGAAGCCCAAACCTCATCCACCCAGAAATGCTTTTGTTTTCTTTTTGCAAAGTCCTATAACTGCCCCAGCTCTAGAAGAATTTTGTCACTTCTCTATCCCTTGGAAGTGTCCACACTGTTTTTGTCACTTCTCCATCCCTTGGAAAATGTCCATGCTGCTGAGCATTTTCTTCATCCTGCTGTGTGTTTTAGTGGTCCCGTCCCTATACGGGCCCTCCATTTTGGTGGCACTTTCTTCTCTGCTGAAAGCCTCTGCATTTCTGCTTGGCAAATCCATTCAGCAGTCAGGAAGCTTCTTGGTGAGTCCTCTTAGGGCCCAATTCAAGCCAACTTTCCAGCACTGGTGCAGCCGCAATGCAACCCTCAGGTAAGGGAACAAATGTTCCCATTCCTTGAGGAGTCCTCTGTGACTGGTTCCCCACCACAGGATGCAATTCACACCCCATTGGCCCTGGAAAATTGGATAGGATTGGACCCTCACTCTAGTAACTTCCTTCATCCTTCGAGGAGCTACATTCCTGGCTCAAAACCAGGAGCACTTTGTTGCTGCATTTTTCTCCCCTGGATCCTGAAATCATAGCCCTGCCCTTGCTGCTTAGGATTTTGCATTCAAAACCTGTCCAGCCAAATATGATTGGCTTCTCCCTCAGATCTCTTTTGTCCCACTCTCCATCTTTGAATGAATTGGAAATATACAGGGCCAGTTCAGGGCTCAGGTGATGCCTGAGGTGACATGCCCCTCTCATGGATGGGCCTGCTCTGGAAACATATTCTCTGCATCCTTTTCAGTAATTCACTTGTTTCCATTTCTTCAAGCAAAATGAAATCAGGAAAAGAATTCACAAGGAAGTGAAATGACTTACTGTTCCAAGAAACAGAGAGAATGCTTGACCAAGCAACTTTAGATGCTCAAAGAAATGATATTGGATGAATTGATTAAAAATCAGAAGAAAAATGAAACAGCAAGACTTTGGCACATTAAAGTAAATGTAATTAGAAGATGGGAAACAGTAAGATAATGATCTAAGTTTACCATAATAAAAACATATAATTAATAATCTGTAAAGGGAGCAATAGGTGAAGCAAGTAAGTTGAAATGACATCTGTTTATCTGCTTTATTTTTGTTAATCCCAACCACTGTTGCATCACTTTGAGAGGCTGTAAGGTGCTGGAGGGCTTGAAGCAGGGGATCTGGCAGCAATGCTCAGGCAGCATACTTCTTGTATGACAGGGGAGCTGTCAAACAAAGGGGGCTATTGGCCTGACCTCTACTGTGCCACAGCATCACCCAGATAATGGGCATTGGGAACTGCAGCCTTTCTGGCAGGCCTAGTGATCTGGGGATCCAAAAAGGGCCTGGCTGGCCTTACAGATCTGTTGCTCCAGGTCTGACTCCTCAGTTTTGTTGATTCAAGCTGCAGTGCAGACTCCCCAAACACTGCCTTGTCAAGGCATTTATAACAGAAATGTTCTACTTTTAATGTCTGTGACTTCCTCCTCACTTGCCAAATGTCTGCGGATAGGGATTAAACTGCGGATAGGGATTAAACTGCGGAAAGGGATAGGGATTAATTTAGCCTCATTTTGCAAGTGTTGTACTAGCACAAATCATGTTGAAATGACTATCACTACTATTATTAATTTTACCCCACCCTCCCTCTAGGAGCTCAAAGCAGAGGTTCAGGATCACAACAATCCTGAGACAGACTGGGCTGATAGTTGATGCCTTGCCCAAGGCCACCAAATGAGTTTCATAGCTGAGGGAGTACTTAAAACTGGTTTGGCAGCTTCAAGACCAACTTCCTAACCTGATAGTTGATGCCTTGCCCAAGGCCACCAAATGAGTTTCATAGCTGAGGGAATACTTAAAACTGGTTTGGCAGCTTCAAGACCAACTTCCTAACCACTATACCATACTGGTTCTCTGGTGCCAGTGGCAAACTCTGAGATCAAAAGATTAAGTGGATGGTTGATGCCTTACCCAAGGCAGCCAAGTTAGTTTAATGACTGAAAAAGCTGAGCTGGTTTAGTTATTACAACACCAACTTCCTAACCACTATACCACACTGCTTCTCTAGTGCTGGTGGTGAGCTTGGAGATTTAAAACACTGATGTATATCGTACCAGAAATCTATATGACTGTTGGCTACCTGGAAGATTTACTCCAATTCTGAGTATTTCAGTATTAATGTAAAATATTTCTTATTTTTGCAGCCATAGAGAAAATCATGACCATATATGGGCAGTGCATATGTCAAGACAAAATCTCAAGAAACAAACTGGCTTGAACTGGTTTACCAATGGTCAAGGCCTTGTGTGTTCTCTGAATGTTTTCCTGACACTCCTTATAAATCCATTATGTTCACTCCTTTGTTCAAAATTCTGTGTTCTTGTCAGAGATGAACAAAACAGGATTTAGTATCCAAATTAAGTTAATATATGGCTAAGTTAATACATATGGCTCAGGTGCACAATACAATATGGCCAAATAATTTTAGTTTGTCAAAAACAAAGTTGTGGATACATGTGAGTTGTGATTTGAGATTCTTTCAATACCAGCATAAGGAACCTTTTTATCTACTAGACCAGAGATGTCATTTGTGGGTTTCTCAGGAAGAAAACCCACAAGTTTTCCTTTGAGAGCCTTTATCAAGAGATATTAATATGCCCAATAGCACTGGCATAAACGCAGGAAGGGAGAAACCAGGTCTTCTTTATTCACCAGCAAGCTGAACAGAAGTTAGGAACTGACATGCTGGGTGAAGCAGGTGGTTTAATAACGTAACCTACAGCTTCTTTATTGCTCTAATGCAGCCATTTTCAACCACTGTGTCATGGCATACAGGTGTGGCGCAGATGGTCTGCAGGTGTGCCATGAGAATTTGGGGAAAGGTCATTTGTTAGTAGGGCCACTGGGGAATGTGACCCCCTGCCATCAAGGAGTGTGCCTTGTCAATTACAAAAAAAACTGATGGTGTGCCTTGACAATCTTAGTGCCTTGTCAGTGTGCCCTGAGATGAAAAAGATTGAAAATTTCTGATCTAATGGATGCATCAGGAAACAAGAAATACAGTTCTGCCTGAGGAACAAGCAGAACTGCCAAAGATGTAATGGAATTGCACATCACAGGCCGGCACCATCTGGTCAAAAGGCAGCAACAGGAGGCAATGCTCCTGTGTGTCTGTGGTGTGGGTAACCAACACTTTGAAAGCAAAGGCATGTCTTTTATAGCCTTGTACTGTTGTGCTAGTACAGTCTTGACTATACAGCCAAGTCACTTATCCTGTGTTTGCCCGGTCCACAGGTGTACACATTTGGTCCCTGTTGTGTATATGCAACGTTGGGCAGAAATGGCTTAAGTAGAAGATATTGTCAAACTGCTTCTGAAACTCATCAAAGAGGGCATTAGGTGGAGGCTGCTGTGTCAAAAATAAATGGAAAACGTAGATATTCTGGAGCACTGCCATTGTCTAAGTTCTTCTATGCAGTAATGCAAAGAAT
This sequence comes from Tiliqua scincoides, assembly GCF_035046505.1. NCBI lineage: Eukaryota > Metazoa > Chordata > Lepidosauria > Squamata > Scincidae > Tiliqua > Tiliqua scincoides. The sequence goes on from NC_089823.1 coordinate 102,364,451, forward strand.
CATATTCCAGTGGGGTAAATTTAGAGACTATCCAACTTTCCAGCACTGACGCAGCTGTGTCAATGGGGCATGCGCTGCATCCTGTAGTGGGGGGGCAGTAACAGAGGCCTCCTCCAGGTAAGAATACTTTTCTTCCTTTACCACAGGGCTGCATTTGCATTGGAAACTTGAACAGGATTGGGCCCCAAGTAGAATAGTTAAGTAAGTGTGGTAGCCTGTTCAGTCTGAAAGCTGCCATACTTTGAATTTAAGGCTGAAATCCTATATACTAGAGCTGCAGTTTTCAAATTCCCTGGGAGTTTGAAAGCTGCAGTAAGTTCTTGTGGGGGGAAGGCAGCAGTGCGATCCCCAGGATTGCGTTGCTCAGAGGGGCTGTAGGGGCTTGGGTGCACTTACCAGAGCCACCTGCAGTCTCCCAGGAGTGCGGGGAGCCCTGCGCGGCTGTCCACAGGGCTCCCCAATGCTTCAAAAGTGGAAGTGGAGCGATAGTGGTTTAGCAGAGTGCAATTGCTCCACTTTCACTTGTGAAGCTTTGGGGAGCCCTGCAGACAGTCGCACAGGGCTCCCCACACCCCCCAGAAAGCTGCACGAGACTGGTAAGTACATCCAAGCCCCTGCAGCCCCCCTGAGTGGCGTGATCCTGGGGATCGCGCCACTGCCTCCTTCCTGCCTCCTGGCTGCCCCCGCCCTTTACAGGGAAACAGGCCAGGGCCCACAGGCTGTGGCATTGTGACGCCCCAGTCTGAAAAGCCCTGCACTAGAGATTCCCAAACTGGGCATCACAATGCCATGGGACATTGTAATGAGTCTCCCAGGGCATCACAAGCTGGCTGAGCTGCTCGGTAGCTTTAGCATTGCAGATCACGGAGCACTCTGCACTGTGAGCTGAAGGCCACCCGTGCTTCATTTGGGCCCACTTGTTCTCCCTGGGGGTTTTACAGAGATTTTGAAGGTGTATTTCCAGGTGCGAATCTGGAAGTAAGTGCAGATGATGTCACTCTATTGTGTGTCATTGCATCATCGGCACTTCAGGATTCAGTTATTGGCAGCTGCAGGAGCAGGGCACTGCTAGCCCAGTAAGTTTGGGAAGTGCTACTATACACACTTTCCTAAGAGTAAGCTCCATTGAACACAATGGGAACACAATGAATAGACATGCATAGGATTGTACTTTACATTTCCATCACTTAAGCACACACAATTGCCTTAAAGGAAATGTGAAGCTTTTAGTCTTGCAAATTATCTGAGTAATCCTATAGTTTCTTTAAAGAGATTGGCAAGGGAAATGCTCCATTTCCACTATAGCAGTGACTTTAAAAAAAAAAAAAATTAGTTTTGGGGAATCTGTTTGCCCAGAATAAGATGTCTGTCAAAAGCTTAAGAATATGAAGTTGAAGTGTACAGTACACAGGTGGCAATTCAAGAATCTGAATACTCATCATGATCTTTGGGATGGCCACATTAGCAATTTGTTTTAACTAGAAGGGTTTCAGACTTTCTGGTGGTAACTGATTACTTAGTTCAGCAAACCTGTAAAATCAAAAACCAGCTGAATCTGAATTAAAATCACCACCATGGCAGGCATGTGCCAGCCAGCCAGTTTTAATAATCCTTTATTTCTGTAACAGGTTATGAGTCATTATGGTAGTTACTGTTAAGTGTCAGGATAATACGAAAGCCAACACATATGTAACCTCCTTAAAAAGAAACAGGATTTGGATTGAGAATGTGAAAGAAAAATCTGCTTGCTGGCAGGGAGCTCAGCTTAGTCAGCTGTTTTTCCATGGAACAATTTTCTGAAGATACTCATGTTATATATACTGCCAGTTTTACATCTGAAAAGCACCCTGACTTGCTCCATCTTGTTTTTCCCTTCACTCAAAGGCACCATAGCACAGAAAAATACTAAATATAAATTTAGTATTGTAATCCTTCACCTAAAGGAAGATGGATTCTTTGGTTACTTTCAGAAGCCATATCATCCACTCAGTTTTACTTTCCAGTGTTAAATAGTGGGCTTATCTAAGCTCATTTATGCTATTCAAAAGCATTTGACTTTAAAAGAGATGCAATGGATGTTAGGCTGCACTTGGGCAGATGCCCACATACATTCCATAGCAAATTACAGCATCATATATGCCAAGACTTTTCAAACATCTTCCTAATGGAAACCCTTTCCATGTCAAGTTGTCTGCTAAAGAACTACAGACATCTAGACGGCCAAGGGATGGAGTTAAGGGAAGCAGAATTCATCATGTCAAGATCAGAGCTATGTCATGGGTGGAATCGAGCAGAACCCCCAAGTTTTTGGTTACCTAAGGTGCCCTTTGGATTTCTCCCAGCCCACTCCTTTGAAGGCTGTGCAGTTCTTCCCTCACATTGCAGCTTACATTTTCCCTTGTGACTAAAAAGATCTTCAATGAAAATACAGCTGTAGCCTTTGGCTCCCATGGTAAGCCCAAACCCCGGCCCTGGGGCCACATGTGGCCCTCAAGGCCTCTCAATGTGGCCCTTAGGGAGCCGCCAGTCTCCAATGAGCCTCTGGAGATTTGTTGGAGCCTGCACTGGCCCGACACAACTGCTCTCAGCATGAAGGCAACTGTTTGACCTCTCGCATGAACTGTGGGATGAGGGCTTCCTCCACTGCTTGCTGTTTCACATCTGTGATGCAGTAGAGGCAGCAAAGGAAAGGGCAGCCTTGCCTTTTATAGGTCTTGAGCTATTGCAAGACCTTCATTCATTCATAGAAGTTCAACTTTAATATATTCATTTATGTAAACTTATGTAAATTTATTCAAATTTTAAATGTAAATTAATTGTTTTTCCCCCATCCCCCAACAGTGTCAGAAAGATGTGGCCCTCCTGCCAAAAACTTTGGACACCCCTGAATTAGAAGATGATGACAAGGTATGGGCTGCAGCTAGAATATAACAGCAGTGAGCAAAATGAGTCCATTTTCCCCCTAGTTATCTGGGAAAATGCTTAGGGATCAGTAAAACTTAATGAGAAATTAGACCAAGGTTTGTCTTCTGCTATACCACTTCACATGGTCCACCTGTTTGAAGAGCCACCGGAAGTAACTGGTGATGACATCATTGCCAGTTACTTCTGGGTTGGGAAGCCAGATGTGAGACACAACAAACATGAGTAAGGACACAATCCTATCCAATTTTCCAGCACTGACATACCTGTGCCAATGTGGCATGCACTGCATCCTGCAGTGGTGAGGCAGTCAAGGGGGCTTCCTCAAGATAAGGGCATGTTTGTCACCTTGCCTTGGGACGGCATTGCAGCTTGGTAAGTGCTGAAAAGTTGGTTAAGATTGCACTCTAAGGGGCTCAGGGTAGAGGGGAGGGATTTTGCGAGTGGGGGGGGGGGAGTGTGTTTTAGGGCTCTGCCTGCTGAGCTGAACCTCCTACTGCTGTTTGTTGTGTTCCTGGTCTCACTGCCAGGCAGCAGGTGACCAGGGGTTCTGTGAATACCACCAGACACCACTTTAGGTACCACTGGAGGTACCTATACTACTGGTTGGGAGGCTTTAAAATACATGAAGCACAAGCCCAGCACATCTTCATGCAGGTTGTTTTGTTCTGTTTTTTAAAGGTCCTGGCTTTGTTCCTGGAGCATTTTACAATACCAGTATTGAGACCAGCATGTGGAGCTTGTGAGCAATGCGCACTGCTCATGGAAGCCAGCTCTTCAGTGTTACTTCATGAGAATAATACTCAAGGCAGAAATGCTTGTTATACCAGAGAAAAACAATATACAATACCAGAGAAAAAATAATAATTAGGTCCCGTTCCTATGAATTGGTACGAGATGGGAGTTGCATATTACGAGCCTTGCCTGACTCGGAGCCCAATGCTGGTCTACTCAGAAGTAAGCCCCATTCTCTTCAACGGAGCTTACTCCCAAGAAAGCGTGCACAGGACAACAACCTCTGGCGGCCCGTGCCGAGAGAGGCGGAGGTGCTGTGTGGGGCCATCAGTGCGCGAGGCTCCAGGTTCCCGCACCAGAGGGAAGGGAAGGGGCGCGCGCCAGCCTGGGCCTCGCTGGATGGAATTTCCGCCCTCCGCTGGCCACGCCCCCGCGCGCCTCGAGGGGGAGAGCCAATAGCAGGGTGGGGCCTGTGCGGGGGTGGGGGCGTCGCCACGCAGGTGAGGCGAGACCCAATCGGGGGCGGCGTCGGGAACGGCAGCAGCTCACTTTACTTTTACCTCTGCGCATAGGACGAGAACGGCCGGCGGGGACACGCCCCCTCTCCTGCCGGGAGCCAATGGGTGCCCGCGCGCATCCCCGTGGCCGTGCTTGGGGCGGGGCGCGCCCGCCGTGTGTAGGGCTGAGCGGAGGGAAGGGCCACCTGACAGGACTGGCCGGGCGCGAGCCGAGCCGGCGCCAGGACTGGCTGCGACACTGGCGGGACTGACTGGCCGGCTGCCGGCGGCTGCGTGGGGGATGGGAGTGTGGGGCCGCCGCCGCTAGGCAGCGCCCTGACAGGCGGCGGGGCCGGGCCCAGCGGCTCGAGGCTCTCCTCCCTCCCTCCCCAGAGGCCACCCAGGTCCTGCGAGGAGGCTGCCTGGAGCGATGGCGGCGCCGGGCGCGATGCCTCTCCACCCGGCGCTCGTCCCACCTGAGACGCGGAAGTTCACGCGCGCGCTGAGCAAGCCCGGAACGGCCGCTGAGCTGCGGCAGAGCGTCTCCGAGGTGGTGCGCAGCTCCGTTCTGGTGGTGAGTGCCGGGAGGGGCGGCGCGCACCTGGGGACCGTCTTCTCCTCCTGCCCCGGGACTTCTCAGGCGGGGGCGGTGACACTGTCCTTGCGCTGAGCTCCCCCACTGAGAGTGCAGTTGTATCCAGACTTACCAGGGAGTAAGTCCCATCGACCGTAGTAGGACTTGCTTCTGAGTAGACACGCATAGAATTGGGTTCTCAGGCTGCTATCTACACTTACCTGGGAGTAAGCCCCATTGACCATAATGGGACTTGCTTCTGAGTAGACACGCATAGGATTGTGCTGTCGGCCTCCACTGAGTTTTGCAGCCCAAGCCTAAGCGGGTCTACTCCAAAGTAAGTCCCATTGTGTCCAATCGGGTTTGCTCTAGGAAAGTGTATATAGGATTGCAGCCTCACTCCCTGGTAAGCATGCATAGGATCGTTGCTTTAAGGGTTCAGAGAGAAGGAAGTAAACGATGGAAGAGCAGGCGAAGCAGTTTGTGCTTCTCCTCCAACTCTCAGCCAGCTGCTTCTTCGCCTGTCAGGCTGATCAGCAAGAGGGAGGGAGAAAAGGTACACTTGGATGGATGGCAAGAAGGGGATGCTTCATCATGGTCAGCTCTCTCCTCTCTCTCCCTTCCCACCTTCCCTCTTTGCGTGAGCACAAATCCTATTTTCTGTTGCCTGAATTCTTCTGTTTTCCGTTCCCTGTATGGGGATATGTGCTTAGGAATGGGAAGGAGGGGGTGGTCCCTTTCCATCCGCAGGGGCTAGCTCCAGACACTGCTTATTCCTTCTCCTCTTCCTCTGTAAAAACTTCCGTCTATTCACAATGAGTCCCGCCCCTGCTTCCTTCCCTGCAGTATCAATGAATGAGTGACTGGGAAACTTTGAGGGGATTTCAGGTTGCCTATGAGAACCAAGGTAATAACAGTACAGAAGACATTTTTCTGTATCCTTCAAACTTTTTTAAAAACAAACTCTAAAGCCAACAACGTATTGACACACAACTGTGACTATATCTATAGACGTCGCTATTGGGGTGGTGTTTAATTTTAATAGTCGGTTTTTATGTTCTGTTTGGAAGCTAGGCTGCATATCACTGCCACAGCAACCTGTTTTATGACTTTGAGCCTTGGTGTCTTTGCAAATGGGTGGATGAACAGATGGTGTGATCTAAAAGGAAGATACCTACTTTTATTTATTTTGCTATGTAAACTGCTTTTGGAACTCTTTGGTTGAAAAGCAGAATATAAATATTCCTAATACATTGTTTTGACAGTTTTATTTTTGCTATCCTGTTTCTTTTTTAGTATGAGAATAGCAGGAATAGAATAATCCAAAGGTATACTAAAAAGCTGAAGGTTCACAACAATAATTGATAATATTTATTTCAAATGAAATATTTTTCCATTAAACCTTCTATAATCAACATGGAATACAGTAGAACTTGTTTCCTTTATTTCTTTTCATCTTCCAGTTTCAATAATGAAAAGCAGGAATAATCACATAATTTGATTCTGATGTATAAGAATCCTTGCCATTGTTTACTGATGTCCTATTGATGGAGAGGCACTTCTTGTGCTCAAGAAGCTCAAGGCTGTTTGCTTGTGGTAATCATGATGCTGTCATGAGCAGAGCTTAAACATTTGCAAGCCATTGCTTAATCCGCATTGAAGAGAGCCTGCAAATGTTAGCAACTGAGGCTTCAATCCTATACACTCTTTCCTGGGAGTAAGCCCCACTGACTATAATGGAACTTACTTCTGAGTAGACATGCATAGGATTGGGCTGTGAAATGGTAGTCTGTTCACCATTAGTTATTTATCTGCAATAGAGAAAACTGATCACTTTAAGGAGAGCTAGCCTCTCTCATTCTTGGGCTTAGTGATTCTTCTGACACTCTCATGGCCCAGACCTATGTGGCCACAGTGCTACGAGCACAGAGCTGCTGGTGCAATATCCACTGAATGCAGTATGCTGTCCTGTTAGAGAGGCCAGTTGAAAGAGGTGAGAAAGGTAGTACTTACGCTTTCTTGCTGCTTCATAGCCTTCTTTGGAACTCCTTAGAGCTATACCAGCACTGTTGCTAGCATGGAGCTTTGGAGTTGCTGGGGATGTGTATGACTTGGGAGAGGAGTTTGGGATCAGGTGGCTGCCAATTCTGCCTTGTCCTGCTCCCATCTCCCCCCTTTTTCTACTTCTCCAGTGGTGAGGTTGTGCCAACAACCAGTCTGTGTCCCATTGCTGGTGGTGTGCAGCTTTCCAGCTGCTGCGCTAGTGTCTGTGGAGCAGCTGCTGGTGGTGGGTGCCTTCAGCAATGACAGGGCTAGCTTTGTTCTGGCATACCTCATGGGGTACACTGGCATTTTACAGGTATTGGCTTGGGCCATAAGTTACCCTGCCTCTAGCTGATGAAGTAAAATGCATTATTGTTTACAGTTTATTTATTTTTCATATTTCTATACTATCTTTAAAAGGAAATAAAACAAATTTGAACATAATGAATGCAATTAAACATGAGAGAAGAGGACAGATTTTGTCTGATAATTGTGAATGGTGAAGGTGACAAGAAGGCTGCAGTTTTGTGATGTGATGCCATGCCACCTGGAGCATCCTGTCCTCAAAAGATAAGCAAGCAAGCCCTGTACCTCCCCTTCCTGCTCTTCAGCAGGAGAGAGAAATGCCTGGGGTTGCTATGTTGCAGCTTGCTCATGGTGCTCAGAAGCAGGAACAGGAGGCATGTGGTAACTAAACAGCATCCAAGCATACCCCATCTCTGTCAGTTTCTTTCCTGCTACTGAGCAGAAATGGGAGTCTGTATGAGGTAGTATTTCAGTTTGGCTGCTGCTGGAGCTGGGTGCTCTGGAGTGCAGTGACCAAATAATATTCAAGGTAACACCCACTCCACACTCACTTTTTGTGCCTGCTCAAGAGCAGGAGAGGAAGATATGTGGAACTGTGTTACTTCAGGGAGTTTGGCTACTGTAAGGCCATACCACCTTGGAGAGTAGTGACAGGTAGCCCAATCCTGAGCTGCTTGGCTTGCAGGGCTGCAGCAGCGCTGAAAGTGGCTGCAGCTGAATCCAGCATGCCCCAGGCAGCTGCCGTTGCCTCCTTGGGGGAAGGGGACTTCCCCTTTCATCCTCTTCCCCTGGATAAAGCAAGTAGCCCCACAGTGGGGCTACTCAATTCTATGACGACCTGACAGCCCAACACGGAGGCTCAGGATCTGGTGGAGCAAAGCTCCACTGGTCCTGCATCCCACCTGCCCTGTTCCTTTCCCCTGGCATGCCTCCTCCCCACCCTGGAACACCTCCTCCCCACCTCTCCCTATCTACCTCTCCACTGCTCCATCGGTGCTAGCCAAGCGCTTGCCAGTGTTGAGCTAGAACTGGTGCTCCATGTTTGCAACAGTGTGTGCTGGCGGTGAGCTGGGCGTACACTGAGTAGGATTGGACCCTCAGTGACGGCCAAACTAACACACACAGTCTGAATTGGGGTAGCAGCTTGTTAGGCAGGTGATCATCATTTTTTGTTCACCAAGTCAGAATTTTGGACCCCTACTAACATATTTTTCTGTATTGTTTTTTATTACATGTCCTTGCTAACATTTAAGCTTGTAAAGTTGTCCCTTTCAAGGATGCATATTTTTCTGGCACAAGTTTGCAGAGCAGGGATCCCTGGGCCTTCTTTCATATGAAATATGTATTGTATCTTAAATGATATGCGTATATATTGCAGTAATTAGCAGGGTAATTTTTTAGTCGTCAAGTATTGAACTCCTAATTGGTTTCCTCTTGTTTTGAAATAGGATATCATTGTGCAGTACATAAACTTTCTAACTCTGTTGAGGGGGAGAGAACTTTCCTTCACTTTGTAGTGTGTGTCTCTTATATTGTGAAACTGTAAAAGAATTTTTGCTGAAGTCTTAATAGACATTTAGAAGGCAGGTGTTGTCTACGCTATTGCAGAATAATAATACTTAGCATTTCTGAGTGTAATTTGCTTCATGTGAATGATTGTGATGTAGTCTTTGCCTAGAAGGTATCATTATCCTTCTAACCAGGGCTGGCCCAAGACCTTTTCATTCCTGAGGCGCCATGCCAAATGCTGACCTCCTTACCTGATTATGTGCCAGCCTCTGTTTCTTCCATTCGCCATTGTTCTAGAATGACACTCTCTTCGCTTCCATGTTTTGCCATCCTCTCTCTTCACTTTTTCATTTTCCAATCCAGGGAGTGGAAGGAGGAGCAGTAGAGTCAAGTAGGTAGTTGAGGTGGGCACCCTGGACCAATCTACTGCCTGAGGTAACTGCTTCAGTTTGCCTCAAGGATGGGCCAGTCCTGATGTGAACTAAGAGGAAGTGGTTGGTCTAAGGATATCTGGTGAGTTCATGGCGGAGGTGAGGTTTGAATCAAGAAGTTCTGGAATCACAGCTCGTTACGCTATACTAGCTGTGTCATCTTGTTGCACAAGTATGCTTTAATATATGGGAGATAGATTGAGGTGTGTGTCTGTGCATGTGTGTTGATTGATGGAAGAATAAAAGTTTAGCTCATTCAGCTGCCAACTGGAAGTTTGTTTTGTCTTTAGCAACATTGTATGTCTAGTGCTTTATGTTTATTAAGTGAATGAGAACAGCATAAGATGAAGGAAACATATGAAAAACAAAGTTCGTTTTGTTTTTTATTTTAAAACACATCTAGGGGGTTATTTTCCTTGACATATGCAAATTCCTATTTCCAAAATAAAACCATTCTAGTTTTTGACGAAATTTATACTTGTGCCTCCCTTCATTAACTTGAACATAGTTTTTGACTTTTGTGGTCAAGACAAAATCCTGGAATTTTATCCTCTTGCTAATTTAGTATATAGGATTCATGTTGCCACAGGAATACATGTAATGACCTTTGTTATATGTAATGTAATTTTTACAAATGCATATATGTTATGCTTTTAGATCACTCAGCAAAAACATAGTTGAATTTAATATCCTAACACGGTCTTTTGAAATGACATTTTTTGATCCTCTATTTGAACTTGTACCCAATTCTGTCCCATCCCCAGCCCAGTTTGTTACCTCCTGTCTTCTGCTCCCTTTTCTTGACTTCTTCCCTATTCTGGTCTGCCCTTGACTGCATCTAGGGGTTTTTAAAGACCAAAAAATAGTGATTCTCACTCCTTTAGCACTGGGACCCACTTTTTAGAAAGAGAATCTGTCAAGACCCACCGGAGGTGATGTCATGATTGGAAGTAACATCATCAGGCAAGAAAATTTTTAACAATCCTAGGCTGCAATCCTACCCACACTTACTCAGGAGTAAGGCCCATTTACTATCATTGTTAAAAGCATCTTCACATTAGCCTGTTAAAAGTACAGATCTGTGACATTTTCCCAAATGCAGTTATGTACCACGTACCATTATGCATTATGTACCATTAGACCATCAATGCATTATGTACCATTAGACCATCAAGTCTAATAAATTAAAAATAAAATATTGAAATGAATGGGGATGTACCCGAAATTGGCTCACGACCAACCTAGGGGTCCTGACCCACAGTTTGAGAAACACAGCTGTATAAAATTAAATGCTGTACATGTCTGGGCCTATTGTCTTTCAATTATTGAGAGGGCCAAAAAACTGCTATGAAAATCTGAAAACTTAGAAAGATCTATTGTCTCTAAAATGGTCTGGACTGAGGGATTAACTGATTCATTAAGCTTATTATAGTAATGAAAATTGTTTATACTTTGATGGAAGCTGCAAAATAGTTATTATCATGTTTAGTTGATATAGGTTTCTGCTGCATATAATCTGGTTCTTGTTTTGGATATGCTGTGGTATAGGACTAGGAGACTTAGCTGCAAATTGGGACTTACCCAGTTTGAATCTTGCGTCTGACAGGGGCTTAAGGCAAACCTCTGCTCCTAGCTGCAATGTAGGGATAATAATACTTCTATAGAGTTGTTGTAAGAACTACTTCAGGATAATATGTGATATGCTTTGCATGCTCAAAGTGCTATAAGTACTAATATTAAATATTAATTACATAGGCCAACACACATTTTGTTTCCTTAAACGTTACACCAATTCCTGGGTTTATTTGGGGTGCTGATTCCAAAAATGACATCTATTTTGCCCTGTCACCTACACCATGGCTTCCACATGAGCAAGCTGCTTGAACCATTCACTAATGAGGCTATACTATATCTCCAAAACTAGACGTGACAGGGCAAAATGAATGCCATTTTTGGAATCAGTACCCCAAATTCATATCAAACCACCATAAAGTTTGGGAAAAACTTTTCTGACCCTCAATTTTGTGGACCTGTGTTATTGTTTGCTAATCTGGTTTGAGTTCTGCCTGGTTTTTCTGTGTTCAGCAAGCTGTTACTTTGACTTTAACATGCTTTTAGCCATGGAACTGATTTCTAATCATTTTAGTTTAACTTTCTCCAACTACCTTCTGATCTGTTGTGATCTCTCAGTCTTAAGGTATTGTTCTAAATTTGCATTTTCCTGGAATAAACTTTCTCTTTATTATACACTCTTATTTTTATAAAAAGGCCACAAGAGAAAATTTTAAATTTTCCAAAGATGAATAATTAGAGGTGTTTGTTTCTGTGAATATGATAGGATTACAGTGTAAGTCTTATTGAACACAATGGGCCAAGGGAGATATGGCGATAGGGGTTGGACAGGCCGTTACAGGAGAAGGAGAGTTCATCATAGGCAGATCATCTCTCCTTCTGGTCCTTCCCCCAATTCTCGGATGCCTGGTGGTCTTGGCGGTGAGTCCCTGGATCTGAAGCTGCTGCTTTTGAATGCCAGGTCGGTGAATAATAAAACCTGCATCATCCGGGATTTAATCCTGGATGAGAAAGCCGACCTGCTATGTATTACGGAGACCTGGTTGGACATGGCAGGAGGAGTTAGTCTCTCTGAACTCTGTCCTCCAGGTTTCCAGGTGTTGCAGCAGCCAAGATTGCAGGAACGGGGAGGGGGAGTTGCAATGGTCTATTGTGAGTCCATCTCCCTTGCCAGGTGCCCTGTCCAGCAGTTTGCTGGGTTCGAGTGTCTGCATGTTGTGTTGAGAGGGCCGGACAGGATTGGGATTCTGTTGGTGTACCGCCTGCCCTGCTGCCCAACAGTCTCCCTGCCTGACCTGACTGGGGTGATCTCGGGGGTGGCATTGGAGGCCCCCCGCCTATTAGTGCTGGGGGACTTCAATGTGCATGCGGAGGCTGCTGCGTCAGGTGCAGCTCAGGATTTCATGGCCGCCATGACAACCATGGGCCTGTCCCAGAAGATCTTGGCCCCAACACATACTGCAGGACACGTGCTGGACCTGGTGTTTACAGCTGGGCACGAGGGCAGTGATCTGGACGTAGAGGAGATCAAGATCACTCCGTTGTCATGGACAGATCACTTCCTGGTAAGGCTTAGGCTTGTTGCGACTTCCTACCTCCGCAGAGGCGGGGGACCATTTTCTATGGTCCGCCCCCGGAGGCTAATGGATCCTGAAGGTTTCCTGAGGGCTCTGGGGGATTTCCCCACTGCCAAGACTGGCGTCTCATCTGAGGCCCTGGTTGACCTCTGGAATGGGGAAATGACCAGGGCAGTGGATGAGATTGCTCCGGAGCAACCTCTGCCATGTCGCAGACTCGGAGCGGCTCCTTGGTTCACTGAGGAGCTGCGAAGGATGAAGCGGCAGGGCAGGTGTCTAGAGCGACGGTGGCAAAAAACTCGGGATGAATCTGATCGGACACGGAGTAGAGCCCATTACAGAGCCTATTCCGTGGCGGTGGTAGCAGCGAAGAGATCGTTCTTCTCTGCTACCATTGCGTCTGCTGACAACCGTCCGGCAGAGCTGTTCCGTGTGGTGCGGGGCCTCCTCCATCAGGCCCCCCCAGTAGACCAGGAGGAATACACGGTCAGCCGCTGTGACGTGTTTGCGCAACATTTTGCAGATAAAATCGATCGTATTCGTCACAACTTGGATGCCACATTGACAGTGTCTGACGATGTCCCCTTGGCAACTGCTTGTCCTGTGTTGTGGGATTCTTTTCAGCTTGTACAGCCTGAGGATGTGGACAGACTCCTTTGGAGTGTGAGGCCATCTGCCTGCCTGCTCGACCATTGCCCAGCTTGGTTGATAAGAGCTGCCCGGGGTGGGCTGGCTGAGTGGACAGGGAGGGTGGTCAACTCTTCCTTGATGGAGGGGACGTTACCACTCGCTTTGAAACGGGCGGTGGTTCGCCCCCTCCTGAAGAAGCCCTCCCTGGATTCCACTGTGTTGGATAACTACCAGCCAGTCTCCAACATCCCGTTTCTGGGCAAGGTAATTGAGCGGGTGGTGGCGTCCCAACTCCAGAGGGTCTTGGATGAAGCGGATTATCTGGATCCTTTTCAATCTGGCTTCAGGCCGGGCTTTGGGACGGAAACCGCCTTGGTCGCCTTGGTGGGTGACCTATGCCAGGGACTGGACGGGGGAGTGCGTCCCTGTTGGTCCTGCTGGACCTCTCAGCGGCTTTCGATACCATCGACCATGGTATCCTTCTGGGCCGATTGGCCGAGTTGGGAGTTGGAGGCACTGTTTTGCGGTGGTTCCGCTCCTACTTGGAGGGTCGGTCCCAGATGGTGGTGCTGGGGGATGCCTGTTCGACACCCTGGCCCTTGAGATGCGGGGTGCCACAGGGCTCAATTCTGTCCCCCATGCTATTTAACATCTACATGAAACCGCTGGGAGAGGTCATCCGGGGGTTTGGAGTGGGGTGCCATCAATATGCTGATGACACCCAGCTCTATCTCTCCTTTCCTCCAGACTCCAGGGTGGCGGTTGAGGGCCTGGAGCGCTGTCTGGAGGCAGTGAGGATCTGGATGGGGGCTAACAAGCTGAAGTTAAATCCGGATAAGACAGAGGCTCTCCTGGTTCGGAAATCCTCGATGCAGGTACTGGACTATCGGCTTGCGCTGAATGGGGTTGCACTCCCTCTGAAGGAGCAGGTCCACAGCTTGGGGGTCCACCTGGACTCGCAGCTGCTCCTGGATTCCCAGGTGGCGGCTGTGGCTAGGGGGGCCTTCGCTCAGCTTCGGCTGGTGCGCCAGCTGCGGCCGTACTTGGATCGTACAGACCTGGCCACGGTGATCCATGCCTCGGTGACATCGAGATTAGATTACTGTAACGCGCTCTATGTGGGGCTGCCCTTGAAGACGGTTTGGAAACTGCAACTAGTGCAGAATGCGGCGGCCCGCGTGGTTACTGGAGTTAGACGGTTCGACTCTGTCAGTCCGCTTCTCCAGCGGCTGCACTGGCTGCCCATTCGTTTCCGGGCCCAATTCAAGGTGCTGGTATTGACCTTTAAAGCCCTTTACTGCTCTGGACCAGGGTATCTTAGAGATCGCCTGCTCCCGTACAATCCGGCTCGCCCTCTCAGGTCATCAGAGAAGGCCTTTTTACAAGTGCCGCTGCCTAGGGAGGTACGTGGGGCGGCTGCAAGAAATAGGGCCTTCTCAGTAGTGGCACCAACGCTATGGAACTCCCTTCCCCTTGACTTAAGAATGGCTCCCTCTCTTGAGACCTTTCGGCAAGGCCTGAAGACCCTTCTGTTTAAACAGGCCTTCTGAGTTCTCGGCCTTTTAACATCTTTTTAACATCTTTTAATATTTTTTACAGGCCTGATTCTTTTATGACTTGCTGCTGCTCTATGCTCTTTTTACCTATTTTTTTTACTCTGACTGCTGTTTTTTATGATGTGTTAATATGTTTTTATTTGTTTTTAAATTGTTTTTAATATGTTGTAAGCCACCTTGAGTCCCTTCGGGGAGAAAGGCGGGGTAAAAATAAAGTTGTTGTTGTTGTTGTTATTATTATTACTTCTGAGTAAAATAACACTGTTTTCCAGCACCTCTATGAATAATACTAGTTGATCTTGAGTTTCAGAAAGAGTTGATTTCCTGTTTTAATTATATCCTGTTTTAATTATATCCTGTCTTGAATTAAAAATGATAAAATCTTCAATTAAGTCTAAATTTTCTCAATAATATTCAACCTATGTCCTGCCTTGCTGAACTCCCCCCCCCCCCCCCATAACTTTGATACTTCTTGACCAAGATAATAGAATCTTAGTCTAGAGCACTGATTCCCAGAAGTTCTACTCAGACTTTGAAATTGTGATAAGTAGTTGCAGGGTTTGGGCTGGACAGGCTCTGATGGTATCACAGCGATTGTGCTGTAGGCTGAAGCAAGGTGATGTTAAACTTACCTGGGGGGGGGGCGTGCTGGCTTCTGGGAGGATCCTGGAGGTTCACGGCCCCCTCTGTAGGCCTCGTGCTACAGCAAATAGCTCCAATCAGTGATTGGAGCCTATTTCTTATTTTTGCACAAAAACTGGAAGTTGACTCCGATCACCAGTCAAAGCTATTTGCTGCAGCATGGAGGCCTGCAGTGGGGACTGTGAGCCTCCAGGACCCTCCTGGAGGTTAGTGGGGACCCCCCCAGTACGTTTTAAATTGCCTTGCTTCTGGTGCTGCTATGATAGTTGTGACTCTGTCAGGGCACCCATTTCTGGACCATTTCCCTTAAGGGAGACTAGCCCCCTGGTGGGTTGTGAACCACTGTCCTAGAGATATAGGAACAACAGATTTTGAACTGCGTGTTTCTGTTATAAGGAGGAAGATTGAGGAATGGGAACTAAATTCCCAGAACCTGACTTATATAATACTTCATAAGCTTTTGACCCTCTGCCTATGCCTTAACTGAATTTCAAGGCACAGAAGATCCATTAAGACGTTCAAATTTGGAGGGGCAGACAAAAGAGCTGTACTTTGGGAAATAGTGTCCCAAGAACATGTTCAGAGTTGAAAGCAATGATAAAAATCTAGTTGCTTAGACATGGCAACAGTGCACATGCCTTGGTGTGTGGAGATTTGTTTTCCTTTGAATCAGTTGATTGTTTTTTACGATTTAGTTTTTTTATTGTTGTGCTGTTTGGGTGACTCTTCATTGTGGTTTAAATGTAGATGTGTTTGTAAATTGCTGCAATTTAATTTTGGGGGAAAAAAGTGATATTGGGCTTCTTACAATAAATGAATAGTATCATCACTAGGGATGATTTGGGATGTTTTGTATAGATCCTTAAGATTCATGAACTTGGATGGATTAGTGAGAGATTCCAAAGCAAACTCACAGCCCAGTCTTAACTGGACTGTCCAAAGCAGCTGCCGCTGTATCCCACTTCCTTGAGGTAAGTGAACATTTGTTCCCTTGTTCCCTCTAATTACCCCATGTCAAGCACCAGCAGCCTCTGTGGGTCTACTTGGAGCCATGCCAGGTAGTTCAGTGTAGGGCTTTCAGGCCTGGGATGAAGGGTTGTGATGTGGCGGAGGCTTCCTCTGTCATCCCCACTCTTCTCCTGCACCAAAACACCCTCTCCCTAATGCCTGGCGTTGGACTTTCCCCTGAGCGAGTGCTGCTGCAATGCCAGCACAGACCTCTCTGCCAGTGGCACTGGCCTTTGGGCTGGCACTATGTGCTTTATGACACTGTTTGTGACCGCCTGCAGGAGCTGGCTTAAGATTGGAATGTTCAATCAGTTCTTAGAGAGTGAATCTTAAGCTCTGATTTTCATTTCCTTTGGATTTCACTTTTAGGATATTTAATTTTCAGTTATTTAAATCTCATTTTTCTCCTCAAAGGTATGCAGTGGCTTGCTTATCACAATAAATAGACAATGTTGTAATTGGCTTTGAAACATTGCAATGTGGAAGGAAATGAAAGGGAACCAAGGGGTGATCCTTAGTCTTTTCTCTATGAATGTGGTATGCAGTAAGAGGAACTGCTCAGGCCTTCTGCTGCAGAAGAGCTGTAGACAATTGACCTATTGAAGATTTTTTAATTTATAGTCTAAAGTGCACATGCTAAATAGATGAGAGAGGTTAAGGTCCAACCTCTTTCTTCCATCAGCAGCTAAACTCTTTTACAGAAAGATGGGGGAGACCACTGTTACTGAAATTCTTCTTTTAGTCAAACTGATATACCTTATATTTTGGTAAGTCATACTTGGCCTGGTGATAGCTTGTTCAAGAGTCAATGCCTGGGTTTCAGCCCCTGTATGTTTGTGAAGCATATATGCACTTCAGAGACCATTCCTCACTGTATGACTTTCCTTCCCATCCCCATGATATAGCTCTTTTCCTTTCCCTCCCTCTGGTTTATCAGGGTGGTGAACCTCTGCTCTCCTTTCCTTCCCAGGTTTACTTGTGTCAGTACAGGTAGAGCTGCCTGGCATAGTCTGACAAAGCACGAGTCAGGATGAGTGACAGTAGTGTATGCGTTTCATTTACTTCCTATTTGAATTTTTGATTTAAAAAAAAAAATCTGAATTCACTACTTTTGTTCTGTAAGTTTATTCTGATCTGAATATGCCTAATTACATTATTCATATTTCATAATGAAAAATACGACTTTGGATAATCTTGAATCTAGATTAATTTTTCAGTATGTTGAGTAACTTTTTTCAGTATGAGGTGAGCATTCACTACAGACTGAAATTCAATCTGATCATAGTAGATTGGTTGTTTTAACTGCTGTGCTGTGCAGTCAGAGCCTCTGAGAGGAATTTTATCAAGAGGTACAAAGTTTCTTTTGAGCCCCTTCCCAAAGAGGGAGGGACTGAAACAGAGTGGGGGGGTGGCAATGCGGTGGGCAGAATGGGGGCAAAACGGGGAAAGTGGCAAAGACCAGAATAGTCTTTGTCAGCATCCTGCATGAGCATTGAGTCTGGGTGAGATTGGAAAATGGAAGATCCTAGGAAATTTCTGGGCCCCCTCCTTTCACTCCTGGGCCCCCTTTCCTGGGCCTGGAAATTACCCCCTTTACCCCCCTCTCCTAGGCCTTGTGTGCAGTCAGCTGTAATGTGCCTTGAATGTAGTGTGCAGTGATGTTCAACAATTCCATAGGAAGAGATATAGAGGTATATGTAAGCTGAAACGTTAAAGTTGGCCTACTTAAAGCTGTGATCCTACATGTCTCCAGTCAAGCAGAGATTGTGGCCTTTGGATATTACAGTGCGTGTGGACACAGTGAGTGGCTTTTCACCCCCTCAGAAACAGAACTTAGCACACTGCGTTATAGAAGGTGTCATTTCTGGGTAATGAAGCATAGCCCAGATCTTATTTCTTTTCAGAGAGTAGGCACTGTTCTATAAAAAGGAGTAATTTTTAATGGTATTAGATGTGACTCACAATCTTCTACTGTCAGCGACCAAAACCATTTGGGCTTCACTCAGAGCAAACCCCCTCATCCAGTTCTAGGGAGAATAGGGAGCAAAAGGTCAGCAAACAATACATAACTCCAGCTCATTGGTGGGTTCTATTGCCAACACTGTACATTTGCATGTGTATTCCTTCATGTGTCAAACATATATACACAATTACTCAAATGGAACCAAACTGGGGGTTTTAGCAATATTGAGAGAGAGAGAGAGAGAGAGAGAGAGAGAGAGAGAGAGAGAGTTCCCAGGTCACGGCTGTGGCAAGAGGAGCTTTTGCTGAGCTTCAGCTGATCCAACTGCTTGCTGCACCATGCCTGAATTGCTCAGACCTGGCCATGATGATCTATGCTATAGTGATGTCTAGATCTGTGGTTCTCAGATGTTTAGCTCTAGGACCCACTTTTTTAGAATGAGAATCTGTCAGGACCCCCCAGAAGTGATGTCAAGACCGGAAGTGACATCATCAAGCAGGAAAATTTTGAACAATCCTAGGCTGCAATTCTGCCCACACTTACCTAGGAGTAAGTCCCACTTAATATCATTGTTAAAAGCATATGCATAGTAGCCTGTTAAGTACAGAGCTGTAACATTTCCCCAGATGCAGTCACATACCATGGTAGCATCAAGTCTAATATATTAAAATAAAATATTGAAATGAATGGGGACCCACCTGAAATTGGCTCCGACCCACCTAGTGGGTCCCGACCAACAGTTTGAGAAACACTGGTCTAGATTATTGTTAACACGCTCTGTGAGGGGCTGCCTTTGAAGACTGTTCAGAAACTGCAATGAGTGCAGAATACGGCTGCCTGTGTGGTTGCAGGGCTCATTAGTTCAACCAGTTGGGCCGTTTCTTCATTGGCTACATTGACTGCTGGTTTCTGGGCACAATTCAAAGGGCAAGTTTGAAATTTAGACCCTTTACGGCTAGACATATTTGAGGAATCACCTTTTTCAGTATAATCCAACTCACCCTCTGTCATCTGACCATACTGCCATTGACAGGGTGTGAGGGGTATGGTGGTGAGAAATAGGGCTTCTTCATGGTGGTGTCCTGATTGTGCAACTCCCTCCCCTTGCAATTAAGAACCGCTCTGTCTTTGGAGATCTTTTGGCAGGGATTTAAGACTTTTCTGCTTAGGATCTTGTGTGATGGTAGATGTAATGGACTGGTGTTTTTGAAGTGAATGTAATTTTAATTGTTTAATTCTATGAAATCCACAAGGTTTTCTTGTTTTTAAATTGCATTTTAATGTTATGTTTTCAAATCTGCAACCCACCTTGAGTTCCCTTACTGGAAAAAAGACAGAATATAAATTCATTAAATAAAAAGAAACTACCTTAAAATTAGGATACTGGTACTCACAAGACTGCACTTTACAAAAGAAGATAAGAGTTTTATTAAAGAATACACATGAGCCCATGTGTCTGCGGACCCAGTATCCTTATAGCATGATGTGAGCAGGCTGCCAACCCCCTGAATGTTTGGAGGGAAAAAACTAGATTGATGGTAATGAAGCAGTTAACTTCCTGCTTCCTGTTAGTGTCGATCTAGTTTTTTTTTTTCAAGCATTCAGACTGCTGGCAGCCTGCTAGCATCATATGATAAGACCGAATGCTTATAGCAACCTGTTAAAACAAGAAACATTTCACCGGTAAGCTTTTAAACAGCACTAATTAGTGTGGGAGGTGTACTGGGGGCACTGTTAATATCGGCATCCTTGTATCCTGTTTCTGTAACCACGGGGGGGGGGTCCTGGGAATGGATCTTCCATGGATACGGGGGAATGCTTATATAGGCGAACAAGAAAATATCATTCAGTTACTTTGCTTATAAGATCATTTACAGAGCTTTAAATGAGTGCAAGTGAAATAAATATAGGCATGTGCCGTTTAACAACCTTCTGCTTAACGACAGATTGCATATGTGGCAGTGGTCAGAGCACAACAAAGAAGTTCTTAATGCAAAGAACAGGCAATTGGTCTCCAGAGGCCTGTGCAACCAGCTAGTGCAGCGGTTTTCAAACGCTCAGGGAGTTTGAAAACTACTCTGAGGCAGTGGGGGCAGGGGGAAGGCAGTGACACGACCCCCAGTATCGTGTCACTCAGTGGGCTGCAGGGGCTTGGCTGTACTTACCAGAGACTCCTGCAGCCTCCCCGGGGTGCGGGGAGCCCTATGCACCTGTCTGCAGGGCTCCTCAAAGCTTTAGAAGTGAAAGTGGAATGATTGACTTCTGTGTCGTTGCCTCCTCCTTGCTTCCTTGCTGCCCCTGCCCCTTGAGGGAGCAGAGGCCAGGGCCCTCAGGCTGGGGCATTGCAACACCCCAGTTTGAAAACCCCTGAGCTAGTGTCTGGCAGGGAGTGTCTGTTTACACAACCAAAACACTAGATTGGGCTGAATGTTTGCTTAACAACCTAATTGTATAACAACGGGTATTGGAGAACATATCCCCATCAAGTGGCATACACCTGTACTGTAAATGGCTGCATTTGGATGGCAGGAGTTGTTAATTGAAGATAAGAGACAATGACTGAGTGAAGCTGGACTGATGTGAATTTCCTCCCCAGTCAGCCAGCAGAAGAAGGTGGTTTAGCTGGAAGCTTTGAAATACACATGCATGGAAATGGAGGCTTTAGGAGGGAGGGAGACTAGGTTATGAAACTCAGTGGAAGGAGAAAGGAGAGTTTATTAATCCTATTCTGCTGGGAAGGTTTTAGTATGAAGTCTGTAGTATGAAGTCTGTCTAAGCAGTAAGAGCTGGGCTGCATGATTGCAATGTCCTAGAGCAGGGGTCTTCAAACCGCGGCCCGGGGGCCAGATGCAACCCGCAATGAGCCTCTATCCAGCCCGCGGCCAGCCTCTTGTCCCCTGAAAGCCTCTGGCCCACTTGACTGAACATGATCAGAGCTGTGCTTTGATTGCATCTGGAGGGTGTTCTGAGGGCCGGAGAGGCTGAGTGAATGAGCCCACTCATTCATCTAAGTTTGATCTCTAATTTATTTAAGTTTTATATTTAATTTTTTTCCCCAGCCCTCAGCACTACACCAGATATTTCATTCTGTCCTCTAGCCAAAAAATTTGGAGATCCCTGTCCTAGAGGGAGAAATACGAAGCAAAATGGTGCTCCTTAGATTTAAGAAGGTAGCTCCTCTGAGGTTGGGGACAGCTACCAGAGAGAGAGTGGACTCAGCAAAAAGGCTCCCTGACTGCAGGACAGCATTGCCAAGAAGAAATGTGGAGGCTTTCTATACAGAAGAAAGTGCCACCAAAATGGAGAGACCATCAAAATGCAAGGCAGGATAGGAACCTTGGCACATAGCAAGAGGAAAAAATGCTTAGCATGGACATCCCTATTGAGCAAAGAAATGGAAGACGTTTCCTTGGGGGAAGGAGACCCCCCTGACATCAGCATGATACTTCCAGAGGATTTAGAAGTGACCAAAATTCTGCTTCCAGAGAAGGGGCAGTTATAGGCCTTTTCACAAAGAAACAAAAGTATTTTGGGATAAACAAAGAGGTTTCGCACTTCCCTTTGGGTATGCAGCATAAGTTTCCTAGACTTGATTAAGCTTGTGTGTGTCCTTCCAGGAGCACACAAAGGCTTGATTGCTGTCCAGTCAGAATAGTTTCTGAGATATAAAAGGCATGGCAGAGTGAGTGTTGCCTCAGCCTTGATAGGAAAGTGTTCATGGCATTGGAATCTGAAGATGGCCCTGTGGCTGGCTGTAAATTTATTATGTAGCAGGACTTATGTAGCAGGACTTATTATGTAGCAGGACCAGGGCAGGAGGTCTGGTCTAGAGGGTAGAGCCTCCGTTTGCCTGAAGATAACATCCGAAGGTCGCCAGTTCGAGGCTATCGGCACAGTGAACGGCGAGTCCTTGAAGCAGCTGACAAGCCGAGCCGAGTTATGCTGAGTTATTCCACCTGTTCTCTGGCTGCTGTCAGCCTGTGTGGGAGGAAAATGGGGGCCAGAATGTGATACCAGATCATTAAAGATCCATCTGAAATGTTGTGGTTCTTGAAAGACAGAACCTTCTTCAATTGTAAAAATCCCTATTGGGATTTGGTATTGCCTGCCTATGTAAACCACCTTGAATTAAAGTCTGAGGAGAAATCTGATGACCAAGAAAGGTGGTGGTTGCAAGCAGTAGACTATCACATTGGGCACCCAAATCTGCAGGGCCTTGGAGGAAAAGAAAGACAGATGCCCAGCAGCTACAGCCTTCCTTCCCATTAATGGCCCTCAATTGGTGTGACATTACCTAAGAATTCAGCATGACATCAACTCCTTGCAGAGCAAAGTCCTGCCTAGCTCCCCAGAATGCCAGCCAGAAATCAAAATGTACTTAGGTTAGACTACTCACATGTTGAGAAAAAGAGGATATTTATAATAGTACCCAGAACTACTTGACAGTTCTTCTGCCTGCTGTAATTGTAAGCAGTCTAGCTACTATGCAGTTGTCTTGGTGCTCAGAAGTATGTGCAAGCACTGAAAATGCATTGTTAGAAATTGAATTGGGTAATATTCTGTACTGATATTTATATTTTGCTTGACAAGCTTGCATGAGGTTTTCTCTTAAATGTATCATGCTATGTCTGTTCTCTGGGCCACTTTAGGAGTGAGCCCCTTCAGGTCATCTTCTCTTTCACTAAATTCTATTTGTTATGCACTAGTGCCCATTCCAACAATAATTTTGAAGAGCAATTTTGCATTCCTTATTCCAGTACAGACTTGTTAAGCATTCCTCAGCAATCAGTCACTTTTGGTTTTACTCACACTTCGGTGCTTTGGGCAAGAGCTATGGCAAATAAAAAAACTGAGAGTTCACCTGTAAATTGGAATTCTTCCCTAATGATATATTTTTTCTCTTTTGAACTATCCTGTCTTTTAGTTGAAAATCACTTAGGAATCCATGAAAATTCATGCACTTAGGAGTTTGTGAAAGAATGAAAAGAGATTTGTAGTCTAAGAAAGTACGTCATTTGAGCCCAATCTACCACAACCATTTTGTCAGCGAAAAGGCAATCTCCCTTACTCTCAAAATATTTTTGGTGAGGGGAGGATTGGAGGAGACATTCATTTCAGGGCAGGAGGTCTGGTCTAGAGGGTAGAGCCTCCGTTAGCCCGAAGATAATGTCAGAAGGTCGCCAGTTCGAGGACACCGGCAGCTCCCTGAACGGCTGAGAATGGCGAGACCTTGAAGCAGCTGACAAGCCGAGCTGAGTGATTCCACCTGCTCTTGGTGTGAGCAAGAAGTGTCTTGGCTGCCCTCCATGTGAGAGATGGAGCTGCTTGTCAGCCTGCATGGGAGAACTGGAGGCTGAAAGAACTGAAAGAGAGAACCTCTATGATTGTAAAAATCCTCTTGAGGCAGTGGTAGCCTGTGGATCCTGGCCTCTGCCCCCTTAAGGGACAAGGGCAGCCAGGAGACAGGGGGAAGGCAGCAGCGTGATCCGCAGGATCGCGCCACTCAGGGGGGCTGCAGGGGCTTGGGTGCACTTGCCCAAGCCTCCTGCAGCCTCCCAGGGGTGCAGGGAACCCTGAGCAACCTTCGGCAGGGCTCCCCAGGTCAGGAAAGCGAAAGCGGAGCAATCACGCCCTGCACCGCAAAACCGGAAGCGGCGCACAATTGCTCCGCTTTCCCTTCTGATGGGGCTGCAGGGACTGGGGTGCACCCTCCAGTCCCTGCAGCAGCCATCCCTGTGTGCGGGGAGCCCTGCGCGAGTGCCTGCAGGGTGCCCCAGGTCAGGGAAAGGGAGAGTGGGGCGATTGCAATTGTAAAGTGTCAGTCCTTTACAACTGGGAGGCTCCTCCCTCTCAGGCAGGCAGGTCAGGTTACAAAGTCTTCCTGAGGGGAGGGGCTCCCTTGATTGCCCAGTCTGACCTTGCCTCTAGGCATGGTAGGTTGGGTTTGTTCTTGGTCAGCTTACCTGACCTTCAAAACTGTTTTCTTCTGGGGCTTTGGCCCCTTTTTTAAACAAGTTGTGAGGAAAAGGACTGCAACCGTCCTGCCTGAGTTTCCCTGACTGCCATCCTTGTTGGGGCAGAAAATGGGGTTGCTTCTCGCCCCTTAAGCAGCCGGACAACTGTAGGGCTCATGCTTTCCCCTGGTTTTGGGAACAGCATAGGAGCCTGGCTGCAGGGCAATTCTTGGGGGTGGATGACAGCGCAAGCCCTTTCCTGCCAAAACTACCACAGCAAAACTGCACCACAGCAGTAGGTGGTATTTTTCCTGCTAAAACTGCACCGCAGCAGTAGGCTGCTGCCCAGAAGCTGTGTGGAGAAGGCAGATCTACTCTCCCGATTCCTGCTCAAACCGCGGTGCTGACAAGACAAGCCTGTTTCCCGCCAAAGCACCACACAGCAGGTAAGGTGCTGCCAAGACCCTGTGAGGGCCAGGCAGAGGGCACCACAGAGCTTCAGAAGCCAGGTGAGGCGTTTTCTGATTCTATAGGGGTGATTGTGGAAAATGGCAAGCCCCTCTAGAGAGGCACCTGAGACCCTGAGTCCAGGGTCTCTGCCTCTACCAACTGAGAGGAATTAATGGCCGTGCTTCAGGCTAATGTTTCCTCCAGCTCGACCACAGCCGTGGTGACCCTCCAGAGATAGCTGGCCCATGTGGCTTCGATGCTTTCCAAGTCTGAGCTGGCCGTTGAGCTTTCTCCCTCCCCCCCCCCAAGTACTAAGTTCCTCAGTGTCGGGGGGGGGGGAGTATTTTTACCTTGGGATTTTTACCTCAGAAGCTGCTACTGCAGTTAGAGGATTGTTTGGCTCCTGCCTGGGCACATCCCTCTCCTCAGCATCTCAGCTGAGGGGGATTTCAGCCTGTTCCATCAGGCGTGGAGGCCGCACTCCTAAGAAATTGTGAGGCTGCCAACTGAGTCGTCCCTGATGAGGCACCACATCCTGCTGGGGCTATGTTATCCCTTCACATCTCAAACAGCGAGGCGGAGGGTTCAGGAACTTGCAGACCTCCTGTTGACCAAGCTCTGTGCTTTGGCACGCTGAGGGTCAGGCAGACTTAAAAGAAATCTGGTGCCCAGCCTGTCCCATGCTCCAAGCTTTGTTTTTTCTCCACAGCATTTGCTGAGGAGTGCCGTAAGGACTCCATTTTGTGAGTCATGGTTCCCTCATGGCTTCCAGGGACGCGACAACATGCCTGAGTCTCTGCTTTAGTGTATGCAGGGTCAAGTTCCCTTTCCCCAGAGCATTGGGGAAAGTGCTGGTTTGACTGGAGATCAACCTGAGAGGGGGTTTGGCACATCCTGGGACAGCTGTTTCTCCCCCAGGAGAGGATTCCCCAGGCACAGGATGTCTGCCAGTGTCCCAGGAAGCACAAAATTTAGTGCAAAGCTGGGTTTTAGGGCTTGTGAATCAGACTGTGGCTGTCAAATTGGGGCAGCTCATGAGGACTCGGCAAGGGGTGAGAGGACAGGACCTTAAGTCCTATAGCTTCAAGCACCAGTGTTCACTTTCCCCCTTCCCAATTTTCACTGGGTTCTATTTTCTCTAACTCTGAGGGGACTCCACTAAGATGTGCAAGTCTCTCATCCTTTTCATCTTCCATGCCACCCCAAATCTCCTACGGGGCAGTCAACATAAGAGGGCTCCAACTGCTAAAGGTAACTGGCTTCTTGAAATGGGCACAACAGACTCCATATCCTCTGGGGAGGAAGGATATCCCTTGGGGGAGGAAGCAGCTAACACAGAATTCACTAGACAGGCTTTTACCAGTGTCCTATTCCCTAAAGTGTTACCTAAGGCAACTAGGTCTCTCAATCTTGGCTCAGAGGCTGGGTCACCTTCTGCCTCTGCCAGTGTAACCAGGCTGGAGGCCAGGTGTCCATTTTTTCCTCAGGGTCCCACAAGTCACCTGAGGTTCCCTTCCAGAGGCATTTAAGTCCATCTTGAAAGCAGAGTGGATGATACCATCTCAGAGGAAACATACTTCCAAATTGCTTGGTAAGCTTTATTCTCTGCCTCAGATTACTCTGCAAACTCAGTCAATGCTCCCATTGCTACCTTGTCTTCACATGTGGTGATTCTGTCAGGGCGAAGGGGAACCAAGGGACCCTTGTGATACAGAGGTGGCTGTCAAAAGGGCTTTAAAACCTCTTCTTATGCTTTCAAGGCAGCTGCCACTAGCCTCCTAATGTCTAAAACTACCTTTTTGGGGGCAGAATTGGCATTTCAGACCACAACCTATCCAGGAGTGGCAAGAAGGTGCTGAGGAAAATTGCTCTTTAAGTAGCCTGTTCTACAGATGCCCCTCTTGATGCTTGTTAGTTTGCTGCAATATCCATGGCCCCTGCCTTGGTGGCTAGAAGAAATGCCCAGCTCCGACCCTGGGATGTTGACACAGGTTCCCAGGCCAGATTGGTTGTCCTCCTCTTTGAAGAGAATAAAGCCTTTGGGAAGCAAAATATCCCATCCTTACTGAGAACAGGGGTCAGAGAAAGGTTTTGCCCACTCTTCGAAAGGACTATTCCAGATATATATAACATCAGTCCTTTCAATGGTCACAAGCTATCCTTTGTCCCAAGGGTCAATCCAAGTTTAGATCTCGGTGGTCCAAATTTAAGTCCCATCATCCCTTGGGCAGATCTCCAAAATCTGCATCCTCTAGCCAGAGCATCAAGTCTAACAGATAGGCTGGAGTAGGACTCCATCATAGGTTAGGGTTATACTGCAAGGCTGCAATTCCATGCATAGGATTGTACTGCACATGATTTAACATGGATGTACTGCAGCCACTAGATGGAGTAATATGAATGTATTTTAAATAAGGTGTATCATGTTTATAGTTTGCTGTTGGAGCACTTAAGTTTTGTACTCTTTAGTTTTTAACAGAAAATATCTATATCATTAGTGACAAACTTTTTAAGGGCCGTCTATAATAGTATTTGTAAGGTGTACATCAGAAACCAATTTGTTGGTCCATGTATATTGTACTCTAAAAAACAAAAAAACTCTGTATATCTTAAAATAAAATTTGTTTCGAACAATTTTAACATAATGCATATGCAATAAGAAACAAGTATTTTTTTATGCCTAGATAAGATCTTATGTACAGATGGAGATGAATTAGGCGTTAGCAATATTCTGGTTTTTGTAGGGCTTTGTACAATGACTGGAGAAGTATTTCAAGTTCCTAGGCTGAGTATAATTGCTCTCTTAAAATAAATTAATTTGGTGGGTAGCATCCACATGAGGGAAAACACGTGGGTACTAGTATGCTTTTTCCTGAGGGGGAAAATAGTGTGGGAATTAATTTGTATTAAGCACTGGTTCCCAACTTGTGGTCCTTGAGACCCTGGGAAGTGGTCTGCGAGGTCTCAGGAAAAAAAATCATCTTTGATCACTTCCAATGTCTTGCCGTGCAAGCAATCCCCCATGGATGCAGAATAGAGTGGAGTAAGGATGGAGAATCTCCATTGAATTATCAGTTGTGGCTATGGGCAGGCCATTCTCCATCCTCTCTGATAGTCAGTGGGGGAGTACTTGGAAGACAGACCACCAGAGAGGGTGGAGACCAGACTCTACAGCTACATGTGGTCCACAACGATTCAAATTTTTGCCTCGGTGGTCCGTGGGCTCCTAAAGGTTGGGAACCACTGGTATAAAGGTACAAAAGAAGGGTTAAACTCCCCCCTCCCCCATGGCTGCTATTAAAGTTCTTTTAAAAACAGTGTGAGATTCTGATTGTAAATCTCCTGCATGAAGGTCCTTCATGAAAACCTTATTTTGAATGCAATTTAAGATTGAATGGTTGTGTGTAGTGTAATAGAAAAAGGCAGCTTGATAGTCTGCATTGAAGTATGGCTCATTCTGTAGCCATGAATGCTTTGCATGCTAAATTCATACTTCCACCCTAATTTTGTTTGTTTGGAAATAAATACTGCTGAGTTCTATGGGAGTTACTTATAAGTCATATAACCCAATCCTATGCATGCTTCCTAAAATGTAAGTCCCAATTAATTCAGTGGGCTTTTCTCTTAAGTTTGGCTAGGATTGCAATATTTCATACTTAGGAAGGCTATACAAATGAGAGAATCATTCAGATATGTTTGTAATGTTTCATTTTGTGAAAAATTGAACTATTTCTCCATGTAGAGAAATGGGGAGTGAAAAATAGGGTCCAGCTTTTTTTCTCCTAGTGGTTTTCTGTTAGCAGTACAGGCATGTATAATTTTTTTTAAATATACTTGTACAGTAATATGTGTTACATGTTTCCATAGCAGCAGTAGGTGGGGTAGCTGTTCTGAATTTTGACATTTGTGTGTGTGGGAGGGGGGAGGGAAAGAGGATTCCTTGTTGAGCAGTTTTCAATGCAGTATTAAGAAATACATGCACACGCATATTTAGGTCAAGCAAAGAAACGTCGTCTGCTGGTACAATTCTAAGCCAGGCATTCTGGGAGAGCCTTTTCTTGCAGCAGATGCGAATTCTTTGTGCCTGACAGCAGAAACTGCAGCAGTATCTTTGTCTGCTTTAATAAGATTTGAGGATATTTGGCAAATGGAAATAAGAACACTTAGTGATGTCACTTCTCAATCTGTTTATATTAATATTGTCTGACAGAGCATCTTATTTGAGGGAGGGTTACATTGTGAGGTGTGGCTCTTGTTGAAACCTCCAGGATTTTTGTCATTGCTAAAGAGGCTTGCAGTACGGTGTCTGATGGCATTTGATCTCAGTAGATACTAACTGCTGGACTTAGTGAAGATGATGGTGAAGATTGTTCTTGTGAAGCAAAAGAATATGTTCTGTGAATAGATTGGTTTTCTATAAATACAAGCTTCCATGTATTTGGAATGGGTTGCACTACTAGTGTAGTTTTATTTAAAGGTATTCGTACAGTTATTGAAAGAAACTGTTCCTATATTTGCAAGCATCAAGGAGAGAATAATGCTCTGGAATTTACAACACATAGTCTGACAAAAGAAGATTCTGGAATATTGATCCATTCATTTCTGGTAAATGTTGAGTTGCTTCCTTTTAAGATTTCTTAACCGATTTAATGTGTTCATGTTTGAAAGCTAGTGTTTCAGAAATTGTCAAATTCATATTTAACGCAACAATGTTGAGTGTTCTATTAACAAGCTGTTGTATCTCTTTTGTTCTTATAAATGAACAAAGCACATGGTTGGAGATGTAGGCATTGCTAAACCGTAATTGGGAATAGAATGTGTATGTGGCGGGGGTGAATTAAGACAGATTTTTATTTTAACCTTGCCTGAATAATATCTTCAGTGTAGATGCAAGGATGGGCAAAATGCATCAAATAAAAAATGAAGTCAAATAAGAGTTTTTGAAATAGAAGCCAGATATAAAAATAATAACCTTACTTGGTAGGTGTTGGCTGGTACACTGGAAAAGGCTGTTGGGTGAAACCTATTTACTGATCTACTGAAGCTTGTTCTTATCGGACCAACTGTGCTGTTAAGAGGGTTGAAAATATAATAGCTGGGAGGCCACTTGCTCAGCAGTCCTTTTAATAACTGTGCCTGGGCAGCATCAGTTTCAGTGGCCTTCATAATTACAGAGATCTAGAAAACAGTAAATGTTTTTTAGTTCCTCTGTTTTCAGCATGGCTATTGACAACACTTGTGTTAATCTGGGAATGGATTATTTATAAAGTTCAGGCTTTACCATGATACCACTAATTTGGGGGGAATGGCTTGCATTACAATAATGTTACAGTTAATGGTATTCATTTATTTTGCCAGTGCATGAGGAAGTAAATTGTTTTGTGTCTTATGTTTTATTCCAATATCAAAAAATAGGGAGGGAATTGGATTTGAGTAGGCAATTTTCTTGTGTAAAGTGCTAAAAATGATGATGGTTAAATAACCAAACATGGATTATGCTCCCATGTAAGTTCAAAGGAACGCTTTTAAAAATATTTATTAGATTTTTAAAATCAGCATTTTAGAAGTGACATATGTCTAACTATTTTGACATACAAATAGTAGCAAATGACATATTTTGATAATGAAATGCCAATCTTGAGGAACCTGATGCATTCAGCATTTAAAAAGACATGCTTGGTATGATTAAGTGAAAAAAATACACATGTTCATTCTGCTTCTTAATTGTGAATGTACCACACTTAAAAATGATTATAGAAAAAGAACAAAATGTTAGATTTATTTAAACTACACCATGTCCAAGAGATGTGATGCCCTTTATGGTTTTTGCAATTTTGGAAGGAATGTTGTCTATTGAATTATATTTTTAGGCATAGGAAATGTTAAGTGTTTTTCTAACCATGACTGATTTGATACTGTGGTTTGATGGTTTCTTTCAATGTGTTTCTTAAATGTAAGCTAGTATAAAATCTGTCCACTGAACAAGTGTAGTCTAACTAATGAAATGTCATCATCACCATCTGCACCAGTTGTTACCTTTCCAGCTGTGACTGGGCTGATCCGCCCTTCACAGAGGTAAGTAGAACCACCAAGTGTTCTGTAATGAGGGGAGAAGCTATCAAGGTAGGAAAAAACCCCATAACTTTATTTTTCCATTATAAGTTTTATGTAACCCACCTTGGAAGCCACAGGGTAAAAATATATACCATTAAGACCAAAAGACTAAAGACAGTTTTGTCCCAAAGAAACTGGATTTGAGTGGATATTAAAACCTGTTTTGAATATAATATATTCATCTACTCCAGTTCCTGACTACTGCAGTAGTTACAGATGTGTCCCTGATCATTTTTGCAGCTACCTGATGTGCTCTGTGCCTTGAGGACTATCTGGGTGGGGGGCAGCAGATGTTGTCTTCTTTCTCTGCCATAGGGATTGTGCTGGATGCAGTGTGCTGTTGGTACTAGCAGAAACTGTATTGGAATAAGTGTAAAATTATAGTATGCATCTACCAACAATTGGGCTAGCGTTTGACACCAGCAGAACTTTCTGGACTATTTTCAAGATCAGTTGTGTGTAGAATGTGTTGTAGTGATTCAAGCAAGAGGTTACTCAAGCATGAATTTCACTGGAATAGGTATCTGACTTCAGTGGTCGGTGTGGTTGACAAATCAATTGATGATGAAAGGCACTCAAGATAACTGCCATCTGGGAATCTAGGAGCAGTGCTGGATGCGAGTGTATCCCTAAGCTATGACCTTGTTTCTTCAAGAGTTCATTTGTGTCCAGGACAAGCATTTCTCCATTGGACTGATCAATTGAGCCTTGCCTTATGGTACATCAGATCAATGTAGTTTATTTTCATAATGTATTTTGCTTTCTCTACTTTGATAGTGCCAGAAGACTATCCTAGAATGACAGTTCCATCACCGCTACTGGAAACATTCCTAGGCCAGTGATTCTCAAACTTTTAAGGTTAACTTTGGCTGGAACTTCCCAGTTGCTGTAGAAACGATCTCTGCCCTGTCCGCCTGGTGCTTGCCTGCTGCTTGAGAAAGGAAACTGTTCAGAGTTGAAAGGCTCTGCCCTCTGATTGACCTGGAGATAAGGCGAAGTGATAATTGGAGCTTGATTCCTTGGCAAAAATGTCACCTACTATACCTTAGTATCTATAGTAAACTTCATCCATTTCTCGTAATGAAGTGACCTTAATGAATAGCCTCAGGGCTTAGGGCGCAATCCTAACCCCTTATGTCAGTGCTTTCCAGCACTGACATAAGGGCAATGCAGCTCCGAGGTAAGGGAACAAACATTCCCTTACTTTGAGGAGGCCTCCTTGAGTGACACCCAACTGCAGGATGCAGCACGTGTCCCATTGGCACTGTTATGCCAGTGCTGGAAAGAGCTGACATAAGGGGTTAGGATTTACGCCCTTCGTGATGTAACCCAGCCTTCATCTGCTCCCACTATCTGTCATTCATGAACTTGGAAAAAAAATTCAGAAAAAGATACTCAAACTTTTATCTCCCTATTGACACAAACTTGCAAACTGCAAGAGCTCAGCTGCTTGCAGGGCAGTTAGCAGTTGTCTGATTTTTGAATAGCCTTAGGGCTTGAGGCAATTAGTTATCTGGTCTTTCCATCACTCACGTTTTCATTGGAGGCTCTGTGGGACTCGCCAGAAATCAGGTCACAATCCACTAAGTGGTCCTGACCCACGCTTTGAGAAATGTTGACCTAGACATTACTTTGTCGTCTTAGCTTGTTCATGGTATTGTTTACATACATCAAAGCCTACCATTTTAGGCATAAGGAGTACATGTTTTTGGTACTTATTTTACTGTGTCTGAATTGAATAGCAGCACGTACATGGTCTTGGTTGTGTTTTGCAATGGAGCTACAGTAACAATGGTGTTTCTTCAAATGTATGCATGTCCAACTCCTTAGTAGTTGGCAACCTTCAGTCTCGAAAGACTATGGTATCGTGCTCTGAATGGTGTTTGGAACAGCATCTAGTGTGGCTGAAAAGGCAGATTCGGGAGTGACAATCCCTTCCACACTGGGAGCAAGTGCAGTCTGTCCCTGGTCTGTCTCCCTGGCTATGGGCCTTCCTTCTTTGCCTCAGTCTGTTGGCCAAGTGTCTCTTCAAACTGGGAAAGGCCATGCTGCACAGCCTGCCTCCAAGCGGGCCGCTCAGAGGCCAGGGTTTCCCACCTGTTGAGGTCCACTCCTAAGGCCTTCAGATCCCTCTTGCAGATGTCCTTGTATCGCAGCTGTGGGCGCTGTAGGGCCCTGTACCTATAGGGCGTTTTCCTTGCACGAGTTCTCCATAGAGGAGATCCTTTGGGATCCGGCCATCATCCATTCTCACGGCATGACCGAGCCAACACAGGCGTCTCTGTTTCAGCAGTGCATACATGCTAGGGATTCCAGCTCATTCCAGGACTGTGTTTGGAACTTTGTCCTGCCAGGCTGGAGGTAGCGCATGTGGAAAGCGTTCGGTTTCCTCTCCTGTTGTGAGCGAAGAGTCCATGACTCACTGCAGTACAGCAGTGTACTCAGGACGCAAGCTCTGTAGACCTGGATCTATGACAGCCACTCTTTATAGCCTTCATAGATCTCATGAAGGCTTTCGACCTGGTCAGCAGGGGCGGCATCTTCAAGATTCTCCCCAAGATCGGATGTCCACCCAGGCTCCTCAGCATCATCAGGTCTTTCCACAAGGACATGAAAGGCACTGTTGTCTTTGATGGCTCCACATCAGACCCCTTTGACATCTGAAGCAGAGTGAAGCAGGGCTGTGTTCTTGCACCAACCTTGTTTGGGATTTTCTTCGCTGTCCTGCTGAAGCAGGCCTTTGGAACTGCAACAGAAGGCATCTATCTCTGGACCAGATCAGATGGAAAGCTCTTCAACCTCTCCAGACTGAGAGCAAAGTCCAAAGTCCAGCTGAAATGTCTGCGTGACTTCCTCTTTGCCAATGATGCAGCTGTCACTACCCACTCTGCTAAAGATCTCCAGCAGCTCATGAACTGTTTTAGCAAGGCCTGCCAAGATTTTGGACTGACAATCAGCCTGAAGAAAACACAGGTCATGGTTCAGGATGTGGACTCACCTCCCTGCATTACAATCTCTGCACATGAACTGGAGGTTGTCCATGACTTTGTGTACCTTGACTCAACGATCTCCGACCCTTTTTCTCTCGATACCGAGCTAAACAAGCACATCGGTAAAGCAGTTACCACGTTTTCCAGACTCACAAAGAGAGTCTGGTCCAACAAGAAGCTGACGGAACATACCAACTCCTTATTCTGTTATATAAGATATTAAATTGTTGAGCAAGGTAAGCAAAGCATTTTTAATTTTGGTTTTTATTTTATCTTTATTTGCTCCCCCAGTGGTGATTATGGTGGTGCTTGATGTCAAAGTGTATGTGGTGTTTGAGTTAGAGCACTTTTGCATTCTGAGCTATTTTTTAAGAGCATCAATGATGCTGGATAATTCTTGCTCAGCATTTGGCAGATTTCTATGAACAGGGTTACTTGAAGAAGATAATGCTATAGGGTTCTGCAGATAACTATTTAGATAAAGGTATCATTACTTGAGGCATGGCATCAAGTAAGGTAGCTGTGAGCCACCTGTTGGTTTATGGAATAAATTCTTCATGCAAAGTATATTTCTGCAGTGATGGTTATTTCAGGTATTTGAAATTAGAAGTGATACATTGATAGTAAATAATAATGGTTTTGAGTGATGTGCTCCAGGGCTCTGTCTTGGGGCTGGTTCTCTTTAACATCTTAATCAATGACTTGGATGAAGCGATAGAAGGGGGCCTCATCAAATTTGCAGATGAAATGAAGCTTGGAAGAGTAGCAAACACAATAGAAGGCAGTAGAAGCCTTCAGGAAGTCCTTGACAAAATGGAATACTGGGATGAAATGAATAAGATGAAGTTCAACAGGAACAAATGCAAGGTTCTGCATTTAGGCAAAGATAACCAGACTGGGGATTCCTTGCCGTGTAAGTAGGTTAAGCTAGGGACCACAGTAACATTTTTTCTCTTGGTTGTCTTCTCAATTTTTAATCTTTCCAGCAGACTTACAGTGCTTGGAAGTGTGGGAATCAGCAGTATCTTATCTCCGTTTTTTGGACATTAATTGTTGTTGCATTCTTTTGTTGAAAACCATTTGCTTCCCACCAGGCATTTTTCATCATCTGGCTGTGCTCTTTTACCTGTCTTTTTTTCTATTATGTTTAATCCTTTTTGGTTGTTGGCAACCTTCAGTCTCGAAAGACTGTGTTATCTAACCTTTTTGGTTAGACTTTAATAAACTAGTTCTATTTTGACCCTTCTCTGCCCGGTCCATGTTCACTGGTGATTCAGTGGATTGTCACATCTCTTCACGCTGCAGATGCTACTGTGGGGTTGAATTTTAATAAGTACCCCAGGGTTTGGTGCTCTCCTGGCAGGGTTTTCCCCCCAGATGTCCCTCCTGTGCTTGGTCTCTGTAGCCTGGGATGGTGGCAACGAATACAGTCCACCAAAGTTTTTATTCATTCAGCTGCTGGTTTACTAGTACAGACACTACTCCGCTGGTGCACAAATGACATCTGAGCTATGGTGTGGCCTGCTTCAGATGTTGCACTAGCATCTGTGGCACATCTGTTGGTGGGTAGACTTCTACGCCAGTGAGCAGCTGTTGCACTTACATACTTAGGGATACTCTGGCATATCTCTATGATTTGGCCTTACGTTTATTGTATTTAGCATTTTATCAATTACACTATGAAACTCTTAAGATTGCCTAAATAAAGTCAGAAATTTTACAAAAATCATAATAGTAAACGTCTTTGTCTTTGTCAATGCATGTTAACAAATTTAGGCTTAGCTGTTTGAACTACAAATAATTGTCTTTTTAGACTTTGTAGTAGGCAAGTATGAATGAAGTTTTTGTTTATAATCCTCCAGTACAGTAGTAAATGTGTTCAAGTATTTTAAACTGGGCTAATGCTAATTCAGGGTGTAAAATACTGCCAGCTACAATGGCACTTAGTGTTTGTGACTAGTGAAAATTAGCAATTTTTTTTGTTGATTATAATGCCTCCTATGTCTGTCCTCTGTGTACAATACTTCCATGCAACACAAAGAAAGCATGCTACCCACCACTCACATTCTATTCTTTGTCTAACAGTTGTGTACCTTTGTGATAGAAGGAGCATTATCTTTCCTGTAGCCCTTCCCACTGAGAACAACATCTGTTGCTAGGCATAATGTGTTGACTTTATGGGGAGAAACCACTGAGCAAAGAGGCACTTTCAAGTGGTGCAGGGAAAGAGTAATTGTCCCTTTCACCCAAACATAGTGTCTTTTCTAGTGGCTGTTTGCTGTTGGTCTTCTGTATCAATTTAGATGTGAGCCCTTTTGGAAGAGGAAGTCAATTGATTTTTTTGTCTGTAAATTTGCTTTGTGAACTTTTTGTTGATAAATAATATAGGAATATTCTGTAATAATAATTTCCTGGATCCCTTTTGAAAGTCATTGTAACATTGACTTCATTTCTCTGGTAGCTGATTTTATTGATCTTGCAAGTTTCCTTTAGAAGCTTTTAGAAACTGTGAGGTAAATGTCATAAGGCAGGGGCCTCCAAACTATGGCCCACAGTGCACCAAGAACAGTCCCTCAGGCACAGTGCGGTGGTGGCAAAGCCTTACTGTTCTGCCCCGCCGCCTCCTATCTTTGTGCCTAATATTTGTAGATCCTCATGCCAGGTAGCTGCTTCCACTGTCGATAGTCCCAGAAGGTTCTGTGCCCAATTTTGGGGGGGATGTGACTGCCCTGTGTGAATTTCTATGAAGATTAGGTGCGAAGACCAAAGGCATCAGGGCGAAACAGTAAGGCTTTGCTACCGCTGCACTGCGCTGTGCCTGAAAGGCTTTCTTGGTGTGCTGGATCTCACCTGTGAGCCAAAGTTTGGAGACCCCTGTCATAAGTCATTGGTGACTCCCTTATATGCTCTAGAACAGTGTTTCTCAAACTATGGGTTGGGACCCACTAGCTGGGTTGCCAATTTCATGTGGTTTCCCATTCATTTCAGTATTTTATTTTTACTATATTAGAATTTATGCTGACCCTGGTAAGTGACTGCATTTGGGGAAATGTCACAGATTTGAACGTTTAACAGGATACTATGAAGATGCTTTCAACAATGATAGTGAATGGAACTTACTCCTGGGGAAGTGTGAGTAGGATTGCAGCCTAGGATTGTTAAAAATGTTTCTGCTTGATGATGTCACTTCCTCTTCTGGTGGGTCCTGACAGATTCTCATTCCAAAAAGTGAGAGTGAGAGTGAAGAGTGAGAACCACTGCTCTAGAACTTGACTGTTGCTTGATTTGTGTCATCAGACCCCACAACTAAATAATTGCTCCAGCTTCTCTGCAGTTTCCCTCTCTCCTTTTGCCATTGAACTCTTTTCCTGGCAGGTTGAATTTGCAACATACTCTTCAAGTCATTTTTTGCTCATCTTATCAATTTACATTTGTTCCTCCTAAATTTTTCAGTTCACTGAACTTTTTCCATTTTTGATAGAAAGCATGTTTCCAAAATCCCTTATCCTGCCCTTTCTATACTGTTTATATCCAGGGCTAACCATATTGCCCAAAAGGCAGTATTCGTTCCACAAGATTTCTCGGTTGTATCCTCATACAATGTTAAATTACGTTTGAAAAAAATTCTTTTTTCTTAGCTAATGTTTTTCCTCTTGGGTTTAGATGCTGCCTTCGAGTATCTTTCATGTACTGGTCTTGCTGCAGTTAACATATTATACAGCAGGGATTATTACATCTTTATTGGATATGCCTGTTTAACATAAATGAGACACATGGAAGGTTCTGATTTTGTATTTGAAATTTCAGATTGGATAATTTCAGATATCTCCTAACTTATAACATTTTCCAAATAAGGAGTCCATTTTGCAACTGGATAGGATTGCAGCCACATTTTTACTAATGTGGTACAAATCGCAGTTGTCATCTAAGCAGTGCCAGCATTTGCTGTCTACTATGCTGTAAATTTTATGTAACTTTTCTGATGGCAATAAACTGTTTGTACTCCATATGAATTAATTCAGGAACTAACATTGATTCTACACCAGTTCCCACTTTATCTATAAGCACGCATTACTTATCTATAAGCAAGGGAGGGGTACACACTTGTTCCCACCTAGACTAACAGGATAAATAAAGGGTGTTAAAAAGTCTCTGTCTGTGTTATCTTTAAAGTTTACAATTAATATGTTCTGTTATAGTTAAGAACCAGGCATTTAGACAAACTTTTCTGAGACTTAGAGTCAATCCTTTGCATGTCTACTTTGAAGAAAGTCCTATTATAGTCATTGGGGCTTACTCCCAGGTAAACATCAGTAGGATTGCAGTCTCAATGTACTAACTTAGGGCCCAATCCTATCTAATTTTCCAGTGTCAGTGCTGCTGTGCCAATGGGGTATGCACTGCTTCCTGTGCTGGGGTGGTAGTCACAGAGACCTTGTCAAGGTATGGAAACATTTGTTCACTTGCCTCGGGGCTGTACTGCGGCTGCAACAGTGCTGGAAAGTTGGATAGGATTGGGCCCTTAGTTGTGTAAAAAGCAAGGACTTCTGTTAACTAAAGTGATGTGTAAAGTTTCTCTCTTCAAATTTGACCCGAATGGATTATTCTGTAGGTACTAGGAAATGGATATGATCCTTTTCTGAATCACGTTTTTTACTTTCAAAAGTAGGTCAGATACTAGCTGTATCTAGATAAACTGTGTATGCATATACATATAAATGCATAGACATACTCACAAAATAAAATGTACTATTATCAAGATAAGTATATGGAGGGCTCAACTTGATCCATGATATCATTCCAATTAAGTAATGAATAAAGACCATTGTTCAGTAAACTGGTTATAAGAAGATTGCAGCCCACACATTTGAACAGCATAGGTTAATGTAATTGTGTCCCAGACTACCTTTGATCAAAAGATCACTGCAGGAGCTGTTTTAATGAACAGCATTTTGACTGTGTCTGCCTTTTTCATGTCCACAGATTTTCACATTTTTTTCAACCTGCAGACACTACTGTGCATTTTATTCTTTGTATAGTAATCCCTGGGACTCAATGCTCTCCGTGTAGGCATGGCTGCTGTTGGTCATCCTGCCTTCTTTCCCCTTTTCCCTGAGAGATGCAGTTATGGTTCCATTCTGATCTGCTGATAATAACAGAAAAAATTTTTTAACTATAAGTTTCTCAGAAGAGATCATGATTTTGTATTTCAAGTGAAACTATAATAAAAACATATTTATCTATTATATCAACTGCAATTAAGATATAGAATAAATGGAAGGCAAGACTTAGCTCCAGAATGTTACTTCAATTTTCAGATTCTTCAGTGCGAAATTTCCTAACTCTGGGTTAGATCTGAAGAGTTGATAGGAAAAAAGGTGACTAGAAAAAGTATAAGCAGGCTGATGGAAAATGGCCAAACTCAGCTGAATGAGCCCAAAGAAAAGGTTTCATCAAGTGGATACAGTAACCATTAACCCCCAGCAAATGGAGTTGGAATGGAACTCAAAAACAGTGCCTATAGGCCCCCCCCAATACATCACTATGTTAAACCCAGTGAAGTTGACAGGCTGAATTGTAATAAAAAGATTGCCTCTAGCTGTGAACAGCCCCTGGCCCTTGAGACTTAGATATGTCCCAATCCCAATACTTCATGGTCCCTGCACTTACTCTCTTGTAAGTGGGTGTCTTCTGTGTCCCATCATTAGGCTCCCCCATGGCAAACTGAGGGGAAAAAAACATGCAGAACTTCTTGATACTTGGTTGGCAACCTTCAGTCTCGAAAGACTATGGTATAAGCCTACAGCATCTGGTATTCCCAGGCGGTCTCCCATCCAAGTACTAACCAGGCCTGACCCTGCTTAGCTTCTGAGATCAGGCAAGATCAGGCACCTGCAGGGTAACAGTTGCTAGACTTAAATAAATTTGGTTTGATGTCACCAAGTGACCTGAATGGTGGAGTGAAAGCCACCTGGCCTTGCTTCCCCACCACTTCACCGAGATAGAGTGTTTTGATTGCCCAGTAGCAAGGCAGCTCTTATCTCTAGGAAGAATAGCTTCTCTAGAAAAGATAGCTTCTGTAGTGGACCCTCACTTTATATACGGGAATTTGGTTCCGGGCCCCTCCTGGATGAGAAATTCTACAGATGCTCAAGTCTAGTAGGTTGACTAAAAGGGAAGGGGAGAGGCAGGTTAGCCTGGGAGTGAGACTCACCAGCTATTTAATGAATTGGGGCAGCTGCCATCCTGGGGAGTAGGAGAAAGCCCATCAGGCAGCCTGTAGCTACTACTCTCCATTGCAGGAGTGGAGCAGCTGCAAAGACCAACCCAGCTGGGGGCTCTTTGCTTTCCCACCTCTGCTCCTATAGCTGCTGACTTCCGTAAAGAGAAAGCAAAGAACAGTGGACTCGGTTGTTCTTTGTTGTGGCTCTGCTCCTGCAGAGGCTGCAGGGGTGGAGCTGGTGCTGCCACCCCCTCATCACTTCCCCAGTGGTGGACATCTTGGCACCCTCAGGAATAGGAGCAGCCTGAGCAAATCTGTCACCTGAATTGGAGCAGATCCACAACACCTGTTAGCATGCAATTAAAAAAGATCACTATGTTTTGCATGCTCCATCACTGCTGTTGCTGCAACTAGTTAAAGCAGCTCAGTCAGTAATGGGCTGGAAGGTTGGGTTTCCTCATTTAGCTATGCAAATTAAGCACTCCTGTCAGCTTCCTGGCAAGGCTGCCCCTGCATTGGAAAGACCTTTTGGGGTTTTGTTGAGGATGCAGGCGACCTCCATGGCAAAGTAATCAATACCAACATATACTCTAGTCTTGGAGATTAGAGATTTAAAAAGGGAAGGAGA
The DNA here is from genome assembly GCF_035046505.1 of Tiliqua scincoides. Classification (NCBI taxonomy): domain Eukaryota; kingdom Metazoa; phylum Chordata; class Lepidosauria; order Squamata; family Scincidae; genus Tiliqua; species Tiliqua scincoides. The sequence goes on from NC_089823.1 coordinate 102,404,775, forward strand.
GGGGACCCGGGAAATTATTTGTCAGTCAGCCTCACATCTGTTCTAGGTAAGATGGTGGAATGCCTCATCAAAGATAAAATCTTAAAACACATAGATGAACAAGCCTTGCTAAGGAACCCGTGGACTTTCAGAAGGTGTTTGATATGGTCCCTCACCAAAGGCTGCTGAGGAAGCTCCACAATCAGGGAATTTGAGGGCAGATCCTCTCCTGGATTAGGAATTGGTTGAGGTCCAGGCAGCAGAGCGTGGGTGTCAATGGGCAGTTTTCACAATGGAGGGAAGTGAAAAGCGGTGTGCCCCAAGGATCTGTCCTGGGACCTGTGCTTTTCAACCTGTTCATAAACGACCTGGAGGCAGGTCTAAGCACCAAGGTGGCCAGGTTTCCAGATGACACCAAACTTTTTTGAGTGGTGAAGACCAGAAGAGATTGTGAAGAGCTCTAGAAGGATCTCTCCAAACTGGGAGACTGGGCAGCAAAATGGCAGATGCGTTTCAATGTAAATAAGTGTAAAGTAATGCATATTGGGGCAAAGAATCAAAACTTTACATACAGGCTAATGGGTTCTGAGCTGTCTGTGATAGATCAGGAGAGAGATCTTGGGGTCCTTGTGAACAGCTCGATGAAAGTGTCGACTCAATGCGCGGCGGCAGTAAAGAAGGCTAATTCCATGCTTGGGATCATTAGGAAAGGCATTGAGAATAAGACAGCTAATATTGTAATGCCGTTGTACGAATCGATGGTTAGGCACACCTGGAGTATTGCGTCCAGTTCTTGTCACCATGTTTCAAAAAGGATATAGTGGAGATGGAAAAGGTGCAAAAGAGAGCAACCAAAATGATTACTGGACTGGGGCACCTCCTTTATGAGGAAAGGCTACAACATTTGGGCCTCTTCAGTCTAGAAAAGAGGCGCCTGAGGGGGGACCTGATTGAGACATACAAAATCATGCAGGAGATGGACAGGGTGGATAGAGAGATACTCTTTTCCCTCTCACATAACACCAGAACCTGGGGACATCCATGAAGGCTGAGTGTTGAGAGAGTTGGACAGACAAAAGAAATTTCTTCTAATTTCTTTACCCAGCATGTAATTAGTTTGTGGAACTCTTTGCCACAAGAAGTAGTTATGGCATCTTGCCTGGATGCTTTTAAGAGGGGATTGGACAAATTTCTGGAGGTGAAGTTCATTACGGGTTACAAGTCATAGTAGGTATGTGCAGGCTCTTGGTTTTAGAGGCAAGCCACCTCTGATTGCCAGATGCAGGGGAGGGCACCAGGACACAGGTTGTGCCTGTTGTCTTGTGTGCTCCCTGGGGCATTTGGTGGGCCACTGTTAGATACAGGAAGCTGGACTAAATGGGCCTTTGGCCTGATCCAGCAGTGTTCTTATTATGTTCTTATTGCCAGAATTGGTGAGAGGCAAACAGGTCAGAGAAAAGTCTCAGTCCCTCAGGTCATTTCTCACATAGCTTTTGCTGGCATTCGACATTCTAATGGTATTTAGAGGTAAACATAAGGGTAGTTCTTGTTTTTAATTGCCCTTGATAACTGTTTATTTACTAACAGTATATACTATTTCTGTGGGAGAGAACATGGAAACAGTGAGACCATCACCCTCCCTATTAAGCCACAGACTCCAATAGATGGCATTGGATGACAAGCTCCAGATACTCAAATACAGACATTCCCCAAACTCCTGTTGCCATCACAAATATTTGTCATGGGCTAGTCCTGCTGGTTCTAGGGTCAGGGACCATCTCTGTTTATTGCGCCTTGAGTCTTCATCTTCATCCAGCACCCTAAAAACCAAAGGAGCCTCTATTGGCCCCAGTGCCAGTGCTGCCTGCAGTCTCCACATTAGCATTGGCATAGATGTCAGTACCAGTCAACAACAGTACCCTCAACTGTACCCTGCTATCATTATTGACAATTAACTTCTGTCAGCACCAACAACTCCATCATTCTTTCCTCTTTGGTGCTGGCAGCAGAACCAGGCTCTGTCAGAAACATTTACGTCCTTGATTTCCTCCGAGCCTTCCCCAACTTCTTAATGACAGTTGCAACAGTGGCTGCTCCCATAGAAGACCTAAAAATGTACAGTGAAGATACTATTAGGATGGTACTATATTAGGAAGATACTATTAGGATACCCTTGCCTTAAAATATAAACGCTAGGTAGACTGCATAGGGGGTATGACTACACATGCATGATCTTACCCATGTTGTGTGTCCTCTTAGAAGTGGCCAAGGAAGCTTAGGAGAAATAATTTTTGGGTCATCATAATCTTTCAGGCTGGAACAAATATACATGGAACAAGATGGCAGATTTTTATTTTACCATCCTAAATGGAACTCCTTTATATATCTCAACTAACAAAAAGAAAACTCATCAGACTCTGAATGACTCATAAGGGCAGGGAGCTGGATAACTTGATGAGGAGATGTTCATGGCTGGGGTGGCATAACATCATGATAACTAATTTCCTGTCCTACCTCACCAGATGCGTGCATATGCAGTGGGAAATTGTGGCACCATTGTGAAGCAAACGGCTAGAGCAGTGGTTCTCAAACTTTGAGGGAGCTTTACTCCCTCAGTAAGTTCTTGTGGGGGAAGGGCTAAGGGGGGGTGAGGGGGTGCTTGTACCTTGCTTGTGCTTGTGAAGGCAGGGCTGCAGGAGGTGTGGGGAGCACTGCGCAGCCCTCCCCGAGGCTTGGAATTTTCCTGAAAGTGGGTGCAAAGTGCCTCATGCAAAACGGTAGTGCTTTGTGCCCGCTTTCAGGGAAAGTTCCAAGCCTTGGGGTGCGCTGAGGAGGGCTGCGCAGGGCTCCCCGTACCTCCTGCAGCCTGCTGCAGTCCTGCCTTCACAAGCAAATCACAAGCACCTCCCCCTCGCCCCCCATATGGACTTGATCCTGGGGATTGCTTCCCTGCCTCTCCTCTTCCCCTGCCAGATGCAAGGGAGGGCACCGGGATGCAGGTCCCTCGTTATCTGGTGGGCAGCTGTGAGATACAGGAAGCTGGACTAGATGAACTGATCTGATCCAGTCTGATCCAGCAGGTCTGTTCTTAACATGTACCCCCAGGGACACTTGACAGGACCTTTTGAGGTACTTGAAAAAGAATGGAATAATGACAGAAAAAGGCAGGCATTGCTCCAGAATGCAATGTAGGGCCAGCAAAGCAGGAAGGGAGGTAGCTAGTTGGCTGTGAAAGCCCCACCAATAGCTAGTTTTTGGTCATCAATTCATGTATGAATCAGTGATTGAAGATCAGATACTTTATTAACGGTCATCCAACCAGCTAGTCACAAATCAACACAACAAAATACACAAAATTAAAACCAACATCCCTTTACACATATATAAAATCATAAAACCATCAGTTTATACTCTCGATTTTCTTTCTTATCAACTGTGCAGCATGGCAGAAACGGGCCACCCTGAGCGATATATCAGGATTTACATTAGATAGCAGAAAAGCAAGCTGCTCCTCCACCTGCATCCCCGTTACAGCACCAAAAATTGGGGAAATTATTTAGATCGCAAATCATCATAATTTGGACATTGCAGAATAATGTGGGCAGTTGTCTCCACCACATTATTATGGCAGGGGCACAGTCTCTCTGAATAAGGACGCCTTGCATAACGTCCCAAAAGAACTGCTGATAGAAGTGCATTGCACCTGGCTTTAGTAAAAGCAATCCTGAATTTTGGAATAACGATGTTATAAAAATAACTGGCAGGAGAAAGCATAAGAGCTTGCTCCGCAAGAAAAACATATGTAGAAAGTCTGGCTCTCGCAGATCTCATTTCAAGATCCACCAACCTCTGACGCAAAATTTCTTTTGCATCTCCCGGGCTCATCATCGTTAAAGACTCAGGGGAAAGATCGCAAAAATTAAAGTAGTCCAGGCACCTCTTTTCCCAGGAGCCTATAAAGGGATCCAAAAAGATCAAATGAGTAAAATTACCCTGCCTCGAGAGAATCTTCAAGAAATAATGCAAGGCATTTAGCCACATCGACATCTCTATACTTGGGGTACCGGATTCCAGCCTAACCACAGCATTCAGCACACATCGGGGGACATACATCAGTTGACGCAAAAATTTGGTCTGGATCACCTCTAAAGACCTGGTGTTTAAATATGGGGCGATCTCAGAACCATAAAGCAATTGAGCCCTAGTTTTAGCATTATGCAGCCTTAGAGCCGCAGGGAGAAATTTGGCGCCTTTGGATGAATAAAAACGATAAATGGCACCAGATGTTTTCTGTGCTGGTTGACCGACATAGTTTTTATGGGCCAAACGGCCACCTTGATAGTGAAAAATCACCCCCAGGTATTTTATTAATTTAACCTGCTCGAATCAGTGATTGAAAACAAGCACGTTAAAAAGCTGAAACATAATCACTAAGAATTTCTCAGGATACCTCTAGTGCAGCCATTTTCAACCACTGTGCTGTGGCACACTGGTGTGCCGTGAGTGGTCCACAGGTGTGCCACAGGAATTTGGGAGAAGGTCATTTATTAATAGGGCCAATGGGGGATGTGAGCCCCCACTGGCAGCATGGTGTGCCTTGTCAATTTTCAAAAACCTGGGGGTGTGCCTTGACCATTTTAGTGCCTTGTCAGTGTGCCATGAGATGTAAAAGGTTGAAAATCACTGCTCTAGTGTAAAACAGTGAAAAGGTGTAGTCTTCAGGTCTTCAAACAGATAAAAAGAAAAAATACTGAGATGAATACATGAAGTTTGGGTTTTCATATAGAGGAGGGCTTATATTAATATTAATTACAAACATTCAGCTAATATGCGGGATACAGTTTATGGAAGTGGGCCACCAAGGGATATGAAAGTGAAAAAGGTTGGGAAACACTGCAGGAGAACCATTAATCAAATCCTTCTTTAAGGTGCTCTGTGTGTGTGTGTGTGTGTGTGTGTGTGTTAAGACAGAGGTTATGGGAGTGTGCAATTCAATTCACAGCAGAGAGACAAGCAACAAAGAATGATTGTGACAAATGCAGCTGTACATAGTTGCAACCCTATTTACTCAGAAGTAGACCCATTACTTTCCATGGGTATTATTCTTAAGTAATGGTGCACTGAATTGTAGCCTGGGACTTTGTTTAAAATGGAAACGATGATTACATCCTGGTGTTTAGAAAAACAGACCTCTGCAAAATGTAAACATTTCCAACATGGAATGAGGCTGTAGCTGCATTTGCAAAATGGATCGAGGTTTGCATGATTTCAGTTGAAGCTTTTAGCCCTTTTCTAAGGAGGAGAATAAAAGGTTAACTTTGGCTGGAGTTTTCCAAGGAGTTTACCATGGAGATTAACAGCCCTCTTATTATCTCTGCATTACTTCTGTGGTGCTTTGACTTGAAAAGCTCTGCCTCTCTGAGCACCTCAGAGATAAGGCTAGGTGATAATCTAAGTCTGATTTATTAGCAGAAATTTTTTGCCCTATAGGTGAATATCTGTGGTAATAACTCAGAAAACAACCACTTTGTTTCCTTGAATTTGAGAGATTGTAGAGATGCTTAGAAATCAATTGCATCAGACCAATTGATGATTATTGTAGTTGGTATCCGCAGTGCACTAGAGCAGTCCTTACCAAACTCCTACAAGGGAGTTGGGAGCATTGTAAGTTGTTGTGGGGAAGGGAGGAAATCAGCAACACGATCCCTAGGATTGTGGTGCTGCTGGGGACAAGAGATGGGTTTTACTACTTACCTGCAGCCAGAGCTGCAGTCCTGGGGGGTGATGGGAAGCCCTCCTCAGAGCTCCCGGCACCTGCAAAAATGTGAAAAGAGAAAAGAAAAGGAAAAAAAACAGGCACTTCAGTTTCATCCCCAACCAGAAGTGCCTGGTTCTTCTTCTTTTCTTTTCTTTTCTTTTTTTTTTACACTTTTGCAGAGGAGCCCTGCTGAGGGCTTGCCCACCCCCCAGACACTCCAGGATTGCAGCATTGGCTGCAGGTAAATATAAAACTCTCCTCCAACTTCTGGCAGCAGTGCAATCCTGGGGAACACATTACTGCCTTCCCCCCTCCCTATCCCTTAAAGAGGCATTGGCCAGTGCGTTCCAGGCTGTTGGGTTGCGACCCACCAGTTTAGGAGCCAGTGCAGTAGGGTTTTACATACCTGTTTTGGGGAGCATTTTGGTCAGCCTTCTCATTCTAGCCTCTACTGGACAAAATAGACAGTCTTCTCTAGGTACGTTCCATTGAGCAGATACCCCATAGCTTTCAACAACTCTTCTAGGTAGTTTGTGATGCTGAAGAGAGAGAGTGGCTGTGTTCCATTAGTTTGTCACAGAGAGTCAGCAAAATGTGCAATCTGATCTGACCTGCTATTCATCAGACTGCATCCTGATAAAGTGGTGGGGAGACCACACACTGCCTTTTTATTTCCTCTCAAGGTGGGTGCAGCATTCCACATCAGTCAGGACTTCACGCTGACTTCTTCAAAGGAAGAACGTGTTGTGCACATGCTTGATTAGTTATTTTTCTTCTATGTTGAAAACAGCAAGCTGTTCATATGCTACTGAGGACACTGCTAAAACCTAAATGTTACACCCAGCATCTAGCCCACTGGGTGATCAAAACTTTCCTGACTTATGAATTAGCTAAGAAGGTTTAGTTGGCTTTATTGCTTCATTAAAAGCAAACTGCAAGGGAATGCGCTCATCTTCTGTTGCCAGCCAGAGAGGTGTCCTGCTCACAGAGCTGCAGTGTGGTCAGTGCCATCAACCTTTATAGGACACTATGCCCTGGATATGAGGTCAAGAGTGGATGCTTCATTTAGGCACGCTGTGCTGAAAAGCATCTTCTCCTGATTGACTTACACCCTTTCCCCATCCTTGTTTGTTGTATGTATACTGTACATTTAGGCTGACCAAGGAGACTTGCTGTTCTTCCTCTCCCTCTGTTGCAGCCAGATAGAAGTTGAAAATGTTAAGGCAGTATCGTAGACAGTAATGTTGTCATGGTTGCTGTGTGGGGTATTATTAATAAATGGTTTTCTCAGAAGGAGATGGGAGACTAGCCTTTACTGCAACATTCAGAGAGATGTGGTTACAATCAAATACTCGGCTCCATAGACAAGGGTTCAAATAGTATTGTGCAGAAATAAAAAACATCATTTTAAGTAACAGATGGAAGGAAAGAGAACTTCCTCATAAAGAATATGGATATATTATTTTCATATTTTTATACTGCAATTCCTCCAAAGAGCTCAGGATGGTGTACATAGTTCCCTCCTCTTGTCCTCACAACAAAAGTGAGGTATGTGAGGTGAGAGATAGTAACTGACCCAGTACGCTTCAATATATCTAGTATGGTTGGGAAATCTTTTCAGGGGTTTCATACAATATGGAAATTTTGACATGATACATTAACATGCAACAGTTGTATCAGGTAGTGAACACCTGACTGGAATGCCCCAATATGTATTTGAATTTGGGATTCTGCCTGTTTGCTGCTCTGGGGGTAGTCATTCATAAAACTCTTTCATATGACTCTTACTAGGAGCTTAATTAGGGTTGTTTTTGTGTGTGTGTTAATGTGTGATGGTGTGTAAACAGAATCTAGCACTAATATGGGTGCAATGTGCTTTCAATATAGCCAAAATATAAATAATATACAGGTGGGCCCTGATATCCATGGGGGCTGTGTTTCTGGCCCCCTACTGATTCCAGAAACTGCAGATATCCTATATAAAAAGCAGCCCCATGCCCATTACAAGTACCTTTTATTTTCATAGTTGCGCTTGTAGCACAAGAGTTTCTTCCTTTACCTTCTTGCTAAAGAATTGAATGCACACTACAGAGAAGAAACTGACTGGAATTAACGGGAAGCAGGAGTTCCTGCTTCCTGTTGACATTCAGTTAGTCACCCTCTAGAACAGGGCAAAACACATTTCATATGGAGGGCTGAATAGCATTCATGATGCCTGCTGAGGGCCAAAAGTAAAATCATTAAGCAGGAAGTGACATCACTACACTGGTCATGATAAGAAATAAGCACTCTGTTTTCACTTAGGAGCATATTAGGTGCAAATAGCAGAAAGGGAAAATACGCAAATCTTGATCGTATTTTCAAGCTATGGAGAGCTCAGTTATCATGTAGGCTGTCTTCCAGTAGTGAGCTCAGCAGCTGAGAGCAGCTGAAGGTAGTGCTGGGAGAGCCTGAGGGCCCTATAAAGAGCTTCTGCGGGCCTGTTTGACACCTCTGTTCTAGAGCGCAGGCTGCTGGCCTGCATGTTCAGTTCTTCAATTTAGCAAGAATGTAAAGGAAGAAAAACACGTGCTACAAGAATGACTATGAAAACAAATCTTACTTGTAATATGGGTGTGGGAGGGTCCCCAGACGTGCAGATAATGTAAAAAGATTCTGTCCTACTGGGTCTGTGAATGCAGCCTGTAGCTACCAACAGGAGATGGAAGATTCACAAAATAAGAGATTGCAACATTGTTCCTTTTCCCCAAAGTACATGAACTGCATGAGATGACACCTTGTGGCCAACAGAGGTCAAGATGGAGTCCTGCAAGCTTGAACTGAGTTCCAGAAAGAGTAGTGTCTGTACAGTATTTCTTATTATGGTCTGTTGATGTACAGGCCTGCACTCCTTAGCAATGTACCAGCTAACATCAGGATCACATATGTGATGACCACATGTGGTCATTGGGGATGCACACTCCCATTCTCTGAATGCGAAGGGAGCTGGGCTCCCCTCGCCTCCGGAGGGTTGTCTGAGCCTCCCAGAGGCAGTGCACGTCCTAGTGCTGCCTCTACAAGGCTCAGACTGAGGGAAACTGTGGCTCTTGTGTGATTTCTGGCTTCCTCCGTGAAACCAGAAGTTGTGTGAGAGCCTCAATTTCCCTTAGTCTGAGCCTCGCAGAGGCAGTGCTAGGATGTGCGCTGCCTCTGGGAGGCTCAGACAACTCTCTGGAGGTGAGCGGAGCTGAGCATCCCCTTCCCTGCGAAGGGTTCAGATTGCATCAAGCACCGCTTGACGATGGGGATCGCGGTCCCGATCCCTGTTGTTAACTGGCGCTTGACTGTATATAGAGACCAGAAAAATGATCCAGAAATGTATTGCTGGTAATAGTTGAGGTTTTCAGACAGTCTGCTACAAGTTTATACACTGTCTATGGTTTATAGGTTATATGAATACGAGGGGATGATTCAGGAATAAAACAAAATGAATTGAAAACACCACTTGTAACAGCAAAGTCTTTTTGTCTAGTATAAAAGAACTGTATTTCTGATCTTCACAGATCATTGTGGAGTGTCCAAGTGACACTCCCTTTCTTCCCATTTCCCTGTTCTACAAATGTATATTTTTAAAAGTGAGAGTTTAAAGTTAGAGGGATTGTATGGGGAATGTATGCCAGTAACATTTCTAATTACTTATGTGGGAAAAGCCGATACTGTTGTCTCCTTTGATATGTTAGCACCAGACTAAGAATTGAATCAGAAATATACTGCATCTGGGTGATCACCAAAATAGACTATTTCATTTTGCTCTCACACTGAAAAGATCACACAGTAGTGCTGCCTCTAGAATCTAACTGGAAAACACTGACCTTAGCTAGCTGTTGTGTTAATAACATTGCTATCCTGCCTTTTTTCTCCCCTCACGTCCATGTTATCCTCAAAGCAGCTCTGAGAGATAATGGCCACCCCAAGGTCACCAAAGAACTTCAAGAATGAATGGATTGTTGAGTTTAGATATCCCTGCTCTGGCTGTTAAACCACTCTCTTAACAGTCAGTCAGCAATCTAGATATGGATTTTATAGATGATATGGAATTCCACAGGTAATGATGTTTCCACGACTGCTGGCAGACTTTGCCTGATCAATAGGCTATTATAATGGTATCCCTACTTAATCATGCTGCGTGCCCTCTTGTTCATGCATTATCTTCCCCCAGGCTTATGCCTTTTGCTCTTAACCTCTTATTGGTTACAAATTTGGTTCTTGTGTTTCAACCTAATTGAATAGATACTCTGGTTATCTGCCAGTGTTATGCCTTGTTTTAGGCAGCCTTAAACCTTGGGCAGAACGCAGTAAAACATTTTTGAAAAGCACATGGGTGGAATTGTCTGCATCCTTCTATTATAAAGTTAGCCATCTGTACACAGCTTTGGTAAGACTTTACTCTGCAAAATACAGTATCTTAAAGACATGGACATTTAAAGACATAAGACATTTGGTCTTAGGTTTGAAGACCTAAGGGAAGATGAAACTGCTTTCAAGTGCATGAACACCAAACTTTTCCTGTTATATCAATAATTCTATCCTTTATGGTAACTCTGACTTGAGTTAGGATTTTCATTGCATTGTTAGTGAATGATTTTGAAGATCTGCTTATCTGGAGGATTTTAAGCTGCAGAGTTTAATTTGATTTTACAGAATTTGTTTTGTGTTTTTGTTGCTGAATGGATCCACCTCTCCTCCCACACTTCCTCCCTCCTCCTGCAGAGGCTGGCCTTCATCTGTCATGCATTCCCACCATAACTTTACTCAGACGGCTGTGAAGGAGTACAACTACTTTGTATTCCGTATAGTTCATTGCATTCATATTCTCTAGGTCACTGGAATGCTGTTGTCAGAAGATAAAACTACTCCAGCTTATGACAGTGTCTAATTTTTTGTGATAATAATGTTGGCAAGAACAAATAGTAAAAGCATTAAAAAGGAACTTGTTATAGAATCTCCACAAAAGTGCCAGGATGCAGCAGCTTCTGAAGCAGAAGTGAACAGTCCAGTAGAAGTTTTGGTAAGGGTCTGAGAGATTGCATAGATAAATGTTTATGCTGATAAGTCCTGCTAGCTTGTAAAACTGCTTAATTTTCTCCTGACTGATAGGTCATACCTTGTAGTATGTAATGTAGTATGTACCTTGTAATGTTTGCTGTTCCCTTGTAGTCTAACTTTTGTGTCCTTTCCAGTAGCTATATTCTATAACATACCTTCCTCTTTTATAGTTCAATTAACAGTTTTCAGTTCTTTCCTATATGTCTGTCTGGTATTAAATTAGTATAATAGATCAAAGGAGGAAGTCATAGTTCTCTGATATTTGAAACAATATAAATATTCTTTGCAGTAAATTTCTGCTGTTTCTGATTATTTTTCAGTTAAGGTTGTTTTTTTTTTTGGAAGTAATTTAATCTTTGCAGCGCACATATATTATTGCTCTTGTTATTTTCCTGTAAGGCAGTGCTTTTAACATGTGCTTACTGAGGATTTTAATAGTTTTAATTTGTGAATTGTTTTTCATTGAAAAACAAAAAAGCAATATACTTTCTGAAGGAGAAATGTTCAGATTCTGCTTTGTATAATAATATATGTTGTACAAGCAGTCTGTATAGTGCAAGCAAGGTTATACTGCTCGCTTCTGACTGCACATGCTTCTTGCAACATCAGAGTGAATTTTGTCTCCCAGATATTTATGCTTTTGTTTATTCATATGCACTGTGGCTGGGGAGTATCTTATTATGTTTTCATAAGTGTTTGGGAGTAAAAAGAGAATGTTATGTTTTAATAGCTCTTAAGTTGATACCAAAGGAAGTGTGTACTGGTAACAAAATAGAATGGAAAAGTGAGCCACACCCCTCATTTAGTATTTTGTGTTGCAAAGCCAGTAATCCTTGGGTGTGTATTCTATGCTGTGTCCAAGTTTTCACTAAAGACTTTCTGAACAAGTTTTCTGGGCCCTTTGAGGAAGGCTTATTAACTCTTCTTATTTAGAGCTATTGGCTTTTGGGGAGTCTTATTTTATCTGCAAAATAAACTTTTAAATTGAGTTATGTTACTATACATATCACCTTGTAAAGTGCAGCTCTTATGCACACTGCAAGCAAGCAGGAGGCAGGGGAAGAAACACTAGCAATTTTGATTTCTTCTCACATTTTCTATGTGAAATGGAAACTTATGCATGGATTCCAGGTACGTGTGGAGTAAAATGCACATAGTTCCTGTTATACAGAAATTGTGAAACAAATAATACTTAACAATGGCTTTTTTTGTTTTGTTAACTATATTACTTATCTATAGTTACTTCTGATTAGCTAACCATGATTGGTCAGAAACAAGTATTTGGAACCATGGTTTAAAATAGATTTTCCTCAACCATGATTTAGCATAATGAATATATTTAGATGTTACTTGATTTTACAGCTGAATCCTAACTAGCTCAGGCACAGCAAGGCTGCATGGCCTCTGTGGTATCCAACATTAGTAAGGAGCAGCCAGAGGTCTCCTTGGGGCAGTGGCATCACTAGGGTTTGTGTCACTGGGTGCGGGAGGCTAGCTCATCGTCTCCATGATGGACCTCCTCCCATGCAGTGGGTGGGGCAGTGCCCTGGGCGGTGGGTGTGGTGATGCACCATTGCCCTGCCCCTGCTGATTTTTTACTATAATTGGTTGACTATAACATTGGAATAGAGATATTTCAGCATGGATTGTTTCATTGCATTCTAGATGAAATTACACATCAAATGATATATAACCTGATGGTATTATTCAAAAACAACAAGATTTTAAATTTTTTTGGCCAGTACTGTGTCACCTCCCTTTGCATGTCACCTGGTGCAGCCCGCACCCCTGCCATCGCCACTGCCTTGGGGTAAGGGGATATTTTTGCTCTTACCCCAAGTAATGCCCCAGCCTCCTCAATGGTGCTACTTGGATCTGCACCAGCTGTTTAGCTGGCACACATCCAAGCAGCCCCATGTAGGGCCTTCAGGCTCACGAGGGAGGTAGGATGTGGTGGAGGCCTGCTCTGTCAATCCTGCCTCTTCCTGGACCTGATCTGTGCTGTCCACCCTCCCCCTGCCCAAAAGCACTCCCTCCCCACCTCCATTCCACCCTCCTGCTGCCCCTCCACCACCCAGCACTTCACCTAACTCAACTGGCAACTGTTCTTCTGGATGCAACATCAGCAGGGAGGTGGCTCAGGCTTTCCTGCTGGTGTTGCCTGCCTGCACGGTGCCACAAACTAGCTTTACGCCCATTTGTGACACCTAGCGCAAGGTCAGGGGGCATGTGCCTGCGGAGTGGGTAAGTAGAGATTGCGCTATCTGTGTTACATGCATGAGTTGTAGTAAGCTTTAGGCTTGCTTACTCCTTTTCTCTCTGTTCTTTATTACCTTTCTGGTTCTCAGCAAACCATTGTTTGCCATGCCATTGGAACATGGCATACTATGGTTAGCATAAATAAAAATTTGACCTTAAACAAGGTTCCAAACCAGAGTCTGAGAGTCTCTGCTGCTTTTGCGTGTAATACCAAACCCTGGTTTGACATTAGATCTGAATGCATTTATGATTCGTTCTGAAGTCATGGGAAACCATGGCTTTCTGCTATGTGAATGAGCCTTTCATCTCCTGTTGGTTCTTTTGGATTTCCTTTTCCAATTTCTCTTTTAGTGTTGTTTTTTTGCCTTTTTGTTGCTATTGGGTATTCAAAGTAGCATGCACAATAAACCATTCAACCATATTAGTAGCAGTGCTAAACACTTATCCTGTTGAACACATACAGTTACTTTAACATGTACTATAATTGCTTAATGCTCTTTGATCCTGCTTGTAGTATTTGCATTGAGATGTCATAAGAAAGGAAACAAGGGTATGAACTAGAAAGTAGAAATGAATTCCTATCTTTTACTCATTTTGAGAAGATGTCTTCAACACCATGGTCCATTTATCTCTTACTTAAGCAAAGAGGTTACCTCGTTATTAATGTACAGATAATTCTAAATACAGTTTTAGAGGAAAGTAACCACTTTCAAAATATGACGGTCTGGGTTCAAATCCCTGCTTAACCATGAAGCTTCATGAGTGAACTTGGGCCAATCACTGTGTCTCAGCCTCACCTATCTAACAGGTTTGTTGTGAGGACAAAGGGAGGGAAGGGATCATATATACCATCCTGAGCTCCTTGGAGGAAGGGCAGTATAAAAATGCAAAAAAGTTTAAGATCTGTATTTTAGAGACATGAAACTCTCTCCCATCAGCTTGGAATAGTGTGAAAGAGTAGAAGTAATCTCTACAGAGCTAAATAGTCCAGAACTACCTCCGTCACCCTGATTGTGAAGGTATAGAATGGAAAATGTTCATAAGGGAACAGAAGAGATTCTGTCTTCCTGGAAAGTGGTAGTGTCAGTGTAAGCAATGCCAAAGTAAATATGTTGTCTTAGTATTCTTTTGTTTGAGATGATGAAATATCCTTCCTGTTACTGTGAATATGAGCTTGTAGAAAATCCAGCAGATTCTTCTTTTAAGAGAACAGAAACTATTTCAAATACATTTGATTAGTCCTAACTACATAAGTACATCTTCAGAGTGGGAATGCTTTGGTAGCAGTAAATTCACATCATCCTGGAAAATCTAATAAGGTCTAAGCTATATGTACTGTTAAGCTTGTTGTTGGGGCTGATGGGTTTATTCGTATCTGAGGATATGACTGGATTGCCCATTGGGTTTGCATCAATGGGAACTTAGCATGCATAGGACAACAGTCCAGATGAGCATGGTGGCAGCGGTTGTAGTAAAGCCCCTGTCCTCCCTGCAGTCTTGATCCATGACTTCCAGTCTCATTGTTGTTTCCTTCCTTCTAAGGAAGCAATAATGGAGTGCAATGGGACTTACTCCCAGGTAAGTGTGTCTAGGACTGCAGCCCTAAAGTCAGGGCGCTTCAAACTGGGGCGTCGTGAGGCCCCAACCAGAGCATCCTGGCTACTTCCCCTTAAGGGCATCCTGGGTCACGTCACTAAGGGGGCTACAGCCCCTGCAGCAGCCTGTTGGTGGTGCGGGGAGCCCTGCACATGTGTCTGCAGGGCTCCCTGCAGCCTGAAAAGTGAAAGTGCAGCGATCGTGCTCCACTTCTGGTTTTGCTCTCCTAGAGCGTTTGAAAACCACTGCCTAAAGTCATCTGTAATTCAGCCAACTGTGTTGGTGCCATTAGCAGATCTTTGGGATTCAGGAGATAGTAAAAGCAGCAATACTGTCATTTTTAGTGGCAAATTTAAACTGTGCTGCTAAAAACATAGTAGGTTGTTTTATTAACACTTCTGAAATAATATGCTATAATGTAACAGGCTTATATTGAAGAAAATAAAGGACAGACCTTTGTTGAACTGCAAGTTGAGCAGGAGAACCATATTTTGTGAGACTGAAACACTGAAGTTCAAACAACAAAGAATTTTGTGGCACTTTGACTCTTTTGTTTTCGCTTCAGCTGGCTAACAGGATTGCTCTGTTAGAGTATAAAGCACACATGCCAAAATAAGTAAAGAAAAAAAAATTGGGGGGGGGGGGTTTAAAATAAAGCACTGCAACCATGTTTTCTAATCCTTTCCTGGATAAAATAAATATGAATACCAATAAATTATTAATAACACTTAGAATAGGTCATTGTATACTAAATTAAGAACTCTAACAGGAGTTGTTATGACGATTGGACATATTAAGTGTTTTTCTTGTATCAAATTCATTTTAGAGCTTGCTTTTCTAATTCACATTTTCTTCATTAACATGCCAGTACTGACTGAACACAGTTCTTGGAAGTCCAGTACCATTACCAGGCAATGGAATTTTCCAAAAATATTTTCTGGGGTGTGAACATAAAGATTAAACGAGTTAAATGTAGAATTAAGCGTTCAAAAGAACCATGAATTTTCCCAGTTCTGAGTTTCCTCATAATGTTGGCAGGTAAGGTAGAATTTTCAAGAGAATTGAAACCTGGTCTGAGCTTTACATTCAGCTAGTGGCGAGTAGCTAATTCATATGATGTTTGTGTTCATTTAGCTATGTAATTACCTGAGATTTCTTTGCCAATCCACTTCAGCTTTCCTCTTACTCATTCCCATGATAAAATAATTGTATTGCATTTGTATAATTTAGACCAGGTCTGAAAGGGACAGAACATTTGATTAATTCTTTCCTTGCTAGCTGATTTCTTGTCAGTGGCCTCTGTAGCCTCAGCATCTCTTTCTGCACACCAGTTCTCTGTTGCAGATGCCCCTCTGTCTGTATTTGCATTCTCAGCAAATACAGGTTTGGAAATGTATGCTGAGTTAAAATGTAGTTCTGATTTAAGACAGTGTCATGAGAGGAGGATAATTTTACTTGAAAAGAAACAAGTTAAACAGTATCAGAGTAAGTGTTGTTCAATGGAATATGTTTAACAATGCAAAAATTATGGGTTGTATCCTTAGCTAGTCATGGCTGTTGGCCAAACTGCAATTACATTTAATGGTGCAAGTTCTGATGACCTTTCTGAAGTACAGACATACCACTGTATTCCTGCCTTCCCCAGATACTGAAACACCAGACAAAAGGGACCCTGTGCTTACTGTGGTGCTAAGCACTCATATCTTTGCAGCCTGTTATAGGATGCTAGAGGAGGAACAGCAGAAGTAGTCAGCCAGAATGCTAACAGGAATCGGAAAACTTCCTGTTAGTCTTCTAGCATTCTATGACAGCCTGCAAAGGAACTGGGGCTTCCTGTTAGTGTTCTCTTAGTTCTAGCATTCTATGCCAGGCTGCAAAGGAAGAGACATGAGTGCTTGGTACCAAAGTAAAGGATAACAGATAAGTAATGGGTACCTGGGATGGCAAAGAACTGTGGATATGTGAATCAGCAGGTAAGTGATCTACAATGTGGGGGACACCTGTATGTTATTTCCTCAAGACATGTGTTTCTTCAGTCAGCCCTTACTATTACTGCAGTTTTTATTGGTAGATAGCCACTTACTATTCTTTGGTAGAGCAACCCAATGTATCTGATAACCCAATGTCTCTGGTATAGTTTTGTAATACTATACTATTTGTACTATCATCACTTCCATTTTGTGTAAACACTTCCATCTTCTCTGATCCAATGTTTTGAAAACCAGCACTCTTATTTGGAAATAACCATCATTGAGTTCAATGGTTTTTCCTCCAGTCTTTTATTTACATGCATAGCAGTGGACATGGGCAGCAGTCAGAAGTTGAGAGCAGTGATTGGGATATAATGTATAAACTCTTCTTCCTCAGTGTTGCTGAAGGAAGCATGATGAAGGGGAGCTGGAGAGGTAACACTTGTTCCTGCTGTCAGTTTTGCCAGAGTGAATGCAACAGAACTTGCTTTCCAGTAAATACGCATAAATTATTTTGTTTGGCTGCAGTTCTGTGCACAGTTACCTGAGAGTAAACCATATTGAACAGCCCAATACTAACCATTTTTCAGCACTGATGCAACCACAATGCAGGCCTAAGATAATGGAACAAACATTCCCTTACTTGATGAGGCCTCTGTTACTGTCTCATAACCACAGAATGTAGTGTGCACCCCGTTGTGATGGAATGTTAGGATGGGCTGGACATCAGTGGGGCTTATGTTTGAGTAAGCATATATAGGATTGTTTGGATGCTTCCTAGAGTTGACAGCACCTAACTGGAACCACACATGTGGCTTGCCCTGGTTCCTTTCCATCTTCTTGGTGGAATCTTTGCTGTCACAAGGGTAAAGGAGATATATATATATATATATATATATATATTTTTATTTATTTATTTAAAGGTGAGATGACATCTGCCTAGTTTCCTGTTCTCCCACTGAGAGATCTCTACCTGTATGACTCCTAAAGAACATAAGAGGCAGTCCAGGATGATCTGGTCTATCCTCTTCATCAAAAATAATATTTGTAACTTTCTCAGTGAGTTAATGTCCAAATTAGGTAGGTAGATATATTTAAATTGTGACTGGAACCTCTGCATAAAACTAGTTCATGTTGTGTGGACATAGTTTGCACCTTTTTATAACCTCAGCAAATGCTTGTTTCACGATAAAACTTTCCACGATATGTCTCTGCTTCAAGCTTTCAGGAAATGAGAGTTTTCAGGAAGCATTTGTAAAAACAATAGTTTGGGAAATGTGTGTAGGAAATATTTCCACTTGACAACATATAACTAGTTGTTCTTTCAAAGTGTTGCTAACAGACCTGGGCCCTGATCCAGAGATGAAAAGCAAAACAGCAAAACATTTTGCATGCACACTGATGGACTCATATTCTTGCAGTACCATTTGTAATGGCAACAATAGATTCTTACAATGCTGGTCCATTGTTAGGAAGAGTAGCAGCATGGGAAAGAAGTGTACCTGTACTTGGTTCTCTACTGTAAATTGACATTAAAAGACCAATGTGTTATGGGCTACTTGTTATGAAAGAAAGAGCATGAAGATGTGCATACACATGCAGCTTTGCCTGCTATGCATGATTAATTGGAGGAGTCTCCTCCCCCACAGTTAACTTACAGTTCAATCTTGAGCTGCCCAGTGAGCAGGGCTGTCGTGGTGCCAAAATGGCTGCTATGGCATCCTGAGCATACTGGGCAGCCGCTGCCTGCTCCTCGGGGGGGAAAGGGACACTAGTCTCCTTCCCCCGGGTAAGGAAAGTAGCCCTGTAATGGGGCTACTTGACTCCGTACTAGCTGTTTAGCCGGTGCAGAATAATGGAGTTCCGTTTGGGCTGAGAGGCCTGATGTGTGGCATCAGATCTATCGGAGTTCTGCTCCACAGGTCACGCCCTGCTCTTTCCCCTTCCACACCTTCTCCCTGCCCTGGAATGCTTCCTCCACCCCCACTTATCTCTCCAGTGTTTGGAGCTCTGGGTAGTAGTCGCTCATTCTCCAACCGGTGCTGGCTCAGCATGGGCTCATGTTCAGACAGTGCCAGCTGGGCAGTATGTGTCACAGGCGTACCTTATGGCACGTTTGCAATGCTGCGCACCGGCGGTGAACTGGTGCACCAGGTTCAGGATCGGGCCCTTAGGCTTCTTTTGGTATTGTTCATGTGGAAACATTCTGTGTATATAGATTTTGTTCTCTAGATCAGGGGTGCCTAAACCCCGGCCCTAGGGCCACTTGCGGCTCTTGAGGCCTCTCAATGCGGCCCTCAGGGAGCTCTCAGTCTCCATTGAGCCTCTGGCCCTCTGGAGATTTGCTGGAGCCCACACTGGCCCGATGCAACTGCTCTCAGTGTGAGCGCAACTGTTTGACCTCTCAGTGAGCTGTGGGATGAGGGCTCCCTCCACTGCTTGCTGTTTCACATCTGTGATGCAGTAGCAGCAGAAAAGGAAAGGCCAGCCTTGCTTTGTGCAAGGCCTTTTATAGGCCTTGAGCGATTGCAAGACCTTCATTCATTCATTCATATAAGTTCATCTTTAATATATTTATTTATGCAAATATATGTAAATTTATTCAAATTTGAAATGTAAATTAATTCTTTTTTCCCTGGCCCCTGTCACAGTGTCAGAGAGACAATGTGCCCCTCCTGCCAAAAACTTTGGACATCCCTGCTCTAGATCAAAGAATTTGAAGTTTTTTTACTAGCTACAAAATCATATCATTATAGGTCTGCATGTTAGCAGTAACAAGTACATGTCTGATCTTCACTTGTTGGGTTTTTTTTTTTTTGCTGAAGTGTTGCTAATTTGAATGGTATAAGGTGTATATGCGTGTGTAAATTATGGGATAGATAAAGAATTTCTCTGGAATAGAACTTTTATTCATTGAAGGATAATTCTATGAGCACAGGTCTCTTCATGAATGAAACTCCTTCTATTTATAGAGCAAAAAGTTAAGGTTCAAATAAATCTTACATTTACATTTGAATATTACATTTCAACTGAAAGTGAACTATTTACATGTAAGGTTAAAATGAATTCTTGCACTACTATTTTCCTTAGGAGATGAACTAAAGAAATACAAATTCCTCATCGGTACCAAGTGAAATGAATTGATATGCTAAGGTGGAATTGGATGACAGTGACCTAGAAGAGAGAGAAATTTACTTCAAAACCCCTTGGAGGTTTTTTTGGGAGGGGGGTTTGTTTTTTCCCCCCTGTTGGGTTCATATAAGGTTTAGCTATAAACAAATATAACAGAAATGAAGTAGCTTGGAAGCTTTTTTTATCAAGAGATGGTATTTCCAATAAAACAGAGAACCAACAGCTGACTGCTGAAACATATAGTATTCTTTAACCAAAACCTTTTCTTGGTTCTTACTTATGCCTCTCAGTAAGTTTAACCATACCGACTACATGTTGTCTCCATTTAAGAAGCTTTCGCTAAGCAAATTGAATCTCTCTGGAGAAAGTGAGGGAGTATAAAAGTAGAGTTTAGACACTTTGAACAGACCTTTTCCAAAGTGCTGATTGTTCATCTTCACAAGTCCTTAGATTTAACAGGTAACTGCTGCTGAGAAAACATTTGAATATATGGGGCTTCTCAAGAAAATGTACATACAAACTTAATAGTGTCAAATTTATTATGCTATAATTTATATATTTATTGATTATGCTATAATTCGTTTATATACTATAATACTGTAGTTAAAGTATTACAGTATTTGTGTGTGTGCGCGCGTGCGCTCGCGTGCACATAGAGGGGAGGTTCATTTCCCAGGTTTCAAAGTCACATTCAGCAAGTCTAGATTGTAACCCAGTGTTTTGCCCTATACTCTGTACAACATTGTCAAGGAACTAAAAATAGAAATAAAACTTAGCTAACACCTGAGAAATACTAAAACTAACTAGGAGCAGGGATGTTACAACTCCATTAACTAAGAAAACTAAAGACAACCAAGACAATATCCCTGCTGGAAGTTCTGCCAGAATAGAACCCTAACCCTGGACAATTGTGATCTTAGACCTAGAACTTAGACCCAGAAGAGCCAGGCTTAAATTCCTGCTCAGCCATGAAGCTTCCTGGGAGACCCTGGGCCAGTCATGCTTTCTCTAAGCCTCACTTACCTCACAGTGTTGTTGTAAGAACAAAAGGAGGGAAGGAACCATGTATGCCAACCTGAACTCCTTGTAGGAAGGGTGGTATAAAAACGTGGTAAGTAAGTAAATAAAAATAGCAATCCAAGTTGGTTGCCAACAGAGCTGGGACTTTTTAGTAGATAAAACTGCAGTGACTGATACCATGGTCAAGTTTCTTTTCAACTGAAGGGGAAAAAATCTGCATGTTCTCTCTTCACCCACTCCATTTTAAAATCTTTTCAGTATGGATTATCAAGTTTAGCAAGGATTTCCGCAATGGAACTTGCTTCTGAAGCCAAGGTTGTGCCTACTCTTATGCATGTGGGTGTTCTTAGTATTCTCTGAACTAAGCATACTTTGCTGTACAAATAATTAAAGCATACCTTTTCCTTTCTGTGAATGTATTGTGTACACTGTGTATTAAAAAAAAAGGTTTAGCCTCTCTAGCCTCTGTGGAATAGTGTGTTTCTTTGCAAATGTAACATCTTGTTCTTCTGAACTCCTTCCAATGCTTTTACTTAATGTGAATGTTCCCATGTGGTAGAAATTGGAAAAAAAAATAGGTTAGTCAAAAACTCTGTGGTGGATGTGTGTGTTTCTGATAACCTTTCCTTGGAAAATTCTGTCCTAGCGTAGTATATTGTCTTAAACTTTTGATAAGCTTGTTTCATGTTAGAATGTAGGGGGAGGGGGAAGCAATTGTTTTTTATTAAACCCTTTCTACTTCCATGGTTTACCTAACAAAGATCAGTTTACATTTGGTTGACAGTGTAATATTTGTTCAGAAAACATTTATATTTTCAAACAGTATGACAAGAAAAGTATGGAAATATACCAAAACTTTCTGAAAATTTTTATTTTCCTAATTGGAGCCTTTCTGGTTAGGATGTCTTGATGTGACTTTTTATCACAAAGTGTTCAGGAATGCTATAATTCTTTTTCACAGAGAAAACCAGAAACTTTTATGAAACCATAATACTCAATACCAAAATTTGTTTAGGGACTGTAAAGGGGACTTGCTTGTTTTCTTTGAAATGGGGAGCAATAACCTATTAGTTTCACTATCATCGGCATTAGATTGACATTTACAGCTGCTAAAACAAGGTTCCATAGCATTCAGAGGTATAATAAAGCAGATAAACTATGTGATGGTTGTGTAACTCCTTGATTATAACAAACCAGGCCACATTTAGTGTAAACTTCATGTCAATTTAATGCTAACCTGATTAAAACAGATTGCTTCTGTTCAATATATATGACTAACTGTATACTTTCTGTGTCAATCTATAACTGAAGAAAATCTTGCCATGAACCTGTTTTGTTGTATACAGGTGGTGCCTCTGTATCCATGAGGGATCTGGTCCCGGAACCCGCACAGATACTGAAAACCATAGATAATGAAATCTGCAGTTTTCCCGCCCACTGGGGTTTTGAACACAACTGGTGCCTTTCTCAGCCAAAAACCGAAAGTGCCCTTCTAGGACTTCCGGAGGCCATTCTGGGCCCGTAAAGGCCCGTAAAGGCTTTTTGGACCTTAGGAGGCAACCAGAGCACAGCTCCAGTTGCTGTTGGAGGTTTCAGGTTGGGTCAAATCTGGCTCAATGCAGATCCGTGTAGAGCCAGATCTGTGGATAAGTAGACTCAACCTGTAGCCATCTTTTCCACAAAAATTGGTTGTATTATATTGGAACCTTTTCACTTATGATTCAGTTCAAACCTACCTTTACTGTAAAATATAACTTCATTAAATATCCATGAGCTTAAAATATGTAAAGAGGCTGTGTATTTCCATTAACTTGAATGTATTTATGTTTGTTTTTAGGCAAAACCAAAGCTAATTGAGCCAATAGACTATGAAAATGTCATTGTTCAGAAGAAAACACAAATACTCAATGATGCCTTGCGGGAGTTGCTACTTTTTCCCTATGATGACTTCCAGGTATCTTTTTTTTACTTTTTAAAACCCTGCATGATTGGTCTTTATACAATAGCCTACTAACGCATCAGCTATTACTGTTGTATTTGGGTTGTTTTAAAAACATAGTCTATGGCTATTGTTTATAAACTGTTTTTTTCAGATAGCACGGCCCAGAGGTTCCCAAACTGCGGTGTCACAACCTCTGTCGCTGCCCCCTTAAGGGTTGGGGCAACAGCAACTGTGTTCATGTGATCACCACAGTTGCACCACTGTTAGGAACAGAAGGGTTTTTCCTACTCATCTGGGTGTCGTGATGGCTCTCCAGAGGGTCTGGCAGACCTGCTACCCCCCCCCCCGAAGTTCTCCCCATACCTCTAAACCGCTACAAATAGAAAAAAAGCCCAGTTTTCATCACAAAACTGGAAATGGATATTTTTTTTCTATTTGCAACAGTTTGGAGGAGTGGGGAGGATTGCAGAGGGGGGTTTGCAGACTCCCCAGACCCTCTGGAGAGCCATAATGACCCCCAGGTGCATAGAAAAACCCCTTCTGTTCCCAATGGCAGCACGGTTGTGGCAGCCGCATCACTACACTCTCCTGTCTCCCACAAGCACTTGCAGGATCCCAGACTCACCCAGAGAGTTTGGGAACCACTGGCATAGCTTGTTTTAGCAGTTGATATTAGCACTTCAGGGAGAATATTAATGTATGTTTCCTTGAGCAGGTGAAAAGTTGATTGGTTAAGTTGAATTGGTTCAAAATGTCACTACTCAATTATTAACAAGGGCTGGCTGAGGTTATTACTCAATACTGTATTGTCAGTTTCTGGATTCAGTTCAAACTTGCAGTTTACTTTGAAGTCTTAAATGGAATGGTTCCTGTTTATATCTCCTTTCTCCGCTCCTTCCATATGTTCATATCAACACTGAAAGATCTGTACTTTCTGTTCCTCTCTGCTCTCTGAAATTTAGCAGTTAGCTTTGTAAGGCGGCACTCTCTTAGTTATGGTGACCTCATTGAGCCATGTCTTTCCTAGGGAGGCCCACCTGGCTCAATCGCTGTATTCAGTTTTTGCCATATGGTGAAAACATAACCTTTGGTTAGTGAGCAGCTTTATTATTGGTGAAGGACTTCAGTTTTTGAACTTCACTGCCACCATTGTGTTTTGGTTTACTGTGGTTTTGGCCGTGTTGGGTTTTGCTTATAAAAGTTTCATTGTATTTTCTGAAGTTATATCAGTATTTAATTTATTAGCTGTTTGGCTATCTATTTTTTTAAATTAATTACTTTTGATCACAGAAAGATGGGTGTGGGACTAAGCTTTTTTTCTTTAGGAAGGCATTTTTTTTTGTTCAAAAAAAATGCATGAACAAAGATTATGCTACCGAAACAAGGTTTTAAGAACTATGTGCGCTACTTCAGAGCTTTGAAAAGGCATTTCCTTCCTATGGATTTCAAAGAATGTGGCAAGTGTAGTGTTTAAAGACTCTTCTGTACACTACTTTAAAATTTCTACTATGAGTAGTTTCCATAAATAGCTAGTCTTCTAGATCAGGGGTGCTCAAAGTTTTTGGCAGGAGGGCCACAACATCTCTCTGACACTGTGTCGGGGGCTGGAAAAAAAAAGAATTAATTTACATTTCAAATTTGAATAAATTTACATAAATGAATATATTAGAGATGGAAAATGAATGAATGAATTCAATCCAGTTTATGATTCCATTCACCCTAATAAGAGGGGGATCTTCATGCCAGTTTATGATTATATTCACCCTAATGAGGGGGGATCTTCATGCCAGTTTATGATCTCATTCACCCTAGTAAGGGGGGGGGATCTTCATGCCAGTTCATGATCCCATTCACCCTAAGAAGGGGGGAATCTTCATGCCAGTTTATGATTCATTCACACACACACAAATGGAGGGGGGATCTTGCACACTTTCAGACACATACACCCGCCTGCTCACCTGCCTCCTCGCCCTCTCTCCTTCCCTCCTTCATTTGCTTGGGCTGCCTGCCTGCTTGCCCAGTTGCATGCCTACCTGCCTGCCCATGTGCTGCTGCTGCTGCCTGCCTGCCTGCCTGGCTGGCCAGGCAACCAGCCCTCCCTCGCTTGGGAGGGAGACGTGCTGCAAGCTGGGCTGGGCTCCCCTTCCTCGTGATCTCTCTCTCTCCTGGCTCAGGTTGCAGGAGGGGAGGGGAGGGGAGCCGAGCCAAACGGAGCTGATCCCAGCCCAGCCCAGCCCAGCCCATGGGCAAGAAAGAAGAGACTAGCAGGCAAGCACACAGGATCTTTTATAGTGGGAAGTAACGTGAGACCTGCAAGTCTCACGTTACCTTCCCACTATAAAAGGCCCTGCACGTCAGCTGGGCTTGTCTTTCTTTCACTGCCACTGAGCTCAGCGGCAGCAAGGAAAAGCAAGGTGTGGAGCCCTCACAGCGGGCCAGCGCGGGCTGGGGTGAGGGCTGAGTGCCTATTGGAGGTTGGGGGACCCCTTGGGGGCTGGATGGGGACCCGCAGCGGGCCGCAAATGGCCCGTGGGCCGGGCTTTGGGCACCCCTGTTCTGGATGGTCTCATTGCATTATGCTCTATACTTGAAAATGTTACATCTACATTGTTAGGTGTACTAACAAAAACAGTAGTGTTAACCTGCTTCATACGTAGACGGAGTGTCTTCTGAACCCAGTGTAAAACTGTTCTGAATACACTGGAATTGGTCACTATTGGTGATTATGGTGTGACAGCATTATAAAACTACATGGAGATTCCTTAGGCTTATGGTATTGGGAACTTGAATATACATTCCAAGGACTCTTAGTCAGGGCTAAGGTTTTTATGGCAGTCACTGGTTTTCTCTACTGGATTCAATCTCTTCTGAATGGTTATCCTTTCTTTGAAAGATCAGGTGGGCTTGCTGGGGGTGCTTGTGGATCCAGTTTTGTACCTGGAGGGTCAGGAGCAGTTTTGGTCAATAGAGGTTGGTGTGCCAGCTGCAAATGTTAGATTAGGCCAGGGATGTCCAAACTTTTTGGCAAGAGGGCCACATCATCTCTCTGATACTGTGTCAGGGGCCAGGAAAAAAAGAGTTAATTTACATTTAAAATTTGAATAAATTTACATAAATGAATATATTAGAGATGGAACTTATATGAATGTATGACGGTCTTGCAATAGCTCAAGTCCTTGCACAAAGCAAGGCCGGCCTTTCCTTGCTGCCACTGCTGCATCACAGATGTGAAACTGCAAGCAGTGGAGGGAGCCCTTATCCCACAGCTCACACGAGAGGTCAAACAGTTGCCCTCACACTGAGAGCAATTGCGTCAGGCCAGCACGGGCTCCAGCAAGTCTCTGGAGGGCCAGAGCTCATTGGAGACTGGGGGCTCTCAGAGGGCTGGACTGGGAGTACTCGAGGACCGCAAGTGGCCCCAGGGCCCTGGTTTGGGCACCCCTGGATTAGGCCATCAGTTCTTAAACTGTCAGGGAGAGTGTGAGCTGCAGTAGGTGTGTGCGGAGGCGGGGGAAAGGCAGCAATGTGACCTGCTGGATTGCGGCACTTTGGAGGGGTACAGGGGCTTGCTGCCACTTAACAGAGCCTGCAGCAGCCTTTTGCAGACCCTCAAAATCGTGATTACGACCACTTCCGGTTTTGTGTTCGTGACTTTGGAAGTGGTCATGATCGCAATTTTGAGGATCTCTACCTGTTGGGAAGCCCTGCGGAGGCTGCAAGGTGTCTCCCTGCACCCTGAAGAAGCTGCTGCAGGTTCTGGTAAGTGGTAGCAAGGTCCTACGCCCCTCCAAAATGGTGCGATCCAGTGGGTTGCATTGCTTCCTTCCCCCCTTTCCCTTAAGGGGGCTGAGGCCAGGACTCTTTGTCATGATGCCCCAGTCTGAGAAGCACTGGATTAGTCTATAATCACCTGCTGTTCACTTCCGTGAAATAGGCAACTAATTCATACGAATCAACAAATATCAATGTATGTTTTTATACAAAATTAATACAGATTATAACTTCTTCCCAAAAGAATACTATCTCTATACAAGACCATGTCATGTGCTTAAGTGATGTTTCAGGTGAATTACAACAGCAGTAACTGAAATCTTTGGTCAACCCTATGCAGGTGTTGC
Source organism: Tiliqua scincoides (assembly GCF_035046505.1). Classification (NCBI taxonomy): domain Eukaryota; kingdom Metazoa; phylum Chordata; class Lepidosauria; order Squamata; family Scincidae; genus Tiliqua; species Tiliqua scincoides. The sequence goes on from NC_089823.1 coordinate 102,431,634, forward strand.
AGTGTCTAAAACACTCCTTTTTTGCTTTTAAATTTATTGCATTTTAGGATGCATAGATATTGCATTAATACTAGTTGAAACCATTTTCTGTTGATTATATAAGATAGGTGTTGGAGGAAATTAAAAATAGTTTCCCCTTTGGGGGGGAAGCAGAGTAGCTTAAGCAGCAGACCCCCCCCCTTTGGGTATCACCCCAGGGAACCTCCTACACCAGGCTGACTGCTAATCAATGCAAAAAGACAAAGAGGCAATGGCTTGTTAAAGTTGCAAAAAGGAAGTTATTTACTTACAGTTCCATTGAGTGTATATTTACAGCATCTGATTAGGATCAGAGGTTCAGCTAACACTTAGAGATAGCGAGGCCCTGGAGCTGCCTCGCCCTGCATGCCTTGTGCTCAAGATGGCCTGGGCATCAGAGCCCTGGTGTGCCCATCTTAACAGGTCCGTGGTCAGAGGACAAGAGAAAGTGCTCAGAGTAGAAGGGAAGGATAAAGGGTTAGGGCCACACCCCACAAGGATCACAGAGAGAACAGTTAGGAAGGTCAGAGTCACTGGGCCATAGCTTGATCCCTTCTGGACAGCATCCTGGCCCCTCTGGACAGCAGACAGAGTTGCACCAACGCCAACAATAGGCAATCCAATTCTGTATCCCAAATCTTTCTGAAGCTTTAAATGTCATACTAAGTAACATCAGATATTTATAAATTAATATTATAGACTCCTTTTTCTCAATTGATTCAATAAATATTTCTAAAAGTGTAGGATAATCAGAAGCTGATAATGCCACTGGACCAAATGTATGCACTGACAAATGTTGTAACTGTAAGTATTGCCATTCAGCTGATACTTCGTAAATCAGTGGTTCTCGGACTTTTTAGTACCAGGACCCACTTCTGACAATCTGTCAGGATCTACCAGAAATGATGTCATTAACCTCGAAGCGATGTCCTGTCACGAAGTGATGTCATCAAGCAGAAAACATCTCTCAGTATGACAAAATGAAATTAAAATAGATACTCGCTTAAATCAAGCTTAGATCATCACCTTTCCTTATCTCCAAGATCACTCAGGGTTCAGGGCTTTTCAAGTAACTGGCAGCACCAGAGAAGCAATGGGTCATTCCATGTCAAGTGATCTAGTTTTTGAAAAGTGCCCCGCGCGACCATCACGGATTTTAATGAAATTTTGTGTGCAGAGTCCCACATGTCTCAAACGAACTTTGGTAACGTTTTAGGTTCGCCAGTGGAGTACTTGTGGAGATATACCCATTTGTTTGACCCCATACTGCAACCGTGTTCAGTACGATTGTGAGATTTTGACAGATTTGAGACATAATATCTCCCTTGCTATTTTTTTCAAAACAAATGAAACATATCTACTTAATACAACTTTTTGCGCTCTATTTAATGAAACTAATAACAATTTTTGTTGAGCGCGTCCAAAGTGGTTAAATTGCAGCAAAGTTGGCCAAAAAAATCAGTGCTCCAAAATAATCCAAAGTTTAATGTTGAATAGCTCCAGCAATAATTAAGTAATAATTGTGAAATTTAGGGCATAATATCCCAATATAACTTTGTTTTCAAATATGTAATTTCAACCTCCTAGCTCTTTCTATTGGTTTACAAATTAAGTATAAAGTTGATGATTTTTGTAAAAAGGCCAAAAATAGGGTATTTTCAACCTGCTTTTACAAAAAAGTACCTTCTAGAAATGCTTTTAAACTAATCTCATTAGAAAGAGCATGTTTCAAACCCCCCAGAAAAATGGGTTTGATTTTCTAACGCGGGCAAACAGTGCCCAAAAAGAGGGACAAAGTTGGGAGACAGTGGTAAGTAAAAGTTTACAATAGGTATAAATTGAAAAAAATTATTTAAAATAAAGAACAACCCTCCTAACCCTCTTAAGGAATTGTTGTTCTGTTTTAAAAAAAAAAAGATTCCCAAACACCCCAAAGGTTGCAATCCTATTCACAGTTACCTGGGATTAAGCCCCATTGACTATCATTGTTAAAATATATATACATAGTAGCCTCTTACAGATCTGTACTTTTAACATTTCCCAAAATGCAGTCACATACCATGGTAGCATTAATATATTACAAAGAAAATATACATTGAAATGAATAGGAACCCACCTGAAATTGGCTCGTGACTCACCTAGTGAATCCCAACCCACTGTTTGAGAAACACTATGGTAAATCATATTTACTCGTAGTTTTGTCCAGTTAGTTGATTCTAGTAAGTAAAAATCACTCTAATATGTAAACATCATCCTATCAGTCCAAGTCTTCCACAGAAAGGATTCCTTCCCAATTAATTCAGGATTAACCCATAACAATAATTTACCATGTGAATATAGATAAGGTTTATAGTTCTGTAACATTATGTTCCACTAATACCTAACTGAAGAAACAGTAGATGGAATATTTTTGTTTGGTAGCTTTTTACAACTGTGGACCCAATGCCTTCCATTTAGAAAGAGGGTCAAAATAAGAAGCTTTCAAAATAGTCCAAGGTGGATTTCTTAAGTGTGAGGGAAGATCTCAGAAGATAATAGAAGTTAAAAGATATGCCTGATGATATAAACCAGAGGTTCCTGAGCTGGGGCATTCGATACCCCAGCTAGGGAAAGCTCTATTGCTGCCTCCTTAAGGGGTGGAGGGGTCTGGGTAGATCCGCTCTGCAAACCTTCCCAAGCTTCAGAAGAGCAGTAAAGAGCTCACAAAAAAGACCACTTCTGGTTTCTCAACAAAAACAAGAAGGAGGTGTTCTTTTGTTTGTTTGTTTTTACTGTACTTTATAAGCATGGGTAGGCCTGCAGAGGTGGTCACAGGTTCCCCAGACCCTCTGGAGAGCCATAGCAACCCCCCCCCCCGGTATGTTTTAAAAAACCCATCCCCTTGGCAGCAGGATGATCAAGGTGATTGTGTTGCTGCCTCCCCCGCAAGCACTCACCCCAGTTCCCAAACTTCTAGAGAATTTCTGAACGATGATATAAACTAAAATCTAGATATCCAGATCCATGCCATGCCTGTACCTGAGGTATGACTATGCAGCCTTTTCTGTTGTGCCTTGTCTGTGGAATGCCCTAACCCAGTTAGACTTTTCTGTAATGATATTTCACACCAACCTGAGGAGCTGTAGATTTGATTACACAGGCCTACAAAATTCAGGGTCAGAAAAGTTTTTCCCAAACTTTATGGTGGTTCGATATGAATTTGGGGTGCCGATTCAAAAAATGGCATCCGTTTCGCCCTATTGTGTCTAGTTTTGGAGATATAGTATAGCCTCATTAGTGAACGGTTGAAGCAACTTCCTCATGAGGAAGCCATTTTTGGAATTAGCATCCCAAATATACCCAGGAATTGGTGTAACGCTTAAGGAAGCAAAATGTGTGTTGGCCTGTGTTATTTTTCTCCTGGTCTGTAGCTGGTTTTTGTCTGCTGTGTGCTTAATTTTGTTTAATTTGTTTATTTTGTTGTTATAACTATTTTTGATCAGTAAATCTCATTTTGAGACAAAGTGAGGAATAAATTAATAAAGAATATATAGTATTGATAGTTATCTGGGAAAATTGGGCTTTTTGAGATTTTTTATCAGATTCCTTTCCAGACACCCCATATTTTTATAAAAAGCAAAACTCCACAATATGCTGCCACATTCCTAAGATTTGCTCCCAACCCTTTGTAAATGTTGGATGGCAACAATTACTGTAATTTTCTTTCATGGATTTAGAGAATTTATTGATTTTTTCTGTTTTTTGGTGATTCATGATGGGTGTGTTGATTTCTGGAGATGTGTGTTTTAACTCTTTGAAAAGGGTTTTTGTTTTATAGAAGGATGTCCTTCTAAGAGGTGTTGAATCATGGTTATCTGTATGTATGTATGGGTAATGCTATTTTTAGCACAATCAGGATGAAGAATCCAGGGAAGGACCAGCATTGAATGCAGGAAGCAGGTGTGACTACAAACAATAGCAAATGTTAAAGTGGCTAAAAGACACTGAAACATCTTGGATTTATAATCCTATTAAAACCCCAATTATATTTAATGCCATTGTAGAGTGCCATTGGAATGCTTCAGAACAGGGGTGCTCACACTTTTTTGGCTCGAGAGCTAAAAGCCCGGAGATCTACCAGAGTTTTTTTACAATGTTTGCGCCATCATAACATATAACATTTATGTGTACAATGTATGTTGGTGTACCTTGCATAACCGCATGAGCCAATATTGCACAACACAACATAATTAACTATAAACATTTTTTGTAATTACTTGAGTTTACTTTGATGACTTGCACTGAAGTGAATCAGCCAAGGATGCATAGTCGGACAGTAGCTGCTGACAGCCAGCCTCAAGCACACTTCCAAATGTTCATCAGTCATGGTGGAAGGGTACTTGGACTTAATGAACTTCATATAGGAAAAGGCTGACTCACATAAATAAGTGGAGTCCTTCCTGCCTCAGGTGCTCTTATATCCCTGAGGGCCCTATTGCCTTCAAGTGGCTGCAGCTGTGCAGCACACTCTGCTGGATGCCCAGGCCTTACCCTTAAAGGGGCCACTGCTGACACCACATCTACCTCCTCACCAGATCTTCCTCGATTCCTATACAAGTGGGGGGGGGGGAGCAGATCTCTATACAGACCAGTGCAAAAACAGGGGAAAGGTGTGGGGGAGGCAAGATCTCTGTATAAACATCACAGCAAGACCAGTGCAAAACCCCTTGCACACAGAACCAACAGATGGAAGTTGGGGGGGGGGCAGATCTCCATGCATACCAGTGCAAAAGCAGAGGAAAGGTGTGGGGGAGGGAAGATCTCTGTATAGACATCACAGCAAGACCAGTGCAAAACCCCTTGCACACAGAACCAACAGATGGAAGTTGGGGGGGGGCAGATCTCCATACATACCAGTGCAAAAACAGGGGAAAGGTGTGGGGAAGGGAAGATCTCTGTATAGACATCACAGCAAGACCAGTGCAAAACCCCTTGCACACAGAACCAACAGATGGGGGGGGGCAGATCTCCATACATACCAGTGCAAAAACAGGGGAAAGGTAAGTCAGCCCCAGTAGAGTCAATGGGGCTCACTCCCAGGGATGCGTGGACGGGAGAGAAGCCTGCCAGCGGCTCCTCTCCCAGGGAGGAGCCTGCCAGGTGCTCGCTCCCTGGGCTCCCTGGGCTCACTCCCTAGGCTCACAAGCCTGCCAGGGGCTCACTCTTAGGGATGCATGGACAGGAGAGAAGCCTGCGATCGACTCATTTAGCCTCAAGATCGACTGGTAGCTCGCGATCGACATATTGGGCACCCCTGCTTCAGAAGATCTGGATGAGAATTTTGGGGAGAGACAGTGAAGTTAACATCTTGCATTTAACACTTTTTATTGTCCTTTAAAATACCACAGAATATACCTGTACAAATGAGGGTATTTGTTACTGACTGAAAAAAGACTTTACACTAATTGAAGAAAGGTGCATGAAGTTTTTGAGGCATCTCGTGTCTGAGAGAATATTCTCAAATTTTTTCATTTTTAAATACATCAATTTCAACAACTGCCTCAGCAAAATTACATTAAGCTGCATTTGTCAGTTTTGCCTACTACAGTTTAACAGAGAGAAGTGAACAAGTTTGATTTATATTCAGAAGAGCTTTCTGTATACATCATGGCAGAAATTCTGAGCACTGCATTAAAAACCTTTAAGATTTCTGTCCAACCCACAGGTGTACACATGTGATTCCTTTTGCATTGGGTAGAAATGGGTTACGTAGTACCCAGATCTTATTTTTATTCTGCCTTCCCTCTGCCTGCTACAGTGATTACAGTCTTTAAAAACTGCAAGACTGAAAAGGAAGCCAACCTACACTGTTCTATAAGTGCCATGCAAGTTATATGCTCACAAATCTCAAAAAAGACTACACTTCAGATTGAGAAATACAGTAAATTGTAGGGAGGATAAGATTTAAGAATAAGGGCCAGGAAAGGCAACACAGTTACTCACACATGAAAATTTTGGTGTACATTTGACATTGTACTTTGGTACAAGGACACCATTAGCTGTAAGGATAGAGCTAATGGTGTCCTTTTCTTAAATACACATGGAAATTACTTGCAAATTGGTTCCCTCTGTTCCCTGTTGGAGCTGAGAGCTATAGGTGGAGCATTGCATAATGTGGTCAGTTGCCCAGTGAATCTCAACCTAGATTCACCTAGATTAGAATATAAACCTAGATTAGAATATAAATATAAATAGATTAGAATATAAATATATTCTAATATAAATATTAGATATAAATATAAACCTAGTTTAGAATATAAGTCAAACTTAGTCCTCAACCTAAGTCAGGAGATTCTGAGGAATTCTGAACACAATTTACATGTCTGTCTTTCTCTAAACTTGACTTTACGTTGACTGCTGCACTGAATATAGGAACATTCTCTGGCAGATGATGGGGGCATTCCTTACACATGGGAAGCCCCTTCCCTCTGGGCAGCACAGTCATTCTGTCTAACAAAGAGTCTTCTCCTCCTGTGAGAAGACCAACTCTGCCTCACCTTGGGGAAGGGCTCTTATATAGGGGTGAGCAGACTTCCAACTTCAGGGATCCTGGACCTTTAAGAATTGTGTAGGAGAGAGAATTTCAGCAGGTGCATCTTGTCATCTGTGAGATGACAAGCTGCACCTGATGAAATTCCCTCTTCTATACAATTGTCAAAGGTCCAGGATCCATAAAGTTGGCCCACCCATGTTCTTACACATCTGGGGCTTTTGGCCTCACAGCTGCTCCAACTGGGGATCGTGCTGTCTCTGAAATCTTGGCAGTGGCTGCAACCAGTGCAGGCTGCCGCCCTGTTTGTCTGACTCAGGGCTATTGCTCAGCAATCCTTCACCTGTGCTGATGTTACTAAACTTGTTTTTACATTGACTGTTCCATTGAAAAAAGGAATATTAACTAGTCTGAAGGATGTGGTGAGAAGAGAAAGGAAACCAAACCTAACCCATTTATTTACGTCCTGTTAAGAGTTGTTACCATGTTACTCTTTTATGTTAGACTTATCAGTTGCTGACTGCCGTGCAAGCGCCACTAAAGATAGTACTAATAGAGGCCGATCATTAACTGAGGGCTTAGAGATGGGGGATTTTTATTGCAATGTAATGGGGAGGTTAAGTAAAGGATGAGTGTCATAGTTCAAGAACATACTGGTGAGAGGAGGGAGAGATGGGATCAACGACTTTAGTTTAGGGGTGGAAATGAGAAAGCAGTGAAAGTAGGTGGGGGAAATCAAGAGGGTTTTCCTACATTGACAGAAAGAGAGGCAGATATGCGCGCATGGATGCACATACAGAGATTGTTGATTTGGTGGAGGATGGGGATAGGTTGGAATATTGGGATAATTTTTCATCAGTTTTTTTAGCATAAAAGCAATCTAAACACCTTAATTACAATGTAATATTTTAAAACTGTTGTTCAGTAGTCAAAAGTGACTGTAGCCAACAAAATCTGTTTGAGATTTTATATTGAGAATCTAACCATGAGTGTGTTGGTTTTAAAAATACCTCTTCTGGTATAAGGTGTTATAAAGAAAAAATAGTTACATGTAGTTCTATGCAAATTAATGAAGAAACAAGTCCTCCTAGATTAACCATTTTTCTAGACTTGTAAAATTTTATTTTTGGATAAAATTTTATATTCATTCACTTAATGGTTTTTAATAGTCATAAAAATGCAGTGTGTTTTGGAACTGACTATATTTTTTCCTCTTGAACAGACTGCAGTACTGAAGCGAGAGCGTCAGTATCTGTGTTCGACAATTCCAGCTAATGCAGAGAGAGAAGCTCAAAGCTTATTTGTAACAGAGGTAATATTTGTAATGTATTGCTGCTTGAGTTTTTGCATTTCATGTTTTTAGGTTTTTGATTATGATTTTGATCCCCTCTGTATCAAAGATTATATGGGAAGATAGGATGCTGAACAAAACTCATCACCTGTTCTAGGGAAAACCAAGTCTGGATTTTAGATCCTCTATTATTAGCATAAATGACTCCACTGTGCAACTCAAAATATATGATGAATTAATATCTTACATTCTGTCAGAACTTGGTTGCAAAACCCAGGTGAGAAACTGAAGAAGGGGGATGTCTAACGATCCTTGGTTTGATAAGGAGTGCAAGAATCTATAAGTTGATTATTATATACCATTTCAGTCTAAAAAATATACCACATATAAGAAAGCCTAGTGCTGAAATTTGAGTGGGATGTTTGTCACATGTTTATCACAGCAAAATCTGGTAAGGATTAACTAAACTTTGTGCAGAGATGGTTCAATGAAGGCATTTTTGGTTTTTATTAAAAGCAACAAAATTCTTCTCATTCCTCAATGTTCTCATTCCTCAAAGAAAAAAGAAAAACAAAACCCTGCTGATTTCAATACCTTATCTTCATAGGTATTATAATTCTGCCAACAGTGGTGATGTAGATCAACCAGTATTTAATAGCCCCATTATTCTGATAGCTTTTATTTCCTAGTATATTGAACATTGGGAAAGTAATTTTGATTGACAGTCTTTATTACATATTTCAAAAAATTGTCTTATTTTCTTTTCAAGTTAAAAATCATATGATTATCTGAAAAATTGGTTGTTAACATAGCCTTAGTTTTATATGTTTGATGAACCTATAAGATAAGCTAGTGCCGAAGCCAAAACAAATGAGAATTGTTAGTATGGGTGGAGTAAAAATGTACTTCCTCTGATCTAGTGTTAAGAAAGCTTTGCTAAAGCCTACAGTGTAGATTTAAAGCATTTTTCTAGCTATATTAAAAGTGAAGCTACATGATCCAACTCTTTCCTTAATTGTATTGGAATGTTTAGAGTATTTTATGAGTGCATGTATAGTTTTGCAAGTTTTGTATTTAAATATACAATTGTTTTAAAAGGTTATCGATTTCAAAGTTTTTGTTTGATATATGATCTTAGCGACTACAATTTAATCAAAAGAAGCGCCTACATTATTGATAGAATCACAGTGTATCAGTTATTTCATAAACCTATGTTTTTTCCTTACTTAAAAAGTGCATTAAAACATACAACTCTGACTGGCATGTCGTCAATTACAAATATGAAGACTACTCACAGTTTCGGCCTTCAAAGTAAGTAAAATTTTCTTACGTTGTGCGTCATTGAACATGCAAAATGTTTAAACTTCTTTCATATTACATAAAAGATATAGAACTCACATTTCTATTTAGCACTCTTTGAAACATCCTGCAACATTTCTTGTTGGCTAGCATTTTTACAGCCTTTGAAAGTATAATGTGACATTGAAATGGCTGTGTTGGGAGCTACTACCCAGGTACTGTACTAGGCTTCTGAAGGTTCTTTTTTTACCTTACTCATCAAGCCATGTAAAAAATTGTTCCTGAAGTAGCCACGTAGTCTAAACAGCTGCATTGTAAAGAGAAGGCTGGGAATCTATATGTGTATAGAAATCTGTGCATGTGTATGCAGGTGCACATAGGACTCTTTAAACAGAGACGCAAATCAACAAAAAAGGGGGGAATAACTTGGGATACATTTGCTGTAGCAAAAACAATTTAGGGCACAATCCTAACAAGGTCTACTCAGAAGTAAGTCCTATTTTGTTCAATGGGGCTTACTCTCAGGAAAGTGTGGTTAGGATTGCACATTTAGTGTCTTAGTGTAGACCTTTTAGTATAGCGCCTTATACTACAATTTACCAATTTATTTCACCACAACTTTTGTGAATTAGAATCTGTATTATCTATATGATCATGAAGTGTTATCCTCATTTGGTACTTATGCCCATGGAAGGTCAGAAAGAGAAATAAATATAAAAGGTGGAGTTGAAGGGATGTAATTAATTTGTGGAACTCCTTGTCACAGAATGTCGCAATGGCACCTGACTTAGAAGCCTTTAAACGGGCATTGGACAGATTTATGGAGGAAAGGTCCATCACAGGTTACAGGCTACAATGACTGTATGCAACCTCTGGCTTTCAGAGGTAGTGTGTCCCTGAATACCAGGCGCAGCAGAGTGGCAACAGGATACAGATATCTAGTTTCCTTGTGTGACCCAGCGGCATCTGGTGGAACACTGTAAAGTACAGGCAACTGGACTAGATAGGTCCATGACCTAAACCAGCAGGGTTCTTCTTATGTCCTTAGGATGCTTCTGAATACCAATTGTGGGGAAACAATAGTAGATGAGAACTATGCAGTTCTCTTCTACTTCTGGGTTTTTTTTACAGGCAGATGGTGGGCTGCTGTGTTAAACATGAAGATAAATTATGGGCCTTTGGCATGATTCTGCAGGGCTTTTCTTATGTTCTTATACTTCATGCATCTGAAGTGCACATTAGGCATATGCTGAAACAAATATGATTCAAAGTTGCTAGAAGATGTTTTGCAGTTCTTTTAAATACAAAATCGCAAAGGAGTGATTTGGATCATAGGAACTTTAATTGCAGCCTTCTACCACTGATCCATCTAACTCAGTGTTGTCTCTATGCTGATTGTCAGTGACTCACTACAGTTTCACAAAGGTTTTTTCTCAGTCTTACCTGGAAATTCTAGAAGTTTGAACTTGGGATCCTTCTGCATGCAAAGCAGGTCTTTTACGACTAAGACACAGTCCCTCCTTTTAAATTTGTATTTCTTGTGTAATTGGAAATGGGCATTCATGAAGCAGGACCCCTAAGTTCCAGATGTTACTTGGGCCTCTTCTTTCCACTACTATGATATAATATTTAAAGTAACTATGCTTGGAAACACTTTAGATGTAGATATAGAAATGCAAATTTAAATTTAAATTTAAAATCTATTTTCATTTTCGCCATGAAAATGTTCTTTTGCTTGCAGCTTTCAAATTCACAAAATGTTCCTTGGAATATATTGCGATTTAGAAATGATTGGTTGCATCAGCATTTAAGCTAATCATGCTGACTTCCTGATGTGCTTATTCATATACTCAGTATTTCCATAGTTGCAACCTTGAGGTGAGTTGCAACCTCACAGTGTGCTTTATAATTCAGATCCAATGAATATGAACAGGTGAATGTGATCATGGTTATCAAGATTTCCTTTTTATACCCTGAGTACAATGTATGTCCACAAGACCCTACCCTTTCTCCCATATTTGATGTTGATTTGACTTCAATGGCTTGTTTTATGGTTTCTCTGCAATTTGAATATTCCCCCCCAATTATTTGGATAAGTTGTCCCAAGCCTTCTATAATTTTTTAAAAAATAGATGTAATTTATTACAAAGAATTTATTCTCTTTTTTTATATGTGAATAATACCCATGTTTAGGTTTTGCCATGTATCTTACAGTCACAAACTATGAGGACAATGACATTGGCCCAAGTGATTCTGAAAGGACTATTGTGATTGCATTTTGGTTTTTTTTTCCATAGCAAAGGGATCAAATTAGAAAAACTTCCAGTTCATGTTTATGAAGTTGATGAAGAAGTAGATAAGGATGAGGTAAGCCAATGATATACTGCTTTTTACTTGCTAGTCAAGAGAACAAAAATCTAACTCGAATAGGAATTTACTTGATTCTTAGAAACAGTTTAAAATATGTTTTGTGCAATGAGTCACCTTATTCCAGTTATCTGTACTAGGCACAGGAGTTCTAGAGCACGCACATGAAACTCCATTCACCAGAACAGCTTCCTGCTTAATTGCAACTGAAGGAGCCAATCCATGTGATCATTACTTTGCACATATGTATTTTGAACTTTGAAATTGATCTGCAAGATTTCTCTGTATCTCTTGTGATTCACTAAGTTGGCATTGGATTCCACTGGTTATTTTGATTTATGAGTTATACTGAGTACCTTGAGCCTTCCTGCATTGAACCGTTAGTTCCTGATAATGAATATACAGCTCTACTTTTTTATGTATACAAGCATCATGTTAATCAGTTTTCAAACAGAGGTGTATGTTAACTTTAGCCCAACCACCAGAGTTTGTTTAAGAAGCACATCTATTGTCAGAGTCAGGAGGAGAATAACATTGTAAAATTAATTTGCCTGAAAGTCCACTGCTACTATTTGAATATAAGACATAATTTGGAGCCAAAACTATTAGAAGTACAGGTTGAGACTAATTATTCGCATGGGTTCCTTCCAAGCACTCACATGGATAAAAAAAAAACGCACTACAGCAAATCAATTTAAAAAACAAAGTTTCTTTGCTCCAGTGATTGAAAAACAGCCTTGCTGACCCTTTGACTAAGATAAGTCATTAAGACAGTGCATCAGCACTTCACTCAGCCCCTCCCTTCACCGATGCAAAATGATCACGTTTCTTTCAAGTGCTGGGGCAAGGGAGGGGTCCGAAGGAGAGAGAAGGATTGATGGGTTGTTAACCTGCTGCCCTCTCTCTCTCTCTCTCTCTCTCTCTCTCTCTCTCTCTCATTAAGGAGGCTGTTGTTAAAGGACTGTTCAGTTTTTAAAACTGTTTTTAAAGGGATGCATTTTTCCGCTTCTCCAGGGATCAGCACATTCTTTCTCATTTGCAGGGGCCATTCCTGTTGAGTCAAATCAGTGTATAAATAGACTGGACCTGTACAGTCAAATTTCAATAACAAATACGAAGCAAACAGAATTTGAAATGATAATCTGTTAATACATTATATATTTATGGAATAGATAGTGTTTGGCTCAACACTATCTGCTTATCAGCATTTGCTATTTTTTTTTTAATTCCAAAGGCATTAAAATGTGCTGTGTGCAGCTGAGATGGGAAAATGACCAGATTTTCAAGAACCAGGAAGCAACTTCCTCGATTGTAAAATTACTGCATTGTTAGCCCAGGTCTTTGCCTTCCATTGATTGAACAGATGGTTACAGATGTCCTGAAGTGCATTCAAAGTTCACAATGGACACTTGATTGTTTTCTCTGTACTGAATGAAAGAAATGTACAGCCAACACAGTTTTGTTCTTCTGTAGTATACCAAATAGTTCAATATAATTGACAGATAGGTCAATAGAGCCTCAAAATAATGAAAAATGTATGCGTGTATTTTCACTTGCTCGCTTTTGGAATACATTGAGTCCTCTTTATCTGTGGATTTGGATCCTGCAAATTTGACACACTGCAAGTTCCAAACCTGTGGCTGGAGCATCCACTGAGGACCTCTCAGGTACGCCTGGAACCTTGTTCCGGTCATGTCCAGGAGGCTTTCTGAGCACCTTAGAGGCTGTGCGTGGTCCAAAGAAAGGTTCTCTGGTTTTCATGAAAACCAGAGGTGCCCTTCTGACACTTTCAGAGAGTTTCAGAACTGCTCTGGATGCAACCAAAACCAGGCTCTTGTCACGTCCGTAGGCCCGTTAGGACCACAACCCATAGGTTTATCTGTGGGTTTAGTATCCACGGCATGGGAGGAATGGATCCCTTATGGATACCAAGGTCCAACCTGTATTATATTTACTTGCATTTTTGTGAAGCTTGGACTGTTGATGCCCCATGTGTATCTTTTCTACCCAAAAGGGTTCACAGAGTGATACAACCTAAAAAAAAAACAACAGGTCAGACAGCCAATTCCTAAACAAAATAGAAGTCAACAGCAGAACTGCAGGACGCTCAAGTAACCTGCAGAAACTAATGAAGCAGCATACTGGGAAGAAAATATATTCCAAGCTGAAGCCATTGTGAAATAACTGTTGTAACTACACATTGAAATGCTGACAAATGGAAGCTGTTCCTGAAATGTTCTTTGTGGGACGGGTTGATGCCACTACTTGAAAAGGCCTAGTTGCATGTGTCTCAACCAACCAATTCTCTGACAGTGGTGAGACATGAAGTAAACCTTCTGTTAATTAACTTCAGTTGGTGGGCAGGTTCATGTGGAAGAAGGCATCCTTTAAATACTTTGATTGTATCCAAGGACTTTATTGCTGTTTGAATTTGTCAAAAGTAAATCTAAAAAGTTATTAATTGTTAATCTAGTTAATCTAAAAGTTAATCTAATCATTAATTGTAGAGGGAAAGGTGGAGTATAAAATTGTACAAATTAAAATTTATTTTTGTTCATGGTACTTGGGTATAGAGTTCTAAAAGAAACAGTTTTTCATGGATCTGTATATGATAATATCCTATCTGGACAGCTGTAATGTGCTTGTTCCCATACACCCTTTTCTAGTTCTGTGCTTTTACAGAGCTTCTTTGCTCATTGTCCTCTTTTTTTGTTCTGTTTATCAGGGCTCACAGCTGTTTTTAGCTGTGGTACCCATCTTCTGAAATTCTCTCCCTGGAGAGGTCCACTCAGCCTCTTTCCTTACCCTTTTTCATTATCGAGTTAAAACCTTTTCAAAAAATTTCTGATGGCATTTTCAGTTTACTCAGATGTTGTTGGGTTTTTTAACATCTGACAGTAACTGGTGACTGCCTTTCTCTCAAACCCACCAAGGAAATGCAAGTGTTAACTTTGTTTTAATGTTGAATTGTAATTTATATTTTTCTTTTACAAAATGAGTTGTAAGTCATGCAGGATCCAAATATGCACCACTGTCTTATTATCTCTTGTTTTATAAATAGGATGCAGCATCTCTAGGATCTCAGAAAGGGGGGATTACGAAGCAAGGATGGCTGTACAAAGGCAACATGAACAGTGCTATCAGTGTTACTATGAGGGTATGTATGTTTCATCTCATCTGCTGAACTTGCAATGAACTGCAATGTTGCACATAGTTTTGCATGATAACTAATACTGTTTTCAATAGTACTTTTGTAACTGTTACAGCAACAGTTTGTAGTACTCTGGCTGTAATCTAAAAAACTTCTTTGTGTGGATTGTGTATTCTCACTGGTCCACTGACATTAACACATCTAGCAGCTCAATCCTAACTTGTGCTTGAATCAGGCAGGCTAGCATGCCTGCACTGTATCCAGTGCAAGTTTGGGGCCAAAAGCAGTGCAGCTTGAGGCAAGGGGAATTGCTTCTCCTTACTCCATGTTGCACTGCAGCGGCCCCAATGAGTCTGCTCAGATCTGCAGTCTACTCAGGAGGTGGCACAGATCTGAGCAGATTGGAACAACCAGAGGCTGTTCCACACCACCCAGGAAAGGGGATCAGGATCTGGCATAACTGCCAGGTCCCAGCCCGACCTCCCACCTGCCCACCCACCCCCAGGAACGCCTACTGCTCGCCCTCGCCAACCCTGGAATGCCTCCCTCCCACCTCTTCCCTGCCCTCCCCACGCCTTCCGAGACCCCTGCGCTGGCTGAACTCAACCGGTGCAACTCACCCGTCTTCCCGGGTCCTGTGGCGGTACAGAGAGGTCAGTGCATGTCTGTGCACTGGCCTAACTCCCTTCAGAGTGGTGCAAAGGTGCTTTGTAGCACTTTTGGGATACTCTTGGGCTGACGCAAAGGACTTGTGCCGGCCCAACTACCCCTTAGGATTGTGCCCTTAGTGTGTTAAAGGATGTTTCTGAGTTGTAGGATGCAAGCAGTATGACAAGGCCTGCTGAAGCCTTTATGCTCCGAAAGAACTCTTTGCATCCCAGCCTGTTTTGTTGTATTCGGTTTGCATTTTTTAAACAAATTAATCTTTCACAACTAGTCATTCAAAAGAAGATTTTTCCACCTACTCCAACTTGGTGATGGCTCATATAATCTCAATTTCTACAAAGATGAGAAAATATCTAAAGAACCAAAGGGATCAATATTTCTGGATTCCTGCATGGGGGTTGTCCAAGTAAGTAGAATATTTATGCTATTTAATATGTTGCTTTGGCTCTGTTCATATATCCTCACTGCCCTGTTTATTGTTGCATTGTTAAAGTGCTAGGGAGGTATGGTATAAATCAATGTATTTAGGGTGATGTTAGTGACTTATGGTGAGCAGTAATTCGACATAATGTATGTCTCTTCAGAATAATTCAGTAAAGGTATCAGCACTCCAGACGTAAAAGCTATTTGAGTCTTTTCAAGACAGCACTGTGTAAAGCAGGGGTCTCCAAACCCCAGCCCAGGGGCCAGATGCAACCCGCAACAAGCCTCTTTCCAGCCCACAGCCAACCTCTTGTCTCTTGAAAGCCTCCAGCCCACTCAACTGAACATGACCAGAATGGATTGTGTCTGGAGGGTGTTCTGAGGGCCAGAGAAGTTGAATGAATGAGCCCATTTATTCACTCATCTAAGTTCCATCTCTAATTTATTTAAATTTTATATTTAAAATTTTTCCGGCCTTCAGCACCACCCCAGATATTTAATGTCGCCCTTTGGCCAAAAACTTTGGAGACCCCTGGTGTAAAGCATTAATGAAAATATTGTAACTAAATGCTGCATTAGTGGTTCTCAAAGTTAATTATTTGTGTGAATATCTGGTGGCTTAGGTTGTTTGCATATGGAATTAAGTCCTGAAAAAGTCAATTGGCAAGGACAGGCAATTTAAGAATGCATAAAGATTAAACAGAAGCATAAGCAGTTCTGTAAATGTTTTGCATAACTTCTTGTGTGGGATTTTCATTGTGGGAGCTGAATCACATTCATAACCGCCCTCTCAGATGTTTTCAGTTGACCTTTGTGATATTAACCTTTCATTATTTTTTTAAAAAACTTTTTGAAGTAAATCACAACATATGCTCTGAGTCAAGAAGTCTTGCCAGCAGCAGTTCCAAAAAGGGATTTATTATGCAGCCTATTCAAAGAACATTATGTAGTTCTGATGGAACAAACTTGGAAACAACAGGGTTCACAGATTTTTGGGCATCATTACTGAATTTTAATCTCAGTGATTATCCATGCAGTCTTATAAATTGATTTGGAAATACAACAGTATTTTTTTTATGTTGTATACTAGTTTATAGATTTTTGTAAAGTTGCCTTCAGATGTATGAAAAGTAGTGTGTGTATGGGCATGGAGGTTAAATATGGCCTGCAATATCCATCCCTATGCTCTGCATCTCACTAATCTCTCCTTTAGAGAACACAGAATCATAAGGGGAGATAATTTTGAGAAACAATGTAAGGTTATTGCAACTTTATGAATCAACCATAGTTGCTTTGGTTTATGTCAGACTTGGAAATAGAAAAGCAACATTTACTATTTTGAAGACATCTGTTTACCAAGATTTCCCTAGTGTTGTGTATATTTTTCTTGGAATACTTGCCTATCCTACTAAAAAAAAAGTGCCCTGAGCTCCAAGGAGCAGTACTAAGCCATATTTTGCCCACTTGGGAAGTCTCTTAGTTTGCATTTACTCCAGTTGCTGTTTCTCAAATGTTGACCTTTGGCACAGTGGCAACATTTTGCTATGCATAATGGATGCAACAACATTGCATTTATATTTAGAGAACAGCCTGTAGATGCCAGGCCCTCTCTTTAGTATATGGTGTTGTCTTAACTACGCTTTTGCATAAATACATGCCTGTGCTGCATGCATGCAGCATGTTGTGGTTTGAACCACCAAGGGAACCTGTTCCATTTCATTACACTTTGTCCACTTCTTACCTTGCCCCTCACTTGACCCCTGTAAAGCCACTATTAGTTTTTTGTTAATTTTGTCTTTTTTTATAACTTGCAAAATGTAGTATAATACATTGCATTTTGAAATAATGTTTCAACATTAATACAAAAAAGGCACACAGTTTCTGCCATTTTCCCTCTTTGCTGTCTAACCCTCAGGATTGACTTTTCAGGGGGTAGGTTGCAAAATGGAGAAGTGGGGCAGGAAAGATCGCTTATGGTGTTCTGGATCCAGTCTGAAGTTCTGAAGCATTTTTATTATTCTTTTCTTGACAAGCCTGATACAGAGTCCAGCATCACACATACTTGGAATGGAATCTGAATGCGGGGGGGGGGCGGCAATGGGGGGAACCTAGCTATTGAAGCTAATGTGTTTCTACGTAATTTTATTGCAGAACAACAAAGTACGACGTTTTGCTTTTGAGCTCAAGATGCAAGACAAGAGTAGCTATCTCTTGGCAGCAGACAGTGAAGTTGAAATGGAAGAATGGATAGCAACTCTGAACAAAATTCTCCAATTAAATTTTGAAGCTGCAATGCAAGAAAAAAGAAATGGAGACCCTCATGAGGGTAAACACAGTTTACGTTTACTCATTAATTTGAACAAAATTATTGATTAAAAATGGGATTTATAAGACTTTGGGCCCAATCTTATCCAACTTTCTAGTACTGATGCAACCATGCCAACTGTATCCTGCAGTGGGGGGAGGGGGTCGTGGAGGCATCCTCAAGGGAAGGGAACATTTGTTCTCTTATGCTAGGGCTACATTGTGGCTGCATTGGTGCTGGAAAGTTGGATAGGATTGGGCCCTTTGTAATTACTGCCTGTGTCTTATTACTGTCCTTATACTGCTATAAGGCATGTTTGTGCCTCCTTTAGTGTCAGCTGGGCTGGCACAAGGATGTGTGCCAGCCTGTGGGAGCCAAATCCAGTTTTAGCCTCCCTCAAGGTTTATTTATTTAAACACCATCCTCAGAAGGCATCCAGGACAACAAAAAAATTGAAGGCAATTTCTCATTTTGGATTGGTACCTGCAGAATACATTTTGACCCAGTCTAATTTTGATGTTTTTGAAAATAAGGGAACTGATTTACTATTCCATAGTCTAAAGCAATTCTTTTTTAGTTCAGACACAGCCCTTTATCGGCAGATTCCATTATCAATGGATCTGGATCAGCCCCCACCCTCCATGCACCAATTAGGTTTACCTTTGATTTTTGTAGTTGCACTGCAAACATGAGAGTGCAATCCAGAGCTTTTGCTGGGCCAGTGCAAGTCCCTTGTGCTGGTCCTGGAGTGTCACAAACGTGCTATAAGGCATGTTTGTGCCTCCTTTAATGTCAGTTGGGCTGGCACAAGGATGTGCGCCAGTCCGTGGGAGCCAAATCCAGCCCTTGCACCAGCCCAGGCAGGTAGGATTGTGCAGGCTTCCTGAGACCAGCACAGGGGTCTGGCGAGGGTGGTGGCATTCTGGGATAGGGCGAGGATAGGCAGCAGTCAACCCCATGGCTGGCCTAGGGCAAGGGGTTGAAGCCAGGATCTGGCACATTCCAGATCATACCCCACTCCCAGGTCACCTGGTACAGCACCAGGCTGCTCAGATTGGTGCAGATCCAAGTAGCCCCATTGGGGCTACTGCCATGTTACTTGGGGTAAGGGGAATTAATTCCCCTTTTTCTGGGCTGAACTGCAGCCAGCCCCAATCGTGCACTAGATACAGTGCATGCCTAGCAGCATGTCCATTCCAGCACAGGTTAGAATTGGGCTACTCATGTGTCTTGCTTTATTTTCTTGTTAAACTGAAGAAAAGAGTTTGCAGCCAGCACACTGGAGGAAACTCCTGTTTCCTGTTAATATTCAGTTTCCTTTCTGCAGCATGCAGATTCTTTGTCTGCAGGCTCTGTTCTTCAGTTTAACAAGAAAATAAATCAAGGCACTCTCATGTGACTGTAAAAATCTAAGGTAAACCTAATGGGTGCACAGGGGTGTGTGTGTGCTATTTTTATAGCATTCTCCTGTATCCATGGTTTCCGATAATGTGGGGGGGGGGTTCTGGAATGGAACCCCTGCAGATACTGAGACGTGCATGTACATTGTAAATTTAATTATAGTGTTTTCCTAATGTATTCAGCAGCTTTTTATAATCTCATGTTTTTGACTTCCAGATGATGACCAAAGCAAGATGGACAGCTTCTTATCAAGTTTAGATAGCTATCTTCCTGAAATTACTAAGGTAATACAGTGTGTTAAGTGTGAATCTGTGATGGAATTATGAAATCAATCCTAATCAAAGATGGAATGTTTACAGTGCTGTAGTTAATTGTCCTAACAGCATCAACTTATCTTGGAAAAAAGCTAATGTGTGATCAAATTTAATCATATATGATTGTAGTACAGTGGTACCTCACATAACGAATGCCTCGTGCACCGAAAAACTCGCAGAACGAAAGCATTTTGCGAAGTTTGGTAACTCGCACAATGAATTTTTATGACCCGTGCTTCGCAAGACGAATTTTTTTTGTTTGTTTGTTTTGGTTTGTTTTAAGGGGGGGATCTTCATGTCAGTTTATGATGCCCTTCACCCTAGTAAGGGGAGGATCTTCATGCCAGTTTATGATCCTGTTCACCCTAGTAAGGGGGGATCTTCATGTCAGTTTATGATCCGGTTCACCCTAGTAAGGGGAGGATCTTCATGTCAATTTATGATCCGGTTCACCCTAGTAAGGGGAGGATCTTCATGTCAGTTTATGTAAGTAAGTCCCATTGTGCTTGCTTCCAGGAAAGTGTG
This sequence comes from Tiliqua scincoides, assembly GCF_035046505.1. Lineage (NCBI taxonomy): Eukaryota > Metazoa > Chordata > Lepidosauria > Squamata > Scincidae > Tiliqua > Tiliqua scincoides. The sequence continues at coordinate 102,451,923 of NC_089823.1, forward strand.
CACAGGATTACAGCCTTCAAGCTCCCCACTCAGCATCCCCCCCCCGTTTTTGAAATCCTCAGTACAGTATGTATGCCTTTAAAGAGCACTTAATAAACACTTTGTAAACCAAATTTGACTTTGTTCTGACTTTTCTTGCCCATAGGAACGCATTAATTAAATTTCAATGCATTCCTATGGGAAAACGAGCTTCACAAAACGAAAAACTCGCATAACGAAAGGACTCGCGGAACGAATTAATTTCGTTATGCGAGGCGCCACTGTATTAAGCTTCTAAAATAAAGTTGTTATATGCTCCTTAGATCTGGCAAGATTTTTTTTTAGGAGTTCATGTATTTTTATCTTCTATCTTCTGTGTTTATGACAGAAGTCAACTTTACAATAAAGTCAACCTTCAAAGTTTTATTTTAAAACATTTTAAACCCACCTTTTCCTTCTAAATAGAGCAATAAAATATAATACAAAAACATTGTAAAAATATCCCAACAATTACACCAAATTACTTGACACAGTATCAGGGAAGAGCTTTAATATGCTACCAGAAAGCTCGATGTTTGGGGACAGTCTTGGCTCAAGAGAGTGGGGGTTCTGTAGTTGTGGTGCAGAAGAAGACCCTCTCATGCATACTGCCAGCTGAACTTCAAACAATGTTTCCTTAGCGTAGACCAGCCATTTTCAACCACTGTGCCGTGGCACACTGGTGTGCCACGAGTGGTCCACAGGTGTGCCACAGGAATTTGGGGGAAGGTTATTTATAAATAGGGCCAATGGGAGGTGTGAGCCCCCACTGGTAGCATGGTGTGCCTTGTCAATTGTCAAAAACCTGGTGCTGTGCCTTGACCATTTTAGTGCCTTGTCGGTGTGCCATGAGATGAAAATCACTGGCATAGACAAATAAGGAGACATTGCTTCAAAAAGCACTGTCATGTTGTCTTATGATTCTGCTATCACATAGTCTAATTTTCAGAAAATTCAGAATTCTAGTCAGTAAAACGTATTGGACAAGATTGCTTCTAAGTTATTTTTAGTGAAGTTAGTTCACTTACTTTTAAGTTATTTTAAAGCACACAAATATACATACTTCACTTACTTTAAAGGATGCAGTGGGCTGTCCAATATGCCTGGTTTAGCTAAAACAGCTGTTTGGCTCCAACTGTAAGTCAGAATAAATACTGTAAGTCAGTATCAGATCTGTGGCTCTTTAATTAATGTCTGCAGACACTGCCAATTTCATTTCCAAAACACTGATTTTTGTATGTAGCGTTTTGGCTCTGAAATGAAATTATTCTGATCCCATTCGTGTTTTACAAAGTAGATTTTAAGGTAGGCGTTCTCAGTGTTTTGTGTGCCTAGATAAAAATGCCTTGAGCTTACTGAAATAAGTTAAGACAAAATAAACTTTGTCTTATCTATCAACACTTTATAGAAGATTAATAAGAAAAGTCTAACTTTCAAACAAAAGTCTAACTTTCAAACAAAACTTTTTCAACAAAGTCTAACTTTCAAAGTTAACATACTTCATAGACTGTTCTATGGTTCTGCCATGCAAGGGTTGTCATTCAGTTGGGCAGAATTTCCCCTAGTAAGTGTGGCCAGGAACAGACACAGATTAACTCTCCAGTGGACTATAAATTGTATAGAGCGCCCAAAGAAAAGAAATCCTAATTTTGCTGACTTATTCTTCTGCCTACTATCTCTAAGGCGCATGGACACTCACAAGTGCTCTGGCTTTCATACAACTGACACCTCAAGATCAGTATCCCTCACAACTCCATGCTTCCATCAAATAAGCAACCATCTGCCTCCTCTATGTTCACAAGACCAAAAGGGAGTACTTGCAGATACTGGCGTCAGGCTACTTCTGTCAGGCTGCTATAGTTTCTAACTTATTTCAACTGAGACAATGTTAATCCAGCATATCCCAAATCTACTTCAAAAAGGGGAGATCTCACACACATACCCTCTACCCCAATTTTCCTCCCCCATCTCATCTCAAGGGAGGAAAGTGGCACATTAAAGTCCCCAAACCATTCCAGGGGAAAAAGATCCCTTTTCTTAGACATTGTCCACCTTTGTCCCCAAAAGAAAAATACTACAAAGGGAAAAGATCCACCTCCGTGACAGTGACCTAAGGGCTTGGGTTAGGTTCATGTGGGCAAAGGCTGTCCTTCAAGACCTTGGTCCCACAAGCTGTGTAGGGTTTTAATATTAGTTCCTTGAATTGAGCTAAGAAATGAACTGGCAGGCGGTGCAGTTGACATAATGATATGCTCTGAATGCCTCATGCCCTTTCAGCACCCTGGCTGCTCCATTTTGTGCCAGCTGAAGTTTCCAAACTGTCCCAGACCTCCTCATTTAAGGAGTGCTGCAGCAGTTCAGTCTGAACATAACCAACACATGGATAACTGAAGCTGCATCCAAGGTGTCTGGACAGAATCTCATCTGGCAAATCAGTCAAAGTGGATAAAAGGCATTGTGCATAACTGCCTTCATCTGTATCCAAGGGCAGTGCTGGATCAGGTGATTTTGACTTTTCAGGGGGAGTGTATTATTATTCAGAATATTTATATACCACTCTTCAACAAAAGTAATTTGCAAAGCGGTTTATGTTACTAAATAAATAAATGAATGATTCCCTGTTCCCAATGGCTTCAATCTTAAAAAATGATGCAAAAGAAATACCAGTAATAGCCACTAGAAGACACCATGCCAGGATGAAGATGGGCAATTATTTTCCCCCTGCTAAATATAAAAGGACATACCTTTAAAAGGTGACTCTTTGCCTAATTAATATGCAGATAATAGCCTGCTCTACCTCTCAGCCTCATCTGTATGGTGTTGGTTATTACCCTCCATCCAGATTGGTGGTTGTTCCCAATAACAGTGCCTCAATTTTATCTGAATCATGTTTTAGTTTGCTTGCTCTCATTCAAACCAGAGCTGCTTCCAAGCACTAGTTCAGGGTTTTTCCCACCTCTCTGGAACAAACAGATGAGAAGAAGAGGAAGGGCTCGCTGTTATCTACATACTGATGACATCATAGCCTGAACCTCTAGATGACCTTTCCCAGCATTTCATACAGATGTTGAGCAGCATGGGGACAATACAGAGCCTGTGGTACCCCAGAGACTATGAACCAGAGCTAAAATCCACCAGCATTTCCTTTTGAGAACAATCTTCTAGGAAGGACTTGGAGCCACTGTAAAACAGCACTTCCAGATTCCATTCCAGCAAGCCACCTAAGTCTGCTGAACACCTGCTTATTATATCTAATCTTAGTGCCACAGATGCTGCTTCCTGTTTCCATGAACTCTAGAAGCTATTTTGGCTCCTGTAATGTTTTTGTGTGCTTTATTCATCTGTGTTCTGGGGCAGTGCCTTTTGTTGCTATTTATGCTGAGTTTACTTTTGTTCTCAAAACTTTTCTGTAAGTGCTTGTATTCAGTTCTTGCTATCAATCTAGTATGCATTTTTTAATATTCAGAAATTAGCCTTTGGTTTTAAGTAATTTTGTTTTAAATAGTCTAATATGATAAGTGGGAACTCTTCTGCATTGTGTATTTTTGCAGTATTTTTTGTACTTAGATTCTTATGTTAGAATTTCCAGTGGTAATTTACTACTTTTGATGTATCTGCTTCTTCTTTTTTTCGTAGGCAAGTTAAGCATTGGCCTCTAGATTTGATTATGCCTTCCTAATTCCTAGTGATGCCCAAGTTTCCTCCTGTCACTATTTTTTTCTCTTGTTGAACCAAAATACTCTTAAAACAGGATGTGTTGGTCAGGAAAGTTGTGTTTTAGTACAGAAATAACTATCTGCTGAGCTTGTAAAAACAGGTCCTATCTGGAAGAGTATAGAACTGAATACAGTAGCAAATTGGAAGTTTAGCACATTTTTATACTAGACTTGGTCTCAGCCCTGTGTATTTTCTCTTCACCTCCCACATCCTCTCATTAAATATGTAATCTCAGCAATTTCTGTTAGACTTTGTTAACCTTAGTAGTGAACCCATGCCACTTTTTAAAAAAATCTCTCACACTGTTGCATTTTCAGCATTTCACAATGTAAACATGAGTCAGGTTTCCAAAATTTTGAGAGCAGTGCTTTTGGGAAATACTGACTCAAAGTATGCATCTATTTTCAAGGAAAGCTATTGGAGAAAAAGGCAGAAAGGAGTGAATAAACAGAGGAAAAGTAAAACTTGAGAAACCTAGAAATGAGAGCGGGACGAAGCAGGGAAGAAACTGAGTAGAGCTGTGGTTCTCACACATTTAGCCCCAGGACCCACTTTTTAGAATGAGAATCTGTCAGGACCCACCTAATGTCATGTGATGTAATTGTCATGACCGGAAGTGACATCATCAAACAAGAACATTTTTAACAATCCTAGGCTGCAATCCTACCCACACTTACCCAGGAGTAAGTCCCATTGACTATCATTGTTAAAAGAATACACTAGTAGCTTATTCAAAGTATAGGTCTGTAACATTTCCTCAAATGCAGTCACATACCATGGTAGCATTAAGTCTAATATATTAAAAATAAAATATTGAAATGAATGGAACCTACCTGAAATTGGCTCGCGACCCGCCTACTGAGTCCTGACCCACAGTTTGAGAAACACTGGAATAGAGGGAGAAAAAATTGGGTGGATCAAAGTGTGTGCAAAAACAAAAGAGGCAGCTTCACAAACTCTACTCTGGGAACAACCATTGACACAAGTTTATATAAGTATAAACTTATATACTGATTATAAACTTATATACTGAGTTGATGTAAGGAACAGCGCCTCTTCTGTAGTAGCACTGCAACTTGAACTCTCTCCCATATATCCACCATGTGACCTTTCTAACTGCTTTTTAAATGGAAGGTTATACCTTAACATTTTGTTAAGGTTATTTATTAAGGTTATTTACCTTATTTTTGTTCTGCACGCCTTTTAATGTATGGTTTTAAGCATTAGTCACAACTGCTGCATTATTGTTTTAATTGTGGTTTTTGTGGTGGTGTCACAGTCCTAAGTTTTTTTTTAAACTGGAAAGATGAGACAGAAATATTTTCAAGAAGTTTTAAAATGTTTATATATGTGAGAAGTCTGAAATGGTGCCAAGCAGAGCCTTCTTTAGAAATAACCTGTGAATCGAATTTAATTAACTGTTAAATGGCTTTAAAAACAATCAATAAAATATTTACAGTGAATTATTTACAGAAGCAAAATGTAAAAAGCATAATTGTGGTTAATATGTTTGCCTTTTTAATGCTGACAATAAAAATATTAACTAGAATGTTTTATCTTATTGTTTTGCAGGTTTCTAGAGATTCTGAAATCAAATTCAAAAGTGAAAGCAGAGTTAAACTCTTTGCATTGGATCCAGATGCACAGGTTAGATTAACGAAAGATGTAGCTTTTGAACAACTCTTTTTTAATGTGGAAAATTTTATCTTCAAGTTTTTTTTTTCCTCTTAAGAAACTTGACTTCTCCGGTATTGAGCCAGAAGTAAAACCTTTTGAAGAAAAGTTTGGGAAGAAAATTCTGGTGAAATGCCATGATTTATCCTTCAATCTACAAAGTTGTGTTGCTGAAAATGAAGAGGGACCAACAACAAATGTAAATACTTTTGAGCTTTCTTAAGCCCCCTAATGTTGGCATAGTGAGTTTATTTCATTTTTAAACTTGAGGAAGCAGAATATCTCTAATCATTCTGTCATACAATGTTTATAAAACAAAATAATTTTGAGAAATAATATTTGAATTTAGTAGTGCTTCCTACAAGTTTTAGCACAAGCAAAATGAACAATTAAGGGCGCAATCCTAACCCCTGCAGCTCTGAGGTAAGGGAACAAACATGCCCTTACTTTGAGGAGGCCTCCGGGAGTGACACCCAACTGCAGAATGTAGCACACATCCCATTGGTGCTGTAAAGCACTGACAGAAGGGGTTAGTATTGCGCCCTGAGTAGTTTTTGCTAGTGAAAGAGGAGGAGGGAAGAGGAAAAGCAGGTTGTCATAGAGAGCTTAATGGAGTGAAGCCTTTCTAAGCACCTGAAGAGAGACTGATTGATGGATTGTCTGCCTAATGACTCTGTCTTACATTACAAAGGTCAGCAAGGCTGTTTTTAAATTGCCTAGCAAAGGGACATTGTTTTTTAAACAATAATATGTTTTTTAAACAAAACATTTTTTAATATGATTTTTGCCTTCCACAGTACATCCTGTATAGTACAGTAACTTGCCTTCTAATACTTGGCATTGTGATGGCCATAATGTATGTCTTTGTTAATATCTAGGTAGAGCCATTTTTCATCTCGCTGTCTCTGTTCGATATCAAACTTAACCGGAAGATTTCATCAGACTTCCATGTGGATTTGAACCATAGTACAGTGAGAAACATGATACCTAGTTCATCACAACAGTTGTTGAATGGCAGCAGTGATTGCTTACATCAGATTCAAGATATTATTCCAGAGATTATGCTACAATACCCCAAACAGGTAAGTGTAAAGAAGTCACTGTTTCGAACTTTCAGTTCAGAAAGGATGATATTTTCATTTTATTGTCATAAAAATTATTTCTTTTTAGGGAATATTTTCAGTTACATGTCCGCATCCTGATATTTTTCTGGTGGCTAGAATAGAGAAAGTTCTGCAAGGAAGCATTACCCACTGTGCTGAACCATATATGAAAAGTTCTGATTCCTCAAAGGTACAGTCTTTTTCTTATGTTTTGTTGGCCACCAAACCGGATTCAACTTTGATTGTGTCTAATTTCATTCCCCTGTCTCAAAATTCAGTGGGGTTACCATGTTAAACAGAATGTCAAGAGTCAACTTCTTTTTGTAAAGCATGGTTTGGATTCTAGGGCGCTTGCTGTGATCTCCCTTTTCCCTTGCTATCCTCTCATGTTCAGGTTTCCTACTTGCTAGTTTTCTCTAGACACAGTTTGTAGTGACATCAGAATTAGAAACTGGTTAGCACCTTTGCCTTCAACTTAGTTTGCAAAGCTAGTGGCATATTCCTGGTCTGGAAGAGTTTGGATTTGGATGTCTTGAGTTGAGTGTAGGATACTGAAATAAAAGTTGTGTATTAGGCCAACGTTCAGTGTTTCAGGGTTGAACATCAGCTTGACTTACAGCTGTCAAGTGAGGAATGATGTGGGGCGAGGAAAGAAGTGAGGTTTTCTCAAACACTGCTTTGCTCTTTGAGATCCTTTTTTGTAAAAATGAAACGTTTTAAGTGTATTGGATTAAATGCAGGAAAAATATGATGTATCTCTTAAGTGATTCTTGGTCTAGACCAGGGGTGCCCAAACCCCAGCCCTGGGGCCACTTGCGGCCCTCAAGGCCTCTCAATGTGGCCCTGAGGGAGCCCCTAGTCTAAAATGAGCCTCTGGCCCTCCGGAGATTTATTGGAGCCCACACTGGACCGATGCAACTGCTCTCAGTGTGAGGGTGACTGTTTGACCTCTCGCATGAACTGTGGGATGAGGGCTTCCTCCACTGCTTGCTGTTTCACATCTGTGATGCAGTAGCAGCAGCAAAGGAAAGGCCAGCCTTGCTTTGTGCAAGGCCTTTTATAGCAAGACCTTCATACATTCATATAAGTTCATCTTTAATATATTCATTTATGTAAACTTATGTAAATTTATTCAAATTTTAAATGTAAATTAATTCTTCCCCACCCCAGCCCCCAACACAGTGTCAGAGAGACAATGTGGCCCTCCTGCAAAAAACTTTGGATACCCCTGGTCTAGACTGTGGGGCTTACACCACCCCATTAAAATTCTAATGAGAATTGCAAATCTTCATGCTTCTGTTGTTGCTAAGTAAATGAACAGGAAGGAGGAATACAACCCAGGTATATGCTGAAAATATTGGCAAAGTGGTGTGTGGTTGCATCTGACTTTGCCCCATGTTGCTGTGTACTGTTTCTCAGATTATTTATGTGGAAGAACATTAAATATAGATTTGTACGAATGATTTCTAATTATTTCTGTAATCACAGGTTGCCCAGAAAGTTCTGAAAAATGCTAAGCAGGCGTGCCAACGGCTGGGACAGTACAGGATGCCATTTGCCTGGGCAGCTAGGTAATGAATGAGGATCATTTTAAACACATTGCTCTACAGAGTAGATTTATTGAAGTAGCTATGTTTTACTCTCAATTTTAATTTAGTTTTGTGAGATTGGCATCTGCATTTCAGGCAATTGGAACAAACGTAAATTCACTATTGCTTATTAAATTCCAGTAAAAGAGTTTGGAAAAGAGTAGATGATGTTTTAGGCAAATGTATTGTCTTGTATAGATGATAGTATGTGCGTTTAGAAAACAGACTTTGATTGCTTTCTTACAGCCATTTATGCTTGCTTCAGTGCATTGACTTCAGTGGGACAAGGTTTCGAACTGACTTCAAGAAGATCTTCTTTTGTTTCTTCATTGTGACTCTTCTGTATTGAAATTCTTAAATAAGAATTTGTATTTCAGGACACTGTTTAAGGACACATCTGGAACTTTGGACAAAAATGCACGATTTTCAGCACTCTACAAACAAGATAGTAATAAACTTTCAAACGAAGACCTGCTTAAACTATTGACTGATTTCAGGAAGTGAGTGTGTTTGTCTCTTTAACTTTACAGAAATTAAATTTAGTGATCAGATGATAGTAAACTGTTCCTGTACAGTGTATTGCATATCTGTTCAAAGCTAATAATATTCCATTTACATGTTACCTGAAGTGACGTGATTGCTTTACCTATGACCACCACTCATTTACATCTTCATTCTACCCATATAGTTAGGGAAGAATGTATGGCTTATATACCATGGTAACCCAATGTTCCCATGTGGAAAAGTTGGGACAGATGTTACTATTATATACTAACCATATTATTCAGTGAGTTGCATAATGTTGTTTATAGAAGTAAGGGAGCAACATGTCACTTCAGATTATGTATAAACAGAGACGTATTTCTTTATAATTGTTGCTTATACTAAGGATTCCCACTGAAATAGTGTGTCATATGCTTAAAATGTGGTTTTTGTGCATAGTAGGATACATTAGCTTCATAGAATGTTAGAATCCTTTAGATTTTAATGTAAAGTAAATAAACTTTCACAGTATTCCTTTTCATAGTATAATGAGTCCTTACTGCCTTAATCCAGCTGCTGTGCTTAATCTTAGTGGCAATTTTATTTATTTATATATACAGATAGTAGAAATGTAGCCCACAGGGATGTTCAAATAGAAGCATATTGTTTTAAATTCTTGTATACAGAAGTTAGCAACAACTAGTTTGTGAAATATTGATTATATTCATGATTAATATTGATATTGGGACTCTTGAAAGAATCTGTTCTTTAGTGTAGGTTTTTACAAGTAGACCTGATATATAAAGCACTTGCATACAGGATTTTTAAGAAATCAAAGATCAGTGACCTAACTATCCTCAATTACCAAAAAGCCATGAGTGGAATTTCAGAAGACCTTTAGGTATTAACCAGATAGCACTTTTAGAAATGGCTATCATGGAGAATTGAGCTAAGGTTAATTTAGAGTCTAGATTCTAGAAAAATATTTCTATTTTATATTTGCCACTTTAGTAATATGAACTGTGACTATGATTGTTTAAAAACTTAATTAGGAATAACTGCTTTAGCCAAAAGTATTTTAAGAAAAGTTCAATGTATTTATGTATGTAATGTCTCATTTTCTCTGTGACAATTTGCAGATCACATACCACTTTATGCACACACCCCACTTGTACAGTTTACCCAGCTAATGTACAGTGGGTTCTCCTTATCTGTGGGTTTGGTATCCACGGATTTGACTCAGTGCAGGTGCCGAGCTGATGTCTTGGGGGCCTCCAGGACCTCCCAGATGCAACCAGAAGTGCCTTTCACTTGCATCCAAGATGTGTTCTGAGGCATAGGGAGGTCTCACACATCCCTCCCGCACCTCAAAAGGCACCCTGAATGCTTTGTTGAGGCACTTTCAGTTGCCAGCATGGTCCCCCTGCAGATTTAATTATCCATGGAATTTGTTATCTGTGGGGTCCCAGAACATCTTTTGCAGATACCGAGGGTCCAGTATACTGCTTCAGATACCCATTCTTTCAACTAATTCTAAGAGTGAACTGCAAACAGTGCTACCTCCTTTGTATCTTTTCCTGGAAAGAGCCAATTAGGCCTAGATGGGTTTTGTTTTAAAGTCTGAGTGGGTGGAATGTGCATAAAACATTTCAGAACACTTAGTCAGCAGGGATAGGCTTATTTCTGCCAGCGGACGCTAGAACATTTGCTGCCGATAGCTGTCGAGGTTTCAATGTAATCTTTATCAAAGGGTTTGTTTTTAATGGAACTTGAGAAACCATGTCTTTTACTGCAAATATCTGTGTTCTATCCTCTTTTATGATTCCTTGTAATTTGATTCCTCATTTGTCTTTGTATGACCATAACCTTGCTCTGCTGAAGATCCAAAGCTTGAAAATATATAGA